>NC_057864.1:408822272-409454522 GCF_019393635.1 Dromiciops gliroides | reverse complement strand
GTATATTTTTTCCTTGACTGCTTACTTGACTCTACATCAGTTCATATACGTACATATCTTTCCATGCTTCTCAGTATTCATCACATATTAATTTCTTACAGAACAGTAATATTCCATTATATTTAAGTATTGTTCTTGTTCAGCCGTGTCTTACTCTTTGTGACCCCATGGACCATCATCACCAACATTTGATGAGCATCTACCTTGTCTCCAATTCTTTGCTATCAGGAAAAGTGCTGCTATAAATATTTTGGTATGTATAGGAACTTTCTTCTTGATAGCCATACAGTGATTCAATATAATCCCACAAATGGAATCTCTGGTTCAAAGGTATGGACATCTTACTTATCTTATTGCATAATTTTAAATTGCTTTCCAAATTGGTCACACCATTTCGCAGTTCCACCAATATATATTAGTGTGTCTATTATTCCACAACCCTTCTGACATTAACTATTGCCATTTTTAGGTCATCTTTGCCAATTTTCAGGATGTGAGATAAAATCTCAGAGTTGTTTTCTCGTATTATTGGTGATTTGGAGCATTCTTTCATGTGGTTATGTATACTTTGCAGTTTTTCTTTTGAGTACTATTTGTTCCTGTCCTTTGACCACTTGTCTTTTGGGGAATGGCTATTAGTCATATAAATATTTATTTTTTTATATATCTTGGACATGGAATCCTTATCAGAGAAATTTGTTACAAAGTTGTTTTGTTCCTCATTCAAACATTTATCATTTCCTTTCTCATCGTAGGTGTATTAATTTTGTGCAGAAACTGAAAAGTTTCATGTAAACAAAATAATCCATTTTACTTTTTGTAATTGCCACTAGGTAGTTAGATATCACAGTGGACAAAACGCTAAGCCTGGAGTCAGAAAGACCTGAGTTCAAATTTGGACTCAGACACTTCCTAGCTATGTGCCCCTGGGCAAGTCACTTAACCCTGTTTGCCTCAGTTTCCTCCTCTGTAAAATGAGCTGGAGAAAGAAATGGCAACCACTTCAATATCTTTGTTGAGAAAACCCCAAACGTGTTCATGAAGAGTCAGACACAACTGAAACAAGTAAACAATAACCGCCTCTATCTCTTGTTTGGTTAAGAATACCTCTCTCGTGGCAAATATAACAAAAAAAGAAAACGTCGGATGTTGGGAAGACTGGGATGCTAGTCCACTGTTGGTGGAGTTGTGAATGGATCCAACCATTCTGGAGAGAAATTTGAAACTATGCCCAAAGGACTATAAAACTGTGCATACCCATTGATCTAGTAATATCACTGCTGTGTTGATATCCCAAATATATCTCAAAAAAAGAAAAAGACCTATTTGTACAAAAATATTTATAGAAGTTCTTTTTGTGGTGGTTAAGAATTGTAAATCAAAGGAATGCCCATCAGTTGGGGGATGGATGGCTAACAAACTGCGATGGAATATTATTGTGCTATACAAATGACAAACAAGATGATTTCAGAAAGGCCTGGAAAAACTAATAAGAACTGATATATGGTGAAGTGAGCAGAACCAGGAGAATATTGTGCACAGTGACAGCAGTATTGTTTGATGAAGAATTCTGAATGATTTAACTTGTCTCAGCCATACAATGATTCAATATAATCCCAAAGAATTTATGATGAAATGTACTATCCACCTCCAGAGAATGAACTGATATTGATTGAACACAAACCAAAGCATGCTATTTTCACCTTCTTTCATTTTTTCTTTTATTCACATTTTCTTATGCAAACTGACTAGTACGGTAATGTTTTACATAATTATACAAGTATGTATAACCAGCCTATATCTGATTGCTTACTACCTCAGAGAGGGGAGAGGGGGGAGGAAGGAAGGAGGCATAAAATTTGGAACTCAAATTTTTAAATAAAAATGTTTATTTAAAAAAAACTTTAAATAAAATTGTTGTTTTTTTTTAAAGGATACATCTCGGGGGCCGCTAGGTGGTGCAGTGGATAGAACACTGGCCCTGGATTCAGGAGGACCTGAGTTCAAATCCAGCCTCAGACACTTGACACTTACTAGTGGTGTGATCCTGGGCAAGTCACTTAACCCCAATTGTCTCACCAAAAAAAAAAGGATACATCTCCTTCCTATACATGTGAGAGATATATGATCTGCTTCTCTTCTCATTTTTCTTTAAAATTAAGGTCACATTTCCATTTAGAAGGTATTGTAGAGCGTGGTGTGTTGGTCTTAGCATAATTTCTGACAGACTAGGAAAATCATTATACTTAATTGCCAAACCATTATTTGTAATTGTAAAAGTTTGTGTTAATGTGCAGCATGATAAAAGTTCCAGATTTCAGCTCTGCTACTAACCACATGGTTTTGCTGTTTTTTTCAGACATGATTTCATGAGTATAGGGGACTTAAGGTTTAGTAAAGTGTGAAACCTCAGGCCACCATGGCAAATGAACAATTAGTTTGCAACTTATAGTCTTAGAGAGTTATCTAGGGCATTAAGAGGTTAACTGATTTGTACTTCAAGGCTGGACCTTTGTCCATGCTACCACAGTACTTTTGTATTTGTATTCTCAGGTAAACCACTTAACCCTTCTGAACCGATTTCTTCATTTGTAAAGTGAGGGGTCTAGATTCTCTTTTGGTCCCTTCTAGCCCTAAATCCTATGCTATGTATGAGGATGACTTCTCACATCATGATGTGTGGTAGTTTATAAGATCTTTACAGAATTAAAAAATAATTTTATTGATACCTTTTGTTTTTCCATTACCATTCCATTTCCAAATATATCCTTTCCCTTCTCCTAACCCACATTAAAGAATAAATAAGAAAATGGGGGGGGGGAAGCAGTTCAGCAAAACTAAGCAATCTAGTAAATGAGTGACAGTATATGTTATGATCCACACCCATAGTCCCTTACCTCTACAAAGAAAAGAGGCCCATTTTCTTCTCTTTTTAGTGCTCAGCTTGGTTAATACAATTATACAACATTAAGTTTCATTGTTTTTTACATTTATATCGTCACCATGGTGACAAAATAAATGACTATGGTTCAATCTGTATTCAGAATTCACAGTTCTTTTTTTTCTGGATGTGGAGAGCATTTTCTATCATGAGTTCTTTGGAATTGTCTTGGATCATTGCACTGCTGAGAAGAGCTAAATCTATCACAGTTGATCATCACACAATATTGCCGTTACTGTGTTCAGTGTTCTCCTGATTCTGCTCACTTCACTCAGCATCAGTCCACTTAAGTCTTTCCAGGTTTTTTCTGAAATCTGCCTGCTCATCATTTCTTACAGCACAATAGTATTCCATTACATTCATATACTACAACTTGTTCAGCTATTCCCCAGTTGATGGGTATTCCCTCGATTTCCAATTCATTGACACCACAAAGAGAGCTGCTAGAAATATTTTTGTACATGTGGGTCCTTTTCCCTTGTTTATGATCTCTTTGGGATACAGACCTAGCAGTGGTACCACTGGGTCAAAGGGTATGAACAGTCCCATAGTCCTTTGGGCATAGTTCCAAATTGCTCTCCAGAATGGTTGGATCAGTTCACAATTCTACTAACAATACATTGGTATTTCAATTTTTCCAAAGTTTCTCTAACATTTATTATTTTCCTTTTCTGTCATATGAGCCACTTTGATAGGTACATCAGAGTTGTTTTAATCTCTATTTCTCTAATAAATAGTGATTTAGAGCATTTTTTCATATGGCAATAGATAGCTTTGATTTCTTCATCTGAAAACTGCCTGTTCATATCCTTTGACCATTTCTCAATTTGAGGAATGACTTGAATTCTTATAAATTTGATTTAGTTCCCAATATATTTTAGAAATGAGGCCTTTATCAGAAATGCTGGCTGTAAAAATTGTTTCCTAGCTTTCTGCTTCCCTTCTAATTTTGGCTGCATTGCTTATATTTATACAAAACCTTTTTAATTTAATGTAATCAAAATTATCCATTTTTCATTTCATAATATTTTCTATCTTGTTTGGTAATATTTTTTTCTCCTTTTTGTAGATCTGAGAGATAAACTATTCCTGAGGGGAAGTACTCTTTTAGCACTCTTTAGAATGCCAGACTTTGATGAGTAGGAACATAATGGAAGCCATGCCTGAATCTTGAAGATCTGTAGTCCTTTCCCTCTCAACTGCTTCTCTTCTCCATGTGTCTACCAAAGAATTCCCAGACCCAACTCAATTATTGGCATTACCTCTGTCAAACAGGAGTCATGTTAACCCCTGCATATACAGTAACACATAACCTCCTCCCCTTTCCTGTCCTAAGCCTTGGATGGAAGCTGAGTTGCATGTGTATTGTTTTCAGTTTCAGCTTTTTAAAAATTCTGTATCAGTGCGTACATATTTTCTCATTCTTCTTTCTTTTCCTATTCATTGGATTTCTGTTTGTTTTGGTTTGGTTGGTTTTTTGTTTGTTGTTTTTTGCAGGGCAATGAGGGTTAAATGACTTGCCCAGATCACACAGCTAGTAAGTGTTAAATGTCTGAGCCAGATTTGAACTCAGGTCCTCCTGAATCCAAGGCTGGTGCTTTATCCACTGTGCTACCTTAGCTGCCCCCATTCATTGTTTTTTACAATGCTGTAATATCCCATTACATTCATGTTCTATAATTTGTTTAGCCATTCCCAGTGAAGTAATTTATTTTGTCTCTAGCTCTTTAGTAGTACAACAATTTTTGAATGTTTTAGTGTATATAAAGTCTTGCTATTTTTAATTCATTAGATATATATGCCTAGCACTGATATCTCTGGGTCAAGGAGTGTGAACATTTTAGTCATTTCCTTAACATGTGGCATAGTGGTTAGAGTGTTAGACTTGGAATCAGGAAGAACTGAGTTTGAATCCTGACTCCTGCCTTACCTGTGTCATTATGAGGATCAAATTAAATAATATATAGAAAGTTCTTTGCAAATCATAAAGCATTATATAAATGTCAGCTATTATTATAATTCCAAACTACTTTCCAGAAGGGTTGGATCAATAAACTTAGAGATCTTCCAATAATGCATGTCATGATGCATGATCTTCCTGCATCCCTACCAATATTGACTCTTCTGATTTTTTAATCTTTCTCAATTTTCTGGGTGTGAGCAAAACCTCATCTTTGTCAATTTTTTGGGTATGAGATGAAACCTCAGTGTTGTTTTGATTTATATCTGTCTTACTTTTAGTGATTTGGAGCAATCTTTCATATGGTTGTTTACCAGTTTGAAATTTTTTTGGGAATTCTGTGTTCATGTTTTTTGACCACTTATCAATTGGGAAATAGCTCTTGGTTTCATATATTTGTATTAGTTTCCTATATATCTTATTTTAAGACCCTTATCAAAAATATGTGATGCAAAGATTTTTTTCTTCCCAATCAATAGCTTCTCTTTTCATCCTAATTAAAATGGATTTTTTTGTGTGTGAAAAAGCTTTTCAATTTTATTTGATTAAATTTATTTAGTTTATCTTTTTTAATCAGCTCTATAATTACTTTGGTTGAGATCTTTTCCCCTAGCCATATCTGTGAACAATACCTGAACTGTTTCTTTTCTATTTTGTTCTCAAGGAGACCTTTAGTAGTCAGATCATGAGTTCATTTTTTATTTTTTTGGCAGGGCAATGAGGGTTAAGTGACTTGCCTGGGGTCACACAGCTAGTAAGTGTCAAGTGTCTGAGGCCAGATTTGAGCTTAGGTCCTCCTGAATCGAGGGCCAGTGCTTCATCCACTGTGCTACCTAGCTGCCCCCAATGGGTTCATTTTTAAACTAAATTTTACCATGAGTTGAACATGTAAATTTCCATAGTTAGAAAATATAAGGACCAGAATCATGCTTTTCTGAACACATTTCAAAATTCATTTATTTCACTTATAATGGAAAAATTTGTAATATTTTACATGTAACCATTTTGGTTCAAGAAAACCAAATGTATTCAAATTTCTACTTTCAAAGGCCACAATTAGAAAGGTGCTGATCATTCTCTTTACAAAATGATTCACCATGGTTCCTTCAAACAGTCTCCTTGCCTAATGATTTTTAAATATCATTTGATTTTTACCTAGCATTTCTGAAATATATCATTGAACATAGTGAAACACACTTGTATTGTCGATATAAAGTTATGTGTGTTACTATGAAAGGGACACTCCCCATGAGTGTCACTTGCTGGAAATATTTTTGATTTTTAGCTGTATTGTAAAAGTTCACTAAACCTTTGGGATATGGTGTCAGCATGTCTGTTCCACCACTCACTAGCCATGTGGCTGTGGACAAACTACTTAATCTCTTTGAGCTTCAGCTTGAGCATTACATGTAAGTAGGGGGTAATATAATATCTTATAGGTTTCATAGGATTCTCAATCTCTGTGCTCAAAGTTTGGGTACTATATATATCCTTTAGAAAATTCTCTACAGTATCAGTAATAAGTGGCGATCATCCATCTTTCTTATTTCTCTCTAGTAAGGAAGAATCCACTTATGGGTGGCTTGAATCATTAGGAAGCTTTTTCCTTACCTTAAACCTAAATCTACCTCGCTAGACTAACACGGAGCCATTTATGGTTTCCTTTTCTTCCATATAGAGCCAACTTTGTGCCTAAACCCTCTTCCATACAAGAACCTATTAATCATATACTTGAAAATAGCTATCATGTCCCTCTTTGTTATTATCACTGTTCAGTCATGTCTAACACTTTATGACCCCATTTGGCGTTTTCTTGGCAAAAATACTGGAATGGTTTGCTATTTCCTTTTCCAGTTCATTTTACAGATGAGGAAACTGCGACAAATAGGGTGAAGTGATTTGCCCAGGGTCACACAGCTAGTAAGTGTCTGAGGACAGATTTAAAATCAGAAAGACAAATATTCCTGACTCCAGATCTGGCACTCTTTCCATTGTGTCACCTCACTGCCCATCCCTTTGAAGTCACAACAACACTTCTTTAAAAGATTATTGGGGGGCGGCTAGGTGGCGCAGTGGATAGAGCACCGGCCCTGGATTCAGGAGTACCTGAGTTCAAATCCGGCCTCAGACACTTAACACTTTCTAGTTGTGTGACCCTGGGCAAGTCACTTAACCCCAATTGCCTCACTAAAAAAAAAAAAAAAAGATTATTGGGGTGGGGGGGCGGCTAGATAGCACAGTGGATAAAGCACCAGCCCTGGATTCAGGAGTACCTGAGTTCAAATACAGCCTCAGACACTTGATACTTACTAGCTGTGTGACCCTAGGCAAGTCACTTAACCCCAATTGCCTCACCAAAAAAAAAAAAAAGGGGGGTGGCTAGGTGGCACAGTGGATAAAGCACCAGCCCTGGATTCAGGAGGACCTGAGTTCAAATCTGGCCTCAGATACTTGACACTTACTAGCTGTGTGACCTTGGGTAAGTCACTTAACCCTCATTGCCCTGCAAAAAAATAAATTTTTTTTTAAATTTAAAAACTTGATCTGTGATTTAATTGGCACAGAGAACTTTCATTGAGGTAACTTCTCCCTTTTGTACCTGATCTGTCATTTATACTCTGATAGTTGTCTGCAGTACTAAGTGTTTAGGTGATTTGCTTGGTAGTCACATAACCAGAGGAGGGCCTGAATGCAAAAAGCAACTCTCCATCAACTACACTAGTGATGCCAAACCCAAATAGAAGTGGGGGTAGCTTGTCTGACATCTCTCCATTATATCAAACTACCTTAGATAAGACATAGGCACACAAAATGATAAGCTACTTTGTAGCTATTTTTTTTAGGGAATATTAGTTCTCATTTGTACATAGGATATTTCTAACTTTGAGAATTTTTTTGAATTAAAATTTATTTTTTATGTTCAAATATAAAATTTAACTAATAGGTTTACTTAGGCATTTAATAAATACTTGTGGATTCTGTCTTTAAAAGTAGATTTTTTAAAAATATCTGTTTTATTGGGGATTTGGGTCATAAAATGTATAATCTACTGGTCAACTCATGAGCTTGTCTACACTAATGTTGGTTGATCCTCAGAAAACAGACTTAGTCTTTCACAAAGACAATATTAAAATGTTATTTAGAGGTAAGGGACTCCTCAAAACCTATACTTCACCATTTATATTTGTAGAAGCCAAGGTTATCTCCATGACCTAGTGAAGCATTAGAGGAAAATTCTTTCAGAATCTCCATTAAAGAGGTCCTTTATTTGGCACTCAACAAATTATATTCATTAAAAAATTAAGAAATATGATTGTATTCCTTGTTGATAATAAGTTACAATCTACTCCTACTCACCATACTCCTCTCCAGTATCCCTTTGGGGAACCCACAATTTTAAGTCTTTGGAGACTGGTATTCCATGACTCACAGCCATATTACTTCACTGGACTGATAGTAACGTTAAAAAATATGGGCCTTTCAAAAAAAAAGGGGGCGGGCAGCTAGGTGGCACAGTGGATAGAGCACCGGCCCTGGAGTCAGGAGGACCTGAGTTCAATTTCAGCCTCACACACTTGACACTTACTAGCTGTGTGACCCTGGGCAAGTCACTTAACCCCAATTGCCTCACCAAAAATAAAATAAAATAAAATAAAAAATATGGGCCTTTGTTTCAGGGAGAAATTTGAGGTCAATAAAGGCATTAATTGATTTTCCAAAGGCAATTCAGTTCATTGTTCTCTGCCTCTTCATATATATACCCAATTGTCCATGATACATGTACTGGTGGATCAACTCTATGAGTTGTCCATCCTGTATGGACAAAAGGTCTTTTCCATCTACTTGGTTTTTCTTGTGAGAATAGTCCATCCTCTTCTTCCTGTTCAATTCTGGACCCAATTCATTGTCCTTCCATTGTGATGGACCAACTCTATCAATTGTTCATCCAGTTTGGACAAAACATATTTTTCATGTACTTGTATTTGGGGTAAATTCCTTTGGGTAGTTAGGGATTGTATTCAGAAGAGGAAGGATAAACGATGTCATTAGAGAAAGAGCAGCAAGAACAGAAAAGGTTGCAGGCTGGCCATGAAGTGACAGAAAGGATGACTAATGGACATCCCACATACTCTAAAAGTATTACAAGATCTAGAGAAAGGTTCTCATCATTGCGGGAGGAGTCCCTGTAGAAGATTTATGGAAAGATTTATACAAGAGTAACCCAGGATGGAGAAAATTTGGATGTATTGTGATCTGCACTGTTAGAGGGAAACCATTTCAATGGGATTATAGAACTATCAAAATATTTATATGCTTTGAAATGATAACTTAGGATTTTTTAAACCTCTTAAACTATTTTGTTGTATTTGTATGTTTTACTCATTAATTCATCTGAAGTATTTAGATTCTATCTATTGTAATCAATTTAGATAGCAAATAAACTTTGGAAATATCACAGCAAAGATAAATGTAATTAATAGTGAAATAGAAACATAAACTCAAAGACTTAGTTAAATGTAAAGAATAGGAGCTCGGATAGGATCATAAAACCAAAAGAAAATGAGACTAGTATCCTTAATCCCAATCTTCCTCCTCTTCTTTCCCCCCAATTCTTTCTAAAGTGAATCAGATTAGCAGATGGTTCCAAAACAGAGTCTGCTAATATGTTTTATACGTACCAATATTTTTGGAGAGAAGAATGCAAAGACAATGAATTTATTTTCTTTTTTCTATTCTAAGCAGCTGTTAACATATGGACCACTTGTTTTTTTTCTCATCCATAAAAGAGATGCTAAGATTTGTTTGTGAAGTGTATCATGATTCTAAGATGAAAGATGTTAGTTAAGTTGTAGATCAATATGATTTTAGGAAGAGCTGGCTTCAGGCTTAGTAAGGGAGACATCTACCCTGGGAAACAGGTCTAGAGGGGTTGCGAAGTCATGTTTCCTTTTCTTTCTTTCTTTTTTTTTTTTTTGGTGAGGCAATTGGGGTTAAGTGACTTGCCCAGGGTCACACAGCTAATAAGTGTTAAATGTCTGAGGTTGGATTTGAACTCAGGTCGTCCTGACTCCAGGGCCAGTGCTCTATCCACTGCGCCACCTAGAGACCCTGTCATGTTTCCTTTTAACTAGTTTTAGAGTAATATTGCATAGGATCAGGCATGGTCAGAGTTTTATTTTACAAATAAAAGTCACCAGATTCCTTTCTTTCTTTCTTTCTGGCATTGACTAGTGAGCATTCTTTGGTTCAAAATCCTACTTTGTAAAACTTGGAGAATGTAAAATTTAATCTCTACAACTTTGAAACTTTTGGAATGGTATGATTTTAATACATGCTTCATGCACAATTTAGTGGACTTCAAACCTTAAACTTGCCTGATCACACAACTGTCAATTATCCCAAGTGAAAGACTCCCATGATACAATGGATAGAATAGTTTCCTAGGAACAGAGATGGCAAATGAAGATTCATGCGGTGAATGCATTGGGCACATTCGGATGCTCATGAAAGCATCTTTCATTGCTGTTATCAGTTAATTTCTATGGTTGTGGTCTAGGGGCACTCCACTTCTCTCAGATGTATAATCAAGTGAAATATAGTAGGTGTTTATGGTAGGAAGAGCATTTGAGACCTAAGTGAAAATCTACTAGAGATAACTGGGTGGTTGGATTTGGGATTTGTTTAAACAATTGAAATCTACTATCTTATTTAACTAAGAATGTTCTACACACTGTGGATGCAGACTGAGTGTGGATGGCTTGAGCCATGTCTACATAACAGACAAAAGATGATTTCGACAGAAATTAGGTGATTTGCCCCCAGTTACACAGCTACTAAATTTATGGCTAAGGTAGGATTTGAGCTCAGTTCTTCCTGACTACAAGTCCTGTGCTCTCTTCATACTACTCTAGCTACTTTAAAAAGTAAAGTAGAATAATACTATTCATCCTGCCAACTACTAGTTGCTAAATGTTGGGTTTCAGCTTTAAGGTTTTTAAATAAAAATAACTTTAATTCTGTGCAATAACTCAAGTGAGAATTAGATCATATCTATACTTAAGTTTTCCCCCTTAAGTTTAATTTTTTTCCATTTAGGCTTTCTAAAGATTTTTAGAAAAAAATATGAATGCTGAATGTTTCCCATAATTTCTCCAGTTAGATTATTTATACACATGAAATTGTATATGTGAAAGCACTTTGACAACCACAAACTTACATGCAAATTTCAATATTGTTATTACTGTGATAAGACCTTTTTTGTTGTATTATTTATTCTTGCCTCCACAAAAGTCCTTGCCTGATGCCTCACTGGGGTATAGAGAGAACCTTGCTTCCTCAAAGGCTATGCAAATGGATGAACAAGCTCTGTCATATCCTACTGAGCTGAAAAGGCTGCAAACATAGTCTCAGAAACATATTTTGTCAGCTGTCTGAAGCCAAATGTAATTAAGTATGAAAAGGCTCATCTATCACCTAATAGGTTGGTCAGTGATGATAAATTCTTTGGCCTTGACAAGCCATGAATCTATTTATATACATATTGAAATTTTGTATCATGAAAAAGAATTGATCCTATATTTATGTGGGTTATAAATTCCCAAATCAACAAATTTAGCACCAAGCACAGTTAATTGCACAAAATGGGCACACTCTCTCTTTCCATTCTCTCTCTCCCCCATCTATCAATCTATCTACATATATATATATATATATATATATATACATATATATATATATATATATATATATATATATATATATATATACAGAGAGAGAGAGAGAGAGAGAGAGAGAGAGAGACACACATACATACACACACACACACACACACACACACACACACACACACACACACACACACACACACACATATATATATATATATATATGGAGAGAGAGAATGAAAGACCACATGTTGAGTCTTTCATTGATCTTAGTCTTAAATACATCAAAATCTTTAAAAGCAACATTTTGTGTAGTAGCAAAGGACTGAAAACAAAAGAACTGTGATTTCGTCTATATAGAGATGAAGAAGATTAGAGGAACTCTTAGGTCTCTTAACCCTATAAATCTAAACCTCAAAGGTCATCTCATAAAATAGATAAGGTCCTGGAAAAACTGACAAAGTACTCTAATTATTCTATAATATTATAATAGAATTACAATATCCTCTAATATAATATTCTATAAAGGAGATGGACCCCAAATGAAGATTTGATGACAAATGGAAGGAAATGATCATGGGTATTGGAAGGGGTAGTAATGAATGACTGCACAATCAGGGCCATAGGAAAATTGCTACCATGGAACAATACTTCAATCTTCTCTATCTACTGAAAAAGTTGATCTTTCTTTCTTTCTTTCTTTCTTTCTTTCTTTCTTTCTTTCTTTCTTTCTTTCTTTCTTTCTTTCTTTCTTTCTTTCCTTCCTTCCTTCCTTCCTTCCTTCCTTCCTTCCTTCCTTCCTTCCTTCCTTCCTTCCTTCCTTCCTTCCTTCCTTCCTTCCTTCCTTCCTTCCTTCCTTCCTTCCTTCCTTCCTTCCTTCCTTCCTTCCTTCCTTCCTTCCTTCCTTCCTTCCTTCCTTCCTTCCTTCCTTCCTTCCTTCCTTCTTTCTTGGCAATGAGGGCTAAGTGACTTGCCCAGGGTCCACAGCTAGTAAGTGTCAGGTGTCTGAGACTGGATTTGAAATTAGGTCCTCCTGAATCCAGGGCCGGTGCTTTATTCACTGTACCACCTAGCTTCCCTGTGGAGTTAATATTTTTAAGAGCAGGAAAAAAAGGGGACAGGGGAAAGATCTACAAAATAATAGCAAACTTTTTAGACGAATGAACTCAAAACAGGTGCCTAAGGAACTTGGATTCCATGAGGACCATAGAGACTAAGGAAGGAATAAATGTATAAAGTCTATGAATATAATAATAAAAGTCTAGAATGATAGCAATTATAGAGAAAATTAAGAGAACAAGGGGAAGATTTTATTTTAGAGGAAGATGCAGAAAATGAAATTTTTTAAAAATCCTAATAACCCAAACAAGGTGAGGAGAGGAAGAGGAATTTTACTTGATTACTTAACTGACAGAAAAAAGAAAGGATTATGTTAGAAATACAGCTAACAGCTCAAATAGTGTTGCTCAGCTCTAGTGTTAGCAGCCCTAGTGTTGCTAGCAGGTCACCACTCAAAGAATCCAAGCAGGTAGCAGATGGTGGGTGAAGGCTTCTTTATTCATCTTCGAGAAGATGAGCACTCTTCTGAATGTGTAGGAGAGTACACTGAAGTGAGGTCCCTCACCTCTATTTATACCCCTCCAACCAATCACATTAAGGCATTTTACTATTTACTATTACTATTTACATAATTTCTTTCTATTAACATATGGTATAACAATGACATCCAATCAGATTGTACCAAATGGACCAATCACAATGCTAGAAATGAGTCAGGTGGTACCAGCCGACCAATCAGATATTACAAACTATGATACCAGGACAATCTTTTCTGGGCAAAAGTGTTGGCTCCTCCTCAGAACAGTGCTGTGTTTTGGGGTGAGGTTTTTGTATTTTTTAAATTTAATTTTATTATTTTCTAGTTACATATTACATATAAGGATAGTTTTCAACATTTGTTTTCACTGGATTTTTAGTTCCAAATTTTTCTTTTCTTCTTCTCTCCCTTCCCTCCCTCCTCCCCAAGAAAGAAAGCAGTCTGACATAGGTTGTATATCTACAATCACATCAAACATATTTCTACATTAGTCATCTTGTGAAAGAAGAATCAGAGAACAAAGGAAAAACCTCAAACAAGAAGGAAAACAAAAACAGTCCAAAAGTAGAAACAATATGATTCATAATTCACAGTTCTTTTTTCTGGATGTTGAGAACATTATCTATCATGAGTTCCTTGAAACTGTTTTGGATTGTTACTCTGCTGAGAAGAGCCAAGTCTATCCCCGTTGTTCATCATACAATGTTGCTCTCACTGTGTACAATGTTCTCCTGGTTCTGCTCCTCTCAGTCAGCATCATTTCATGTAAGTCCTTCCAGGTTTCTCTGAACTCCTCCTGCTCATTGTTTCTTATAGCACAATAGTATTCCATTACATTCATATACCACAACTTGTTTAGCCATTTCCCTATTGATGGGCATTCCCTTGATTTCCAATTCTTTGCCACCACAAAGAGAGCTGCTATAAATATTTTTGTACATGTGGGTCCTTTTCCCTTTTCTATGGTCTCTTTGGGATACAGACCTAGCAGTGGTACCACGGGGTCAAAGGGTATGAACAGTCCCATAGTCCTTTGGGCATAGTTCCAAATTGCTCTCCAGAATGGTTGGATCAGTTCACAGCTCCACCAACAATACATAAGTGTTCCAATTTTTCCAAAGCTTCTCCAGCATTTATTATTTTTATTTTTTGCCATATGAACCAATCTGATAGGTACATCAGAGTTGTTTTAATCTCTATTTCTCTAATCAATAGTGATTTAGAGCACTTTTTCATATGGCAATAGATAGTTTTGATTTCTTCATCTGAAAACTGCCTGTTCATATCCTTTGACCATTTCTCAATTGGGGAATGACTTGTATTCTTATAAATTTGATTTAGTTCCTAATATATTTTAGAAATGAGGCCTTTATCAGAAATGCTGCCTGTAAAAATTGTTTCCCAGTTTTCTGCCTCCCTTCTAATTTTGGCTGCATTGCTTATATTTGTGTACAAAAGCTTTTTAATTTAATGTAATCAAAGTCTTCCATCTTGCTTTTCATAATATTCTCTATCTCTTGTTTGGACATAAATTGTTTTTCTCTCCATAGATCTGAAAGGTAAACTATTCTTTCCTTTCCTAATTTATCTGTGGTATCACCCTTTAATGTCTAAATCTTGAACACATTTTGACTTTATTTTAGTATAAGGTGTAAGATGTTGGTCTGTTCCTAGTTTCTGCCATACTATCTTCCAGGATTTCCAGCAGTTTTAGTCAAATACTGAGTTCCTATCCCAGAAGCGGGCGTCTTTGGGTTTATCAAACAATAGATTACTATAGTCATTTACAACTGTGTCTCCTGTGCTTAACCTATTCCATTGATCCACCACTCTATTTCTTAGCCAGTACCACATAGTTTTGATGACTGCAGCTTTGTAGTATAGCTTCAAATTTGGTATGGCTAGCCTACCTTCCTGTGCATTTTTTCCATTAATTCACTTGATATTCTTGACTTTTTGTTTTTCCAGATGAATTTTGTTGTTATTTTTTTCTAGCTCTATAAAATAATTGTTTGGTAGTCTGATTGGTATGGCACTGAATAGGTAAATTAATTTAGGTAGAATTGTCATTTTTATTATATTAGTTTGGCCTATCCATGAGCAATTTATATTTTTCCAATTACATAGATATGATTTTATTTGTGTGAAAAGTATTTTGTAATTGTGTTCATAGAGTTCCTGGGTTTGTCTTGGCAGGTAGACTCCCAGGTATTTTATATTGTGTACTGTTACTTTAAATGGAATTTCTCTTTCTATCTCTTGCAGCTGAGCTTTGTTGGTCATGCATAGAAATGCTGATGATTTACGTGGGTTTATTTTATATCCTGCAACTTTGCTAAAGTTGTTAATTCTTTCAAGCAGTTTTTTAGTTGATTCTTTAGGATTCTCTAAGTATACCATCATACTATCTGCAAAGAGTGAACGTTTTGTTTCCTCCTTGCCTATTCTAATTCCTTTAATTCCTTTTTCTTCTGTTATTGCTATAGCTAATGTTTCTAATACAATATCAAATAATAGAGGTGAAACTGGACATCCCTGTTTCACCCCTGATCTTATTGGGAAGGCCTCTAACTTATCCACATTACATATAATGTTTGCTGATGATTTTAGGTAGATACTGCTTATTATTTTAAGAAAAGCTCCACCTATTCCTATGTTCTCTAGTGTTTTTAATAGGAATGAGTGTTGTATTTTGTCAAATGCTTTCTCTGCATCTATTGAGATAATCATATGATTTTGGTTAGTTTTGTTATTGATGTGGTTGATTATATTAATGGTTTTTCTAATGTTGAACCAGCCTTGCATTCTTTGTATAAATCCCACCTGGTCATAGTGTATTATCCTGGTGATCACTTTCTGCAATCTCCTTGCTAATATTTTATTTAAGATTTTTTTCATCGATATAAATTAGGGAAATTGGTCTGTAATTTTCTTTCTCTGTTTTGGCACTGCCTGGTTTAGGTATCAACACCATATTTGCGTCATAAAAGGAGTCTGGTAGAACTCCTTCTTCACCTGTTTTTCAAAATAGTTTGGATAGTATTGGAATTAATTGTTCTTTAAATGTTTGGTAGAATTCACTTGTAAACCCATGTGGCCCTGGAGATTTTTTTCTTAGGGAGTTAATTGATGACTTGTTCAATTTCTTTTTCTGAAATGGGTCTGTTTAAGGATTTTATTTCCTCTTTAATTAACTATTGGGAAATTTGTATTTTTGTAAATATTCATCTATTTCATTTACATTATCAAATTTATTGGCATACAGTTGGGCAAAATAACTCCTAATTATTGTTTTAATTTCCACTTCATTGGTGGTGAAATCACCCCTTTCATTTTTGATACTGATAATTTTGTTTTCTTCTATCTTTTTTAAATCAAATTAACCAATGGTTTATCTATTTTATTGTTTTCTTCATAGAACCAGCTCTTAGTTTTATTGATTAGTCCTATAGTTTTCTTACTTTCAAATTTATTAATTTCTCCTTTAATTTTAAGGAATCCTAACTTAGTATTTAATTGGGGATTTTTAATTTGTTCTTTTTCTAACTTTTTAAGTTGCATGCCCAATTCATTGATCTCCTCTTTCTCTTTTTTTATTGTTGTAAGCATTTAGAGATATAAAATTTCCCCTAAGCGCTGCTTTGGCTGCATCTCATAGATTTTGGTATGTTGGTCTCATTATTGTCATTCTCTTGGATGAAATTATTGATTGTTTCTATGATTTGTTGTTTGACCCACTCATTCTTTAGGATGAGATTGTTTAGTTTCCAATTAATTTTCAGTCTCCCTTTTCATGGTTCTTGATTACATCTAATTTTTATTGCATCATGATCTGAGAAGGATGCATTTACTATTTCTGCCTTTCTACATTTGACTATGAGGTTTTTATGCCTTAATACATGGTCAGTTTTTGATTATGTGCCATATACTGCTGAGAAGAAGGTATATTCCTTTCTATCCCCATTCAGTTTTTTTCCAGATGTTTATTTTAGTTAACATTTCTAATATTCTATTCACCTCTTTAACTTCTTTCTTATTTATTTTGCAGTTAGATTTATCTAATTCTGAGAGGGGAAGTTTCAGATCCCCCACTAGTATAGTTTTGCTGTCTATTTCCTCTAATAACTCGTTTAACTTCTCCCCTAAGAATGTGGATGCTATACCACTTGGTGCATACATGTTTAGTATTGATATTACTTCATTTTCTATCATACCTTTTAGCAAGATGAGTTTCCTTTTTCCTCTCGTAACTCATTTAACTTCTCCCCTAAGAATGTGGATGCTATACCACTTGGTGCATACATATTTAGTATTTATATTACTTCATTATCTATCATACCTTTTTACAAAATGAGTTTCCTTCCTTATCTCTTTTAATTAGATCTATTTTTGCTTTTACTTTGTATGAGATAAGAATTGCTACCCCTGCTTTTTTGACATCAGCTGAAGCATAATATATTTTGCTCCAACCTTTTACCTTTATTCTGTGTGCATCTCTTTGCTTCAAATGTGTTTCTTGTAAACAACATATTGTAGGATTCTGATTTTTAACCCACTCTGCTATTCACTTCCTGTTTTATGGGAGAGTTCATCCCATTCACATTCACAGTTAAAATTATTAACTGTTTATTTCCCTCCATATTCTTTTCCCCTTTGTTTGCACTCTTTTTTCCCCTTTTTCACCCTATTCCACTTGACCAGTGTTTTGCTTCTGACCACTGCCTCCCTCAATCTGCCCTCTCTTTTATCAGACGCCCTTCTTTTTCTTGCCCCTTTTCCCCCCACTTGTCCCCTCCCTTCTATCAGTGCCATCCTTTATTCCCCTTCCCCTTTTGTTTCCTTAAAGAGTAAGCTAAGTTTCTTTATACAAATGGGAGTATATTTTATTCCTTCCCTGAAACAAATCTGATGAGAGTAAGGTTGCAACAATGCCCACCCCTCCCTTCTTTCCCTCTATTACAATGGGTTCCTTTTGTCACTCTTCATATGATGTAATTAACCCCATTCCACCTCCCCCTTCCTCTCCTCCTCCTAGTCTTCTTTTATTCTGCCCCTTAAGTTTCTTTATATCATCACATCAAGGTTGATTTAATAACAATACCTAACAGAGATACAGATACCAAGAGTTAAAAGTATTATCCTGGGGGGCAGCTAGGTGGCGCAGTGGATAAAGCACCAGCCCTGAAGTCAGGAGTACCTGAGTTCAAATCCAGCCTCAGACACTTGACACTTACTAGCTGTGTGACTTTGGGCAAGTCACTAAACCCCCATTGCCCTGCAAGAAAAAAAAAAAAGTATTATCCTCTCTCATAGGGACACAAGCAGTTTTAACATCATTGAACAACCCCCCCCCCCCCCCGCTCCATTTACCTCTTTATATTTCTCTAGAGTCTTGTATTTGGAGATCAAATTTTCTGTTCGGTTCTGGTCTTTTTCTCAGGAAGCCTTGGAAGTCCCCTAATTCATTGAATGTCCATCTTTTCCTCTGAAAGAGAAAGATCAGTTTTGCTGGGTAGTTGGTCATGGGTTGTAATCCAAGCTCCTTTCCCTTCCTGAATATCATATTCCAAGCCCTGTGATCCTTTAATGTTGAAGCTGCCAGTTCCTGTGCAATCCTGTCTGTGGTTCCATGATATTTAAATGGTTTCTTTCTGGCTGCTTGGAGTATTTTCTCCTTCACCTGATAATTCTGGAGTTTGGCTATAATATTCCTTGAAGTGTTCCTTTTGTGGTCTCTTTCAGGAGGTTATTGGTGGATTCTTTCAATGATGATTTTTATCCTCTTATTCTACAATTTCAGGGCAATTCTCCTTGATAATTTCCTGGAACATGGTGTCTAGACTCTTTTCTTGATCATGGCTTTCAGGTAGTCTAATAATTCTCAGATTATCTCTGCTGGATCTATTTTCCAGGTTAGTTGTTTTTCCAATGAGGTATTTCACATTTTCTTCTATTTTTTTCAGTCTTTTGATTCTGCTCCGAAGATTCTTGTTTTATGGAGTTATCAGCTTCCATCTGCTCAGTCTTAATTTTTTTTTAAGTGAGGCATTTGGGGTTAAGTGACTTGCCCAGGGTCACACAGCTAGTAAGTGTTAAGTGTCTGAGGCCAGATTTGAACTCAGGTACTCCTCACTCCAGGGCTGGTGCTCTATCCACTGCGCCACCTAGCTGCCCCCTCAGTCTTAATTTTTAAGGCCTTATTTTCCTGAGTAAGCTTTTGCACTTCTTTTTCCATTTGGTCAATTATTTCTCCCATTTGGCCATTTTTTCCCTCTCATGTGGACAATTGAATTTTTTGTTTGTTTGTTTTGTTTTTGTTTTTGCAGGGCAATGAGGGTTAAGAGACTTGCCCAGGGTCACACAGTTACTAAGTGTCAAGTGTCTGAGGCCGGATTTGAACTCAGGTCCTCCTGAATCCAGGGTTGGTGCTTTACTACTGCGCCATGTAGCTGCCCCGACAATTGAATTTTTTAAGGAATTGTTTTCCTCAGTCAATTTTTGCTTTTTGCAGTGTAAGTCTCATTTCTTTTTCCATTTTTTCTTCTACCTCTCTTATTTGTTTTTTAAAAGACTTTTTGAGCTCTTCAAAGGCTTTTTGGTCTTGAGACAAGATCATCTTCCCACTTGAGTCTTCACTTGTAGGCGTTTTGATCAACTGTTTGAGTTTTAGTCTTCCCTTTCACCATAGAAGTTATCAATGGTAAAGGTCCTTTTTTTTCTTCTTGCTCATGTTTTAGCCTATTTTTAAACTTATAAAATTGAAGTCAGCTCCTGGGGCAGAGGGTTCACCATTGCAAGCTTCTTACTGCTCTCAGCTGCCCCACTCTCAGCTGTCTCGAGTTGTAGCAGTGTCAAGCTGCCCACTGAGCCGACCTTTGCTGAGCTGAGCTGCCAGCTGAGACGAGTAGCGCAGAGCCACCCTCCCCTTTCACCCAGGTGAGACAGACCTTTCCTGAAGTCTTCTAAATTATCTCAAGTAACAGGATTGTGTTTCTCTTTTTGTAGGTTCTGTAGTTCCAGAGTCTGTTTAGAAGCTTAATTTAATGTTATTTTTGAGGGAAATACAGGAAACCTCAGGCAACTTCCTAGCTTCTCTCCGTCATCTTGGCTCCCCAATGCTGTGTTAACATACATAACTCTTCAAGAAAAGAAAACCTGACTTGGGGTTTGACCAATAAAATTGCTCTGTTTATTGACCAATCAGATTGCGGCACTAGGCCCCACCCCATTCCCCAAAACAGTGCTTGTGTAAACATAACCTTTCAAAACAAAACAAAACAAAACTCAAGTCAGGGCTTGAGCTCCGAGTCACATGGGGATTACCTTGGGTACCTCAAGGTGAACTCCCACAAAACCCAGGCCCCTCTTTAGGCCCTTGGGCCTACTGCCCAGGAGCTTCAGCTCCTCAGAGCCTTGGTGTGCCCATCTGCCTCCTGCTGGGAGGTTTGGGCAACAAAGCTGTAGGGCCTGAAACCAGACTCACTCTCTGCCCCTAGGTCTCTGAGAAGAATCCATATATGTTTTTTTTCTCTCAATTAGATAATCAGATAAGAGGAAGAAAGAAAAATGACTTAATTTAAACAAAACTCCAAAACTAGTGAAAGGAATGACAGAACTTGAGAGGGGGAAAATTGAGGATGAGGGGAGAAAAGCTGGTGGGAGTAGGGTTGCCTTAAAATAGATTAAACAAAAATAACTGAAGAGACAAAGTACAGTCTTTAGAGAAGGAGAATAGAAAAATACTAATTCAGGAAAAACAACATTAGAGACAAGTAGAGGAAAGTCTACACCTAATTCATAACTTTATATGTGAATGGATTCAGCACCACCATCCCCATCCCCCCCAAAATAGACAGATTGGATAAGAAAACAAAGCCTCATGATCTGTTGCTTATAAGAAATACACCTAAAATACAAAGACACACATAGAATAGCTAGGACAAAAGACTATGCATCAGGAAAAAGCAAAAACAAAAATTCACAAGATGAAAAAAGGATAAACAGAGAAACTACATTACACTTAAAGGAACCATAGACAACAAACTAATAACAATATTAAACTTATATGCTCCAAATGCCTTAGCATCTATATTTTTAAAGGAAAAAGTGAACACATTATAAGACATTGACATTAATACAAGAGTGGAAGAAAATTTTAGTGTCCCTCTCTTGGTTTTAAAGAAATCTAACAGAAATACAAAAGGGAAAATAGAGAATTTAACAACCAATTTCTAAAGAAAACTAGAGCTGAAAGAATTATGGCACCTTTGAAATGATAGTTGATAGTTCAACAAGCAGTGCTTCCCTGACCTTTTAACCTCTCCCCCTTAAAAAAAATCATTCCCTAAGACTAATCTCCTAGTGATAAGCCTCTTTGAATTTAGGTTGACTGGTCCTCTAACAAGAGACAAAGTCAATCAATGAATCAATCAACAAACATTGATTAAGTACCTACTGTGTGCCCAGGCACTGTGCTAAGCACTGTGCTGTTAGCTTAGACTTAAAGCTTTCTGATTTGATAGCCTTTGTTTACAATGAAATTGTTGGAGGTGAAATAACCTTAACTATCCTTGCACAGTGGGAGATGTTTACTGTTAAAGCTTCCATCAGTCCAGGTCTCCAAGCCTTCAGCACTATTGGAAATGGAATGAATTTAGAATCAGTGATGTAGAATCAAGGTTTCAAATGTGTGGGCCCCAGCTCTGTACCTGGGGAAGGAGGGAAGTAGGGAATGGGTTATTCAGGGCTTCCGGGACCAAACAGCATTGCATCCAAGGAACAGGATTAGTATTCCTTTACTCACCACTAGATGTCAGTGCAGTTAAAAAAAATGGGGGCACTTCAGCATCTATGTATATGTGTGTGTAGTGTAGCCCATCAGTGAAGTTTTATTGAACGCTATTGTACGTGGAGTGCTGAAATAAAAACTAGGCACCCAGACCTTAATTATGAAAGACACTTAATTGGAACCCCACACAGTCCAGTTAGATACTTATGAATAAGAACGTTTGTATGGCTCTGAAAGAAAAGCCGACCCTTAGCTTGGTTGCCAAAGGAACTTAGACTAATGAAGGCAGATTACAATATTGTAGTAACATGTACTTGGGAAAAAGTGTGCATTGCAACTTTAAATATATATATAAATATAACATAATAATACATGCATTATATATTATATTTATACATTTATTATGTAATCATATAATTATAAATATTTAAATACTATATAAACATAATATTTCATTCAATTATATTTCTATTTAATTATGTTTATTATAAATATTACATTAATATTTGTCTTTAATATAATGCAATAAATAGAAACATATAAATATATCAGAGTTGTCATTTTAGAGCATAAAGAATCATTTGCTTTTTAAAATAAAAATTGCTTATTTTTGAGTGGCATACCTTAAAAAAATTCCTTGGGAAAGAGGTTGAGTATTTAAAAGCTGGTTTGATAAAATAAATCTCATATTCCTAGGAGAATTGGAACTAGGAACTAGGAAATTCTTTTTCTCAGAATATAGAGCCACCCACCCCACCCCACTTCAAGTTAGAAGTGCTGTTGCAGAGATACTCAGAATGAAGGCAAGATCACAGAATCCTAATTTTCTTTTCTCTTTAACCCTAAAGTCTACGTTTTGGGGTTAACAGTAATTGCAGTTTCTAATGACACAAACTTGAAGGGAAACAGAAAAAGACTACAAACAGGTTTATGGGCCTATCAGCAGGATTCTGGGGCTACAAATTGCTGAGTAAATGAAACAGCCTGTTGTTTCCTAAGCTTGAGTTTGTGAGGGCCATGTCAAAGCCTGAAGGGTGGGGCCAGAGCAGCAGGCGGTGCTAGGAATACCTGCTGGGCCCTAATTAGAGCCCACTGTGGTTAATGGCTTCCTGTGGCTGAGTGTTTACTTGTCATTTGTTTTGTGCTTTGTTTCTTGGCTACTGAACAAAACACTGAGCAAAACCTTTTCTTCCATTATTTTTAAGTGTATCCTTGGACATTCACAAGGTGCTCTGTACAAACTCTCTCAGGACACTAAGTACCTATAGTCCATTCCCCGGGTTCCAGCAATTACCTGCCATGATACAGACAATAGGTAGATTTAGGCAATGGGCAGTATTTGCTCGGAATCCTGTTGTTGTTTTTAAATCACTTTGAATTTTAGCAGCCTGATCAATCTGTGCATTTTGCCAGTTGCATGCTTTGGGGCAGAGCATAAGAGGAAGGTGTTATGAGACCCCTGATTCTCAGCTCTGTCTTGGCCAAGTCACTTGTCTCCTGCTAACATTTCAGGGATAAAATAAGACATGTGAAATATCTCAGTCTACTTGGAAGAAAGGTAAGACATTAGAGGCGAGCATGATACTGTGGAAGGGGTCTAGATCTGGAATCATCAGGTTGGGTTCAGATGCTTGCGGCTGCCACTTGCTGCCAGTGTGACCTTGGACAAGCCATTTAACTTTTTGAGCCTCAGTTTCTTCATCTGTAAAATTAGACTATTGGACTAGTTAACATCTAAGAACCCTTGTAATTGTAAATCTATCATCCTGTGATTAGAGAGTAGCTGTGGAGCAGCCGAGGGAACAATTTACACAATGACCACCATAATGTAAAGGAAGACAATGTTGACAAACATCAGAATTCTGGTTGATACAATGACCATTCTTGACTTCAGATGACCAGGAGTGAAACATATCTCCTTTGTCTGAGTTCATTTTTGGGGGATAGAATGAATCCAATAATTGTCAAAAAGGGGCAATGTTTGGCTTTTTAAAAATTGTCTTTGTTACAATGGAGGGTTGTTTGGTTTTTTTGGATAGGAGATGGAGGAGTTATTGGAAAGTGAAAGTGATTAAAACAAATTAATAAAACAAATTTATTTAAATAGTCTACATATATACTCAAATTCCTCTATACTTTGTGGGGGAGCCATGCAGCAGCATCATTCATGAACCATTTTCTGTTATGTAAAACTCATGTATTGCTGTAAATCTCAGGAAATACTTCCACTTGTGCTTTTAGTCCACAGTTAATACTCTTGATGGTGACAACCATAGTGAACTAAATACTCCAGGAATCCATGATTTCATTAGGATGAGAGCATGAGGGCTAACTCCACTAGCACTCCTTACTTGATAGTCTTCATGATCTGCTGTGGACAAGGAAATGCATTACCTTTTGGCCAGTCTCTGGTAATGAACAAAACTCTAAAAACTGGCTGGCCCTGAAGAGGTCAGATCCAGAAACTATCAGTTGGTCAGTCCTTGAAACTTGGTAGGATCTTTCAGGTCTCTGCCCAGGCATCATCATTTGGGTAGAAATTTATCAGATTTATGTTATTGATGTTCAGTGAGTGACATTCATTCAAATATCTTATTGACATTCATTACTTTGTCAAAGGGCCTTCCTCTAGTGCAGGGATTCTTAACCTGGGGTTTGTTTACAAAGGACTCTATGGATAGATTTCAGGATCTCTATGTTCTTGGAAAAATTACATCTTGATTTCAACATAGTCCATTTCTTTTGTAATCCCATTTCTTTTATTCATTTAAAAATATTATTCCAAGGAGTTCATAGGCTTCAGCAGATTGTCAAAGATGGGAAGGAGGGGTCCATGACACAAAAGAACCCCTTCTCTAGTGATACATGAATGTTATTTCAGAGTTTATGACCCAGTTATTTGCAATTCAGTGTCTAAATATAAAAGAACATGGGGACAGTCAATCGAACTAGAAACTAGTCGGGAAAATCTTCTAAATAATTTTGCTCATAGAATTAAACCAAATTTATTTCAACCAAGATCTTCCCTTGCTTAATGCCGACCTTTAGAATACAAGATGTCCAGTTTTTCTTTTTCTTGAATTGCAAATAGGAAATCCAATCTTTCTCTTAGAGGTTCATAAGGGAAGAAAGTCTTATCAATGCTTGCCTTAACAACACACAAGTCTGCCTATCTAGTCATTCCTCTTTATGCAGAGTTTATCTGTCTGTGATAGACTTTCAACTTCTTAGAGATA
Organism: Dromiciops gliroides; assembly: GCF_019393635.1. NCBI lineage: Eukaryota > Metazoa > Chordata > Mammalia > Microbiotheria > Microbiotheriidae > Dromiciops > Dromiciops gliroides. Next base: position 409,429,335 of record NC_057864.1, on the reverse strand, counting down.
AAATGAGCTTTAGAAAAGGCATTGTGTCCTTTTCCTTTTAAGTTTAAATGTACATATGTATCCCTCTTAAGTAGCATTAATTTATGACAAATGATTTTATGTTTAATATAGTTCTAAGGTTTAAGAGATTGAGAAAAAATGAATTTGAAATTTCTTGGGGAATTATCTTGGCTTACTCTTCCTTCCTCTCTCAGCCTTCTCCCCATATTTTTCTTTTTTATGGTGCTCTATAGTTACTTGAGGGGGGTAGAGGTAGGAGTGGAGAAGGAACCTATAAAGGCAAAAGTTCTATTTATCCTACTCAATATTTTTAGCATCAATTTATTAATATAAATAAGCACCTAGAATTTAGCTACATCACATTTTCCCTAGGTAGTTTGAAATCTACTTCTGTTAGTATACAGTGAAAAGGAAGCTTTACTTAGATATTGTATTAATATTCTACCTTCTGTTATTAAATAAGACTTTAAATTTCAGATTTTTCATCATTTACTTTGCCTTTATAAAATACAATCTAAATGTCAGCTTGCAATACATATATGTGTGTGTCTATATACATATATATATGTGTGTGTGTATTTGTGTTTTTAATTAAGATTATAGTGTTGCAAAACCAGCTAATGCGAAGTGGAATCATCAAGGACCAGAAAGACCTTGAAGATTTTTGGGGGCTGATTCAAGATAAACCTGGTAAAAAGCTCAAAGAAGGGACTCGGAAAATAAAAGCAAAAGGTTTGTGCTCTTTTACATTTTGTCCCTTTGGTTTTTTAATGGCTTATTCTTTCTAGCATTTAACCCTGGGTAATTAGAGGGATGTTGTTAAGTACTTTGGGCAGCACATTTGTGTTCTGGTTTGGGGAAAGTTTCTCAGATATACATATATATGTATTCATAATATGTATATATATATACATGTATGCAGTGCATATGTGTATATTATACATATATATGTGTATGTGTAAATATGCATGCACATATATCAAATATCTACATTTATACATATTTAGTCGTTTTCAATGGATTTTGTTGGTTTTTTGGAAAAAGATCATAAGAGTTTTGCTTTGTAAATTAAATATTTCCCTTTAATGTTCTGAAGTCAAGTGTAGCAATAATGACTTAAGTCTTCATTGAGATTGAGAGAATGAAAAAAAGTAATTACAACGTCAGAGTTGCTGCTTTTATGAAATTGAGGAAATATAATCACAAATGTCAGAAGGAGCCAAGAAACAAAGTGAAGTTGTAAAAATTATTGAGCTTTGGGGCGGCTAGGTGGCGCAGTGGATAAAGCACTGGCCCTGGATTCAGGAGTACCTGAGTTCAAATCCGGCCTCAGACACTTGACACTTACTAGCTGTGTGACCCTGGGCAAGTCACTTAACCCCCATTGCCCCGCAAAAAAAAAAAAAAATATTGAGCTTTGAGGATGAGATATTTTCAAATCAAGCTACAGAACTTTTGTCCTGAATAAGCTTATGTGGGGCTCCTCATTATAACTAGTATTCAATTCACATCATGATGTCCACTTGAACAGTGTCTCTCTTAACATTAGAGAAAAAAAGATTCTTAGATTGGTAAAATAGTGAGTTGAATTGAAAAGTAAACAAAATCTGGTACCTGGGCCTGCCATAATCATATAAACAAACAGATTTTCCTAACTCAAACTTTTCTCCTAGTGAGTCTGGATACATATTTCTTTCAAATAAATTGCTTGGGTCAAGTGACAAGTATACTGGCAAACTAATAGGTCTTTCTTTGCTGTTGTCTAGCCAATTGATGTGTCAGGCTTTGGATGGTATGGAATGTTTTGTTCTGAAATATTTTGCCCTTTAAGTTGACAGCATCCAGAAATATATAGAGACCTTTTGTTTTGGTATGCTATCCTCAGAAGATATTGCAGTTTTGGTGAGGTCATACTTTTTGTTTTGTTTTGTTTTTTGTAGGGCAATGGGGGTTAAGTGACTTGCCCAGGGTCACACAGCTAGTGAGGTCATACTTTTAAAAAATTAAGTCCCTTTAAAACTCTGGACACACTTCTGCAGTTCTCATAGGGACTTTAAAGGTCATCTCTAGACCAATCTTTTTATTTTACAAATGAATAAACTGAGGCACAGAGAGTTAAGTGATTTGCATTAGTTCACACAGGTAATCAGTAGCAAAGTCAGATTTTGAATTCTATTTCTTTGACCACAAGTCTAGTAGTCTTTCTAAGATGCAGCATAGTCTCTGGTTCTTAAAATCAATGTTAAGTCTCCTAAAAGTAAGATTAACCTCTATTACTCTATGTATTTTAAATGCTCTCCCCTTGAAATAATGTAAAAAAGTTTCATTCTAATAAATATTTTACATTATGATTAGAACATCTTATATTCATCATTCTATGCAAATGTAACTGAAAAAATTGTTGATTTCTTAAGTAGTTTTTACTGTCTGTTAATTTTATATTTTAAATAGAGTAATTACAACCCACAGAAAACTGTAAACATTTTCCACTGGAATTTTTTTAAAAAGAATTTTAAAATCAAGGGGAAAAAATTATTGGAAAGTTGTTGAAGCAAAAGGAAGCACTCTCTTTTTGATGAGCTTGCATAATTCCTGAGGGGAGGTAATAGTCTGCAAAAAGCCTGCAGGGAAAGCCTCTCAATCCTAGGAATTTAATTGGAAGGTGACAGTTCCCCACTGATCTGGAGGAAGGGATATTTGACCAAAATTTTAGCACTGGTGAATAACACTGAATGCATGTTTTAGTTTCTTTCACTAGGAAAACATTTTTTGTGTGTAAGCAGGGCTTAAAGCAGTAGGACCCCATAAGATCTCAGAACTGCTTTCTCATAGGCTGTGATGAGTCAGAACCTTTCTCAAAGCGTAAGGTACTGATTTGTTCCTTGTTTTCTTCCACTGTGGAAGACCTATCTTAAATGTGAAGAAAACATGCAGTCATATCCATAATACTTTGATATAGGGATATATCTGAGATCTCATCAATATGGAAACTCCTTGCAACAATGTTGATCATAACCCATTCAGGCCTTTTTATCTTATCCATATTCTACTCCCCCCACAAAATAATCCCCAGTAGCCCCCTTCTGCATCTACAGCTACCGTGACAGAGTAGCAGAAAAGGAGTCAGAAAATCTTTTATATAACTGAAATACACAAACACAAACACAAATATACCTGCTGTATTTGTGTGTGTATAGAGTATTAGCCTGTAAGGCATATCAGAGCATCATCGATTTAGAACTCTCAGGGTCTTCTCACCCAATCCTTATGCTCACTTGAAATATTTAAGAGTTTCCAGTCCCCCCTCCACCCCCCAGAGGATGTACCATGTTAATAAGGTAACCTCACTTCTCAAATTTTTAACACTTTATCTCTTTATTAGAACTATGCATTTCTTTTTTATAGAGGTTATGAACATTTGTCATCTCAAATATAATGTTTATTGGCATGCAGGAGCAAAGAATTTTTCTCAATACTAAAAAAGTCTCAATTTTCTTAACAGTGTCTGCTTCTAGATATCTACCTTCAATTACTCCTGTGAGAAGCAAAATCGAGAAGTCAGATACTCATCCAAACAGTGAAATCTGTCACCTGAAAAGGGCAAGTTATATTCCTTTTTTAGATGAATTTTAAAATACATCCTGTAAATGCGATCGCTGAGTAAATTCAGTGGGTTTGCATCATGCCCTGGTTTTTAAAATGTAAAGTTGTAGCCAAGTTAATCAGACTGTCCCAGAAGCTGTCATAGTTTGTACAATTAGAAGTTAAGTCCTGGGGGCAGCTAGGTGGTGCAGTGGATAAAGCACTGGCACTGGATTCAGGAGGACCTGAGTTCAAATCTGACCTCAGACACTTGACACTTACTAGCTGTGTGACTCTAGGCAAGTCACTTAACCCTCATTGCCCCGCAAAAAAAATGGTGGAAAAAAAGAAGTTAAGTCCCATTTTTCACAGCTTCTATGTCTTTTTTCTTATAAGACTTGGCCCTTTCTTTGCCTTGTTGCATTTCTATCCTAACTTTAAAACCCAAATAAAATAGTCCCTCATCTAGGAAGCCTTCCCTGATCTGTGCTCCCTGCCCCCAAATGGTAATGTCACCTCTCTGTCACCACCAAGTAGTTTGTTACATCTTTGTTACATACTTTGTAACATCTCTCATATCCTTATCATATATCATTTTGTATAACGATTATTCATAGTTGTGTCACATCTCCCTTTAAGACAGCAAGTCCTAGCACAGGGCCATATTCATGATTGATGCTTAATTTTAGTTTGTTCAATTTATTTGACAATAAGCTATAGAATAAAAGATTTTTTATGAAATGTTGTAATTTAACTAGATTTGGAAATTTTAAAAAGTTGTTTTCCAGGGATAACATTATTTTGAGATTGGTGACTTGTCCCAATCAGTCTTTCTTTCTCCTTCATTTACTTTCATTAATCTTCTCTGGTCATATCTAAAGCTGAGAATAGGGAATAGGCAAGGTAGGCAGCTGCTCAGAGCACAAACACATTGGGAAGTACCACAGAGGATTTTATATATATAAACAAGGACTGAGTTCCTGTTGGCCACTCTCATTACATTTTTAATGGCAGAAAATTATATTTTTTCCATGACCTGTAGATGATAATTTTGTGTAAAGTCCTGTATCTTTACTTTCAGCCCATCACAGCCCCCTTTAATCTATCTATAGCTGGAAAATAATCTCAGCCCATATTTTTGTGGGTTTTCAGCTCCAGAGGTTCTTTTATTGCTGTTTTGGGGGTAATTGTATCAGGAGCTCTGTGCATTTAATGTCTTTCCTCTACCATCTTGGCTCCACCCCCCTAAAGTCCTGTATCTTAATAGTGAAAGACCAAACCTTGCATAGGGAGTTCAGACAACTCGTTCTAGCTTTTTTAGCCCTATCTGCCAACTGATCCCTAAAGGGTTCTAAGCAGGCACAAATATTTCCAAATAGGAGAATTTTGCAAACTTTTGTGTATGTCTCAAAGAAGTATGCATTTCTTAGAGAACATTTGAGTTATGAGTTAGGTTAAAAAGACAAGCATGGAATGACACAATAGATACAGTCCCCTCCCTGTGAAAAATTCACAATCTATTTGAAGAATCAAAATGTACACAAGAGAAACACTAAAGATTTAAATGCTGGGGGAATATCAATTAAGATCAGTTGAAGGTGAAGTTATTCTGAGAAAGCTTCCTGGATAAAGTGAGTTTTGAGTAAGATCATGCATGAAGAATTAAGGAGACATGGACTGCCTAAAAAGGATGGGTGGTCTCTACCCTTGGGAAATGGACAATCTGTCCTTGATCTTCTGAGCTGTAGTCTTTATCCTCTGGCCTCAGCCTTCATGTTTCTGCTATCTAAGTTGTTCTGCTATCCTGTAGGGTTTTAGGAACTAATTTGTAAAGATTGTACCTCTCCTTCTACCATGTTTTTCTGCTTTTCTTGATGTCCATTCTCTATTCTTCACTCCCCACCTGGCTATTACTCTCACTTTTTATTATTTCCAAAACAAAGGTAAATCACACTCTGAGCTACTTTGTTGACATGCTTCTGAAATGAAAGATCAAAGGACCTACATCATTTCACAAGATATATGTTTAAGCTTATCTTAGAAGCTGTATCTTGACAGTTGTCTCATGAAATCTGATGAATTACAATGGCTTAGCATACATAACACTCCTGGTTCTATTATGACAGTATTCTTACCAGGTATAAAGATAACTAGGATTATCTGAGTACTATTTGACAAAGCATTGTACTTCCTCCTATTCTGCTGTAACATTTCTCTTCTCGGCAATTTCATCTAGCATGAACAACAACTTTTCTTCACCAGAGAATTGTTTCCAGTTGATTTGATAATCAAAACTGTTTGGAAGAAGGAGAACAGTTTACTTCAGTCTCTTCTTTTGCTCTCTCCCTTCAATACCTCAGCCTGTATACAGTTTACCAGCTGTGCCCTTCAAGATGAGTTGGGGAGGGTTGGGTCCTTCACACCTTGGTGCAAGGAGTACATCATGCTTCCAATCTGCTAGACAGGGCAATATTTCTTGGGCCAGTCTGTCAGATGGTTGAAAATGGCTAAAGGTTTAATTTGCAACTCACATTCTTTTTCAGGGTACTGCATATTCTGGAAAGAAGTCAATAATGGTCTCATGATTATGAGACTCAGAGGTTCCTTCTATTCAGTTCTTATTTAGAATAAAGTTAAATCTCACAGATTGAACTTAATAGGTGGGTTTTTTCTGTCTCAGAAATAGTGATAGGGATGTGAAGTTGAAAATAGTGTCATCATTTCTGGAAGAATTTCATGAGTCTTTGCTTAAATGAAAGACCCCATTTTAATGAAGGCTCCCATTTTAATGGGGAGAGTTTTCTAACTTTTTTTTTTGGTAAGGCAAGTGGGGTTAAGTGACTTGCCTAGGGTCACACAGCTAGTAAGTGTTAAGTGTCTGAGGTCGGATTTGAACTCAGGTGTTCCTGAATCCAGGGCCGGTGCTCTATCCACTGCACCACCTAGCTGCCCCAGAGTTTTCTAACTTTGAGAGCTGTCTGGTGCTTTATACTTAGAGTTGGTAGGGAATTTTTAGTTCATCTAGACCATGGACTGCCTTGAAAAGTAATGAGCTCCCCATTACCAAAAGCATTAAAACAAAAGAATGACTTTGACTACAGATGTTATGCAGTTTTCATTGGGGTGGAGTTTAGGCGAGATGACTGCCAAGTCCTTCTTTCATATCTAAGATTCTATGTTTCCTTGAATAGGGAACAAACAAGTTGACAAATGTAAGAAACTTGAAAAGGAAGGAAACAAGTATTTATGAACTGTCTACTCTATACCAAGCAGTAAAGTGTGCCAAGTACTTTGCAAATATTACCTCATTTTGATCTTCACAACAACCCTGGGAGGTAAATGCTATTATTACCTCCATCTTGAAGCTGAGGAAACTGTGGTAGACAAGAAGTTAAGGCACTTGCCCAGATTCACACAGCTAGTAAGTATCTGAGAATAGATTTGAAATTAGTTCTTCTTGACTCCAAGACCAGAACTCTATCCATGGTTACCTAGCTGTCTAAAGAAAGAAAATCAGGATAATTCGGTAAGATTTGTATACAGAGGAAAATTCTGAATTCCCCCAAAGGATTTTGTTGCATATAAAGACTATATTACATTCATGTCAATAGCTAAATGTTTTTTCTTTGTCCTATTTGCAACAATATTGTACTTTCTAATGCCTTAATACCATAATCAGTTGTTGTTTTTTTAATTCATTAAAAAATTTTTTTTTGGTGAGGCAATTGGGGTTGTGACTTTCCCATGGTCACACAGGTAACACTTACTGTGTTAGGTGTCTGAGGTCAGATTTGAACTCAGGTCCTCCTGAATCCAGGGGCGATGCTCTATCCACTTCACCACCTAGCTTTTCCAGTTCTTGTTTTTTAAAATAGAGAATAAGTTATGTGAAATAAATCACAGTCAGAGGTATAAATGACCTTTTTCAAATGGATTAGGCTGTACATTTGAGATTCTGTAAAGGAAGTCGGTAGAATACTACCTAGAGATAGGAATAAAGCTGGAGCTATCTTGCCAGTGTCACTGTGCCCTTACAGGTATGCCACACCACTGTTTTTTTCTCTCTCTCACACACCTTCATCAATGCATCAAATTTATTTATTTTTTAACTGTTTTTTTTTTCTGGTGACAGTTTGAAGATAGTATATATGAATGCATCCCTGAATTTAGTCCATTAAGCAACGGTCTAAGGAAAAGGGGATCAGAATATGGGGAAGGGAAGTGAGTTGAAAGGACATAGGGGTTTCCTTCTTATAATATTATAAATTAATATTTACAAGGTTGCCTGATTGCAGTTTTCTCCAGAGCAGTGGTATCAAACTCAGATAGAAATAGGGCAACTAATACATGCATAAGGATTCCTGAGGGCACGTAGTGAATTGAGTTTTTAAATGTAACATTATTTCTGTTTTATTTTATTTTTATTTTGTTAACTACTTCTCAGTTACATTTTTTGGGGGCGGGGCAATGAAGGTTAAGTGACTTGCCCAGGGTCACACAGCTAGTGTCAAGTGTCTGAGACCGGATTTGAACTCAGGTACTCCTGAATCCAGGACCAGTGCTTTATCCACTGGGCCACCTAGCTGCCCCCTCAATTACATTTTAATTTGGTTCTTCATATACTTGTGGGCCATGTGTTTGACAGTTCTATTCTAGGATACTCATAGAACTCCATGTTTTAATAGCTACATAGACCAGGATAGCAAGATTCTCAATATCAGGTATTCTCTATATATCTTTTCAAAATTGTCTTCTCCTCTCCCTGAGTTCGCCTGCATTTTAAAAATCAGTTGCATATGCTGAATCTAGAAAAGAGAATACTTAACCCCTGCTACCTTTAGGGTAAAATTGGTGGTTGGCTCTCAGGTGGGTTTGTATGGATAGAAATTGTATAGCCTAGTCTATTATATCACATCAAATTATATGCTATATATAGAACAGTGTATCATATCTCATATCATAGAAGGTGCTATGTTCTTTGGACCAAGCAGAATTGCAGTAACTTAAAAGAAATGTGAGATGCACAAATTTAAAGCCATCTTCACTCCAAATGTTCATATGAATCATTTGTGCCTGACCTGTGGTAGAGCCTTCCCAGCTTGTATTGGTCTGATTAGCCACAGTTGGGCACACTGTGTGTTGACCCCAACATAGCAATGACATTTTGGCCTGTTTGAGGAAGACAACCAACCAGCTAAAATTGATATAGCACTTGCAGATTTGCAAAACTTGACGTGTATTACTTGTTCTTCACAACAACCCTATGAAGTGAATGCTATTGTTATCCTCATTTTACCAATAAGGAAGCTGAGGCTTAGTGAGTTTAAATGACTTACGCATGATCATATAGCCGAGGCAAGTACTTATCTGAGGTTGAATCCTGAGATCTCCTTGATTCCAGGTCCTTTGCTCTATCCAAATGACTTGCTCAAAGTCCACACAGCTAAGTATCTGGTTTATTCTTCTGAAGTCATGGTGTTTTATGCTAAACAGTAACATAGTATAACCAGAATAGGGATAGGGACCAGACCTGTGTTTTCATGATACAGGGAAATCCCTGAACAGGTAAGAAAACTCCATTGACCAATGCAAATCGCACTCCTTCTGGCTAGCTGCCTGATAACATTCCATTTTATAACTATTCATTGTCTTTCTGAGTTCATCTAGACCATGAAATGAATTCAGTTCATACTCTTATAATCCTAAAAGGACATTGGTTCAGGAGGAATTAGAGTAGACATCTACTCACTTTCATGATACGTTTAGGAAACAGAGATGATACTATATTAATTGCAACCTTGGGCAAATCACTACTTCTGTATGCTCTCATTTCCTTATCTGTTAAATGGGGATAAAAATACACCTACCTCCCAGGGTATTTGTGAGGATCAAATGATATAATAAATATAAAGAGATTAGCACAGTGCACATGTGCTTAGCACATAGTAAGCAGTATCTAAATGTTAGCTGCGAATATTATTGTAGCATTAGCCTGATAAAAGTTCTTAAACAGTTTATTATATTTATTTAATTTTTATATAATTTATATAATTATTTTTAATAAAAGTATTTTATTATTATCCAGTTACATGTAGAGATAGTTTTCAACATTTGTTTTTATAAGATTTCTAGTTCCAAATTTTTCTCCCTCCCTCCCTTCCCTCCTTCCTCCCTCCCCAAGATAGCAAGAAATCTGATAGAGGTTATATACAATAACATTAAACATATTTCTGCATTAGTCATGCTGTGAAAGAAGAATCAGAGCAAAAAGGAAAAAAAAACTCAAAAAAGGAAAAACAAAAACAATAGAAATAGTGTGGTTCAATCTGTATCTAGATTCCATAGTTCTTATTTTTTCTGGATTTGGAGAGCATTTTCCATCATGAGTCCTTTGGAACTATCTTGGACCATTGTATTGCTGAGAAGAGTCAAGTCTATCACAGTTGATCAACACATAATGTTGTTGATACTGTGTACAATGTTCTTCTGGTTCTGCTCATTTCACTTAGCATTAGTTTATGTAAGTCCTTCCAGGTTTCTCTGAAATCCACTTGGTCATCATTTCTTACCACACAATAGTATTCCATTACATTCATATAACACAACTTGTTTATACAATTCTTTAATGTGTACTTTCTACCAACTACCATGTATGATATGTAGTGTAAATATGACTATTTCTCATTCACAAATGGGAAAATTAAGTCTTTGAGGAGTTAAGTGACTCACTTGTGGTCTTATGACTAGTAAATATGAAGCCCAGGATTTGAATCTAGGTCTCCTAGTTCCATGCCCTGTGCTCTTTTCATTATTCTTTGCAATTTATTATGGCTTTCCTTTGCCCCTTTACTAGTGAGTATTGAGAGCTACTTCAGCAATTAGATGTAAAGGTGACCTAATTACCCAGGGAGTCCCAGTGCAATTGAGACTGTTGTGGATGGTAGTCAAGTCCAAGATGAAAAGTATCCCACCTGTCCTTCCAGCATGGTCTAAAATCTGGAAGCATTCCCCTCCACATAAATCACAAAAACTTCAATAAATCAGAAACAGAAGGGTATTTAGAAGACAAAATGGCGCCACTTCAAGTAGAGGTGAAGGTTAGTTAGGGAATAACTGAAATAATTTTTATACGTGGTTACCTGGAAATCTCAAGTGGGACCATCTTCAAAAAATTTTAAACTGCATATAATTATTTCTATTTCTTCCTAAATTATGTGGCTTTTTTTAATTTTAAGGAGAAACTTCTTAATAGAACCATTGGCAACATTGGCATTAATTCTACATAAGTTAAAAGGCAAGCAAACTGCACTTGTAATTCTTCCTATCTCATTCTTTATTGTATAAAAGTAATGAAGAGCCAGGAAGCAAGTACATTCTGCTACTGTAGTTTCTGTCTCACAGCTTTAATTGAATTGAATTCTGTAAGTGTCTTAGCAAGTGCATATTATGTGCTAGGCACAGTACAGTGCCCTGGGGATAGGAATAGGGACCGGATTTATGATTTCATTGATATGGGAAATTTCCAACTGAGGAAGCTTATTCTACCAGTGCAGATCTTCCAAAGGTTAAGTGACTTGCCAGACATCACACAGACAATTTGTGTCGGACACTGGATATGGACTCAGGTCTTCCTGGATTCAAGGCCAACTCTCTCTCTACTATTCTATATTTCCTCTTGCTAGGGGTACAGAAACAGAAAACAGCAAAAAAAAAGTTCCCAGTATCAAGGAACTTACATTCTAGATGTTACATTAAAAATCTTTTTTATACAAAGAGTGGAATTTTGATATGCATTTGGGAGTTGGGCGACTTGTATTTATTAAATCCCAACTATGGACCAGTCACTGTGCAGTAAGTGCTGGGGACACAGTGACTGCTCTTAAAGAGCTCCCAATCTAATGAGGGAGATGATATGCAGACACCCATGTAAAACGAGGATACATACAAGATAAATAATCAATAGAAGGATGGCACTAGCATTAAAGGGAAAGTGCATTGTAGGGATCATATAGCCCTTTCCCACCATAATGGTAATGTTTCTGGCACTTGGGCTTCTTAAATGTTTTCCAATTGTGACCCCTTTTCACCCAAGAAATTTTTCATGACCCCAGGTATAGAGGTATATAAAATAGGTATACATAACATTTTACTGTTGCCAAATTTTTTGAGACCCCCCACTTCTAGGTTATGAGACACTTCCCCCTCCCCATATGGGGTCACATCCCACAGTTTAAGAAACTTTGTGCTAGACAACTGATAGCAGGAGTGATGTCCTTGTGTTCAGCAAGGATTATAGTTTATATTTTATAGTTATATAGTTTTTAGTTATAGTTGTAGAATATAGTTATAGTTTATAGATTACAGTTATACAGGCAAAGCAATTGAGAGGGTGTGGAAATAGTTAAAGTTTTAGGAATTCACATTGAACTAATATGTAAAGCAAGTTATTAGAAGGGAAGGAAAGAGCACCACAGTCAATTTCAAATTATGTCAACTATTATTGATGATGAGTTTTAAAGTAATTTTGAAAGCTGAAAATCTCTTCACTTTGTACTTGGTGCTGCTGCTTGTAAGCACTTTTACTAGTATACTTTCTTTATATGGACCATGCAGGTGAATCTGGTAATTGGTTTCTAACTCAAGTAGGATTAAGGCAGGTGTCACCAAACTGTGAGAAGGCCTTATTGGCCTTTCATCCTGCCACTTTCTAAAGGTAAGCCCCAGGAGCTTCTGTTTTGTTTGCCTGGTCTAAGGCAAATATATCTTTGGCTCAACCTTGTTACTCTAAGATTGACCAAAGGAGGAGGAGATTGTTCACAGAAAGGTGAGAGAAAAATAAAACAGAAACGAAGTAACACTCTTTTCAACATGAAAAGGCGAAGTGCCACTTGAAATTGAATCCAAAATGAATTTCAGACCATGTGGGCCCTGACAATTTATCAAAAGGGCAGAAAATTAAGTGTAAACAAGACCTCCTTTGGAGGGAATTATAATTTTTAAAAATGAAAGAATGATTAAAAAGAACTGAGGAACAGTTAGTTTGTATGAAACTGGTGCATTTGGATGCACCAGAAACAATGATTTCCATAGTGTTGATGTTTTTACAAAACGAAGTGGTTTTCATATTTTCTATAATTCAAACAGGACAATGCTTGGCTATTCAGGCTGATGCTGTCCAAGAAGAAGGTAACACAAGGCTGATGATTTTATTAGTGCTCTGATTCATGCTGATATGTTAATGTTATTTCATAATTAGTTGTACCTCGAAACTTTTGAGGTGAAGGGCACAATTTAATTAACAACCAATAAAAACTTCATTTTTGTTACTTGAAGTTCAAAAAGTGATGAGAGTTAACCAATGTCCTTATATAAAGAACCACATGATAAATTCCTTCTTGAATTCAGTGCCAAAAAATTTTCTATCCAGATAAACTTGTATGCTTTCTTAAATAGGCTGAGAATTATAAAATCTTATTTGCCAGCAAATTCAGAACTAAATTCAGTGTTGTCCCACAATAGGCAATTCATTCAAGGTGCCTGGTAATAGTTGTTATTCTGCTCTATTTATCTTGTTTTTTTTTTTAATTCTTGTTTTGGTTTATATTGTGATTAATTTTATAACCAATTTCATTCAAATAATTTTTGGAAGTAATTGGAGAAAAAAATCCTAAATAGAAAGATTAGTGACTAAATATTATCCCTTGAACATTCAGACTCAGATCCCAGGTTTATATACTATGAGAGCTGGAAACCTTAGTGGTCATCTAGTAGTCCAGACTCCTCATTGCTTTTCCCCAAACATGAAATTAAATCTCTCATCTTTTCTCTGCCTGTCCCATGTGCTTAGAGTGCTCCCTCTCCTCACTTCTGTCTCTTGTAATCCCTTCTTTCAGTGCTCAGCCCACCCAAACACCATCTTGTGCACAAGGTTTTCCCTGGTTCTCCCAGCTGCTAGCTCCTTCCTCTCTAAAGTTGCCTTGTATCCATTCTGTATGTATCTCCTACATGCTTATTTTTATACATCTCTATTATCTCCCCCATTGGAATATGAGATCCTTGAAACAGAGACTGGTTTTGTTTTTCTCTGTATCCTCAGTGCTTAGCACATAGGAAGCATGACATAAATGCTTGCCTATTGCTTCACTGAAAACTTTTTTGATTTGGATGTAAATAATCCTATTTCAGTAATCTAGGCTAAAGGGCCACAGCCATGAGTAAAAAAAATAATAATTGACATTTATATAAATAACACATTAAGGCTTGCAAAGTATTTCACATGTGTTATCTTATTTGATCCTCACAACAATCCTTTAAGTGTTACCAAGTGCCAACAATATCATTATTGACAGATAAGGAAATGGAAGGGGTTAAATGATCGCCCAGAGTCCCATAGCCAATAAGTGCGACTTTAGCCACGGTCCTACTGACTCCCTCCAATTCCAGCACCTAATCTGCTGGGGACATGGGGGGATTTTATATATCTTGTTTTTTAGCCCAAGTACTATTCCTAAATTTAAAGTAGTTATAATGGATGTTATGAATAACCACATCTGTCACTGGATACCTACCTAGGTTTCATAGGAATGTGCCCTGTGCTTACCAGCAGAAATTAGAAAGACCCCCCCCCCCAGAGTAGCAATGGCTTGTGCTGACAAGTCTTTTCTTAGTGTGAACTCTCACATTGCTATCAGCAAACATGGCTGCCAGGTCAGGCCAAGGAGTTTTTCTAAATGTAGGGAGCCGAGGTGACAAGTGAATTTGGGAGATTTAACAACTGTTTACAGATTAATGTGTCTGATTACTCTGCCTGAATGGATTCTTCCTGCTCATCTAACTCTTAAGGCTTTGCACCCTCAGTGAGCATGCTGGGTCAAATAAACAGGTACTTGTTTCTTGTGAATGATGAGAAGGAAGCAGCTGGGTATTTGGGAGGGGCTTTTTTTTCCTTCTAAGAAAGAATCATCAACTTTCAATTCCCCTCAAAATTCCATCATGTGCCTTGTGAAATAAGTGATTAAACATTTCTTTTTTTCTGCATCTAACCTTTGTCGTGGATGGCATATGGCCAGAGAACTTACACATTAAGTTGTGAGGCATCACTAATGATGTGCTAGTTCTTAAGGATATATCAGAGTGCTGCAGATAACACCCGATAACATTGCTCACTCCAGTGCTGGCACACTTTGACTTCTGAGTGCAAAAAAATCAGTATCCTGAGAAGCATCACTAGCAGAAACCCCAAGCATTTCACTCACAGGGATGTTCAGTAGGCAGTGTTAGAATACCATCCCTAAATGTACCTTCCTTTCCAGGTTAACATCAAGTTAAGTTATAAGGTATTGTTGAATTTTTAATATCTATCTACATACAAACATGTGTATTAATTCTATATTGTAAAAAGGCCTGCATTTATATCTAAATGTATATGTGGGTATATGTTGACACCTCTCTCACTCACACATACCCCTTTTCTTTCTCCCTCTGTATCTCCCTGTTTTTGGCTCTCTCATCTCTGTCTCAATGTCTCTGTCTTTCTCTGTCTCTCTCCGTCTTTCTCCCCCCCCCCCACGCCCCCACCTCTACCTACATACTTACATATCTAGACACAGTAAAACATTATTTTCCTCTTACTGAATTGTATTTTATCAGCTCATCAAGAAGTACAAAATAAAGTGATAAAATATATGGCATATCCCAAAAGTCTTAGTGCAGTTTTAAGATCTTAAAATTGCACTAAGCCTTTTGAGACAATGTATTTGTTGACTACACTGATTTAGCTGACTTTACACTAACTAGCTGTGTGACCTTAGGCAAATCACTTACCCAGGTTTGTATCAGTTCTTCATTTGTAAAATGAGCTGGAGAAGGAAATGGCAAACCACTCCTGTATTTCTGTCAAGAAAACCACAAATAGGGTCATGAAGAGTCAGACACGACTGAAAAATGGCTGAACCACAAATAAAGTGTCAGCTCTGCTAGGTGTTGAAAGAGATACATAGCTCAAGTAAGAGGTCTTGTCTTCTTACTAAAACACAAGCATAAGTTACTATAATACATATTATATGATGAGAATATTGGAATATTAATAGGGTCATAGACTTAGAACAGGAAGATACCTTATGGTGTCCTCTAGTACAACTCTCTCATTTTATAAATGAGGAAACTGATGCCAGTGATATGAAATGGCCTAAGGTAGAAGATCATCTGAGGCATTCAGGATTTGAACCCAGGTCCTATGACTCAGATTCAGCATACTTTCCACTCTGCCACACTTTTATCAACAAAGCGGCATGTGAGACCCAAGGGTGACACAGACCTTGAGACAGTGTGACCCATTCTGAATCAACACATCATCTGACCCATGAAGCTAACAGATGGCTATAAACAGTGGTGCCAAAATCTAATCAATTATTAGTCATCCTGGGTGTGGAAAAGACATAGCTCAGCCTCATCAGCCACCTTGAAACATGGGAAACAATACTTCCATCCCTGATGCCTTAGACGTGAAGGATGACCATATTTTGCAGAGCTTATATGCTACCACCATAAAATGATACCAGTAATAAGACAATGATAGCTCTTCTGGTAGTATTGATTTTGATTCTAGTGGCTTTTCCCAATTCCCTTGCTTGTTAGCGAATTTAAAAGTGCACCCTACATTTATTTATCTTTAAACATTTTTTCTCCCCCAGTAAACTGTAATCTCCTTAAGGGTTTGCCCTTAAGGACTCTCTAATTCTGCATTTGTATCTGCCTGCCTAGTACAAATGCTTGGTACATAGTAGGTACTAAAATATTTGTTGATTGATCAATTGGATTTAATTGAAGTTTCACTGTTTCTATTAAACACAAGTGTTAAACACTTTTATATAGTCACTTATTAAATCAAAGCTTTTCTCTTTCACCAGTTGCCAAACAAAACATTCTAGTTTAATACAATTTAAAAGTCAAATGCAATAAAGTTAGCCAAGAGATAACAGGTAACTCTCAAGAGAGAACAAATTATTTAAGACTTAAGTGCTTTAAACTAGGGCTTCTTAAAATTTTTCCCACTTGTGACCACCCCCTTTCACTGAAGAAATTTTTACGTAATCCCAGGTATATAGGTATATAAAATAGGTATACATAACCTTTTACTGTTTTTTGTTTTGGCAATTGGGGTTAAGTGACTTGCTCAGGGTCACACAGCTAGTAAGTGTCAAGTGTCTGAGGCTGGATTTTAACTCAGGTCCTTCTGAATCCAGGGCCGATACTCTATCCACTGTGCCACCTAGCTGCCCCAACCTTTTACTGTTAGCAGATTTTTTTGTAACTGCCACATTCAGTTAAGTGACCTGATATGGGATTGTGATCCACGGTTTAAGAAACTAGGATATAGAATAATTACAACATGCCTTTAATTCCTGTCTCATACATATACACTGGCTTGTCGATGTGACTCTGGGTAGGTCATTTATACTTCCAGTAATCCAGGTAACTCTTTTTTAAAAATTAAATTTTATTTTATTTTCAGTTCTGAATTCTCTCTGTCCCATCTCCCCCCACTCATTGAGAAAGCAAGAAAAACAAAACTCATTATGAATATGTAGAGTCAATCCCCCCATCCCTGTATTAGCCATGGTTTTTAAAAAAAATGCTTTAATTGGCATTCTATCATGTCTAATTGGGGACGGATAGCATCTTCATCATGAGTCTTCTGAAACTGTGGTTGGATCCCTTAAGTTGATCAACATTCCTAAGTCTTTTAAAGTTATTTGTCTTTACAGTATTGTGATTGTGTAACTATTCTATAAATTGTTCTCCTGGTTCTGCTTATTTCACTTTGCATCAGTTTATACAATTCCTCTCCCTGCCCTCTGCCCTCATAATCATTTCTTTCATCTTTTCTTACAGCATAATAGTATTCCTTCAATGCGTTTACCTTGGTTTGTTTAGCCATTGCCGTATTGCTCCATGCTCCAGGAAGAAAACTAAGTGAGTTTTAGATCTAGTTGCCTGTCTACAGAGGGCAGGGGTGCTTACCATGGATAGTTTATGGGTGTAGGGGAGAGGCATCTATGACATTTGGATAGGAAAATCATATCTTTATTTCAGTATAATTGGTTTCCTTTTTAATCCTATATCTTTTATTTTATGCATTTAAAAATGATTCTAGGAAAGGATCCATAGGTTTCACCAGACTACCAAAGGGGTCCATGACATGAAAAGGTTAGGAGCCCCTTGCTTGGAGGATCTTTCCAATGGAATCACAGGTCAGGGCTGTATCTTGCTCCGCATCCCTTCCCTTTCTCCTTCCCACTTAGCACATCTTTCTATCCCTCTCCTGCTCATGAAGTTAATTCAAGCTGTTCTTAGCACTCTCTCTTTTGTTGCCACATCAAGGAATACCCAGAAAATCTTCTTTTTCTGTAGTTTCAGAATTCAACCAGACTCCAGAGGACATCTAGTCCACCCCCCTCATTTTACAGAGTAGGAAACTGAGGCCCATAGCAGAGCCAAAATTTGAACCCTGGTTCTCTAGCTGCAAAATCAGTCCTCTTTCCACTATGTAATACTGCTTTGCCTGATCTACTTAACCCCACAAGCTATTTTTATTATCAGCAATCAGTCTGATAGGTGATTTTCCCATTATTACCCTTGTCCTCTCTTGTTTTTTTTTCAAATCTAGAATATGCTGCAGTATTTAGTGTACAATTTTAACCAGAGTTGTAGTAAGGAGTGTGATAGTTTTTCACAAGGTAACATTCTGTAGGGGATAGAACCAAGGAACATCCTGTTGGAGTGTACCAAAGGCCCCCAAATATGATGGGAGAAGATGAATCACAGGAGTTATTAGAAATAGGAATTAGGAGACATGAAAGAACAGCTATGGAGTGTCAGGTGTACAAGAGGCTACAGTTAGAAGTAGAAATTCTGGTGCATGGGATGGAGAAAGAGGCAGTTGGGGTTTGGAGAACTGGGTGACACCAGAAGCCAGCCCTGAGGGAACAGGGTGGGATCAGGCTAACAGCAAATTCACCTGGAATATGGGAAGCAAGTAGTGCCAACCTTCACTTTCACTATGGCGCAAATGACTATGAGCCTCTAGTAGTTAGGGAACATTACAGGGAGATTTGGTACTATACCCCAGGGAGTGCCTCCTTGCTTATAACCCTTACTCCTGAACCTTCCTGAACAAGGAGGAGCAGCTGAGAGGAAGGTGTGTGTCAGGCATACTCCTTGAACCTCAGTTGTATCAAAAGTGTATAGCAGACATTGCAGGTGGGGGGTGGGGCTGAGTCTGATAGGGAATACCCTGACACTAAAGCCTTAGAAGTTATTCTAGACATTAACCCTCTGCTTGATCTGGGTATGAGAATTAGAAAAAAAAAAAGGGGGTTTTGTAGCAGAAGTCTCTGGATCTCCTAGGGTTTTCCAGGAACTAAAGCAAAAGGTGTTTTGTAATTATAGTTAATACTTTTCAGACCTAAGAGGACTCCTCTCTGGATCCTAGTTGATAAGATGAATGGGGCTGTAATCTTTGAAAGGAGTCTTTAGTAGAATTGCCAGCAGTGTGGATGTGTTGTTGTTATAACTTAAGTTTGCTGAGGCTTTGCTTCCAAAAAAACTTTGCTGAGATTTGTATGTAAAAATGGATGCTTTTGAAATAGGCTGCCATAACAGGGAAGTAGATAAAGTAAAAAGAATCTTAAAAATATCCAGAGAAGGTAGGACCAAGCAGAAGGAAGCCCCACCCACATTAGACACAGTGTTTGGTAAGCGGGAGGACAATTCCCTAGGTAGTCTGGTTCTTGTTACATCTAATACCAGTAGCAAAATTGTCAGACTGTCTGTGGGAGAGGGATGTAGAAGTTATACCTCTCTAAATGTTGGCACCGGGATAGTACCCTTCTTGCCTTGCCCTAGTTCCAGTTCTGTGAGAGGCTGATTAGGGTCTCAGAAATTATAGAAAACCCTGCTTATGGCTGTGATAGATCACAACAGGTACAATATTGCTCTACTTTTAAACCCTTCTAATTACACTTACCTGGGTAAGGACTCTTAAATCAGTTAAAAGTTTCTTCGTTACTTAAATGTTAGGAGGCATAGTACTCATCTGTAGTATGTCCAGAAAAAAGGACTAAATTATGATAGATAAAGAGCATTTGAAGGAACTTTCACCATTGAGCTGGGAGAAGAATAGACCTTTAGAGAACATGGGAACTATCTTTAATTGTTTAAAGGATGGTTACATGGAAGAGGAGTTAGACTTATTCCAACTCCAGAGAGCAAGAAGAGGACCACTAGGGAGGAGATAGGGGAGCTATAGAACCATATATTTCTAATTTTTTAAAGTTTTTTTTTTTTGTGGGACATGAGGGTTAAGTGACTTGCCCAGGGTCACACAACTAGTAAGTGTTAAGTATCTGAAGTCGGGTTTGGACTCAGGTCCTCCTGAATCCAGGGCCGGTGCTTTATCCACTGTGCCACCTAGCTGCCCAAGGACCTAGATTTTAATATAAGGAGGAATTGTTTAAATAATTGGTTAAAAATGGGATATGTTGCTTTGTGAGCCAATTAGTTCCCCAAATTGAAGGTGTTTAAGCAATATTGCCAGGGATATTGTTAGAGCAGTTTTTCTCAACATGTAATCCAGGGACCCCTAGAAGCCAGGAAACCTCTGAGATCCTTTCAAGTGATCCATGAGGTCAAAACTGTTTTCATAACAGTACTATGACATTTTGATTTATTACAGGGTAAATACTGATAGATATAACCCACATAAATTTGTGAGCTCTTTGGAGTCCTCAATAATTTTTAATAGTGGAAAGGGATCCTGAGACAAAAAATGTTTGAGAACTACTACTTTGGAGGGAATTTGTGCGTCAGGAAAGGGGTTGGATCAGATGACCTCTAACGGTCCAAGTCGGAAATCCTATGCTTCTTCAACAGAGATCTTCACATGACAGCATGATATTCTATTTAAAAATATCATATCCTTTCTATATTCATCTCTGGTACCACTGTTTCCCTCCGATTTCCATGCTCACCATATGGGATCTCTCCTTTTTTATCACTGTCACCCTAGGATCATTGCATTCTGAGCCCTCCACATCCTCATTCCAACTTAACTCTTTTCAGCTTATTGCACATTTCTCTTCTTTATGCTTTCTAGGGTACAGTCAAACTGGCCTCTTTTCCTCTCATGTGACATTTCATGTCTTCCTTTGCACAAACTGTTCCCCCCTCCCAAGCCTGGAATTGCTCTTTCCTTACCATCCTCTCCTAAAATTCCTAGGTTTCTTCAAAGCTTAGCTTAAGTGTCCTTTCGACATGAAGCCTTTTCTATTCCCTTCAGTTAATACCGCTATTTTGGGATAAATAGATAGATAGATGACAGATAGATAAATGAATGAATGGCTAAATAAATAAAATATATATTTACCTGTGTGTGTAACCATGTATCTATGTATCCACTGATAGAATTAATTAAGCTTCTTGAGAGCAGGAACTATTTGTTTTTGTTTTTGTATCTCCAAAGCTTCACACAGTGTCTGGAACTTATTAAACATTTAATACTAAACTTGTTTGATGAATAGATTGATCCCACTTTTTAGCAATGGGCACATTCCATTGAGTGCTGAATATTATATTACTCAGAACATTTCTTTTCTTAGAGACAGGCATGGTTTAGAATGAATTTTGCTAACATCTTTCCTGTGGTGAAAAAATAGTCATGTCTGATGCTTCCAAAACTAGAAGTTCCTGCCACCCCCCCCCCCATCTTAGAATTTTCATAGCTACAGCATTTCTGAGGGCTTTGATATGTCTTCATTGGTTCAAAACTTCATGAAAAAAGAATGAAGCCACAATCTGAGGTCTTTTCCATTCATCTAGAAAGTTCAGGAGGGTTTTCACCAGCATCAGACAGCTTTCTGTTTTCTTTACCTTATTAGAGTGAGAGGATTCCAAATTTATTTCTGACTAGCAGTTGCAAGATAGATGTAATGTTTTCATCAACTAGAGAGTCTTATATAAATGACTCAAACATGTCTTCCAGGTTCAGTAATGAGAGTTTGGGGTAGTTTCCCTCTGTTCCCAGAGCCCAGAGGAGTTGGTTCCTGGGTGCTCAGACCAGACCATAAATAGCTTTCATGGCGCTTACAAAATCTGCATTTTGTGGTTGTTGGAGGGATGCTGGGATCACTTTCGCTTTCTCATCCCACCATCTGTTCTTTGTGTCTCAAGTCTTCCTTTGAACATTTGCTTTGGCTTGTAAATGCTTCAGTTTATTTCACTTCAGGTTTTGAGTTGATGTCGCTCTGCCAAATGCACTTGTGCTCAATGGATTCCTGAATCTCCTCATTCTGTTATGTTTGTCAAACTGGCCTTTATGATTCTTGGTAGAGAAGCTAGCGTCTTCCCAGGTGTTAACCATAGTGGGATCTAAAGATACCCCCTATGCTGTTATTGCTCATCTGATGTAAAATGCTTCAACATTTCACCTTTATCCTTCCTTCCTTCCTTGTTGATGGTTCAGTCCATCTTAAGCCTGTAGCTCACCCATTAAAGTCACTGAAAAGTATGGGTTGACCTCTCAGAGTTCTAGCAAGAGAACTGTCAAGTTAACATGAATTCCTTTTTGGTCTTATCAGCAGAGCCAGTTCAAAACACAAGAAGGCACTATTGGTTGTGGTAAATGAGTTTTCTGCCTGTTTGTTAGAGACACAGCTTGGTATCATTGACAGTAGGCTGGACTTGGGGGCAATGGGTCCATGAGTTTAATTCCAGCCCTTGATATTTACCAGCTGTGGGGCCATAGAAATGCCACTTAACTTCCCTAAACCTCAGTTTCATCACCTGTAAAATGGAGATGATGATTTTGGCAGTACCTGCTTCAGTAGGTTATTGTGAGGATCAGATAACACAATGCATGTAATACACTTTCTAAATGTCAGCTACAATTTATATATTTTTATATTATATAAATGCTACATACAATAATACATGTAATATAAATACAATATATGTGTGTGTGTGTGTGTGTGTATACACATCTCCACTTACTTGCCTGAGAGAACTCAATGAGTTCTCCAAACTCTTCCCTATATACCTTTGTTCTCAGTTGTTCTCAGTATAAGACTAACTCTGTGCAGTGAGCATACTCTTGTGTTTACACCATCAGATAAAATTGTTTCCTCATCCTTTGAGTTGTCTTTCCCTTACTAGCCATTCCTTATTCCAGGATAATTGCACGGACATTGCTTTTGAAATCCTTGGGTCACAGATGCTAAAGCACTCTGAGTACTCCTAGTGACAATTTTTGTGCAAGAATCCTAATGTTTAAAATCCCAAAGATGGGGGGGCAGCTAGATGGTGCAGTGGATAGAGCACCGGCCCTGGAGTCAGGAGTACCTGAGTTCAAATCCAGCCTCAGACACTTAACACTTACTAGCTGTGTGATCCTGGGCAAGTCACTTAACCCCAATTGCCTAATGAAAATAATAATAATAATAATAATAATAATAATAAAATCCCAAAGATGGTTTTAAAATGTACCTTTTGATGTCAAAACCCAATCCTACTGGTTGTAATGAGCACATTAGAAATGAGAGAAAAATTATATACCTTTTCTTCCCTGTGAGATTGATCAGAGTTGTCATAATGAAGGATTATTTATTGCAGTTACAATGACTTCATCTCACTTTTCCTCATCACTATGTTAGCTGTTCTGGTTCATTGTTAGGAGTTTCTAGACCCCAGTCCTGTGGCTGTCAACATTAGCTAGTTAACAAAGGGATGACACAGATTTCCAGAAAATGTTATTTTCATGAAATATGCCTATCATCATTTACTGTGGAGAGACTAATATCCAGTAGTAACAGAGCATGATGGCCAAGGCCCAATGAGTGGGAAGGAATATAAGACAATTTTAGGACCATAGGCTTTGTTTATTTTTAAAGTTGTTAAGTTCCTTGTATTTTCAAAGATTAGCATTCAAAGCCATCCCTGTATATGTGTATAAACAATAAACCTTTATACATACATATATACATACACATGCACACATACACATACATATATGTGTATGTATACACACAGGAGACAGGGAGAGAAGGTAAATGAATGAATGAATTAATTTCAAAAATTTCACTAAGCACTCACAGTGCTAAGCACTGTGATAAGAACCTTCAATATAATTTTTTTTTTTGCAGGGCAATGAGGGGTAAGTGATTTTCCCAGGAACACACAGCTAGTAAGTGTCAAGTATCTGAGGCTGGATTTGAACACAGGTCCTCCTGAATCCAGGGGTGGTGCTTTATCCACGACACCACCTAGCTGCCCTTTTTTAGTTAGATTCTTTTTTTAAAAAATTTATTTTTTTATTTATTCATTCATTCATCCATTTATATGTTTGTTTGCTTTTTTATTTTTAACAGTCACTGCTCTTAAAGAGCCCACACTCTAATTAAGGGGAGACAACATAGAAAAGAAAATTCAGCCAAATGTTGGATGGGAAAGGGTGAACATCCTAAGGGATCAGCAGCAAGTCCCAGGGGTCCTTTAGGTTATATTAGTAGGTCAGATAACAAGGGTAAGGATCTTCAGGAAAGATAGTAAGGTCTCCGAAATATTAAAAAATAATGACAAGATAGATGATAAGTACTCGTTGGTACTCTGTCTCATGGAAAGGAATAGGGTTGGTTATTTCCATCTCATCTAAGTAATATGAGAAGTCAGGCAGCTCATATGGGTTCTGGTCAGTCTCTAAAAAGGGAGAAAGCAGAGAGATAAGGAAAGAGCATCCCTGAATGGTTTGCAAAGCTTTTAGAATAATTCCTGGCACACAGTAGGGGCTATATAGATCTTTTTCCCTCCCCTCTTTAACCCCTACCACCCTGCCATGTAGATAGATTCTAGAATGGTCCAGAACTGAGGGGAAGGGATTAGAGGAGGTATATATAAAGAGAAGGGCACCATACCAATTAGTTAAATATAAGGTAGTTTGAAAAGGGGAGCACTAGCAATTGAGAAGGTCAGGAAAGACTTCATGTAGAAAGGGGTACTTGAGCAGAACCTGGAAAGAAGAGATCAGTGTGGCAGAGGTGAGGAGGGAGAACATTCTAGGCATGGGGATACAGCCAATGGCAATGGCACAGAGATGGAAAATAGAGTGTTGTGTCAGAGAAACGCAAAGAAAGAGAGCCCAGTCTGGCTGGATTGCAGAGTGTGGAAGGATGAGGCTGGAGACATGAGTTACAGCAAGCTAATGAAAGGCTTTAGTAGGTTTATAAGGCCTTAGGAGCTAAAAACATTCCTATTTGATTTTAGAGGTGATAATAAGTCATTGGAGTTGACTCAGTAGGGGAATGACATTGTCAGATTTGCACTTAAGGAAAGTAACTTTGGCAGCAATGTTTAGGATGGATTGCCGTGGGGAGAGATGTGAGGCAAGGTGACCAATTGGGAGGCTGTTGGAAGTTCTAAGTGAGAGATTATGAGGACCTGAACTAAGGCAATAGCTGTTTGTGTAGAGAGGAGTCAAACCAGAGACATGGAGATGGAAATGGCAAGGTTTGGGAAGCTAATTGGATATGTGAGGTGAGGGAGGGGAGGGTGAGGAGTCAAGGATAGCACCAGAGTTACAAACTTGGGAGACTAGAAGGTGGGGCCTTCAACAGAAAAGGTGATATCTGGAGGAAGGGTGGACTGGACATTGGGGTGAAAATAGTGAGCTCTGTCTTGGACATGGTAAGTTTGAGATGTTCTGGGACATTTTGAAATTTCCAGGGCTAGATCTAGGAGTCATTGGCACAAAGATGATAATTAAACTCATTGGAAATGATGGGGTCACCAGGAGAGGATGTAAAGATAGAAAATCAAGGTAGTCTAAGGCAGAGCCTAGGGAAGACCTACAATTACACGTTGTGATCTAAATGATGAAACAGGAAAGGAGGGAGATTGAGGATACAGTTGAATAGCTAGGAGGAAAACCAGAAGACCAAGAGAAGATAAAGTATCCTGGTCACCAGGTCAAGATGCAGCAGATAGGTTGAAAAGGATGAGAGCTGATAGCCTTTAAGGGAATGATAGGATCTAAGGAAGGGTTTTTTTTTTAGGGCTAGGGGAAACATGGGAAAATTGGAAGGCAGAAGTGAAACACCAGAAAATAGAGATTAAAGATTAGAAAGAAAGGAAATGATGGAGTTTTCAATTTGCTAGAGAAGATGGGAGGGATGGGAATCAAAGGCATGTGTAGAGAGATTGACCTTGACAAGAAGAAGGGCCACCTCATTGTTAGAGACTGGGAGAGAGAGTGGGGCTTGATGTTAATGGGTCAAGATGAAGAGAAAGGGAGAGGAGTAAAGCTAATGAATAACCTCACTTTCTCAGTATATAAAAGGGCAGGCTCCTTAGCTGAAGGAGGGAGTGAGGGAGACAGAGACAGCGAGACTGCGAGACAGCTGAGAGAGAGAGAAGAGAGAGAGAGAGAGAGAGAGGAGAGAGAGAGAGAGAGAGAGAGAGAGAGAGAGAGTCAGAAGTGAAACTTTAGAAGGGAAAAGAAGAGAAATTTGCAACAGTTTTGTGGGGAATAAAGGTAAGGAATCAATGGAGGGAAATATGGTTCTTTAAGGTCTGTATAGATTGCTTGAAAAATTAAAAGCATGTGAAGCTATAATGCTTGGATATAGTAGGCACTTAAATGCTTGTCGATTTATTGGTCGATATAAACATTAAGAATTGGACATGATTTTGTTCTATCCACCTGCTTAAATATATTTGTCATTCTTCAAAGTGAAATCAGCAATCAAAATGTTATACACTCTTACTCTATTTCTGTTAGATTCATGTACTTTTTTAAATGGGCTGAGATAGCTAATTCATGAATGTAGCAGATAATTTTGTTCTTTTGCGAAAGGTAGTAGTGGAAAGGTTTAGGGTTTTTTTTTTTTGGTTGCTAACACAGTGACACTGCTCAGTCAGTAAATAATACTGTATTTCAAAGTTTCCAAGTGTCTGCTAATGACAAGACATTCCTTTCTCTATGGCACGTAACTTAGGCTCCACTGGCAAAAAGCTCCTGCTGAGGAAACTTGGCAGCTTCTGCCTATCAAAATACCTAACTCATTGCTCTTCTGGCTGTGCTGAAGACTTGTGTTTTTATATCTGTTTGGGAAATTACAATCATGCTTCCTAATAGTTTTTCCTCCTCCCAACTCCCGAAGGCCTTAGAACATCCTAGACTATCATGATGTCCTTCTTTACGTGTGGATTCTTTAATGATGTTCTAGGGAATAATAACATGTCCACTTTGAAACCTATTTCTCCAAATAATTCTTTTAAACTCATCAAGGCGTAGGAGGCAGAAGGCATATGTGGTTTTTTTTAAATTTTAGGCAATGGCAAGAAAGAAGGAAAGCTTTAGAAACATCTGCACTTATATATTTGCATGAAAAAGGGCTTCATCATACAAGAAGCATGAGATAGACTTCTTGGTTGTTTGCACACTTTGGAAAACTTTGTTCTCACTAAGTTTACAACTTTAGCTGGGAATTTTGCATGCTGTTGCTTTATTATGATAGTGAGAGTACACTGAATCTGATCCTACTGTTACTGTAGGTATGTTGTAATATAATTCTAGTGCCTATCCCTGTTGTATCCAACAGGCTTTGAAATGTGGCTAGAGCTTTCTGTAGTACAAATGGCATTAATTACCTCAAATTGGTAAAGCCAAATGGAGTCATTGGCTTAGGAACTTACCATATCCTCTGCTTAGATCAAGGATCAAACTTTTCTTTTGCTTAGTTCAGTAAAGCCAGGGTATCAACAGAAAGCTCCAATTTTAAGCAAGGTTAGAGATAGTTAATGAAGGGGAAGGAGAAAAAATTCCACATTGAAAATTTCTTGCCCCATGTTCAGCTTTCTTTCTACATTCTTCTCTTATTCAGCATTGAATCCATTTTTACTTTGGTTTCTCAAAGTATATCAGTTCCCAAATAGGCTTAAAAAGAAGGTTAATTCCATAAATAGCATACATGAGTATATAATATATAACAAATAGATGTCAATATACAACACATATTTTATAATTAATACTAACTATATATAACACAAATTCATGTTAGATAATAAATATATTATATTAACATATAACAGTATCTATAAGTATTTGTATAATAAATGTATATTCATATATAATATACATATGATAAATATGTGAAAATCAACATATAATAGTATATGTAGGTATATAATATATAATAAATATGTATTTGACATCCAATATATACCATATATGTATCAAATTAAAATTTATTTATATAAATATTATGCATAAACTAATATAGAAAATCCATAAATCTGAAAACGTTTGTGTTTTTCTAGCACTTAACAAGCATAGCAAGCTATTTCCCAGTTCAAATGTTAAATGCTTCTGATGGAGTTTCTTATTCCCATATACATATACTTTATGAAATTAACACTCCTTTTAAGCCTATTTGGGAACTGATATAATGAACATAATTAATATATTATATTATATATATAATGATATAATGATATAACTAATGATATAACCACATAATGAAGAAAGTGTTTTACTGATTTCAATTTTCAATTTATCAGTTTAGGTAGTTGCTTGGTGGGGAACGAGAGGTTAAGAGACATGCCCAGTGTCCCAGAGATAATCAGTGTGGGGCTTGATCCTCAGCCTCTGATGTGGGTCTTGATTCCAGGTCATCTTCACTTAAGGCATCTCTTTATCCACCAATCCATGCTGCCTCTCAAAGTTCTAATGCTTGAGCAGAAATGTAAAAAATAATGCTCATTTCTGCTCTTGAGAGACACTGTTACATGATGGACCTTGGTCCAATGATATTTTTAAGTCAGAGAGTTCAAATGTCTCTTTATAGTTGCCACTGAGTGCCTAAACTTGTGAATCTCATTATAAGGGGAAGCAACAGTTCTGTTGTTGTTGAGTTGTTTTCATTTGTGCCTAAGTTCAAATCCTACCTCAGACACATTATTAACTTAT
Source organism: Dromiciops gliroides (assembly GCF_019393635.1). Lineage (NCBI taxonomy): Eukaryota > Metazoa > Chordata > Mammalia > Microbiotheria > Microbiotheriidae > Dromiciops > Dromiciops gliroides. The sequence continues at coordinate 409,400,738 of NC_057864.1, read as the reverse complement.
GAGACTCTGAGCAAGTGATTGCAACTTTCTAAACTTCAGCTTCCTTATGTCTAAAATAGAAATATAATTATAGCCCTTCTCCGACATGGTGGTTGTGAGAATCAAATGAGATTATATATGTGAAATGTTTAGCGAGCCTTAACACCTGCATAAACGCTGGCTTTTATTTGCATGTAGGGAGCTCCAGGTGAGAAAATCACTTTTACCAAATGCACATCTTTACCTTCATAGATAATTCTTGGGAACACTGAGAAGTTAAATGATTTGTTCAGGGTCACACAGTCATTATGTTAGAAATGGGACTTGAACTCAGCTGAATCCCAACTCCAAGGCTAAACAGTCTATGCACTAGGCTACAATGCCTCTTCTAAATAATATATATGTATATGTGTGTATATATATATATATGTATGCATACATACATAATGCATGCATATAATGCAAAGTATATGCACACACATATATACACATACGGCTATGTTAATGTATATATGCACATATACATATATACATACACAATTATATACATATATGTGTGATGTGATGATATAAATAAAACCTCACAAAGTCTGATATTTCAAAAGTGGTGAAATTGCTTCTTGCAATATTTAATTTATAAATTTCCTTTTAAGTCTACTAATATTCATGTATTAATGAATAAATAATAAATGAAAGATTTGGAAATAAAATTTTAAATGACCTAAAATGGAATACAGAGCCCTAGGGACTCCCACACTGATAACTCTGAAAAGTGTAAGGTAAAAAGGTAAGTGAAAAACTAAATTGAGTCATTTCTCTAGTTACCTTTTGTTACTTACTCTTAGTTACCTTTAATCCATAGTTTACACAGCAATCGCCATTCCTGGCCTTGAATTACCTAACATGCAGGAATTAAAGCAAATTATGAGTGATTTTTTTTTCTTTTTTGCTTCTTTGGGGAACTGTAAGTGTTGAAGCTATCTTCTTTGTCATCTTCAATGTAAATAATTTTTAGCTATGCAATGATGCCTAATGTTTACTGAATTTAGCATAATTAAAGATAATTTTCTCAGTCATGAATTATTGGTTTTGTGTGATTTTAATATGATAGAAGTTTATCAATGGATCACAATATGGACCTACCTCCCATTTAAAACTAACAATACCTTTATATCTCCTTACTCTAAGTCAGGAAGAGCTAGATTCAAATCATACCTCTGACTCTTAGCTTAGGACCCTGATTAAGTCATGTAACCTCTCAAGTAAACAATTTCCTAGCACTCTAGGTTTCAGAACAGTTGCTAATATGCATTGGTAAAGGATGTTTTCCTCTGTGAAGTTTGCTTTACCCAAGAAGTCAAAGGTTTTGGATAAAAAAATAATAATAACCATGAACAGTCTTCAACTGAATTATGAAAAACTAAAATGATTCATGGATGTAAAATCTTTTTTACTGCTTTGTAGAGGCAGCTGGGTGGTACAGTGGATAGAGCACTGAACTTCAAGATGGGAAGAACTGAGTTCAAATCAAGCCTCAGAAACTGACTAGCTGTGCAACCCTGGGCAATCACCGAACCCTATTTGCTTCATTTTTTCTCATATGTAAAATGAGCTGGGAGAAGGAGAAGGCAAACCCCTCCATATTTTTGGTCAAACCCCAAATGGGTTCCCAAAAAACTGGACAGGAGTGAACAATAACAAAATGTTTTAAGTGTACTTTATGTGAATATTTTATGTATCTCCAGGCAGATAGGGCGTGATTAAATTTTTTTCTATTTCTTTCCTCCCCACCCCCCCACCCCCCAGTGACTGCTGCTGTTGAGAGTGCTGGAGTCAAAGGGCCTGTGTTTATATCCTCAATCTGCTACCTGGGCAAATCTCTAAAATTCTCTGGTCCTCAGTTTCTTCATCTGCTAAAATGAAGGGGGTTAGATTAGATGACTTCTAAGGGCCTCTCCAGCTTAATTAATGACGCTTTTCCTTCTTCTTTCCTATTCTCCTCTCCTCCTTGGTGCCTAGGACCTTGACTCAGCACAGGATAAGTACTTAATAAATGTTTCTAAGCTATTCCTTTGGTCTCTAGTATTGAGAATATCCATTAACCATTTCCTCTTCACCCCCTTTTATAAGTAGCTATTGCTACTTTCCCCATTTGTTTAGTGGGCAAACTTCTATATTTAAATCTCCCAATATGCAGAATCAAATAATGGGATAGAGTGAATCACTGAAAAGTAGTTCTAATAGATGGAATATAATTTCCATTGCCTTCTATGTTTCCTCCTTTTGAACATAAAATAATTAGTAATATAAACAGCTTCTTTGCAGGATTTAGATTTGCATGCTTAGAGTTTAAAAGGCATTAAAACTATGATTTTTTGGTTCAATGATTATTATTTAAGAAAAGGAAAAAAATCAAGAGAAATGTAATAGCATTTAATGAAAATAAATCTTATTCATTCAAGTGTAGAATAAGCTGATTTTCTTGGGCCTTGAAAGCAGTATGCATATTCATGATGCTAAGTATTTTGGACATGATATAAACTAAGCAAGAAGGCATCAAAATTCAAAACTTGAGAAGAAAATTTTTTTATCGCAATATGTATATACTTAACATTTTAAAATAGAAGAGTAGTATTTAAGGACAATATGCATTCATCAAAATGAATAGAAATGAGCACATGCCATTTTTTTCTTTAAGCGAATTGCTTACACAAGAGTTTATTGGTCAAAAGTTATGGGAACATATACAAACTGTTTTTTTGAATCGAGGACTAATGATTGACTTAAAGAAGTTTGAAGCTGGAAGGAATTTAGATATCTTCTGATTCAACCACCACATTTTATAGGTAGGAAACTAATGCTAGCTTTATATTCAAATATGGGTAAATAATTTTCATTGACTTTCAGATAGAGAGATTGTTATTATGCATTATCTTCACAAAATTCTATTCACTGTATTTTATGAATAAAATAAATTCCTTACCTGACCAAAAAAAAAGGTGGGGGGGGAGAACGAAAGGAAAGGGAAAAGGAAAGAGAATTCCTTCAGGGAAAAGAATAGCCAGAAGTTGGTTTTACCTTTTCCTCATCTCCTTAAATAGTCTTATCTTTGATGCTTTTAGGCTCCACAGAGGATTTCTAATGAGAACCTAAATGGAAAATAAAAGTTTCAAAGTGGGGTGATGAAAACTTTCCCTCTCATTAAAGCCTCAAAGTATGTTTTAATAGTGTTAAATCATTTTGGTAAACAGTCCCTCCTCTCCTTCCCCAGCCCCCATCCAACTAAGACCCAACACCTTTGCAGCCAAAAAAAGTTCGATGGCCCAAAGCACCTTTCCAAACAAGGAGAAAGCAAGGCTTCCTCAAGCCAGGCCCTTCTTCAGCAGCTCAGCAGGAGGCGGGGCCAGAAAAATCATTAATGGGCTCATCCTGCTCTTCTCCCTTTCCACACCTGCATATCATGATTCCCTGCTGTAACTTTATGGACCGTGAGGAGGCAGGTTTGACGCCATGAAACACAGTCTGAGCTAACAGCTGCAGACAAGCCAGCACACCAGACAGTAAAATGTAAAGAGGAGGAAGGGGAGAGATCACCTTTGAAGTTTACAAAAAAGCATGACTTTGACCACTTCCTTTTTTCTTTTTCTTTTTTTTTTTTTAATTAGATGTCTCAGGTACATTGAGAGAAACTGGCTGCTTTCTTTACAAGGTGGAGAATCCTTCCTCAGTGTAGTTAAAGCCTGGGCATTATTTTTCAAAAGTGAATACGATTCTGAACATTTTCTTTCATTTTTTCCCCTAATGAAACGTGATTTATAAACACATTAGAAAATTTAAGTTGCAATCAAGGATCTTCCTAAAGAAAGATTTGATTGTGTTTCAGCGGAGAACAAAGTATGATCTTGATTCAAGTTTAAGGTTGAAATTTTAGTTGTGAGAAATGACAGAGGAAGTGACCCCTCAGTGTATTCTCCCTACATTTGTTTCACATTTCACATTTATGTTATTGGGCTTAAAGGGATGTAGCTAAATTAAAGCTGTTATATGTTCCATGAATCAATGTGACTCCCCTCCCTCTTACATTTAGAGTTTAATTTCATTTTCATGAATGTTTTACTTCCATATGTCAACTGAATTTCTTTGTTTCATTAAAAGACTATAGGTCCCATGGAGGGGTGGGGGGAGGGAAGAACAGAGTTCGCTGCCATTGATTGCTCCAGTTTGGTCTTTAAGAGTCCTGGTCTTCTGGAAATTCAAGTAAATGTCCTGCTGAATGATAGGAAATTTGCAGATGGGCCTGTGGCATAGTCTTTTCACTTATATTTAATACATAATTGGCCGTAGAAATATCATTAATGAAGATGATTTCAATTTGAAGAATTGTTTTTCCCAGAGTTCTGTAATTTCTAACCAAATCCCTTTGAATTTAGTAATGGCCTTAACCTTCAATTGAATATCATCAAAGCAAAAATGGTTTTTGTTTGTGAAAGGCTGTTGAATATTTTGTTTTTTAATATTCAATTACAAAATAAGATGATAATTTTTAAATGTGTTTGAAAATTGGCCAAATTCTATACCGGTATGTTTTTTTTCCTCAAAAAAATTAAAATAAAGAGGCATCTAGAGAAACCTTTACTTGTAATCCTTTGAAGCTTTTACATAATAACCATATTAAGTAATACTAGTTTAACAAACTTGAATCTCTTGATCTTTATGATAGAAATATTAGAAAAAACTGATGAAATTTCACTAGCTAGTTTTATGTTCTTATGAAAATTGTTAAACAGTTTTAGGACTACATGGCCTTATTTGTAAAACAGTCATTGCACAAGATGTTCTAAGTCTCTATTACTCCTGAAATATCATGCACGATATGAAGCACAAGGACTCATCCAAGTAATCTATAGTCTTGTGATAGGATGGCTGCCTTATTCTCTCCTGATCCCAACTTTCTTGTTATATGCATAGTGATACAAACCAATAAAATAAACATCTTATTGAAAAGCTTTGCGCATAGTAGGCTCCCAATGCTTAGCATAGTTCCTGACATCTAGTAAGTGCTTCATAAATCCCCGAATGATTGCTTGTTATCCTTCGCAATTGACCAAAATGACATCACTATGCTGGAGCTCAGAAGACTCTACCATGGGGGTGGGCACAAACAGTCCATATGAACGTTTGGAGTGGAGATGTCTTTAAATCTGCACTTCTCACATTTCTTTTTGAGCTACTGCACTTCTGCTTGCTCATAGAGCAGAGCGCCTTCTTTGATGGGGGGCGGCCATGCTGGGCAGTCCTGTGCTGGTGTCCCCCAGGTCTCACAATTGATTCCAAGAGACCTTGAGCATGTCTTTGTACCGCTTCTCCTGAGTTCAACCTCCCTATGAGCTTGCCTTGTGTGAGTTCTCCCTAAAAATCTTTCAGGCAAACATAAGTTTGGGGTGTGGGCTATGTGGCCAGCCCATCAGAGTTGCACTCTCTGCAGTAGAGTTCAAACGATTGGCAGTTCAGCTTGAGAAAGGACCTCAGTGTCTGGTATGTTACCTCTCCGGGTGATGTTCAGAATCTTGCTAAGACAACTGGCTGAACTGTTAAGTGGATAGTATCATTTGTCTTTTCCTCATCCAGTCTGTTTTATATGTTGATGGCATCTTACTTTCCTTAAAACAATGATTTCTTCATATCATTTTTCCCTGCTCAGAAATCTCAGATGACTCTCCCTTATCTTCCCAATAAACCCCAAAGCTCATGACCCACTTTTTTGAGGGCTTCCACATTCTGATCCCCATTGGCTGTACAGCCATAATTTTCACTACTCCCCAATGCAAACCTTCTGTTCTAGGAAGTTGGATTTCACCACTGACTTCCAAAAGTGCCGTAATTCGAAGTCCTTGGTCTTTGCTTACTTGGGTCTTTCCCCCTGCTCCTTTAAATAACCTTCCCTTCCCTCTTTACCTAGCTAAAGCCTATGCTTCCTTCAAGCCTATGCCTCCCATGTTACTTCTACATCCTCCAAAGGGATATTTCTAGTCATCCTTGCCTTACATTGCCCATCTCAGAGTCTCTATGACGTGTTTTAACAGTGTCACCATTTTGGTGCTCGATCATCTTTTGCCTTTGTATTTTCCTTTCATCAAACTACATTGTGAATTCTTAGATGTCAGGGACATTAACTGAGCATCAAGAAGGAACCTTGGAATGGAGCTCGAAGGTCACTCCCATACTTCACAGATGAGGAAACTGAGGCTTAAAGATGCCCCAAATTACACAGGGTTGGGATTAGAACCAAGGTCCTCTCAATCTAAATCCAGAGCTCTTTACACTGTACTAGTAAGTCTTTTAAATCCTCTGCAGTGTCTAGTATATTATTGTGTACCTTTAGAAGGAGCTAAATCAATATTTGTTGGTGGAACCTTGATTCCTAGAGGGAATAATCCTGGATCATGATGATATACAAGTGAAGACAACCTATCAGGTCAGGAGATCACCAGAGGGCCAGGAGGAATGCAGCTTTTTTAGAAAATGATGTTTTTGATGAACTAGAAGTTCATTCACAAACATAAGCATTTGCATATGAAAAGGCCAGAAAAGTAGGGACTATATTTACAATTGTGTCTGTTATATAAAGCTTATTTTTAAAGATTATATTAAATTTAATGTAATAATAGTTAACACAGATTGCTTTAAGATTGCAAAGCTCTTTACAAATATTATCTTATTTTACCCTCACAGCAACCCAGGGAGGTACATGCTATTGTTATACCTCTCTCCTTTACAGAAGGAAATTGAAGAAGAAAACAGTTAAATGATTTGCCTAGAGTCACACAGCCACTAAATGTCTGAGGTCGGATTTGAACTCAAGTCCTCCTGATTCCAGGTCTGGCGCTCTATCCTCAGTGCCACTTAGCCTAAATTTTCCTGCTTGTGTATCCCCTTCTAAATTTCCTTTGGCTCTTTTCTGTGCATTTTCAAAATGATTTTGATATACTTTTCTTTTTTTTTGTTTCACTATCACTTCTCCCTACTCCCTTCAATCACACATAAGTAAAAGCTTCCCCTTGTTCCTAAAGCAAGCAAAAAAACCCCAAAAGTGTTATAAACATCTCATTTGAAAATGTGTGTCTCATTCTGCACTTACCGACTATCACTTTAATTTTTTTTAGTGAGGCAATTGGGGTTAAGTGACTTGCCCAGGGTCACACAGCTAGTAAGTGTTAAGTGTCTGAGGCCAGATTTGAACTCAGGTACTCCTCACTCCAGGGCTGGTGCTCTATCCACTGTGCCACCTAGCTGCCCCCCGACTATCACTTTAATAAGAGGTGGGAGGTATGCCTCGTATTCATCATTCTTCTGGAGCCATGATTGGTCCCTGTGTTGATCAGAATTCTTTAGTCTTTACAATTTTCCTTTACGATGGTGATGGTTTGTTTTGTTTTGGTATGGTTGTTTTTTAGGGCAGTGAGGGTTAAGTGACTTGCACAGGGTCACCCAGCTAGTAAGTGTCAAGTGTCTGAGGCCACATTTGAACTCAGGTCCTCCTGAATCCAGGACCAGTGCTTTATCCACTGCGCCACCCAACTGTCCTCCTTCTCCCACCCTGCTCCCCAACTTGTGATTCCTTCTCAGGGCAGACTCCCCTCAGGTCTCCTTGTGGGAAGTTCTAGCTTCCTTGGCGGGGCTCATGTAGTTACCTCTGCAGGCTTCTGGCTCAGTTGTGGGAGTTAGTGGGCTTGTTTCCCTGCCTTGGGCCCTGTCACCTCTGCTGGTTTTCTGTTGGACTTTTGTACAGGTCTGGACTGGATGGTTGAACTTATTTCTACTATTTTTCAGATTGATCACTGAACTTTCTGGGACTCTTCAGGTGTTTGTTGGAGTTTATAAAGAAAGTCATTCTTCTTTATAGCCACTGATACTACGATATTAACTTAAAACCTTATGAGTTTATTTTTGTTGAATTAAATTGACTAAAGTTAACTGCATTTGAATTGAATTGAAGACAAACTTTAGCTGATTCCCAGCTATGGCTTAGTCAAGACCTCATGAACAGCCAATAATTTGCTTAATCCTCATCCTGCTTTAATTTTAAGTATATACATAGCAACATTGTCTGTTTGAGACAATGGGAAAACGAATTTATTTTCAAATGGTATTTACATTTAAAGTGAGTTTATTTGCACACCCTCAAATAACCTATCTTCTTAGCTTCAAATTTTTTCCTGTCTTGAATGATCTTCAGGTTTCAGATCACAATTTGACTTCCATGGTGGATTTCTTATTTCCTGGCTCTATTTTACCAATGCCATACTACCCTGCGTGATCCTTGTGCATATTTTCTCATAAATCTTCTAAAGAGAGTCTACCCCAATGACTGGAACATTTCTCTGGTCTTTCTAATATCTCCTGGGTATCACTATACCATAATAGCTATCTATCTTTTCCTTCCTTCCTTCCTTCCTTCCTTCCTTCCTTCCTTCTTCCTTCCTTCCTTCCTTCCTTCCTTCCTTCCTTCCTTCCTTCCTTTCTTTCTGGCAGGGCAATGAGGGCTAGGTGACTTGTCCAGGGTCACACAGCTTAGTGTCAAGTGTCTGAGGTTGGATTTGAACTCAAGTCCTCCTGAATCCAGGGCCTGTGTTTTATCTACTGTGCCACCTAGCTGCCCCTACTGTCTTTCTTACTACATAACCATCCTACCACCTTTTCTTCTCATAAATGTTATTTTTTTCCTCATAAATGTTCTTGACAATATGTTTTTTTTGTGAGGCAATTGGGGTTAAGTGACTTGCCCAGGGTCACACAGCTAGTAAGTGTTAAGTGTCTGAGGCTGGATTTGAACTCAGGTCCTCCTGAATCCAGGGCCGGTGTTCTATCCACTGCACCACCTAGCTGCCCCAACAATATCTTTAATACTACCTCTCCATGAAAGAAGTTGTTATGGACATGGTCGTTGACCACTTAAGCAACCATGCATCTTTCTTTTCAAACTCAGGTCTTCCTAACTACAGATCCTACAATGCATCTGCTATACCACCTAGATGTTTTTGTCTATAATTTCCTTATCTATGAAATGAGGAAAGATAATTTCTAATCTACTTTCCAGCTCTAATTCTTGTATCATTTATATATATATATGTATACATAGACATAGACATAATTCTATAGTTATACACAAATAAATCCACATCTTTCTCTAAACCACTATAAATATTTTCAAACACGTTTGCACCCAGCTATTATATGTTAGGATACAGTTAATTTTTAAAATTCTAAGAAATCACTCTCCTTTTACTTAAGGAAAATATTTATGCTGTAAAGGCAAAAGTCTTCTGTATAGTCAGTAAAACTTTGGACCAAAAACATAAGTCCCAATTAAATTTTTTAAAAGTCCTAAACCATATTTTCCAGTAATTTTTTTCATTGTTTTCATTTTGGCCATCTTGAATTAACCAGGAACTGAGATATGTGCTGTCTTAGTATAGACACTCTTGTCAGCATTTTCTAACCTTGGTAAATAGGATGCAAATATTTTCATGATCATTCGCTATTTCTCACTATGAACACTAAACAGCAAGATGTCAATGCATCCTATGCAATGATGGATGATGCAGTGTTTCTTAATGACTTTGGAGGAATGATGAAACCACCTCTGCCAGAAAAAAAACCTTTGTGAATATGTGATAGTTGTCTTCAAGTGTTTGGGAACCCAATGTTCATCATGACCATGCCAAGATGAAACATTGAAGTAGGACTTTTATGAAAGAACCTTTAATCTTTCTCACTGGTCAAATATGTAAGAGAGGCCTCCTTGAACTCCTCCTCTCCCTCAATCAGTATTATCATCATCATTAACATAATTTCTCTTCCACTTACTCTTCCATTATCACTACTATTACTATGACTGATACCATCACCATTTTCAGGTTTATCCAAGTAGATCAGTTGCACAATTCCCAGTATGAATTTTATCATCTCATTTTCCTGGGATGCTTTCTATTCCCTCTTGCAATTAAATTTCTTGGCAATTAAAATGTATCTTTAACTTTCTTTCATGATCCATTCTTCATATATGCTCCATTATTTTTATTCTATTTTTATTCTATTCATTATTATATCTATTCCATTATTTTTAGCATAATTTTCTACCTTGTACACTACATTTGCACCTTTAATTTTTTCTCTTTTGGGGCTAATCTAAGCATTCAAATTCTAGCAGAATAAGGATAGGAACCACACCTGTGATTTCAATAAGACAGTAAACAAGTGAGAATTTCCCACTACTAATGTAGGTTGGCATCTTTTCAGCAACTTGTAGTATTAGAGTATTGTCTAGATCACTAAGAAGTAAAATAAGTTGTCTGGGTCACATAGTATGAGTTAGAAATGAGACTTGGACCCAGCTCTTCCTGTCTCCAGGGCTAGCTTTCTACTCACTATACCACACTGTCTCTCAGAAGTTGCTCCAAAAAATCTAATCTTTTTTTGTCTCTAATTTAATGTTGTTTTTCTCCAAATCCATATATTTTACATATTGCTTCTGTTATAACATTATTTAATTTCAATTCTCAATGATCATTTGTACATTTCCTTTTAATTCTAGCATTGTTTCTATTGTCTATCTGTCATTTAAAACCATTTTCTTAAATTATAGTTTTATACATTGCAATTTAAAACAGCTTAGTCAATAAGTTTATTTGTATTTTCATTGTTTATGAAATTTGGTAACGATCTGGAAGGACGAAAAGGACTTGATCATTTGAAAATTTTTAGTATTTTTTTTTTTACTAAGCCACTTTTTCCCTTCCCACCCAAGTCCTATTCTGATGCCTCATTGTGGTAAGGTCCCCGGGGATTCTATGCCACTTGAGTACAAATTGGAAAGGTCTATATTATCAGAAAAGTTAGCCCTAGGAACAGACAAAGTCTGTTTTCCCAAGCACTAGCTTGGCAAATAACAGAGAGGCACATCACCAGTAGGCTGGCCACATGGTGATGAAACATTTTTTGGCAATGGCTAACCATGAAACAGAAAAAGAAATAGGCAATTTTCAGTACTGTGTAGCCACCCCTTGGTTTCTGCAGTGGCAGTGAAAGAATGGTGAGAAAGAAGACACAGTTTTTAGACCATCAGTAATTTTTAAAACTTTGACCTTGCTACTCTAAAGGAAAGGTTCTTTCCAGTGACCAATGAACAGACATCATATTGCTGGAGGAGATGGATCACATCTGTCTTGACATTCTTGTTCTAAACAAAACCAGAAGATGGCAATTATAGCTAAGTTAAAGGACAGTTGGCAAAGAAAGGAATTGGTAGAAATTTTTTCTCATATGCTCAGAAGTTACAAGAAATATTTCATGGAGCATTTGGTCATTATGTATTGCAATACTAATGATAACTATTTGCAAAAAAGAATGCTATTGCAATAATTGTAGTTCATGTAGCAACATCAGTGATAGTGAAATTCTATGAATCACTTGATGAGACCCTCCAAATCAAATCTAAATTCATTCTGTTTCCTGGTTATTTTAATGCAAAGATGAGAAAAGTTGAGGATGGGGAGAAATATATGGAAAGTATGGTTCAAGAGAAAGAAATAAAAGGTCTAAAATTGTAGGATTTACATAAAGCCTGTGCTTTCATACCATTCGCACTTTGTTCAACAAAAATGAATTGATAGGCATTAGAAATGATAAGCTTCAAAATAATCACAAAGAACAAAATTGACTACAGAAATAGATTTGTTATGGAACTGAGAATTTTCATTGAATCATCTTTCTCTTCACAGTCAGACCATTGGTTCATCAGATCCAAGATTAGAATTTATAAAAAAAATAAAGAAAAAGATGCTGTCAAAACAGTTAATATTTTACTCTGGACTGCATAAATAAACTATTGAAAATTTTTTAAAATGCAAAATAGACAACAGAAATGACATCAATATTAACTTTAAAATTTTTCTTCCAATTAACTTAGAGATATAAATTTATAAATATGAAATAATTGCTAGGAGACCAGAAGAGCCTGAAAGTACCTTAATCAGAAAATGTTTGACTTATTTTCCAAAAGGCAACATGAAATTAGAATAGAAACTCATCTGGAAAATTAATGGTTAAACAATATCATCTTGTTCAATCTGTAAAAACATTTATTAAATACCTGCTACGTGCCAGACATTGTGCTAAATGTTAGATATACAAAAAGAGGTAAAAGATGGTGTCTATCCTCAAGTTGCTCCACCTGCCAAGTATCTGAGACAGTACTTAGACCCCCTTGTGACTTTTTTTGAACTGGGATGACCAGCAAGTGATGTTAACAACCTGAGCCTTTAGTCTCCTGTACCAACCAAGTCTCAAGGGTGATCTCAATACTTTTAAAGGGAAAGCTAGGTCTAATTTGCATGGGGGCAGGAGTAAAGATTTGGGTACTACCCAAGTAGTGGTGTGTGGGACAGACAATACCGAAGAACAATGAGCTGGGCTTAGGTTTGAAATGGAAAAGAACAGGATATATTCCTTGTGAGCAGGTTATATTGTTTGATTCTATTGCATTGGGAAGTATAAGGACAAGAGTCACACAGGAGAGACAGTCACAGATAGGTTACAGTCTTTGTCACTGGAAGGACTTCCCAAATTAATGAGATCAGACATTCATATGAGTATTTGCATATAAGCCAGTTTTACCTAAAAATAATAACTAGCATTTATATAGTGCTTTAAGATTTGAAAAGCATTTTACAAATATCATCTCATTTGATCCTCACACCCACCCTGGGAGTAGGTGTTATTATTCCCTCCATTTCACAGCTGATGAAATTGAGGTGCAGAGGTTAAGTGACTTGCCCAATGTCACACAGCAAGTAAATGTCTGAGTTTGGATTTGAGCTCAGCTCTTTCTGACTCTAGGTGCTGCATTCTATTCACTGTGCCACCAACTGCCTCATTCCCAGGGTTATTGTTTTGTTCGATCGTATCTTATTCTTTGTGACCCCATTTGGGGTTTTCTTGGCAGAGATATTGAGTGGTTTGCCATATCCTTCTCCAGCACATTTTACAGATGAAGAAACTGAGGCAAACAGGGTTAAATGGCTTTCCTGGGGTCACACAGCTCTCAGTGTCTGAGGCCAGATTTGAACTAAGGAAGATGATCTTCCTGATTCCAGGCCCTGAGCTCTATCCACTGCCCCACCTAACTGCCCCTATACTTACCATAAAATTGAGTTCCCAAGTATTTGGAATCAGAGAATCACAGAATTAGAAGGAACTCCAGAGTCTATTCAGTCCATTCTGGCTTGAAAAAGAATTCCCTTAACAACCCATCTGGCAAAACTGGGCATCCTGTCTTTGCTTGAAGGCTTATAACTGTAGTTACTGGGAAATGATTATTAACATCAAGACTATGTTTGTCTCCTCGCATCTTCTAACCATTCTTCGTTTTGAGGCTTAGTGAAAATATCTAATCTCTCTTCTGTAAGATAGTCATTCAAATACTTGAAGATAACTATCGTGTCTCCTTAATATATTTGAATTAATTTAATAGATATATATATTTTTTCCTTACCAGGCTAAATAAGCCTACTTCCCTCAACTGGTCCTCACATGGAATGATGTCCTGTTCCTACTGGTTGTTCTTCTCTGGATACTGTACTTTTTGTCAGCAGCTTTCCTACAATGTAACATCCATTGTAATGCCAAATGATAGTTATGTGCTACAATAGAGTCAGAGCTAGAATTGTGATGAATTCTTTGTAAAATGTTGGACGAAATCCTTAGCCCAGTTTTATGTTTCATTTTTAAGTTTTGTTGTTTCTTTTTCTTTTTTTCCTTTTTTTTTTTGCAAACCCTACTCATTTCCCTTTACTATCTTCTCTTCTTCACCACAATGAACCTTTCCTTGGAACAAAGAAAAATATTTAAGTAAAACCAAATGACATAGTGACAACATGAGACAGTGTATACTATATTCTACATCCATAGTCCTTGTCTCTCTCTTGAGAGGAAGATGATTTTTTAAAAAAACAGATCTTCAGAACCAAAATTTTAATTTATAATTAATTCACCAGAATTTGTCCAAAGTATTATTGTCTTAGACCTGGAAAATTTTTAAATTAAAAAAATGGGGGGAAAGCCCTATAAATTAAAAAATTTGTTTTTTAAAATTAAAATTTAATTAAAAATTATTTTTTGTAAATTTAAAGATTTTCAAATTTAAAATTTTTTTAATTTAAAAAAACTGCTATTTTTATAGTATCCTGCAGTTATTTTCTATCACCCTCAGTTTCCTCAGTTGTAAAATGGGATAAAACATAACACCTCCCTCCCAAGTTGCTTCTAAGGATCAAATAAGATATTTGTAAAGTGCTTGTCCCAGTGCCTGGCACACATAGTAAGTGCTCAATAAATGCTTGTTCCTTTTCCTTCCCCCTTCATCCTTTGAATCAGACTGCATTCTCAAAGAGCAAACTATAGAAGTGAAAATGATAAGAAAATCAACATTTCTTGACACCTAAATGCTAATTAGAGTCAGGGCAATAGCAGAGGGAAACTAAGCAGATCACTAGGATTTCTCCTAGTGTTCTCTTGTCTCTCTGGGATTTACTGGCTCTGCATTCACTTTGTGCATTGAAATGTATAGTATATCTAAGATATTAAAAATCACTTCCCCCCTCCCCCAAATCTAATAACTCTAGTAGTCATAATTAGAAAACCAAATTGGAATGAAATAATTTGTGTGTAGTGAATATAGTACAAGTAATATTTTATATATGTGTGTGTGTGCGTATATATGTATATATACAGTCCTCACATACACACACATACACACACACACACATATCTGTATCTATGTATATGCAAGGCAGCTGGGTGGTACAGAATATAGAGCTCTGGGCTTGGAGTCAGGTAGACCTGAGTTCAAATTTGGTCTCAGACACTTACTACCTGTGTGACCCTAGCCAAGTCACTTAACCTTCTATGCTTCAGTTCCTCAGTCTGTGAAATGAACTGGAGAAGGAAATGGCAAACCACTCCAGTATCTCTGCTAAGAAAATCCCAACTGGGGTTGCAAAGAGTTGGACACAACTGAAAAAAGACTCAACAGCAACAACAACAACAACACACACACACACACACACATGCGCACACATGCGCACACACCTGGTCTTACTAGCAAGTTAGGTAGGCTAAGTTGTCAGTTACCCACTTGAGTTAGCAGCAGAGCCATAACTCTGCTTACTTGCTTGTGACCCGGGGCTGCTTCTTATGAAGCTCCTTTCTGATACTGTCTCTCTCTATCATGCTTTTAGCTGTGGAGATGATCTACACATTCTTTCGATGGGCACTTTGTTTACTGTGTTAAGAAGTTCTAGGCAGTTTCCTTGTATTATTTCTTGCATTTTGGTTCGCAAAATATTTGTGGTCTTCTGGGAGTCTCATAATCCTCAAGTTTTCTCTACATACTGTCTTTGAGAATTCTGTGCTTTACCTGTATTCAGCTCGTGCTTTCTTTTAATGTTACTTCTTTTTGATTCTCTACTATTAGATTGCCCTTCATTTTATTCTATTTGCATTCCCAATAACTTATCACCTTTGGTAAAGTTTGCCACAGTGGATTCAAGTTTTTTCCCCCTATTCTGACATTTATTTATGTTGTACAGATTATAAATTCTGCTTTTACAACTCTTATTTCTGTTTTAAACCATTCAGGAATATCAGGCTGTAACTCCATGATCTATTGGGAATTCACAAGAGTCCTCTCTGCCTCATCAGATATTGATTCATTTTCCTTAGTCTTGTGAAGGAATTCTTTGAATTCATGAATGCTTTTACCTCTTCTGGAAGCCATATTCCCTTTTATTATTAACATCCTTTTTTTTTTTGCAGGGCAATGGGGCTTAAGTGACTTGCCCAGGGTCACACAGCTAGTAAGTGTCAAGTGTCTGAGGCCAGATTTGAACTCAGGTCCTCCTGAATCCAGGGACGGTGCTTTATCCATTGCATCACCTAGCTACCCCCATTAATATCCTTCTAATTAGTTTTTCTACATATGCACATAACCTTAAAATGAGTTTTCTTTCTGTGAAATCTTTGGTATTTTTAATCATTTTTCCCTTTCACCCTATTTCTCACTTTTTCTTGGGTGTTGATTTCTTTTGATCCTACATATCACAACATCTCAGACTTCTCCCAATCTGAGCAATTCGTTGTTCACCAACGTTAGCCTCTGCCCCAAGTGACTTTTTAGGGGAACAAACTGGCCCTGGCTTAATCCTGGACTCTTACCTTTAGGCATAGGGAAGAACTATGTAATGACCCACATCTTTACCCATTTTCCTTTAGGCTTCCATTCTCTGGCACAGAATGATGTCATGCCACTTATGCCAGCCTAAACAAATTTTTGCTGTTTGCATCTTTAAAGCACTGGGAGTAGGGCAAAGAGGCTGGGTTTTAGTGTTCAATTCTGTTGCATCTGTGTGGGTTGGCTTTTGTAGCACTGCTGGGAGTATGGTGGGCAGTTGGGGGAAAGTTTGCTGAATGAGGAGTTAGGGGTTAAGGATTCTTTTCTGTTCTTAATTCTTCCTAGGTTTTTACCTCATTTGTGTTCTTGGTGTCTTAGATCATGAAGATAGCTGAAATTGCCATATATATATATATATATATATATATATATTTTGGGGGGGTGGGGTGGGGTGAGGCAATTTGGGTTAAGTGACTTGCCCAGGGTCACACAGCTAGTAAGTGTTAAGTGTCTGAGGCCGGATTTGAAGTCAGGTCCTCCTGACTCCAGGGTCGGTTCTCTATCCACTGTGCCACCTAGCTGCCCAAATTGCCTTATATTTTGAGCATTATTCTTACTTTGGAGAGCTTCAGGAGGTTGTAAGGATGAGAGAAAATGTATAACTGTCCATCTGGTTGGTCAAGTGACTCAGTTATTTATCTACTCTCAATTAAATATGAAATTTGAGCCCCAGCCACTTTGCACTGATAAAATAAAACTTTCGATTTAAAAAATCCCAAGACTTTAGAGGTTTTTCTTCTGTGTTTTGTCCTCCCTGAGTTTCCAATCTTATTTCTATCATTCAAGTAAGCAGAACAGGGGCAGAGTTAAATGACCATCTAGATGTCAGTGCATTGATATACATATACTGAGGGAAAAATATACAGTTTATACACATAGTTTTTAAGGTGGCTATAGTCTCCTACCAAAGGAAAAGGGGAGAGGAGATAGGTTTGTTTTCTTTCCATCTATTTATCAATGAGAGAATGGGCAAAGTAAGTAATTAATTGTCAGGAGAACCTAATGGCAAGAGGATCTCTCCCTCTCAGGAAGGCTCTGTGGGTTGTGGGCTTAGTAGGGCAGACAACCAATAGACCAGTTCCAAGATCATTTCTGTTCAGTGCTGGGATTCTTTCCCTAGTTCCCCAGTGATTGCCTCTGTCACTGAAAAGTATCAATACTATTCACATTTAGAGTCAATAGACATTAAGTCACTTAACCCTCATTGCCCCACCAAAATAAAAAAAAGCTTATTATGTGCCAGGCACTGTGCTAAGTGCTGGGGATACAAAGAGAAGCATAAGATAATTCCTGCCTTCAAGGAATGGCAGTCAGGTAGTACAGTGGATAGAACCCTGGACTTGAAGCCAAGAAGATCTGAGTTCAAATGTTACCTCAGACATTTAATTAATTACCAGACCCTGGGCCAATAATTTAACCTCTGTTTATTTCAGTTTCTTCATCTGTAAGACAGGGAATAATGATAATGATAATAATAATAACAACAACACCTATCTCTCAACAGGGTTGTAAGGATCAAATGAGATAATATTTATAAAGTACTTAGTATAGTGCCTGACATCATAGCTACTATATAAATATTAGCTATCGTTTGTTATTATTATTATTATTACTATTATTAAACTTATAATCTAACAGGGGAAGAAAACACATAAAAGAAGCTTTACAAAGGTGGAGAGGAAAGGTATCTGCAGTCCGGTGGGAAAGGATCTGAGGAGGAGTGAGTTTCATGTTGTTTTATCTTGTAGGAAATCAAGTCCAGGAGAGCAACTGAGTGGGAAACAATGAGGTGAATGCCTTATGTACCTTCCTTAATTGGTGGAGAATTTGGAAGGAGCTCTCTAATATCTCCCTCCCACCTTTTCCAACCATAGGGCCAAGGGATGCTGAGGAGGAGTAAGTTTCAGAGTTTATTTCATGTTGCAAAATGTTGAGTTTCTGGAGATTATGATGTGCAGGAGTGTAGCTGAATGGGAGATGACAAATGAATTCCCTAGGCACCCTCCTTAAACTGTGGAGGACCTGGGAGCTCTTCAGTGTCTATTCTCATCATCTCCAATCCCAGAGAGAGAGGAACCCCAACGACAAGAGCATTCAATACCAGAAGATGCTCAGCTCAATCACTAGTGACAGAATTCAGCACAAAGAGTCCAACAGAGATGTTCTTCCAGCACTATCCTTTGCTCACCTTCAACATCACAGTCTTTGGCTCTGCATTGTTGATTCTCCACATCTCATTGCCTACTTGGCTTCTCCTGCCCACTAGTCCTCTTCAAGGGCAAGGTCCAAGAAAGTGACCCAGGAAATTTATTGTTAGACAAAATAGGAAAACCTCAGAGATTAGAAAGTGATACCAAAAGGATTTGCTTGACCAAAAGTGGTTCATACCTGTCTTATCTCCCTTCTACTCTGAAGCCACC
This sequence comes from Dromiciops gliroides, assembly GCF_019393635.1. NCBI lineage: Eukaryota > Metazoa > Chordata > Mammalia > Microbiotheria > Microbiotheriidae > Dromiciops > Dromiciops gliroides. The sequence goes on along the minus strand of NC_057864.1, from coordinate 409,382,051 downwards.
CCCTTTACAAAAAATTCCCAAAGGTAGGTGACACCAATAAATGTTGCTTGGGCTTTGAAGAAATCTGTGTTTAATTAATTAACAGTGTTAAATGAGTCATAGACAAAAGTGCTAAATAAAGAGATACCCCAATGAAATTAAAATAATATACAGGATACATTTTGGGTTACTTGTATATAGTTTTTTCCCTCTATTTGCTACCTATGCTTTCTATTTGTTCCTTCAATACTTCAATGGATCTGTGACATTAGAGATATGAATTATTGCTTCCATTAGCACAAATCACAATTCATCCATGTTTCCTTATCCTGTGCAACTCTTGTCTGTGCTCTTTGACCATGGAGTCAAAGATTGAGGATTGGAAGAGACCTTAGAAGTTGTCTCATCCAGCTCTCTCAGTATATAGATTCCCTGAATGTATAGATAAAGAAACCAAGGTAATAACATCCCCTTCCCCTGGATGCTTCTCATCTTATCAATCTCCTTTATAAAATGTGTGTCCCAGAATAGAACATTATACTCCAGATATGGTCTTACTAGGGCAGAATAAAGAAGGATTAACATCTCCCTCTTCCTGAAATCTGTGCTTCTCTTAGAGAAGCCAAAGGTCATTATAGGGTTTTTGTTGTTGTTTTTGCTGTGTCCCACTGTTGATTCATATTAACCCAGTAGTATATATTAAAAACACCTTTTCAGGTAACCAAACTATTTAGCCATCGCTTGCCTATTTTGTATTTATAAAGTTGATTTTTTGAACTCAAGTATCAGACTTCATATGCCCCTATTAAATATTCATCTTATTAGATTCAGCCCTATTTTTTTTAACGGGGCAATGGGGGTTAAGTGACTTGCCCAGGGTCACACAGCTAGTAAGTGTCAAGCGTCTGAGGCCGGATTTGAACTCAGGTACTCCTGAATCTAGGGCCAATGCTTTATCCACTGCACCACCTAGCTGCCCCCTCAGCCCTATTTTTTAGCCTGTCAAGATAATTTTTTATTCTGAATCATTAATCTAGTACATTAGTGATTTCTTCTTGCCTTGTGTCATCTGCAAATTTGATAAACATTGCTATCTCTACCTTCATCCAAATCTCTGATAGAAATGTTAAACAACATAAGAGCCAGTACTAATTCTTAGGGCACTTCATTGGAAACCTCCTTCCAAGTTGACATGAAACTAGTGAGCCTAGGCATTAACTAGAACCAATCTAATTGTCTAGCCCACATCTTTCCCCCATTTACTCAAATATCACATGATATATTTTGTTATATTATTTTGCTAAAATATAAGGGTAAGTTATATTTATAGTATTCCTCTAGCAGAACTGTTCAAAAATTAATTTATTATGACCTATTGTTGATTAAAAAGCCATGCTGGTTCTTTTTTTTTAAATCATTGAAGTACCATAGAATTATAGATAGAGATGAAAGGGCCCATAAAAGTCATCCTGTCTAATCTCCCCATTTTATAAATGAAGAAGGGGAAGCTCAGAAAGGATAGATGACCAGCATAAGGTCGCATAGATAGGAAGTGACAGAAGCAGGATTTGAAAAGCTTAATTTCTTAATGCTGCCAAATGACTCTAAATATGCAAATTATATATTTACATGGATAATTATTCACTAATTTTTCACCTCCTTTAAAAATATATTTTATCTACATGTAGAAATCAGTGTATTTTCCTTATTGGTCACGTAGATAGAGATGCTCTATCCTGCCCTTATATTTAACATAATCAGGTTATACCTGGAAGGACTTCTATATAGTTAGTATAAATATAGTACTGATACTATTTTAATTATTTTCTACAAGAATTATGAATTGCTTTTGAGCATCACAATAGGAATTTTTAAAATTTAGGCACTATCCCCCCCTTTTAAAAAAATAAAACAGGGACTATAGATACTGTTAAAATAAAATTAGGAAAGTAAAATGCTATTTCTCTAGTCATAGTATTGTTAGATGTGCAATATTAGAATCAATATTACCATGGAGAATGAAAAGAAATATTCCTTGATAATATATGTAGAGATTGCCAACAGATTAAATACCTACACAATGGAAATCTATTACGTTAAATTTCCATGTACCACCTATAGCAACTCACCCTTCAAAAAGTGCAGTGTTACCAAAATTATAGATGGTTCTTGTAATAGGCCTAGATCTTATCTAAAGATCAAAACTGAGTGTTTTGTTTTTGTTTTTGTTTTGGCAGGGCAATGAGGGTTAAGTGACTTGCCCAGGGTCACACAGCTAGTAAGTGTCAAGTGTCTGAATCCAGATTTGAATTCAGGTCCTCCTGAATCCAGGACTGGTGCTTTATCCACTGCACCACCCAGATTCCCCTGAGTGTGTCTGTGTTTTTTTAAACACAAATATTAGTTTGTTGATATAGACTTTACCCAGAGAGTTGGCAAGTTGCAAAAGATACAGCCAATTTTAGCTCTTCTCATTAATACAGGTCTCTATGCATCTTCAAACTCAGTAGCCTATAGATGCACCAAAGACATGCATGTTTCAAAACACTTTTGTACTTGCAATATCTCTGAAGTAAATATTCCTTTGTAAAAACATTTTTTAAAACTAAGTATAGACCTATTGGGTAGAAAACTCAACATGTCAATGAAGCACATTTAGTCTATTCTGGAATCTTATCCTTAAATCATAGCAACCAATCATTTGTGTTAAGGCATCAGAAAAATACTGTTTTAAGCTTTTTATCTTTTTCTTTTCTTTTTTTTTTTTTGTTTTGGTCCTGCCCTGTGATTTTACCAGTATAGGGAACTTCCCAGAGAAGAAACCCCTTCTATCAATGCATAGCATTAATTTTTTTCTGCAGCTTAGTCTTAGAATACCAGGGGGAATAAAAGGTTTAGTGATTTTTCCCAGAGTCACATTGACAGTATTCAGCAGAGGAGAGAGACTCAAGCCTGGCATTAGAATCTCGAGCAGGCCTTCTAGCCATGTGGCCAGATTGCTTCTCATTTTATTTTTTTTCTTCTTATTTTTGGAGGCAATCAGATTTAAATGGCTTGCCCAGTTTCAGACAGCTAGTAAGTGTCTGAGGCCAGATTTGAATGTCCTCTTGACTCTAGGGTTGGTGATCTATTGCCTTTCATTTTAAGCTGGTGAAGGAAAATAATTGACTCATAAAAATGACTCAAACCTATCATTTTATAATTTATTGTGTTTCCCAATAGTCAATTTTTTCTAGATTTGCTGAATGGAGAAAAAAGAATGAAAAGGAAGAAATGAACAGTGAGGAATCAGAAGAACAGGAGAGAGTGAGTTTCTCACCAGACCTCCGGTCTTTGTAACATCTACTGACTCTTCTTCATCTATTCCCCCTTCTGTTCTTCCCTTCTCTTTCACTTAAAAGTTTATTTGAGCTCCTCTAAGTATTATCTTGGAGAAGGCCTAAGGTGTTGAAGTTTCACAGTGAAATTCAGAAGAGGCAAGAACTGGGAAAGACTTGAAGAAGAAAAGGAAGCAGGAAGACACTTGCTTTTATCATGATAATAGTAATGAAGTCTAGGCCCAAAGGTTGAGACAAAGGACTAGGTTACTGTCCTCCAGACTGTTTCCTGCCAATGAGGTTCATGAGTCACCTTAACCAGGCTGATTAGAGAACTACAAAGCCAAGTAGGTTGGGTTTGACTTCCTATCAGCATATCAAGACCACTCCAAACTTTTACATGACCAACATTAGGGATTTAAATGGTAATATGAATTTTTTTTTCAATCTGGCAGGAAAATTTAATAAATCATGTAACTCCTGAGAACTGTGGTAATGGAGCAGGAAAGCTGTAGTTGGATTTTGTTGAGATTTCTTACAAAAAGCCATCTATGATAAAAGTGGAAAATAAAGTTTTTAATTGAGAACATCAGCAATTTTATAAGCGAGAAAGGGGACACACACACACACACACACAGAAAACTAATAGATATTGTGTATATATACATGTAATTTATACACACATGTATATTCTGTGTGTATATGAAAGTCAATAACTAGTATAAGGTTTTTTCCCACAAACACTATTTTTCTATAATAAATGCACTACATACACATTGGTGTGCCTAAACAGATGTATACTCAATTCAAGTTAGCCAATTTTTTTGCTCATGCTTCTAATACAAAATATTTTCAAGACATGCTTAAACTTAACCTAGTTACTCACTCATATTGTATGTGTATATGTATATAGTAAGGTATCTTATCTATAAAACAGATTCAATTTTAATAAGGTTCGAACCACTATCCTCCGAGATTCTTGAACTATCCTGAGCCTATTCTTATAGCTGAAAATGTCAAGATACACTGTGAGATAGCCCCTGCCTTGAGGCTGTATTCAAGAATGATCTGGGAAAAGGAAACAGGAAGAGCCAATTAGCCACTTTCTTTTATTTCTCCTTCAGTCCTGCTGGGGTGGAAGTTGTAAGTAGCATGCAAGCCATTCTCTCATTTTCTAGGATTGTAATATCATAATGCGGATCAGGTACCATATCCTGATTCAATGGCTTTTGTTCTGCTGGTCCTAAATGTCTTAACTGTAATTACAATACTTTTTTCTGGCCATTCCTGAGTATTCAACTTTAGTGGAGAGAGGAGGAAGAGGAGACCCAATATATTTTGATTGTCTTTTGACACATATTTATAGACATCAAAGTCTGAAAATTTTTTCCCATGCAAATATTAAATCCATTTTATCAGACATGGTGATACAAAGATGAAAAATTATACTTCCTGCCCTCAAGGAACTTTCATTCCATTGAAAGGCAACAAGACATGGATAAAGAAAGTGTAATTTAGAATAGAGCATGATAGGGGAAAAGAAGAGATGGAGACTTTATTGCTCTAGGAAGATTTTAGGAGAGAGAGAAGGTGCTTTCAGTTGGATGACATCAGGGAAGGCATTGCCCAGGAGATGGCTATGTGAGCTGAGCTTTGAAGAGAAAGAAGGATTTGGGCAGGTGGAGAGGAGGAAGGAGTGTATGACTGATAGGGAATTGGCCTGTATCTATGTGCCAAAGTGGACTAGTACAGGTTGTGTAAGACACTAAGAGAATTGTTAAGAGTCAGATTTGACTGGAGAGAAGAGGCCTACCTATAAAAGGTAGGTTGGAGACAGATTATGGCAGCTTTAATCTTAGGCTAAGGAATTTTAATTTTATCCTATAAAAAGTAGGGAGTCATGGAAGCTTTTTGAGTAAGGGATGACATAGGATTATACATTAGATTTTTTAGCAGTTTTGGGAAGAGGGAACACAGGCTGGAAGAAGTTAGAAAGTAAATGCCTACCATAGAATAAGCACTTAATAGATTTCTGGGCAAAGATCATGAGATTTTTGAACAAGGGAACATTTTTCAAACTATTTACATAAAAATTCACATTCATCTAAACATGCATAAATATATAGTATATATATTAATACATATTTGATAAAATAGTTGATTGATGCAGAGGTAGCTAGAAATACAGGGCTTGGGGGAAGCTAGGTGGCACAGTGGATAGAGCACCGGCCCTGGATTCAGGAGGACCTGAGTTCAAATCCGGCCTCAGACACTTAACACTTACTAGCCATGTGATCCTGGGCAAGTCACTTTACCCCAATTGCCTCACCAAAACAGAAAGAAAGAAAGAAAGAAATACAAGGCTTGAAGAATAAACTGAACAGATATGCATATATGTTTTATACACACTAAATATATCTATATGAATACACATATATGTGTATCTATCTTCCATCTCTCTGTCTGTTTGTCTATCTGTCTATCTATCATCTACCTATCTACCTACCTATGTATCATCTATTTCCATGAGAAAATTAACTATGGTAGTAGCATTCATGTGTGTGAATATAAATCCAGATATATATACACATATATTTTCTTGTGTGTGTGTGTATATATGTGTGCATCTGTGTATGTATGAAAGATAAACAGCTATAGATACATGAGTGAAGTAGCTGATATAGAAACAGGATGGATGGATACCTATATATATGGCTATAAAAATATACATGCATATGGACATTTAATCTGTGTTTTTTCTAACTTGGTCTTCCTAGATTCGTCTGTAACCATCAGCTACCTCTCATGCAAATAGATATACATATTATATTTATTAGTAATAATGGCATTTATATAATAGCACTCTGTGGTTTGCAAAGTGCTCTTTGTGTTATCTCACTTAGTCCTCACAACGACCCTGTGAAGTAGGTGCTGTTATTATCCCCATTTAACACATAAAGAAAATGAGTCTCAGAGAAGATGTTTGGCTTGCTCAGAGTCACACAGCTAGCAAGTGTTAGAGGCAGCATTTGCTGCCTAAGTTGAAGCCCATTGCTCTACCTTAGCTGCTCCAAAGGTGTGTGTGCTTATATATACATAGAAAGACTAATGTATTTATACATGCGGGTATGAATCCTACTTCTGACATTCTTGTCTGTGAGTGTGAGGAAGATAATCTGCCTGAGTTTCAGTTTCCTTATCTGTAAAATGGGAGTTGGGGGAAGGGGAAGGATTGAGGGAAGGGAGTAAGACTGAGCAAGGTGGGCTCCAAGGGCCCCTCCTAGCTGCTTCTTTTATTCCTATCCCTCTACTTCATGCTCTCATCTCTTCCCTGGAGTGTTGTAATAGTTTCTTGTCTGCTTGCCCTTCCTCTCTCCAGCCTCTCTCCCCTCACTGCTTGCCCCTGCCAGACAGCACTACACATTGGAAAGCTTGTGGGATTTGGAGTCTAGACGTCAGGTCTTTGTCTGTCAAATGAGAGGGTTGGTCTAGGAGGCCTCCAGGGTCTCTCCCAGCCCTACATTTTAAAAATATCCATGTGCATATTCTCACACACTCCCGTGCTTGCATGTGCACATAAAGTGCCTCCTCTAAAGGAACATCCATTCTGGATTTTGTTTAACTAGCTCTTGACAGAGTGGCCATCTCGTAAAAAAAACACTGGATTGTTATTTGCTATTGATTATAATGAAATACAATTATTATTCTCCATTATAAGTACTTTAAGTTTCCCTGATTGACAGAAACATGATGTGCCCCATACATACTGAGTTTGAGACAGCCTGCTGGTTAGTATTGAGCTGTAAGTTTTAAATGGATTAGAGAGAAGTGATGTCTGGCCTTTTTCAGTTGTGTCCAACCCTCCATGACCCCATTTGGGGTTTTCTTGGCAAAGATACTGAGGTGGTTTACCATTTCCTTCTCCAGCTCATTTTCAGCTGAGGAAATTGAGGCAAACAGGGTTCAGTAACTTGCCCAGGGTCACACAGCTAGGAAGTGTCTGAGGCCAGATTTGAACTTAGGAAGATGCGTCTTTCCTGTTTCTAGGCCTGGAATTCTATCCACTGTGCCACCTAGCTGTCCTCTAATATATCTAGTCTGAGCATATTTTGAAGTCAATCAAGTAGAGAAGGTCAAATCTAAAATTAGAAAAGAAAAAGTTAGAAAAGGGGGGAAGAGTCCAAATAAGAGCAACATCACAATTCACTACAGATAACAAGAAAAATGAAATCACAGGCAAGAGCAGAGTCAGGTTGAGATAGTCAAGGCATGGAAAGGATTCCAAGTAAAAGGTAACAATTGTGAATAGTTAGGATGCAGAATTTGAACAAAGGGGCAGAGGGAAAGGGGGGGGCACAGAGAGAGAGAGACAGAGAGACAGAGAGAGACAGAGACACTTTTGTTAAAGTGATTTCTTAAGCACTTGTTCCAGGTATTGTGCTAAACACTAGGGATACAAATACAAGGTCTTTGCCCTTGATGAGCACATCTTCCAATTGGGGAAGACAGGATATGGAAGGGAGCCAAAGTGGAGTTGTTTACTACCTGGGCATGTAAAGACCTGGTTCTCACAAAAATAAGGTGAAATCTCATTTATCAGAACCCAGATAGGAAGAGGCAGAGTCCAAGGTTCTCCTAGGGTTGAGTTGAGGATGATAGCTGTTGTACAGGCAGCATGGTATAGGGATGGTAGGGTGGGTCACACAGCAACTGCTAGAATATGTGCCTACTCAACCCAGGGCTTCCTAACTCGGAGACTAGCTCTCAGTGGCTGAGAACCTACTTGGCTAAAATGACTTTTCACTTTGGTATATATGTATTCACCAAACTGAACACAGAACCTTGTACCTAGTATCCACTTAATAAATGTTTGGATTGATTGTTGTGTAATGATTGGAGTGATACCACCTGCTGGAGAGTTACTGTAGGAAAGCTTCACCATGAGGAGAAGTCTAAGGGCAAGCCATGTGGTCAGTTCCTTGGTGTCAGGAAGTGACGTCCGCTCGTGCGTACTGTTTTTCAAAGCTACCAGCCAGTCAACTTGAGAAGCCTCCCATTTCTGGGAGGAGAACACGAATTAGGAAGCAGATGCTGGCAGAGGGGTTCTTCCTCTTTGGGTTCGAGACATCAGCTTGGTGGCAGGACTTCAGGTGGGAGGTTAGGAAGGCTAGGATTTCCATGCTATAAGAAATCTGTTTTCAATCTTTCTCTCTCTTTACTATCTTATATCTTTTAATAAACCCTTAAAAGCCTAAATGCTTGGTGAATTTATCAGTGATTTTATCTAGTTTCCCCCCAAAACTGGGGGGGGACAGATTAGAACCCACATTTAGATTTTTAAACAACACAGTTGCTTCCTGTTCTTCAAAGACCTACACACTAATTAGGAAAACAGGCCATATTTCAGAAAAGATAAATAATAATACAAGGTATTTCTTAATTACAGGATGAAATTTATACATTAAGTGAGATGTGTTTCCCAAGCAAGACCTATCTAGATCGCTTATATGAGATGTATGTCATCTCCACTGCTAACATGGAATCATCTTTGAGGTGAGTTCATTTCTGTTTCAGACTCATAGGACATACAACTTTTCATAGTGTTTAGTCCACATAGAGTCACCTCCCTATTATCTATATCTATGGAGAATTAATGAAAATAATTTAAATTTGTGGTTAATCAAAAACATTAGGTCATCCGCCCAATTTCACTAGGGTCCTAGGAGACATCCTGCAGAGTCCAGTTCAGAGTGAAGCTTCTCCCTGATGGGGCTTTCTCCATTCTGAACTGAGGTTATTTCTGAATTGCTCTAGATATATATACAGAATTTAGATAGTATTCCAATTCAATATATTGTAAAATACATTTTTTTTGTATTATTATAGACTTTGAAACCTCAATTAACCAGATTGTTTGGCTATTGAGGCAGTTTGGTTAATTGAGGATGACCTAGAAACCCTTTTCCCCCCAGGAATTTTTAATTAAAAATCTTTCTAAAGTATAAAGTATATTAATCCACTTTGTTATCTACTAGATGGTAAAATATAGTAAAAGGAATCTAATCTTTCAGTACTTAAGAGTATTTGATTACTCTGAACACACAAAGATCAATAGTTACTTCTTTGAATAAATCTCTGATATCTTCCCTTTCTCCTGATTTACTCCTTTAAAAATTAAGTGTGGTCATTTGTTGTTGTTGTTGTTGTTGGGGGCAGGTATTTATGGTTAATTGGATTTGTTTTACTCTAGTACTTTGATCTTTTGAACTCCGTTTGTAGGTTTTGGAAATTGTGACAAAACTTTAAAAAGTAGTTTAACATTTTTTTTTCTAAAATTTTCCACACTTTCTATTTCATCCCTTAAAATAATTATCTGCTGAGCAGTTATTTGGTTCATAATGTGAAATATTGGAGTTTAACTTCAAATACTTTTCATTGAAAGTGGTTTTCTGTGTATTTCTATGTATTACAAACGAGGGGAATGATCACAAGATCACATCAAACAGGAAACTAAGGACTGACTAGCTGTGTTTGAGAAATTAATTATCAGATCTCCTTCAGAGAGAAGGTGTCCTTTTATGAATCTCCTGGCAATGGAGAGCTGCCTGAGTGATACTTAGAAGGGATAGTCAGACTCAGGAATCTTAGTATTAGAGAAACTATGAGCCAAAACTAGATGTGCTCTGTGAGATAGCTGGGAAGAATGGGAGGAATAGGAGAAATAATGAAAGCCCTAGTCCCAAATGGATATCTTAAACTTTCTTTCTTTCTTTCTTTCTTTCTTTCTTTCTTTCTTTCTTTCTTTCTTTCTTTCTTTCTTTCTTTCTTTCTTTCTTTCTTTCTTTCTTTCTTTCTTTCTTTCTTTCTTTCTTCTTCCTTCCTTCCTTCCTTCCTTCCTTCCTTCCTTCCTTCCTTCCTTCCTTCCTTCCTTCCTTCCTTCCTTCCTTCCTTCCTTCCTTCCTTCCTTCCTTCCTTCCTTCCTTCCTTCCTTCCTTCCTTCCTCCCTCCCTCCCTCCCTCCCTCCCTCCCTCCCTCCCTCCCTCCCTCCCTCCCTTCCTTCCTTCCTTCCTCCCTTCTTTCTCTTCCTTTTTCTCTTTTTTCCTTTCTTTCTCATTAGTTGATTAATAAGTATTGAGTTGAATTGAATCGATTCATTTTCAATTGAATTCAACAATAAACACCTACTATATTCCATAGGCTAAGAAATGATAGAAATAATAAAAAGAGTCTTTGTCCTCAAAAAACTTAAGTTGGATTCCACATTCAAATTCAGTTATATATCAGAAACAGAGAAGAAAGTGCTGAGGATGCAGTGTAGTAGAAGCAAAATCTCAAATCTCTAAAGATATTAGTGTCTAGTCTTAGAGCATGTAATTCCTCAGTTTAATATGTCAACATAATCCTTGTAGAATCTAGAAATATTCCATGTTTGATTTATATGCAGGTAATCACAAATTCCTAGAAGAGAAAATTATGTTAATATGAATTATTTGGCAGTTTCTATACCAAAAAAACCCCCATAATCTTCTTCTACCTTAATTTTAATAATCATTAATTATACCAACCTTTAGTTAAGCAATATTTTGTGGTGAATTTAAGGGACATTATTTTCAACAACACACACACACACACACACACACACACACACACGGAAACATCTTAAGGCCACTTTGAAGCACAGTGTAAATAGATATGGCATATTCTGTATGAGACTTGGGTGATAAGGATTTGGCCAGGAATTTCATTGATATTGGGAACTTTAAGGTGAGGAAATTCCCTATGCAGGTCTGCACCTTCTCTGAACTTTATAGTTTTGGAAAGTTGCTTCATGCCTTGGAGGTTGAATGGCTTGCTCAGGGTCAAGTATGTATGAGAAGCAGCCCACGTTGTCCTGGTTCCAAGGTCAACTCTCTATCCACTAGGCCAAGCCATATTGTTATACATAGGGGCTCATTCATAGTGTGTAGGTCATTTGGTTCTACAGTATTCAAGGAAAATACAGACGGCTATATGGCCAATTGGCTGTGCAACAAATCCAGAGAACTCTAAGGAGGGGAGTCATGGAGATAAGGAATGAAGCACCAGCCAATGAAGGACGGGACACTAACCTTTTTGAATATGAAAAATGACATAGACAAAACCAATGCCATTTATCTCGAGCAAAGGATTTTGCTAAACCTTTTTAAATGACTTCTTGCTTTTGTGATGGGAGAGATGGGAACTGACATGAGGAGTTACAGCCTCGGTCAGATTTAAAGCCTGACTCTTCAGAAATTCGTTTTGTCACGCCCTCCTAGGACCACCATGAAAAAAGTTTCTTTTGAAGGAATATTAGGGATGTGAGAAACTTGTCATTTTTTCATTTGTTTATTTTTGACAGACAGTTATGAGAATTGCCACAGCAGAGGAGTCTCTGGTCATTTGCAGGAGAAAGTCTCTCCCTAGTTTAGTGACCAATTCAGGGTCCTGGCTATTAGCATTTGAATCAAGCAGTTGTGTTGTTTTGATTGAAAAGAGAAACCAAGCCTTTGTTGTGGCAATTTAAGGGCCTAGGTAATTTTCCAGCATCCTTTAATCAGTTCAAGTAGTTGGGGAAATGGCAATATATAGGAAAAGTGTGTTCTAGCCACTGAAATGTAAATGTGACTGGCCTCCATGAATGTTCCTCTAGATTAGCCCTTGATCCTTAGCTTTTGTAACTTACTGTCCTTCAAAAATTGAACCATGGGCCTGCTAGGTACCTTTTGGCTTTGGGCAGGCTTTTCCTCACTGTCAGAGGTTGGTAGGATCTTTAGGGCATGTTAGTTATTAGGCTAAAATTAGGTAGTTGTCAAGCTAACAAAAAAAAAAAACATGTTTAAGGAGGATGATGGATGGGGCTGGAATGAACTCTTTACAGCCAAGACTTTCTTTCAGATGGTTTTTGTACACTACAAACAAAGGAACAGCAATGTAGAAAAGACAAAGCTGAACCAAGGCCAACTACTAAGCTAACTTACTGGAATACTTCACCTTGAAGAAAATGTTAAGCCAGAGCCCAGGAGGATCTGTTGAAATAGTTTCTCATGTTTCATTTTGAAATGTCTTACCCTACTGGGATAGGGACTAGAATTATGATTTCATTTGTATAGGGAACTCCCAGAATGAGTAGAGTTCTTCTACCAACAGTGCATGGATATCTTCTCTCCAGCTTATAATCTTAGACAGTTTCTTAGAGCACTGAGAGTTTTTGGCCCAGAGTCACATAGTCAGTGTGTGTCAGAGAAAGGATTGAACAGAGATCTTGAGTCTCACTTTTTAGCCCAGCGCACCAAGCTATCTCTGCTCTATTGGCTATTTGGTACCAATTCCACCAAGTTAGGGCTTCCTCTGGCTTCACAATATCTACCTACCTATCTGTCCTTTCCCATGAATAATAGTTAATACATACCCTCTAAGGCTTGACAAAACAAACTAACAAAAACCAAACAAAACTTATTTCAAAATGTGTTCAAACAATAACCCATAAGATTTAGAGGTGGAACGGGAAGTGTCTTTCTTCAGCATGGCCTTCTTATTGTCAATAGAGCAAACCAATATCGTTTGTCTATTTGGGTGAGCAGATTTCCTTATCTCTTTCTTTTTTTTTTTTTTTTTTTTTTTTTTTTTTTTTTTTTGGTGAGGCGATTGGCGTTAAGTGACTTTCCCAGGGTCACACAGCTAGTAAGTGTTAAGTGTCTGAGGCAGAATTTGAACTCAGGTACTCCTGAATCCAGGGCCGGTGCTTTATCCACTTCCTTATCTCTTTCTTGTGTCTCTAGGTGAGTATACCCATGTCTCTTTTGCCCATATCACAAAAATGAGGGAATGTCGATGTGAATATGTCTTCAGACCCTCTCTATTACTATTTCATTAGAATGTGAGCCCTTTGAGAGCAAGGACCCATCTTTGCCTTTTGTTGTATTCAGAATGCCAGCGCAGTGCCATATACAGTAGGTACTTAATAAATACGTGTTGACTGACTGGGTGACTTCAAAAGGCAATAAATGCATAGAGTAGAAAGGTTCCTTTTATTTCATGAGAATGAAAACTTCACATGCTTAGGTTTTTTTTCCTCTTTGGAAGACAATTCTTTATTACCTTTTTGAACTATAAATGTTCCCTTATGCTTTTGGAATAAATTAATTTAGTAATAAAGTATTTTCAGAGAACTCTATATCAAAACCCAGCTAGGGAGTGCTAAGGTGGATAAGGACAAGATTTAGTACTTCAGGTTGAGCATAAAAATTTTACTTCATCTTTCCTTAGGTCAGTCAACAAGCATTTATTTTTAAGGACCTACTATGTTCCAGGCACTCTTCTAGGTGATAAGAATACAAAGTAAGGCACCCGCTGCGCCGCCCCCCCCCCCAAAAAAAAACCAGGCTCTGGTCTTGAAAAGCTCACATTTTAGGACATTTGTATTGCACATTTCCTTAATGCAAACCTGTAATAAACACACAATGTAACCATATATAGATTATAATATGTTTCCTCACCATAAACCTGGGATGTTTTTTTGTGGGGTTTTTTTGGGGGGTGGAATATTCTGATACCTTCATCTGGCTTCATTGCACCATGTCTTGTTTAAGAGACAAATCCTATCTGGGGTTTTTAAGCTAATGCAACGTTCAAAAATATAAAATCTAAAAAGTATTAAAGGCTATTTTCCCAAAAGTCTTTTGTTTGGAAGCATACATCATTTAACATTTTCTCAAATCATTTGGGAAGACAGGTTTAGAATCATGAAACTACTTATTTAAAGAAGAGTCACCTTTTGAGATTAAGCCCTGAGTTGAGGCTATCAAAGTTTGTTTGCTTTGCACATTGTTCTTTGGCAAGAGGCCTCTGAATGGTGTGGGATGTTACAAACCAGCACAGTGTGGGATTCAGTATCTGGACCAAATGGGGAGTGTCAAGGGTGACTCTGAATATCCTCATTAAGCATCTTAGTTAATGGGGACTTTAGAAGGACCAATAGGTTCTTGTAAGTCCTACAAGCAGTCAAACACCTTATAGGAAGTGCCTGGGGATTGACCTCCCATTCAATCTATGACCAGTCTGGAGATTCATTCTGAGGGAAAAGCAAGTAGATCTGGGCCTATTTTTATATAAGTCAAAATATCTGATAGGGATTATTTCTGTGACTGTTGCTGTCTTCTCGTACAGCAATTTAGAATTGCCGATGACATTAAAATTGATTGAGAAAGCACCCAGAGAATTGTTTCTCAGGCTATGCTTCTCTCCATCAAACCACATTTGCCCCTCCATTCTTGTTTAACAAATATGCTTGTTTTCTTGCATTTCCCTTTTCTCTCTACATTTGTGAATGTCCACCTATTTCTGGAACTTTGCACTTACTATCCCTCTGAAAAGCTGTTTCTCTTTCTTTTCAAAAACTTTCTCAAGCTTCATCAACTTCAAGAAGCCCTCCATGACTTACACACCCCCACCCAACAACTAGCATGGGGTCTACTTGCTCCTCTCTTAGAGTAAATCTAAGGGAATTGGGCAAATCACTGAACCCTGAGCATCTTTAAAATGTGAGGATTAATGGAGACCAGAGGTTTTTAACCTGGAAACTGTGGCCTTAAATTTTTCAATAGAATTCATTATTTTTTTGGTAATCCTGTGTATTTTATGCCTTTTAGAATCCTAATCAGAGAAAGATTCCATAGTGTTCACCAAACTGTCAGAGGGGAATCAATGCTGCCAAATTTTAGAGTCCTTTCTCTAGTGATACATGAATGATATTTTAGTGAGTAGGGCCCAGTCATTTTTATTTTTTTTATTTTTTTTTTTAGTGAGGCAGTTGGGGTTAAATGACTTGCCCAGGGTCACACAGCTAGTAAGTGTTAAGTGTCTGAGGCCAGATTTGAACTCAGGTACTCCTGACTCCAGGGCCGGTGCTCTATCCACGGCGCCACCTAGCTGCCTCTGGGCCCAGTCATTTGTAACCTATGTGCCAGGCAGTAGGCTAAATACGAAAAATGGGAAAAAACCCATCCCAGCTCTTAAGGAGCTCAAAGTAGAATAGGGGAGACAGCATGCAGACAAATAGGTACAAACAAGATAATAGACAAGATAAATCAGGATAATTTTAGAGTGAAGGCACTATTATTATTATTATTATTATTATTATTATTATTATTATTATTATTTTCAGGGCAATGAGGTGACTTACCCAGGGTCACACAGCTAGTAAGTATCAAATTTCTGAGGATGGATTTGAACTCAGCTACTCTGGAATCCAGGCCTGGTGCTTTATCCACTGCACCACCTAGCTACCCCTTTGAAGGCACTGTTATTAAGGAGGATCAGAAAAGGCTTCATGCAGAAGGTGTTGTTTTAGCTGGGACCTGAAGGAAGCCAAGAGAGAGACATGAGGAGGGAGAGCATTCCAGACGTGAAAATGCATAATTGAGAGATGGAGTGTGGTGTGTGAGGAACAGCAAGGAAGGCCAGGATCACTATCTTAGAGTATGTGGAGGAGAACAAGACTGGAGAGGGAGAAAGGGGGTCAGGTTGTGTGAAGGGCTTTAAAAGCCAAAGAGATTTTCTATTTCTTTCTGGGGGTAATAGGGAGCCACTGGATTTTATTGAACAGGGAAATGATCTGACCTGCACTTTAGATTAAGAGCTCAAAACTCCTCAGAGGTTACCTAGTCAAAACCTCCACCATCCCACCTCTCACAAAAGAGGAACCAGACTTAACAAAAGTTTGGTATGGGGCAGCTAGATGACACAGTGGATAGAGCACCGGCCCTGGAGTCAGGAGTACCTGAGTTCAAATCCGGCCTCAGACACTTAACACTTACTAGCTGTGTGACCCTGGGCAAGTCACTTAACCCCAATTGCCTCACTTAAAAAAAAAAAAGTTTGGTGACTTGCCTAAGTCACAGAGATAAGTAATACATACAGTAGGGCTAGGAGTCTAACCTATGTCCTGTAGCCCTGAAGTCAGTGCTCTTTCTACTATTCCACAATCTCCAAACTCTTCTGAGGCAGATAGGTGCCAGAATGGATAAATGGACCTAAAGTTAGAAAGACCCATGTTCAGATCTGACCTCATGCGCTTACTGGCTGTGTGACCCTGGGCAAGTCATTTACCTCCTGGAGATTTTGTGAGGTAGGTGTTAATAAATGCTTGTTCCTTTCCCTTCTCTTTAAACTCTAAATACTATGATCCTACATCCTGATCAATTGACTCAGTAGATTTAGGAATCTTTAGTAGCATTTGTTTTACCCTCTTCTAAGGCAGTTATCCAGCACTGTATATTTTTAATTATTTATTTATTTTGTTTTTTTCTCAATTACATGTAAAGATATTTTTTGAGTTCCAGATTCTTCTCCCACCCTCCCTCCCCCGCTCCTGAATCCAGTAAGCAATTTGATATAGGTTATACATTACAATCATGTTAAACATATTTGCACATTAATCAGAACAAAAGGAAAAAAAAACAAGAAAAAATAAAGAAGAACAATAACAAAATGAAAATAGTATCCTTCAGTCTGCATTCAGAATCCATAGTTCTTTTTCTGGGTGTGGAGAGCATTTTCCGCCATAAGTCTTTTGGCATTGCCTTGGATCATTGCAGTGCTGAAAAGAGCCAAGTCCATCACAGTTGATCATCACTAAATGTTGTTGATACTGTGTACAATGTTCTCTTTATCCAGCATTATTATGTATTTGTACAGTGGGAATATATATGTTGAGCATATCACAGAGGTGAGATAGTACAAAGATTTTATAAATATACACAATTTAAATTTGATTTCTAATAGCAAGACATATTTATTACTTTTTAAATAAAAATATCATAGATATTGTTCCAATTGCTTTGTGTTTTGCACTGGTCTATGTGTCTTATCACCCTATTAAATAAACTCCATGAGAGAAGGCTCCTCTTATATTAATAACCACCCCCTTTCTTTGCCTATAATACATATTTAAAATTATTTGTTAAATGAAATCAAATTTTGAACTGAATTGGTCAGTCAATATCCTGCTTACTGGCTTACCTCTTGGGACTCTGTCTGGTCTATACCCTTGGGAGGTGTACTTATTTCAGTCCTGGCATCCCTTCTGAAGTTCTGATCTCCACTGGTATAGTACTAAGAAGGTCTCTGGCCTTTGTGGAAGTGGACCCTATGGCCACCAATCTTTCTTCCCATGGTTCCTAATTTTTTAGAACTGGTCCAAGCCTGGAATGGATCCCCAGCCTATCTCATTATGAACCCAGAACCTAGGGACAATCTAAGGATGGGCAACCTGGGCTTGGAGTTGCACCATCCTGATAAATGACATGTATGTTATGGCAATGGATTTTGGCCCATGGCTTTCTGACCAATTTGTTCATTGTGACATCTCCTTGGAAAGTTCTGATTTTTCATACTGCTGCTATTGATCAAGGATGGCAAAATTTTCATAAGCCCATTACACTTGCAGGAATGCTCAAGAAAAACCTTTCTTTATTGCTGCAGGCAGGCTTGTTTCTTTTAAAGCAATGCCTGGTCAAAGCAAGAAAAAAAAAGAAATATTTAAGCCATTATTTCAACAGCTGCTGTGTATTCAAGGGGTGAAAGACCTGATTACTTTCTTCTGAATTTGCTTTTCTCGGTTTGGTGCTAACCTGGGAAGACTGCTTGAGAGAAATGACCATTTTGCAGATGTGGATAAAGAGTGTAGTGCCCGTGATCTGGTTAGTAGTTTACTGATCTAGAAAGAGCAACAATCTGTTAAATTCAAGATGGGTGGGGAAGGAGGGGCAGAAATGGAGGTTTGGTATGTGCCCCCCTTGGAGGAAGTCTGATGTTAATAACACAGTACCTTTTCACATCCTTTTCCCTCAATGAGACCTTACAACTAAGGCTCTACTATGTATAGAAGAGAGGGAGGCAGCTACTCAAAAGGCAGCCAACAATTGAGAATAGAAAATGAATGCCCTATTCAAATCATTTGTTTTACTGTGGACATGGTTTATAGTTCATTGTTTAATGATTCTGGTTATTTTGCTGGATAAGGAATATGGGGGCTGAAAAGGAAGCAGGCAAGACCGATCAGTCTTTGGTTTCTGAGACTACACTGAGTTCAGATTAAAATCATGTTCTGTAGTCTCATTTCTTTCTCTTTTTCCATCCCATCCTCATCCAGTTATATAACATGATTTCTTCCCAGTTAATAACAACAAAGGACAGAAAGTGAAATGGAATTGTGATGGGTTTAAAATTGGGCCCAGAATTATGGGGCACAGTTTCCTCAACTCAGATAACCAAACAGATAATTCTTTTTGGCCCGTACTTTCCTGCAAATCAAATTGGTCACATAGAAAACTGTTTCTAACATTCTTCTCCCAATACAAAAGGACAAAATGAAATTGAACATGTCCTTTATTCCTGGAAGCTGGATTTCCTGTTTCCAAATAACAACAAGCAGCCAATGAGACCCGTGAGGACAAAAGCAGCATTCCCAGTTCATCGTCAGGAAACACAGGCACAACATCACTTGGACGTCTC
Organism: Dromiciops gliroides; assembly: GCF_019393635.1. Lineage (NCBI taxonomy): Eukaryota > Metazoa > Chordata > Mammalia > Microbiotheria > Microbiotheriidae > Dromiciops > Dromiciops gliroides. The sequence goes on along the minus strand of NC_057864.1, from coordinate 409,363,221 downwards.
CCACTGTAAACTCCGGTCCAACAAAAAGGGAAATCCAAAATGGAAACATGACAGAAACAAAGCCATGGATGTGTGAGTATGTCCTTGAGTAGGAGAGAGAAAAATGCTAGAAAGTGAAATTTGGAAATGGAACATAAGTATTTTAATATTGGATCAGGAACACAGAGAGTCTGATCTTAGTCTTAGCTCTGGTACTGACTTTATGTAAGATATTAGAAAATATCACCATCTCTTTCTGCTTCAAAATGTCCATCAATTAAAATTATATATGTATATGTGCATATACATATAATACTTATGCATATTTATACATATGCGTATGTGAGTACACACATACTTCTGCCTTTTACATGGGATGTTGTAAAGATGAAGGAAATAATGAGATGCCCTTTAAATTCTTTTGAGGTGCACATATATACACACACACACACACATATGTATGTGTGTGTGTATATATGTATATGTATACTTTTAAGTTATTGTCCTGCTTATGATTATCTTTAGCTAAATTACAAGGGTCAATTGATAGGCCTGACTTGGGACTACTATGAAAGGGAAGAAGAAAAAATGTTAAACATTTCCATAGATATTTAATGAAATCTTAATCAGACATGGTTTTAAAAATGAAAAAAAACTTCCAAATCCATCTATACCCATACAATTCAATATTGTTGATGGCCAACATTCTTTTTTGCGGGGTAATGAGGATTAAGTGACTTTCTCAGGGTCACACAGCTAATAATTGTCAAGTTGATGACCAAAATTTTAAGACTGCATGTTTCCTATGATTTCCAATGTTCTGGATTACTCATTTCACATAATATGGCACATGATGAAAAAATTGGTAGCTTATATTTTTTGTTTTCATTCCCAAATTCCAGAAAAAAATGTTATCTTACAGCCACTTCTTCAAGTGACAAAAGGATAAAAAAGCTACCTGCAATGTTGAACAAAAACGTCTCAAACCTGAAAACATCCAATTTTATCCTGGCTTCTTGGTATGTATAGAATGAGTCTGTAGGACAGTCTTTTATTTTATTTTATTAAAAAATTTTTTTTTGTTGTTGAGGCAGTTGGGGTTAAGTGACTTGCCCAGGACCACATAGCTAGCAAGTGCTAAGTGTCTTAGGCCAGATTTGAACTCAGGTCCTCCTGAATCCAGGGCCAGTGCTCTAGCCACTGGGCCACCTAGCTGCCCCTTATAGTACAGTCTTTTAAAAATTAGCCTGTGGGGCGGCTAGGTGGCACAGTGGATAGAGCACCGGTCCTGGAGTCAGGAGTACCTGAGTTCAAATCCGGCCTCAGACACTTAACACTTACTAGCTGTGTGACCCTGGGCAAGTCACTTAACCCCCAATTGCCTCACTAAAAAAAAAAAAAAAAAATTAGCTTGTATCAGCTAGGTGGCGCAGTGGCTAGAGCACTGGCCCTGGATTCAGGAGGACCTGAGTTCAGATCCGACCTCAGACGCTTTACTAGCTGTGTGACCCTGGGCAAGTCACTTAACCCCAACTGCCCTGCAAAAAAAAAAAAAATTAGCTTGTATGCAGCACAGAAAACAATAGAATATGGACTTAGCATGGTAGAATGGATAGATAGAACGATAACCTTAGGACCAAGAAGACCTGGGTACAAGTTCAACCTACTCCAGATAAATATTTTGCAACTCTAATCAAGGCTCTTATCTTTACAATTGCTCTCACAAATTTCTAAAACTGTCAGTTGCAAAGAAGGTTCCAGTTTGCATTGAATAAAGATCACAAGTCTGTCTCTGTGCTTTCATCCCTATGAGTTTAGAAGTTAGAGAACCTGTATTTTAATTCTGTTAGTTTGGGACCATTGTCACTTTTCTTCCCAGGTCTCACTTCTCCTATGACAGAGGACTCTGAGGATAATTATTTGTTAGGTTTAACTTACCTTGTCCCCTATAAATTTTACCATTGAAAATTGTTTCCTTATGACAGTGAGGCTAGAGGGTGACAAGCTCTAAGAACAGTAACGGATGAGTATATGTCATTCAGACCCAACTATTAGGTTGGCCATTATCAAGGTGATGAATTGTTTTTGGCCATAGCACCTTTCAAAAACTGCTATAGAAGCATTATAACCAGTGGTGGTTAAACAAAACGTATCTACACCAACAAAACCATAGCTCCATGAAGAATGAAAACATTATTTACTTTGTATATTGTAAAATTATATGGCACACCAGAACATAGCACATCTTTGCATATAAGTAGTTGCTTTCTGAAAATAGGCAGAACACAGATAAAGTCAGGATTTCCTGATTGCAAAGCCTGCAAAGTGATTTCTTTTATTTTTTTGTTGGCCCAATAAAAATGATGCCAGATAGAATTCTGAAATAACACTCAGTTCTAGTCCAATATGGATTTCATACTTTTCGATTGTGAGAACCAGGGGCCCCTGCCTTCTGCCGAGAAGGCATGAGATGACCTTTGTGAGGTTTCTAAGGTCAAATTGGCGTCAGGGAAGTTCATGGACCGCCTTTGTCATGTCAATCAATGGACTTGAATGCAACCAACCAATTAGTTTGGAGCTGTGTAGGGGGACAGCCCCGCTTCCTGTTCCACAGAGAGCTTCCTGTGGAATGGACTGGGACACTTTCTCTTTGGAAGCATGAGTGGCTAGGGGAAGGAGCTTTTCTCTCTCTCTCTCTCTCTCTCTCTAGCGTAGATCTGAGCTAAGGTTTTTCCATTCTTTCAGAGACATGTGCTCTCTTTCTCTCTTTACTAACTTCTAATATACTTTAATAAAAGCTTAAAAAACTAAACTGTTGCTGAATTTATAAGTAAATCCTAGCTAGTTTCCCCCACACATTGGGTTGGGGGGGCAGGTAAGGACACACACATTAGATTTTAAATGTTACACAATCAAATGCTTGCTTTTGAAAGCAGTCACTAGATCTTCATTTCCCCCAAACTCCATTCAATGCATAGCTTCATAGGATGGCTTCTGGATTCTGAATAAATAAATACATGTCATAGAACTGTATAAAGGGAGGCAGTGTGGTCCAGTTAAAAAAAAAACCCTGGGTTTGGAGTCATTGTAGTGCCATTTACTACCTCTGTGACCTTGGGCAAGTCATTTAACCACTTTGGTCTTCTGTGGCCCTTGGACAAGGTGGCTTCCAAGTTTCTTTAAAGCTATGATCCTGTGTTATTTCTCACTTTCTTTTAATATTCCAATGGACCTATGATCCCACTGATGAGGACATTACTAATCACAATGCAAACTTCCCTTCACACCCTGTGTGACTTCTTCATGTTTTCCTAATGGAGATCCTACCTTCTTCTAGGTTTACTTCCATTTCATGGGTACCAATATAACAACCACTCTAGCTGCCTATCTATTATTGTCCCTCACTCTCACTACATGGCCAGACTTGTCCCTTTTATGTTCATATTTTTCTTGAATAAGAGCCCTTATGCTATTTTTTTTTGTACCTAGACAATCATTAGATATATGCTTCAGGTACCATGTTTGGAATAGTATAGGCAGTAAAAACCAACTAGATTAAGAATGGAATTGAATAGGCGGCAGTTAGGTAGCTCAGGGGATAGAGCACTGCGCCGGGTGTCAGAAAGAGCTGAATTCAAATCTGGCCTCAGATACTTACTAATTGTGTGACCCTGAGCAAGTCATTTAACCTATGTTAACCTTAATATACTGGAGAAGGAAAAGGCAAACCATTCTACTGTCTCTACCAACAAAATTCCATGGACAATGTGGTCCATGGGGTCATGAAGGGTTGGACACGATTGAACTACTACAGCAACAAATAAACAGGACACAAAGGTGGTAATCTGCATACGTCTCTGGTTTCATGAACTGCAGATATTTTGCCCAATATATAATGAGCACCCTCCTCATGAGAGAAATAGTCATTATTTCACAGCCCTAATACACCTGGATTGCTATTTTAAGAGTTTCCACTAAGAGTTGGCAATGTTAAATATTCTCTTTAATGAGCTTCTTCCATTTGTTTATAGTGTTGACCATCAAAAATGCCCACACAGTAAAAATACTTCCACTGGGAGGACCCCTATTCCTCTCACCCTGGAACAAGTGATGATGACTCATCCAGTCCTGGTAGGTCCATTTCTTTTCTTTTCCTGCAGAGAGGAATTCATTTCCACTTTCAACTCTTTTAAATTTTAAATTCCCAGTGGGTATATCCAGCTGGTATATCAAACTGGAAGCTTCCTGCTTTGAAATTTACCCTGATGTTATAAAGAAAAAAAAAACCCTAACATTTGCTTGATTCTTCTGGTTCTGTTGTTTTCTCCATGGGATTCTGTATGAATCATTTATCCTCGATCAACAAGAGTGGACCTAGCTTTTAAAATTTATTATTATAGCATGTTTAGTAACAATATTAAGTATAACGAGGATAACCTTGAGTCTTAGAATGGGAAGATACTTGTATGGTATTTCATTTATTTTATTAAACATTTCCCAATAACATTTTAATTTAGTTGCTGCAAGTTGGACACCTCTGATCTAGAGTGCACATTTTTATAGTTTTTGCAAATTGACCTTTATACTAAATCTCATTGAAGAAAAGGTTTTTCTAAATGGCATGAGTCCTAAAAATTATATTTTTTACATTTTTAGGAAGTTAAGCCAGCAATTAAAAACAGCAATAATTACATTGATCAAGACTAAAGAGAAGAAGATATATTAACTGGACAAAAAGGATTATGAAATATTAACCATTGTGGAAGAAATAATTAGATGACAGCTTTTATTTTTCCTAATTCTAAGATAAATGACACTAAAGACTTTATGACAGGGAGTGAAATCACTGTCACATGCATTTTATTTTCAGTAATGCCTGCTTCCCAGAATAGTAATTGAGAATGTTTCCTTTACATTAAAAACACTATATATATATGTGTGTGCACAGGTAAGTAATTCTTTAAAAATTATGTTAGAATTACTGAATCACTCCTAAGTGGTAGAAGAACATCATTTAAAACATTTCTAGGTCCAAGATTCCTCATCTCTAAAATCAGGGTCTTGAACCAATCTCTTAGACCCCTTCCTCATTCTCTAATTCTAAGCCACCTTTCAGAATTCTTCCTCCTTTAATTTTATTGGTTGGTTAGTTGGCCTGACCAAGATGGTATCTTATCCATCTTTTTTTTTAATAGAATTTTATTTTCCAAAATATATGTAAAAACAAAATTTTAACACCAATTTTTTTTAAAACTGTGTGTTACAAATTCTCTTCCCTCCCTCCATTCGCACCCCACCCACCCACAAGAACTCAAGCAATTCAAAATAAGTTATACATGAGTAATCTTAAGTATATCAAATTTGAAGGTTTTTGTGGGTCTACAGAAAACTGATCTTGGGTTTAAATTCTGAATGATCCTTCAGTGGACTGTGGTGGTTGAGGCAGCATTATAGATTAATCAGCTTCACTTAAAAGCTGGGGGCAGCTAGGTGGCACAGTGGATGGTACACTGGCCCTGGATTCAGGAGGACCTGAGTTCAAATCTGGCTTCAGACACTTGACATTTACTAGCTGTGTGACCCTGGGCAAGTCACTTAACCCTCATTGCCCCCCCCCGAAAAACTCAAACCAACCAAACAAACAAAAAACCCCCAACGCTATAGCTATTACTTATGTAGCTACACAGTGAAGAGCTACTATTAGAAATGATTGCTGTGAATGTCCTTACAACATCCTACTCCAATCATGGTGTGGAGGTATTTCTGGGTGTTGGAGGTTTCCATCTTCCCACCTTCAATGAAACTAAAGCTCTTCTATTTTCTACCGTAGAGTATGGTCCTATCAACAAACTAGACGCGCTTTCTGAGAATTTGCCTAGCTAAATATAGAGGTTCGTCACTTGGAGGTTGGCTACTTGGTAATCAATTATAGATCCATAGTAATCCATGAAACAAAATTACAAAATGGTTGTAAATTCTGTGCCTCCAGCTCCATTGTACTGCTGTAGTATGTAGCCTATTTATATTTTTGATTATAATATATTTCCTATATATATAATCAGGGTGGTGGAAAAGAAGACAGAAGATGGCAAGAATCATGCACACACACATATATATATATTAATTTACCATGATTTGTTTAACCATTCCCTAATCAAAGGGAATATTCCTTGTTTCTACTTCTTTCCCACCTCAAAAAGTGTTGCTATAAATATTTTGGTGTCTAGTGATGAGGGGAAGAAGAGTCTTTTTTTCACTGAACTTTGAGGTATATACCTAGCCATGGAATCTCTAGGTCAAAGAACTTTTAAGTCACTTTTTGCATAATTCTAAATTACTTCCCAGAATAGCTGAACTAATTCAAAGCCCCACCAATTATGGCTGAGTATGCTTGTCTTTCTGCTAACTTCTATAATATTAACTATTCCCATCTTATGTCATTTTTCCCCCAATTTACTAGCTGTGAGGTGACACTTCAGGGTTGTTTTCTTTTATGATTCTCTTATTAACTTAGGGCATTGCTTCATATGGTTGTCAAAAGTTTTCAATTCTTTTGAGAACTGATTGTTCCTTCCCTTTGACTACTTATCTATTAAGGTCTGCTTCTAGTCTTACATGTTTATGGGGTTTTTTATTCATCTATATAACTTAAATGGCCAACTAGTGGTGCAGTGGATTGAGCATCAGGCTTGGAGTCAGGAAGACCTGAGTTCAAATGTGACCTCAGACACTTACTAGCTGTGCAAGCTAGTAAAATCTGGACAAGTCACTTAACCCTGTTTGTCTCAGTTTCCTCATATGTAAAATGAGCTGGAGAAAAAATGACAACCTATTTCCAGTATCTTTGGCAATAAAACTCCAAATGGGGTCACAAAGAATCAGACAAAACTGAAGAATGACTAAACAACATCATAGCTTAAATATCAGAACTTTATCAGTGATACCTGATTCCCATCTTATCCTAAATATAGTTCATGTAAAAAGATTTTTAAAAATATTTTATAATCCCCTTTATTTGTCTGATTAAGAATTCACCTTCTACCCAGAGATATGAAACATTTATTATCTACTTCTTTTTTAATTAGTTTTTGTGGTATGATCTTTAAAAATCAGATCATTTATTCATTTTGAATTTATGATTTAAGATATTAGTCTAAACCTAATTTGTATAAGACTGATTTCTAATTTTCCTCTTTTAAAATAGGGAACTCTTTCATAAATAATTTGTTTCTAATGTATATAGAAAACTGGGGTAATTATTTAGTCTTTTCTATTCATCTAATTTTCTATTTCAGCTAGTACAAAATGATTTTTATGATTACTGATTACTGCTTTATATTATAGTTTGAGACCTGGAAGTGTTATTTCATCTTAATTCCTACTTTGTTTTCATTTTTGCTTTGATAGTCTATTTTTTTTGTTCTTTACAATGAATGTTTTATTATTTTGCTGTCTAAAGTATCGCTTTGTTAGTTTGGCATGACAATAAACATGTAAATTGACCTTGGAAGCATTGTTACTTTATTATATTGGCACTACCCAGTCACCAAAACTGAATATTATTACAATTATTTAAGTTCTTTATTTTTTAAAGAGTCTGTGTGTATGTATTTATGTATGTATGTATATCATATATATATATATACACATACACACACATGTGGGTATTGACTGTACTCCATTAGATATATTCCGAGACACTTTGTGACTTTTGTAGTTATTTTGAGAGGGGCATCTTCATTGATTATTGACTCCTATATTTTGTTATTACTTTATTGAAATGCTATTAATTTTTATGATCTTATTTTATAGTCTGCTACTTAACTAATGAAATTAGTTTCAATTAATTTTTTTTTGGTTTGTTCATTTGTTTTTGCTGAAATCAGGATTTTTTAAATAAATCTTCATATCATCAGTACAGATAGTTTTGTCTTTTCTTTGCCTAGCTTTATACCTTTTAGATTCTTGTCTAAATAATAAAATTGATAGAACTGTTTCAAATGATAACAGAGAAAAGGGGCACCCTTATTTTACTCCTATAATTAGTGGGAAAGCTTCAAATATTTCTCCATTCCTTGAAAAGTTTGAGTTCCCCCAAAGAAATAGCCAATCCAATAGCTTTACCAGCCATTGGAATTTACTCTGTAGGTACTACCACAAGTTTTATATATGTCCTTAGAAGCAGCTAGGTGACACAGTGCACAGAGCATTGAACCTGGAGTCAGGAAAACCTGAATTCAAATCCACTGTCAGAAACTTACTTACTCTTGTGACAAGTCACTTAACTTCTGTATCTGTCTTTGTTTCCTCATCTGTAAATGGAGATAATAATAGCACTTACCTCCCAGGATTGTTGTGAGCATAAAATGAGAATATTCGAAAAGCACTTTAGAGCCTTAAAGTGCTGTATGACAGCTAGCTATTCTTAAAATCTATAGAGTGGGGCAACCAGCTCAACTCAGTTGCTTTCAAGGTCAGGAATTCTGGGTGAGCCTAATGTGTCCAAAATGCATTTGCATGGTGAAGTCTAATGAGAAGCACCTTCTTATCTTGAAAGGTATGAAAGATTCCAAAATGCTAGCAACTTGGATTATTTGAAAACAAACTATTATCCTTAAAGAAAAAAAAATACCCCAAATTGATAAACTGGTTGGCACAGGATTATTGCGTTTGGTTTTCAGCAAATTTTAGTCATCATCAGGGTGACCAAGGATGCAAATGATTAGTGTAGAATGAAATGTTGCCTTCCAACATTACTAATTCAAAGGACAATACATATTTGTTTAAGTTCTAGCAAATTAGTTTTAAAAAGATCATTTACTCAACCTTTTAAAACACTGATTATATCACAAATGAACACTATTGGAAGACTATTATTTTAAATTATTAACTTGATATTTTAATATATCCAGAATCTGTGATTTCATTGGTATGAGTTCTCTGATAACCAATATAGGGCACACCCTTCCTTCCCATCTCCACGTACTTTAGTATTCATGAGTCCCTGTGGTGATCAGCCTTTCCAAACTTATGTAAGCTGGTCCTTAGATGACAAGACATCCCCAGACCCACACTCAAAGCAACAACACCTCCTTAGGTGTTGCCAGGGTTTGTACTTTTCTGGTATAGGCTTCAAGAACCCAAACTCAGAGTAAGGCGTCAGAGTAGCAATCTAGTGGAGGAATTTGAGTCCTAGAGAGGTGGTGAGTTGACCAAGTCTAAAGACTTACTTAAATAAGAACCCAATTAGTGTCAGAACTGGGATTAGAACACTATTCTCCTAACTCCAAGAATGTAAGCTTTACATTCCGCCATATTTTCTTTTCAAGAAAATCTTTGTCACCTAGATGACAGATGATCTGGAAATATGCAGCAGATACTTTTTTACACCAAACTAAAGCAGAATTAGTGAGCTAGCCATGTAGAAACAGCATAATAAATTATATGGGATAATTAGGCTTGGAATTAGAAAATTTCCCTTTAAATTCCACCTGAAACAAATATCAATCAACAAACATTTATTAAGGCATTCTATTAGTCTGGAACTAGAAGTATAAAGAATAAAACAATCTCTAATTACAGTAAACTTACATTCTAATGGGAGTGAAAAGTACATTTAAACACATAAATGTGTATATATAATTATACCAGATTATACTAGATTATATTATATATAATATCTATATCTGGTTATACTAGATGTATACTAGTTATATCTAGTTACACTAGATTATTTATATCTATATCATTCTCTCTATCTCTGTCTATGTATATATAAAGTTAATTCATGTATGTGTGTATACACAAAGTGGTTAAAATACAGGATACTAGAAGAGGGAAGGCACTTAAGTTAGGGTTATTATCCCTGTATTAGCCTATCATTAGTTTTCCTCATCTATAAAATGGAAGTATCAATATTTGTGCTGTCTCACAGCATCCTTATAAGCAATGTGCTTTGCCAAATTGAAAGCAAAATATAAGTTACTGCTATAGTGATTTAAAATTTTACAAAAGTCTTTACTAATAATAGTCCTCTGAGGGTGAATGTTATTTTATGAAAAAACAAGTCCCTTTTGTCAACTAGTGCCCGAATCGCTTGTAAAGCTCAAGTGTATCCCCTAACTGTAATTATATAACCTCATTTCCAACTGCCCCCAGATGTCTCCATCTAGATGTATTCCTTTTCTTATATACTAAATTAGACTTACATTCCCTTTAAATCTTTCTTTTTCCTTGACTTCTCCATTTCCATTAATAGTATTGCTATATTCCCAGTCTCCTGGGACTGTTACCTTGGATATATCAATGAATCATCTCTTCCCATAAGCTTAATCAGTGGCCAGATTTTAGAAATTCTGACTTAATATTTCATTGATTTGTCTTTACCATTGCTTTTCCCATAGTTCAATCTCTTCTTATCTCTTGATCCTCTTATGTTGTAGTAGCAGCCTAACCAGCTTTCATGTCTCCAGGTTCTTTCCCCTTTAAATTTTCCTAGAGGTCACTGCCAGATTATTTCTCCTAGTGTACAACTCTAATTAGGTCATAAGATCATACATTTAGATTTGGAAGGAAACCCTTAGAGGCCATTGAGTCAAACCTTCCCCCTTATTTTACAGATGAGGAAACCGAGGCACAATGATTTGCCTAGGGTCATACTGCTAATAAATGTCATAGTCAGGATTTGAACTCAGGTCTTCTTCACACCTAAGTCCATTGCCCCCTACATTGTACTATAAGTGAATCTCTATTGCTTGCAAAATAAAGTCAAAGCTGCCATTGACTTGAATTTGGCATTCATAAACTCTATAATCTGGCCCCAAACTACCCTTCCTGTCTTATCTCATATGATTAATACCCCCATGGTTCTACACTACATACAAACTGGATGACTAATGAGGGGACAGTTCCCTCAAATGTGGCTTGAACATTTCTTTTCTGTGCCTTTGCTCATGTCATCCCTCTTACACCCACTGCAACTTTACTAATCCCTTAATTAGTCCCAAAGTTCAAATGCTACCTCGTCCATGAAACTTCTTGATCAAGTGGTGCCTTCCTCTTCTAAACTCTCAGACCTCTTTTATTAACCTATTATATCGCCCGTATTTAATATTGCCTTCCCTCTAGGATTACCTCCACTCTATCTTTATATCTCCTTTGCACATATTTGTATGTATATTATCTCTCCCATTAGACTATGAGTTCTTTTCTCCTTCTCCTTAGCACTTAGCACAATGGCTAGCGCATAATAAACACTTATTAAGTACCTGTTTCCTGACTCTGTTTTGTAATATCATCCCCCTCTGATCTTTACTGGATGATAAATTCACTTGACATCTTTTGTAAATACACATCATCATTCCTTGGAAGACAAGTAGATCCCTCTTCTTCAGAGGGTCCAGCTCCCTTCCTTTGGGAAAAAGTTTTATATTTCTTAGTTAGCTACTAGTGTCCTATGAAACTTTATGGATATTATCTTCTTAAAGGAAAGAACTAATTTTTATTTGTCATGGTACCTATAATTATTAGAAATAATTAATAAAGATTTGTTGAATACATTCACTTATCAGATCCCCATCATCAGCAGTGCTTACATAGAAGCTATATCTTCATGTTTCCATGGTTTGATGGAAGAGATTTCTGTAATGGGTAGGAGATTAGAGAAGGTGACCTCTCTGGTCCCCTTTAACTATAATTCTATAACTCCATGAATGAATTAATTGAAAGACTATAATTTCAGAATCCTTATTTCCACTTATTATCTATCCTGTCAATGAAACACAAGTTGTGGTCTTACTGCCATGCAATGAAGATGTTATGATAATTGAAATGTAACTATTGATCTGAATTTGATATTGAGTTATCTCATGGTGTTCATACTGAAATTTAAGGATAATTAAGACTTACCTGATTTCATCATTGATATCAGTTTCATTGAAATAGATTCATTTTGTCTAAAAAACTATCTTGTTAAAATACAGATTCCTCTTCTTATAGCATAAAGTGTTCCTTTTTTTCTTTTTTTTTTCCCTTTTTTTCTTTTTGTGGGGCAATGAGGGTTAAGTGACTTGCCCAGGGTCACACAGCTAGTAAGTGTCAAGTGTCTAAGGCAGGATTTAAACTCAGGTCCTCCCGAATTCAGGGCTGGTGCTTTATTCACTGTGCCACCTAGCTAACCAAGTGTTCCCTTTAAGCATATGTACGATACCACCAAATTAGATACACACTGAAGTTAGAGATCATTTGAAAGCAACCTTGAACTTCATCTACTCTTTCGTTTCTAAAGTGTGTGAAATCAATTACTCTCAATAGTGACCTATAACAATAGATTCTGAAAACAGGGTTTATAATCCAATAGAATATTTGAAAACATTTGAACAAAGTTTTATTTGAGAGTCAGGATCTTGACTTTGCTATCCCACTTCTCCACTGTTCCATTCTTTACTCACCTTCAAAGGTTCAAAAGAATTAAGCTGTATCTATTCTTTCAAAGTGGAAAATTGAAGCAGTTATCCAGGTAATTTAAGCAAAATGGTGTGGGGTTTTTGGTTTTATGTCTTGGTTTGAATTCACAAGATTCCCTGACTTAGTTCATGAGCAATCCAAGCTGTATCAATCTCCTTCATTTTTGCTAAGTAGTCATTATGTTATATTAGTAATTACTAAGCCATAAATGGAGGCATGGTAGAATAAATACTGGATATGGACAGGACTTATTCGGAAGACATAGGCTAACATCTGGGGTCTGCGTCATATTGCCTATGTGACCATAGACAAATTGCCTAGTGGATCTGGACCTCAGTTTCCATATCTGCAAAATGAAGGGGTTGGACTAGAGGATCAATGTCCCTTCTGTCTCTAAATCTGTGATCCAGTGATGACCTTCAACTTTTCTACATAATTCCATGCAATTACCCATTAAAATTAAAGTAACAATGTGTAGATAGAGAATCTAAAATCAATTATTTGAATATTAATCTAAAACATTAACAGATTTTTTTACAACTAGATGGCAGTATATCAGTGCATGCTTTTAGAAATGATGCATATTTTTGCCTTACTACAAGAGAGTGGAAAGAGATTCATGGATATGCTACAGAAACTAACTGATACTATTAAGGGAAAATGAGGAAGACAGGGAAACCATCAGTAAATTGGTGTTAAATCTTGTCTAAAAATAGTTTCATCTGTGCTTAGACGTCAAGCATATAGAATGGCTATATTCTCACTATATTCATGTTCATATTCCAACCCTATAAAGGAAAGAAATGATAAAGGACTATTTTTGTATTTAATCCACTTTTTCTTTTCTTTTCTTTTTTTTTTTTTTAGTGAGGTGATTGGGGTTAAGTGACTTGCCCAGGGTCACACAGCTAGTAAGTGTTAAGTGTCTGAAGCCGGATTTGAACCCAGGTACTCCTGACTCCAGGGTCGGTGCTCTATCCACTGCGCCACCTAGCTGCCCCCTATTTAATCCACTTTTAAAAATTTTCTCCTGCATCTTAAGTTCTATACATCTTTCAGGTGTGTGTGTGTGTGTGTGTGTTTTATACTTCAATGGAAGTTTGGAGTAGTGAAAAGAGTGCCAAACTTGACATCACAAGGTATGACTTCTTTGAGGCAGCTAAGTGGCACAGTAAGAGGGAAAGATGTGAAGACAGGAAAACCTAAGTTTAAATCCTTGCTTACAGACTTAATAGCATTGTGATTTGGGAAAAACACTTGACCCCTGTCTGCCTCAGTTTTTCATCTGTAAAATGAGCAAAATAATAGCATTTACCTTACAGGGTTGTTACGAGGATCAAATGAAATGCTATTTATAAAGTACTTCTCAGACCTCAAAGTACCATATGAATGCCAAATATTATTATTCTCCTTTAAATACTGCTGATAATACCTGGACTACCTAATTCACACCTAACTCTCTCATGGTTATAAGGATAAAAAAAGATAGTTTTTTAAACCGTGTCAAACACTTTATAAATGTGAACTCTTTTTGGCATTTTAAATGGTAGGCATTTATTTAAGTATTTAAATATTGGCACTGGAACACTCAGCTGTTTTGCTCAAAGGAATTTACAAGACAGACATTTTTAGTCTACTACAGACCATCTCCCCCAGGTAAGGAGGTATTATGAACTAAAGCAAAAGCTCTGAGTACTCCCCAAGATTTCTGGCCTAGAGAGAAGGAAGATGGCTGTTACCCTGGTTCCCAGCATCCTTTGAAAGAAAACAGTCTGGGGTTTGGGCTCATCTTAGTCCTGTAAGCCCCACAGGGTCTAGGTGTACACATATTTCACAGAGTCAAAGAAAATCTTGGTAACCTATTCTCAGTGTCCACTTTCTTCCAATTCTTCCCACAAAGCAGGTAACTAGCTGTGTGAGCATGGACAAGGCAATTATGTTTTCTGAGTCTGTTTCCTCATCTCTGAAAGAAGTATAGTGATGGAATCAATGAGTCTAACCCATTAATTTTATAGATGAAGAAACTGAGGTTTGGAGAGATGAAGTCATTTGCCCATGGTCATACAGGCAGTAAGAAGCAGATCTGGCTACATCCCGTGCTCTAAAGAACTTTAGAGCAATCACAATCTAAGACAAAGTAAATTGTAAAAATAGACCTAATTAAAAGAGATAAGCAGGGAAACTACAACTTGCTATAAGGCATCAAAGACACTGAAGTAATATCAATACTAAATAAATATGCACTAAATGGCATAGCATCTAAATTCTTAAAGGAAAAGTTAATTGAATTATAGGAGGAAATAGAAAATAAGACTATACTAATGGGGAACCTTAATTTCCCCCTCTCAGAGTTAGATAAATCTTACCATAAAGTAATAAAAGAAAGAAGTCAAGAGATTAATAGAATCTTAGAAAAATTAGATATGATGGGCTTCTGGAGAAAACAAAATGGGAACAGAAAGGAGTATATCTTTTTCTCAAATGTACATGTACCTTCACAAAAATTGACCATGTATTAAGGCAGAAAACCTCACAAAAGCAAAAATAGTAAATGCAACCTTTTCAGACCATAATTCAATAAAAATTACATTCAATAAAGGACCATGGAAGCATAGCTTAAAATTAATTAAAAGCAAAACAATTTAATCCTATGGAATGGGTCAAAGAACAAGTCATAGGAGTAATCAACGATTTCATTAAAGAGAATGAAAACAATGAGAAAACATACTAAGCTGTATGTGGCCAAAAAAGAACTTAGGGAGAAATTTCTCTCTCTCTCTCTCTCTCTCTCTCTCTCTCTCTCTCTCTCTCTCTCTCTCTGTGTATGTATGTATGTATATGTGTGTGTATATATATATAGGTATATATACTTATATATGTATTTGAGAGAAAGAGCAGATTAATGAACTGAGCATTCAACTTCAAAAAAATTGAAAAAGAAAAAATTAAAAAGTTGTAAGTAAACACCAAAATAGAAATTCTGAAAAATCAAAGAAGAGACTGATAGAATTGAAAGTTAAAAAACCCACTGAAGTAATAAATAATACCAGGAGCTGGTTTTGTTGAGAGAAGGGGGCAGACAGTAAGATAAACCGTTGGTTAATTTGATTTTAAAAAGAAGAAAGCCAAAATACCAGTAACAAAACTGAAAAAGGGTGAATGTACCACCAATGAAGATGAGATTAAATTAATTATTAGGAATTATTTTGCCTAATCATATGCTAGTAAAACTGACAATTTAAGTAAAATGGATGTGTATTTACAAAAATAAAAATCTCCCAGATTAACAGACAATGAAATAGAATTTGTAAATAATCCTATCTTAGACAAATTAATTGCACAAGCCATAAATGAGCTCTCCAAGAAAAAAAATTACCCAGTACAAGATGTATTTATGAGTGAATTCTGACAGATATTTAAGGAATAATTAATCCCAATACTATATAAACTAATTGAAAAATACCAAATTCCTTTCATGACACAAATATGATTTTGATACCTATATTGGAGAACAAAAACAGAGAAAGAAAACTATAGACCAATTTCCTTAATGAATATTAGTACAAAAATTTTAAATCAAATACCAGCAAGGAGATTAAAGCAATATATCACAATGATCATACATTATAACAAGTCATGATTTATACTAGGAATGCAGGGATGATTGAATATTAAGAAAATCACAAGCATAATTGTCCATATCAATAACAAAAGCAACAAAAATCATACGATTAGATCATTAGATGCACAAAAAACTTTTTGACAAAATACAGCATTCATTCCTATTAAAAACATTAGGAAGCATAGAAATAAATGGAACCTTTCTTAAAATGATAAGTAACAACTATCTAAAACTAAGAGCAAGCATTATCTGTACTGGCAATAAACCTGAGGCCTTCCATTAAGATCAGGAATGAAGCAAAGATGCCCACCATCACCACTGTTATTCAATATCATACCATAAATACTAACTATAGAAATCAGACAAGAAAAAAATTGAAGGAATAAAAATAGACAATGAGGAAACAAAACTACCACTCTTTGCAGATGATATAATGGAATACTTAAAGAATCAACTAAAAAGCTAATCAAAACAATAACTTTAGCAAAGTTGCACATTATAAAGTAAGCCTGCACAAATCATCAGCATTTCTACCATGAAGGAAGAGATATAAAGAGAAACTACATTTAAAATCACTGCAGACAGGGGCATCTAGGTGGCACAGTGGATAGAGCACTGGCCCTGGAGTCAGGAGTACCTGAGTTCAAATCCGGCCTCAGACACTTAACACTTACTAGCTGTGTGACCCTGGGCAAGTCACTTAACCCCAATTGCTTCACTAAAAAAAAAAAAAATCACTGCAGACAATATAAAATACTTGAGAGTCTACCTGCCAGCATAAATCCAGGGACTATATGAACACAATTCACGCAAATAAAAACAGATATAAACAACTGGAAAAAGAGTAATTGCTCATGGGTAGGCTGAGTCAACATGATAAAAATTATAATTGTACCTAAGTTAAATGCCAATCAAACTACCAAAGAATTATTTTATAGAACTAGAAAAAAATCATCACAGAATTCATCTTGAAGATTTCAAGGGAATCAATGAAAAAATATGAAGGAAGGTGGCCTAGTAGTACCAGATTTAAAACTATAATACAAAGTGGTAATCTTTAGAATAATCTGGTACTACTAGGACACCTTCCTACACAATTTTTTCATTGATTTCTTAGAATGCTAAGAAATAGAGTGGTGAATCAGTAGACAGATAGTAAATGACCATAGTATTCTAGTGTTGGATAAACCCAAAGATCCAAGTTTTGGGGGTAAGAACTCAGCATTTGACAAAACCTTCTGGGAAAACTAGAAAGCAATTTGGCAGAAAATATGCATAGTCCAACATCTCACACCATATACCAAAAAATGTCAAAATGAATAAATAATTTAGATATAAAGGACAATATTATAAGTAAATTAGGGGAACGTGGAAAAATTTGCCTGTTACATCTAAGGACAAGGAAACAGTTTATGATCAAATAAAATAGAGGATCACAGGAAGTAAAATGGATAATTTTGATTATGTGAAATTTTTTTTTAATTTGCAGAAACAAAACAGGAAACTGGTCCTTGATAAAGGTCTTGTTTTTCAAATATATATTCAAATTATTAAAAATACAAGCCATTCTTCAACTGATAAATGGTCAAAGGATATGAACAGGCAGTTTTCAGACAAAATAATCAAAACTATCAATAATCACATGAAAAAATGTTCTAAATCACTACTGATTAGAGAAATGCAAATTTTAAAAATTCTGAGGTCACACCTCACACATGGCAGAAAAGGAAAATGGCATTCTGGAGGGGATATGAGAAAATAGGGACACTAATGTACTGTTGGTGAACTAGATCATCTATTCTGGAGAACAATTTGGAACTATTTCCCAAGGATATTCCCAAAAGGTATACCCTTTTGACCCAACAAAATCACTACTAAGTCTATATCCCAAAGAGATCATAGAAAAGGGAAGAGGACCTATTTGTACCAAGATATTTACAATTCTTTTTGTGGTGTCAAAGAATTAGAAATTGAGGGGATGTTTATCAATCGGGGAGTGACTAAACCAGCTGTGGTATATAATTTGGATGGAATACTGTTGTGCTTTAAGAAATGACAAAAAGAAAGAAAGAAAGAAAGAGAAAGAAAGAAAGAAATGACAAGCAGGATGGTTTCAGAAAAACCTGGGAATTCCTATGTGAACCAATACAAAGTGAAATGAGCAGAACCTGGAGAACATTTTACACAGGTACAGCAATATTGTAAGGTTTTTCAACTGTGAAAGACTTAGTATTCTGATAAAGAGAGTTCAAAAGGACCCATGATGAAAAATGGTATCCACTTCCAGAGAGAGAACTAATGAACTCAGAGTGCAAATTGAAGGATACTTTTTTTACTTCTTTTATTTTCCTGGGTTTCTTGTATGTGTTTTCTTTTGCAACATTGCTAATATGGAAATACGCTTTGCATGATTTCCTATGTAAAATCAATATATTGTTTACTTTCTCAAGGGGTAGAATGGGGGGGAAAGGGAGGGAGAGAATTTGGAACTCAGATTTTTTTAAATGAATGTTTGA
The DNA here is from genome assembly GCF_019393635.1 of Dromiciops gliroides. Taxonomy (NCBI): domain Eukaryota; kingdom Metazoa; phylum Chordata; class Mammalia; order Microbiotheria; family Microbiotheriidae; genus Dromiciops; species Dromiciops gliroides. The sequence continues at coordinate 409,344,639 of NC_057864.1, read as the reverse complement.
AAAAGTTTACAGTGTAATTGATATATATTTAATGAAACAAATAAAAATAAATTTTAAGAAGAACTTGAAACAGCAAATCATAACAGACATCTCTTTATATTTCTAAGCCTAAATGTTATTTATTATTATGGTAGCTGACACTCATGTGTCTCTTTAAAATTTGTGAAAGGATATCCTGGCAACCAGCATGCCTGTAAGGTAGGTTATACCACCATTATCATCCCCAATTTATAGATGAGGAAGATTAAGATCATAGACTAGATTTGGGAGAGAATTTAGGATCCAATCCCATCATTTTATAGATGAGGAAATAGAAGCCTAACAAGGTTAAATGATTTGCCTTGCCCCGTTAGTAAGAAGCAGACCTGGCATTTGAACCCAAGTCCTCTTGCTTCAAGTCCAATTTTATTTCTACTTTACCAAACTATGATTTACCCATGGTCTCTCAGATAGTAGCTTTGGATTTTCAGATTTATACCATCTCCTGAACTCTGAGGAAACTTCAAAGCACTCACTGTATGTATGAACTTAAAAAAAAGAAAGTCTATTAATCTCTCTGACTGAGTTTTAGTGTTTTTGTGAGAATACAGGCATATGTATATAAAGCCCTTTGCAACCATAAAATGCTTTGTAAAACTTGAATTATTAGAAGACCAAACTTCTGGAAACCTACCTCATTTATTTGACTGAAGTCTTTGACATTCAATGATTGCTGCCATGTAGTATCTCCAATGCTATTGACAAGTACAAAGACTGTTTTTATTTTCAGGAAATTGAGAATTCGGTCCTAGATAAGCTCTGACCTCTCCTTCAGATACGACGTTCTACAGGAAATGGCCTCATCCCCCCAAAATGTTTCAACACCTGTAGCAATATGAACAAGAGGGATGGAAACAGAGAATCCTTGCTCCCCAGAAATCCTTTATAATCTCAAACTGACACAGACAAATGTCTTGTTAGCCTTCACAGGAATTCCTGCTAGCATTGCTGTCTACAAATCATATATGTGGATAGGAAAACTGAAGCTGAAAAATTATAAAATGATTTGCCTAAGGGCCACATACACAATATCAGAGCTAAAAATAAACACCCATTTTCCTAACTAAGTCATTGCTTCTTTAATAAACATTTCTTGGTAAGGGAATGTGATTTCCACACTTGAAGTTCTGAGCTAAAATCTTGCCTTTAAAAAAAAGTTGACTAAAAAGAAAAGAAAAAAATCCTGATTTGTTTTAAATTAGTTAGAAAATTAGACACACCAAACTATTAGAGGAGAAACAGAATTAGCTAGACCTAAGAAGATAAGGAAGAGTCCGTAAGCCACCTTAATTAGGCTTCACCAATATTTGCTCTCTTTTGTTTTTCTTCAGTTTAGAATCTTTTAACATCAATAATCTGTGATTCCCTTGGGATCTCCTAAGGAAGACCTCCACTTGCATTTAATAGTCTTAGAGTTGCTAGAGCCTCAGAGAAGTTAAATGCCTTACTTACCCATAGAGCTAATAAGTGTCAGAGGTGGGAATGTGGACCTATGTATTTCTGATTCCAAGCAGAGTCTTATGTTCTTTTAGAGCCTTACTGTTCTTAATATCCTATGCCTAAGTAACCTCTTGTCTATGAACTCTTTGCAAATGCTAATTAATCCACCAAATGGGAGGGAGGTAAAAATGTATTATTGTTCCTAAGAAGTAGTAAGACAGACTTGAGACTAAAAGATTTATAAAAATCATACAAAGAGTTAGTAATCCTACAATAGATTAATAACAACAAATATTGGGATCTTGATTTTTCTAAATCTACATCCTGCTTGAGCTGTTTTATATTTGTTTTTGTTTTTGTTTACTCTTATGATAATGAAGACAACTTAGTAAATGTTTATTAGCATTTTTTTTCTTTCAGCTCTACATCAATTCTAGAAAACTAATTGGTGAATTCAAAACTAAAGAATTAACTGATAAATAACTTTTAGAAAATACTTAAAGATATGCATAGCTTTTAACCTGTAATATACTTATTGTGAGGAAGGTTTGTTACAAGTAATGTTAATAGTTTTTTAATAGATGAGGAAACTGAGACCCTTAGATGTAATGTGAATTGTCCAAGAAAAGTGTTATTTGAACTCAAGACCCCTGACTCCCAAGTCTAGCAATCTTCTTTTACCAAGCTGTCTCTAGTAAAAAAAAAAGAAAGAGGATGAATATAAAAACTTATTCTAAGGCTTCTTCTACTCAATTGGTCCTTGACTGCTATATACACAAGAGTTTTTAAAACTATTTAAAGAAAAAGGAGTATTTGGAAGTCCCTACAAAAATCTGCCTTAATTAAATAACAAGTATTTATTGACCTAACATGGCATAGAATAGACATTCTTAACCCTTTTGGGGGGGTTTTCACCTTTGAAGAATCATATTTTTAAAAGTGTAAAATTAAATACACATGATTACAAAGGAAATCAATTATATTGAATAAAATGTAAACATTTTTCTCATCAAAGTTTGTGGACCTTCTCACATTATTCCCAGACCTCCTTGGGAAATTTGGGACCCCCAAAGTGTAAACCTCTGTAAAAAGGGTAGAAAAATCTCTGGAAGAAGAGTCAGGAGACCTAATTTCAGGTCCTACCTCTGCTGTTCATTTGTCCAAGTGATTCTGGACAAGTCATTTCACTATTCTGGTGTCAGTTTCCTCATATGTAAAATGAAGGAGTTGGATGAGATGATCATGAAACTCCTCTCAGGCTCTGATAATTTATGACTTCTATAAGCAACTACTAGCAATGAATAAGATAACTTTAGGGAATATCACCAAAAGGCATCAAAAACAGAACAATACATTTAATCTAGAAGTCTTTCTAATAAACCCACTTTACCACTCATCTAAGACTCTTTCCAGTTCTGAAACTAATATTCTATGATACTTGCCCTCCTGAAGCTTACAATTTGGCTTTCCCATACTTCAATGAGGCATGCATTCATCATGGTGGGTGCTCCTCCTCAATTTCATACTTAGTAATAGGTCTTAGACAATTGCTACAGTAGAATTATTTCTTACCTGAGACTACCCTAATGATGACACTCTAGGATTTGACTTGTAAAGTAAACCTTTAAAAATATTTTTAAAATATTTACTAAACAAAACAATTTCTTCTGTTGCAATACTATGTTTAGACCATTTGGCACTGGTTCACAACATCTCGACATTTTCTGTAATTTATGAAATCACAAATTGCATTGAAAAGTACACACTTAATAAACAGTTTATTTTTCCAAGTCTAAGTTTCATTACAATAAATAGACTTCCCAGTGGGGTTGAAACCAGACAAGCTTCCTGTTCATTGAAGTGTGTTTCTCTCTCTTTTGGATACATCTCTTAATCTGTCCTGACACGTGGCATGATACAAAATCTGTGTAGTACTCCATCTCCATTTGGGAATGTCTGTAATTCCAACATAATTTTGCTTTCTAATATATCTATATCTTTTCAAGAATTCATAATTTCCTCAATGGGAACAAAACATCTAGTTCCACTGGGGAAAAAAAATCACCCCTTCAATATTTTTTTTGGATATTTGTTTTACAGGTTGATGTAAGTGTCCAGATCTCATAGGCTTACCTAGAATTCTTTTGACAATGGTATTTGTAACCTCAAGTGAAAAAGTGAGTTACATCTATAAGAATTACCGTTTTCTAATCTTCAATATGCCATCTTTGTCTTGCTTATGACAAACATCTTTTATTTTTCTTCATAGCAATAGTTAGCAACTGGGGTTTTTTTTTTTTTGGTGTTTTGTTTTTGGTGGGGCAATGAGGGTTAAGTGACTTGCCCAGGGTCACACAGCTAGTAAGTGTCAAGTGTCTGAGGTCGAATTTGAACTCAGGTCCTCCTGAATCCAGTGCCGGTGCTTTGCTCACTGCGACATCTAGCTGCCCAGCAACTGTTTTTTAAAAATTAGTTTTCTCCTTGTTCTCCTACCTTTAAGAAAGCTATCTTGCACTGCAGATGAATTATTAACAGCCCCTCCAGGGGCCAGCTCCCTCTGAAGGATTCATTTTCCAAGTACAAATCAAATTGTTTTATAGGCATCTTTTTTCAGTGCTTTGTGTTTTTTTTCTTTTTCAACTGCACTTTTCTTCACATTTTGATATGGCTGATTTTGTCTCATTTGATTCTTGAAAAGATTCTTTAATGATTCTTGAAATGCTAGATTTCCTCATATCCATAGCTGCTAAAATATCTCTAACAGTTATTGAAGTGTGATTTTTAAGAGCTACAGTTTTTGTGCATTTGCTTAGAGAAACTATTATTAAGAATCAAAAATTAAAAATACAACCAAAGAATAATAATCTGTGTGTACAGAACAATATCCAGCAATCATTTAACAGAACTAACGAAAAGGTGAGGAAACCAGCCCAATTTGATTTCAGTTGGTCAAGCATTGCTCAACATTCTAGGTTAACCTATCATCAATATTTAAAGCATTTTCATATGTGCATTGCTGTCACAAAGTAAGAATTTATTGAAATTATTGCTTTTCCTGGTGCAAAGTTATTGAATAGTTACATTACAGGTATTATGTTAGATTCGGGAATACAAATACAGTGAACAAAACAATCCTAAAACTCGAGTAGCTTATGTTCTAGTGGGACAGACAAGTACATGCAGAATAAGGTGTGAAGAATGTAGTATAAAGTAGCTAAGTACAAGGTAGTTTGGGAGCACCAGCAGTTGGCAATCAGGAAAGGATTCATGTAGAAGGTGGTGTCTTAAGCTACATTTTGAAGGAAGAGGGATTCTATAAGGCAGAGGTAGGAAGCATATTCTGGGCATTGGGGGATGATCATTGCAAGAGCACTAAGGCGGGAGGTAGAGTGTTGTGTGAGGCACACAGAGTTAATTTGGCTGGATCACTTTGTGGGTGTGTTTGTAATAATGTATAATGAGATTGGAAATATAGATTGAGGCAAGGTTATACAGAGCTTCAAAAGTAAAGGGTGGGGTTTACATTTTATCCTAAAGTTAATAGAAACTATCAAAGTTTATTGAATAAAGAAGTTACATGATTTGATCTATATAGCAGATCTATTTGGGTAGCAGTGTGTAGGATGGACTAGACTGGTGAGAGGCTTGAGGCTCGAGGGAGGGAAATCAACTGGGAAACCATTTCAGGAGACTGGAGAAGAGGTGATAAGGGTCTCTAAGGTGGTAGCTGTGAGAGGAGAGAAAGTGTCAGATGTGAGAGAAGTAGATGTAGTAGAGAGAAAGTAATTTTCCAGAGAGAAAACACTGGAGGGAAGAGGAAGTAGCAGTTGAAATGAACTTTGAATGATGTAAAGGATACTGTGCTATGAGGAGAGGAGAGAATATATTTCACAGAGGGGAAATATACTTTATAAAGGCACAGATATGTGTATGCCTGTATATACACACAACAGATGCATACACACATACATATATACATGTGTATCATATATGCACATATATTTATGGATATGCTGCCCTATATATATGTACAGTGTGTATACATGTATGCACTTCTGTATGTGTGTGTTTGTATATATACATATACAGACATATAGGCACATATGTATATGTTTATATGTATGTGTACAAATATATGTCTTCCTTCCTTCCATTGTTCGAGGTAAGATATACACGCAAAAATACATACTGGGCAGCCTTATCCAATGTGTTCTGTAATTGACTCTGTGTGTATGTATAGATGCTCACTCGGTAGTATGTTTTCTTTGCATATAGGTATGCATACATATACACATATACAGGAATGCATACACATACAAATAGATACATGTGCATCCCAACAAGGTTTTGTGATCTCTTATCTGACTATATCATATACACTGTGCTACTCAAATTTCAGGTGCCTATAAATGATGCCCTATACTGTCTTGTGACAGCTCAAGCCTAGTGTATGGGAAGTCTACCTTGGCTTCTCCTTATAGGACTCCCATCATTCCCCTTTTTCTCCCTCCCTCCTCCACCCCAGGGCACTTTGTTGATTGATCTCAGTTTAATTTCCCACAGTCAATGCTTTTGCTCACTGACAGAGAGGAAAATGTTCCTTCAAAATTCATAATTAGAACAGGGTGACAGGACTTTGTCCCAGGGCACTAAAATTTAGTGAGTCTAAAAATTAATGTATGTGATTTTTCTCTAATGGATAATATGAGGGAGCTTGGGTTTCAAGTGGAGACCTTGATCTTTCAGGGATTTGCCATCCTCAGGCAGTGGAGGAACATGGAAGATGTTTCATTATGGGCAAGGACAGGAAATTGCAGCTTGTTCGTTCCCTCCTTCTTCCTGAATCCCATTTCTGCTGCTTGCTATCTGTGTAACCTTGGGGAAGTTTCTTTATCTCCCTGCACCTCAAATTCCTCATGTATAAAATGAAGGGGTTATCATTAGATATTGAAAGTATGCCCACAGAACAATGCACTGAACCCTTGCATGGAAGAATTTATTCTTCCTTACATGCAGCATAATTTAATACCTAATTCTACAAATTCTATAAATATAAAAAAAACTGATCAAATTCATTGGGGTTTTATTTTTTAATATTTTGCTTCAACATGACAATGCTATATTTTCCATTTGTTATTATGTGTTTGAGTTTTCTCCCTTCCTGTATCATTTGAGAAAAATATTTGTCCTATGTATTATTTTTTTCCCTGACACATAGGTGAGAAGGAAGGTGATAGCATGGGTAGTTATCAGCTCCTGCTGCTTTAGTCTATCCTGTGGCATGTGGTGCATGGCTAATGCTAATACCCAACATTACAAGGAAAGGGGAAGGATATCAAAGGAAGAAAGAACAGGTCTTAAAGATGTTGATTTACTCACAAGGTTAATCAACAATACAGTAAAATGTCATAGATTTTCATATCATTTGACCAATTGTAGCCTAACATAGCATTCTAGCTAAAGTATCTCCTAATAATTGGCTCACTCAGTTCTGAGTGAGAATTATCTAAGTATTAAAAATAGTCATCTTAAGAGCTGCACATCTCCTAATTTTCTGGCCTTTAGCTCTCTGTCTTCTCTGCATTATCATACAGAGAATATTATAATCGTCATTTGTACCTGTCAGTTTTTTTTTAAGAGAAGTAGTTGATGTAGTAGAAAAGAAGACTGGATTTTGATACAACTAGAATTCCAATTCTAGCTCTTACCTGTGTAACCTTGGGCAAAGCACTTAATCTCTTTGGGTCTATCTTTTCTAATCTAAAAAACTGAAGCTATTGAACATGATGATCTTTATATTTTCTTCCAATTTTGAATCCTAAGATGTAATGATCATAACATTGTTCAGCTTGTCCATTGCTCAGAGCCACTAGTAAAGTGTACCTTTCCCATTCCCAAGAGAAAAAAAATTAAGATAGTCTTTGGCAGAATCTGTCTGTGATACTCTACCTTAGTTCAGTAGTCACTCAGTTTCCCTCATAATATCCCCCGGAGGACCAATGCTCTGCAATACTGAATGCAAGTCTGCCCTCTGCTACAATATTCCATGATCTAAAATTAGACATCTTTCCCTCCCCCATTCAAAACTTGGTAGAAACTGAATTTTTCATTTAAGAGGCAAGCAATCAGATTAACTGATTAAAGTAGTTCTCACTAAAGTGTGAATGACATATAGACTTACTTAAACCTGTAGTGTTATTTGTGCTTTAAAATCAGAATTTATTCACTGAAATGTATGACTGCTTGGTATAATATGTGAAGGAAAACATTGTTTGAACAGGACAATCTCGTTTACTTATATCCTTTGTCTATGGTGAGCTTTCTATTCTCATCCACTTAGTAGTACTGCTTAGCTTTTTATTATTCAGTCATGCCTACCTCTTCATGATCCCATGGGCTATAGCATGCCAGGCCTGTCCAAGTTCATGTTCATTTTTTCCATGATACTATCTATCCATCTCATCCTCTGCTGTCCCCTTTTCATTTTGCCTTCAATCTTTCCCAACATCAGGGTCTTTTCTAATGAGCCCCATCTTCTTATTATGTGGCCAAAGTATTTAAACTTCAGCTTAAATGTTACATCTTAACCTAAAATTCAGAACTCTTTACATTCTAACCCCAAATATAACTTTCCTATTGATTTATTTTTCTGCTTCTCAATGTGAACCTCATTTCTTCATCTAAATTGTTCTATTAGATGTCCCTCAAATACATTTCAAGACCCATGACCAGAATAAATGAATGTACCCTTGTCTTTTTACTAAGTTAAATCCTACTTACTCTTCAAGACCCTACTCAAGTTCTTACCCTCCAACACTACAAAAAACTTGCTCTGATTGTCTCACCTCATAGTCATCCATTCTTTCTTTGAACTCCTATTACATTTATAACCTGTATCTTTTAACAGTTTCTTTATTAGTTGACTTTTCCTGTGAAGGAATCATCTTCCCCATTGGACCATAAGCCAGAAACCCTAATTTATCCTTCATTGTATACTCTACAAAAGGATTAGCATGATGCCTTCCACTGGATAGAACTCAACAAGTTTTTTCATTAATAACTATGCCCAGCAATCTTATTTTTGCCCCATTTGGGAGGAAATAATTCTTTTTAAAGACACTTAAGTAGATTTGATATTAATCATTATCACTTCACATTTCCTGACTCAATTATTAAGTATGTATTAAGTACCTACTATATTCCAGGGCTTAAAGGCCTTTTCTGTCAAATAAAATTAAAATTAATATTTTTCCCCTTTGAGAATTACTAGATCAAATTCTCTTGGTTCCAAAATTAATTTAAATGTATAATTTTGTGAGTACTTCTAGTTGATATAACAAACATACAGTTTCCTCCAAACCCACAGTTGGATTGGAACAACACTAAAATTCATAGCAAAAATCGGGCTATCTCCCATATTATATGGACTATAGAGAGGAGCACAGATCTAGAGCTGAAAAAGAACCCAAGAGACCATGTAGCCCAATCCTTTTATTTTAGAGATAAGAAAGCTGTGGCCCAGTGAATGGGTCACATGATTTGTACTTGCTTATATGACATGCCAAAGGTCACATAGTGAACCATGCAGGGCCTTTGCCTCCAGAACTAGTGTATTTTCTATCATGGACTGCCATTGTACTATATTCTGAATTTTTCTTTTCTAAAGTCTGGTCCAGGTTTCCTAATAATTTGTTGTTCAGTCGTTTTTGAGTCATGTCTCACTGTGACCCCATTTGAGGTTTTCTCAGCAAAGACACTAGAATGGTTTTCCATTTTGTTCTCCATCTCATTTTACAGATGAGGAAACTGAGGCAAACAGGGTTAAGTGACTCACCCAGGGTCACACAGCTAGTAAGTTTCTGAGGTCAGATTTGAACTCAGGAAGATGAATCTTCCTGACTTCAGGCATGACACTCTATCCACTTTGCTACCTAGCTGTCCTAATCATTAAAACCATTCAAAGGGAAATGAAGTAGTTTGGGCAATAATCGGTTCACTGTTTCTGGATCTCAGAGATCTAGAATCATAAGAGACCTTACAGATCACTTAGTCCAACTTTTCCAAATGAAGGAATTGAGGCACCAGAGAATTGCCCACAATCCCCCAGGTAGCATCAGGTGACCTCGGGTTCAACACTGCTAATTTAGCACACTTTCCACTCTTCTGTGTGGGCTTTGGCAGGGACTAAAAGAATATTGGAGATATTATTAAGGGGATTCCTGCTTGAAAGTACTTTCTTGTAGATGACCTTTGAGGTCCCTTCTGACTCTCAGATTATGTCATTTCTTAATTTGACCAAGGGGAGAAAGAGTAGCTGATAGAGTAGAATGAATACTAAACCTTAAGAGGACCTGGATTCTAGTCATATCAAGTAACCAATATTTATTAACCACCTACTATGTGACAGACACTGTGCTAATTACCAGAGATGAAAAACAGGGCAAAAACCAGTTTTTTCTCTCAAGAGGGTTACAGTCAAATAGGGAAACAACATGTAAACAACTATGTACAAACAAGATGTATACAGGATAAAATTGGAGATAATCTCAGAAGGGAGGCACTAGCATTAAAAGGACTAGGAAAGATTTCTTAGCTAGCTTTGCGACTTTGGGCAAATGACACTTATCTCAACCTCAGTTCCCTCTTCTATAAAATCATGGGATTGGACTAGATCATATAGAATAACTCCCATCCTAAATGCCCCCCCACATGTTTATAACAAGGCAGAAAAGGAGCCCTAGAGTGTCCTGCTCTGATGTATTATTTATCTGTAAATGAAAAGTATGACCTGTTAAATAATTGTGTGTGTGTGTGATTTAATCTGTGTAAGGAATCTGTGAGAATTAGAATGATACCCCTTGGGACATTGTGAGCTCTGGCCTGAAAAGAAACCATGTGACTTTTGTGTCTGGAAGTGATATTTGCTGATCCGTGGGTCCTGTCAATCAGAGCTACCAACCAATTAGTTTGGAGCTGTGTGGGTGGATGGCCCTGTTTTCTGTTTCACAGGAGGCTTCTGGGAGGAGCGAATCCTTTTCATTTCTGGACAGGGGCTTGGCAGCAGAGACAGGCAGGATAGGGAGAGCACGCAAAGCTCATACTTTATCCACATGTTTCTCTTTACTAACCCCTAATATACTTTAATAAATACTTAATGCCCAAAGATTGGTGATATACATTTTCTAATTTAAGACAACCACTCATTAGATTTTTGACATCATAGCTAGTATTTTAGGCCCTTACAAATCCCCAATGTGAAGACTGCCTCCTTCTTACCTACAGCTCAGCAGCCCACCTGTAACTTTTTTTAATTGCCCAAAAATGTTTTCTATAATTGCACATGTAAAACCTATATCTAATTGCTTACTGCCCCAAGGAGGGGGAAGGATAGAATGTGAAACTCAAAACTTTAAATCAAAATGTTTCTTTAATTGCCTGAGGTATTGGGATATTAAGTGACTTAGCCAGGGTCACATTGCCAATGTATCTATATCAGAGGCAGAAGAAGATCCTGTCCTTCTGACTCCAATACCTGCCTTCTATCAGTTATATTATGCTACCTCTCATACAAATGTAGCATTATTTTTATGTTGTCATTTTTATAGTAACTTTGGCTTGCTGTTCTATACTTGATATGTGAACCTGGATGTCACCCAACCATTCACGCTTGGGGCTTAAGTTGCCAAGACTTTAAATGAAAGCCATTTGGACTGCACTATTTGTAATATTGTTAAAATATAGGTTAGGGGCAGCTAGGTGGCACAGTGGATAGAGCAGTGGCCCTGGAGTCAGGAGTACCTGAGTTCAAATCCAGCCTTAGACACTTAACACTTACTAGCTGTGTGACCCTGGGCAAGTCACTTAACCCCAATTGCCTCACTAAAAAAAACCAAAAAACCAAAAAAACAAACAAACAAACAAACAAAAAAATGTAGGTTAGAAAGAATTTAGGAGAGGGGAAAACCAGAGAAGTAGGATGATTCTAAAGGGATTTGGAGGGAGATATAACCATCGCTGGCACTCTGCACATTTTCTGTCATTTACCTCACATTCACTTCACACCTCTGAGATTTGAAAAGGGAATGTATAACATCTCCAGCAAATAAATATCAAACCCTCCAAGTTAATGCTTACAAGTTTAGATGTCTATTTTTAAATTCTTTGAAAATCTGGAATGTTTTATTTTTGTTGCTAGTTTAGTTGTGTGCATATATGTATATACGCATACATATACACATCCATCTTTTTTAAGTTTCTCATGGGAATTATGCATCACATTTTCCAGATATATAAAGAGGCATAAGAAATTTCTTTCATTACCAATCCTTATATCTAGCATTGGAACTAAATCTTTTAAATTTTCTTCTTTTTTTCAATTTTTTTAAAAATTTGAACTGAAGAAATAAAATAAGCATTTTTATAATATAGTAGAATAGGAAAATAAAAGATGATTGCACAAGGAATTGTAAATCTATTAGGTACAAATTTTCTTTTTTAGAGAATATTTTAAGGTATTTTCCAGAGTCCTTGACATTTACTACTGTTCTTTTTTTAAAAAAATGACTTTTATTGCCTTCCATGGTTTTTATATCATCTACATTTCTCACTATATAAGACCTATCCCTTATAATAAATACTTTATTAAAAGAGGAGGAAAAAACGTTGAGCAAAACTAAGGAAGATGGCAAAAAATGTCCAACCTCATATGCATCTGCCCCATCCATGGTCCCCCCTTCTGGAAAGAAGCAGCAGAGATTTTCTAATATTTCTTCTTTTGGGGGGCTTTATTTTAAATATTGCCTGCTTGTTTTTGTGCCATCTTTAGCTTTCATGGCTCCAATTCTTGTCAAAGTCCGCTTAATAATGGCAGCAACTCTTAAATTGTCCCTTAATGCACATTCTTCTTTTCCCTTTTAGTTTCTTCCTCCAAGACTATGTCTAATTTTTATGCCTTAAGCCTTCCTATAGGGGTCTACCCATTGACATTCCTGACATTTCAGTTGGCAACATTTGTTTTTGATTTTTTTTTTTTGGTAGGGCAATGAGGGTTAAGTGACTTGCCCAGGGTCACACAGCTAGTAAGTGTCTAGTGTCAAGTGTCTGAGGCCGGATTTGAATTCAGGTCCTCCTGAATCCAGGGCCGGTGCTTTATCCACTGTGCCACCTAGCTGCCCCAGTTGGCAACATTTAAATGCATTTGCCATGTTGTTTTGATAACCAGAAGGGTAGACATTGCAATTAAAATCCACTTAAAGATATAGCTAAAAGAATATTCCTGTTATAAAGCAGTCTTAACAAGCAAAATAAAGACAAAATAAAGAAGGCATATTTAGAGCACAAGTAAAATTATTAAAGAAATCTGAATTGGGTTCTACTGAATTTTGAATAAATATTATTGTTTAAAACAATTATTTACATTATAGAAACTTTTGGATAGAGTAGATTATAAAGACGGGGGTGGCAGCTAGGTGGTTCAGTAAAGCACCAGCCCTGGATTCAGGAGGACCTGAGTTCAAATCCGGCCTCAGACACTTGATACTAGACACTTACTAGCTGTGTGACCCTGGGAAAGTCACTTAACCCTCATTGCCCCAGCAAAAAAAAAAAAAAAAAAGACATGGGGTTTTTGTTGTTGTCCTTCAATTGTTTTTCAGTTTTGACTAACGCTTCAGGACCCCATTTGGGTTTTTTTTTGGCAAAGATACTGGAGTAGATTGCCATTTTCTTCTCCAGCTCATTTTACAAGGTACCTGAGTTCAAATCCAGCCTCAGACACTTGACTTACTAGCTGTGTGACCCTGGGCAAGTCACTTAACCCCCATTGCCCAGCAAAAAAAAAAAAGGAAAAGGAAAAGAGGAATGAATATAATGACTACTTCTGTAGAAAACACTAGAACAGACTGTTATGAATGCTAAAGTTATTGGAATAAATTTTGTTTTGAGTGGCTCAATATTAAGGAATGTTAGAACACTATGTAAATATGAGTTTTAGGTAGCTTGACATGGTGGAAGAACACATGGCTGTGGGATCAGAGGAACTGCATTGGAATCCCAACTCTGAAAGTTAATATCTGCATCACCTTGGGCAAGTCACTTGATATCTCTGGGCCCCAGTTTTGTCATCTGTAAAATAAAGGTATTGGACTAAAATGACCTCTAAGATCCCTTCCATTCTAAATCTACAATCTCTAACCTTTCATTATCATCACTGGAAAAGCTACAGCCCTCCAAACCTCATATAAATTTAGAAAGAAATATGGAGAACATAGCTTTTCACTTATGTATCTGAATTCTGTGAAATCCCTTCCATTGCATGCTTATTATAATCTTTACTGATCTCTCAAATCATCTCCTTTAATGTCTGCCACGGGGACCCATTATATCATTGTTTTTTTGTTCAGTGAAGAGAAAGGGTGGAGAGAATGAGAGGGACCCTCAATGTCCCATATTGGAGATAATTGAAGCTCAGTTTGGGGAGGTGGGTGGAGAGAAGAGATTGTTTAGCTTTTAAAATGCTTGTCAGGCTACTTTGCTTATTGGCTAGAGGTGAGGTGAGGAAAGTAGGCAGACAAGGTGTCTGTCCATAACCTATTTATTGCAAGAAAAATAAGGAGCATGTCCAATGTTGATGATATCGACTGATATCCCAGGGTGGGTGAGACATAGCAATGAGAAGGCAGACAGACCTTGAGAAAGAAACAGCTGGAAGTGCCCCAACCCCCAGTGTGGGGAACACATTGCTATAAACTGGGAAGTCTTTATTGCTGCTGGGGCTTGGAGGAAGTTTTTGGCTGTAAATGGTCATGCACTGCAGCTCTCAGTGAAAAGGCTGAGAGTGTGGTCTTCTCTTGAGAACCAAAGAACAATTAGGATCCAAAAAATGAGATGCAAAAAGTGAAGGAAAGAAATAATACTGGGAAACCAGAGAACACACAAGTAACTCAAAGGAAGGAAAAATCCCATCTCATCCAGCCTCTCGAACTCCTCTACTCCCTAGCTAAGGAATCTCAAGACACTTTTTTTCTCCGCTGGTCTTTATGAAAGCCTTACCATATCTTTTCCAATATTTGGAATCTTAATATTTCTGTTGTGAATTTACTTTTGCTTCATCTTGACTTCCCCTAGGCTTCAGAACTGGTCTAAACAAAGACTTCAAAATCATCTACTGATTCTTCAAATATTCATTAGCTCTTATGAACTAATGGGAAAACCATTTACCAAAGCAAACAGAGCTCTGAGTGAACGTGGATGAAACGAAATTGGGCCCTACTGTCGCATCCCAATTGAGTTCTTCCCTTGTGTAGAACTTCACTTTCTCACGTGCACTTACTCTCCCCCGATGGCCCGACATTTTTCCTTAAAAAATACAAAATACAAAATGAAAATCTAAAGTAGAATGATTTCTTTCAGGACACCATTTTTAAAAGAAAAAAATTTCCTCAAGGTAGACCAAGCAAAAACAATAACCAAAAGAATTCAGATGGAAGGTATTTTAGACCATTTTGGTTTTAATGAACAATTTTTATAATTCGTTTCTTGGTCCACTTTTCTCCCAAGAGAGTAAAACTCTAGCAATGAGCATTGAGGATGGGATAACAGCTTCTGATTAGAGACATTTTCGAGACTCCTGTTTTAAGTAAATGGACATAAAGCAAGTCGATTACATCCCCCGAGGGGAAGAGCCCTGAAAAACTCGCCGGGATGGGATAGTCTGCTATCACCCTAGAGTAGATTGGTTGTCCGCCAGTTCAAACCATGGCAGAAGTTTGTGCCCAGCCTCCTTCCAGCTCTAACAAACCAAAGAGTTTAATTCCCTTCTGATAACGTTCTCCCTTTAGGTTTAGACATATTGATGGAAGGAAAGACCCTTCCTTGTCCTAGATAATCTCCAGAATGTATCTGAATTCTGGAAGCCCGCCACCTAAATAGCAGGAGCATGTTCAAAAAGGTAGTGTAGGGTCGATTAACTTTCCAGGATAGTAGTAAGTGAGGACCTCCAGTTACCGTGAAAATCCCACCTCCTAACATAGAGTAGTAGTAGTAGAACTACTCTAAACTAGACACCTCTATTCTTCTGAGAGGAGGAGGATAGATGATTTGATGTTGATGGAGAAACTTTACAAGGAACAACTGCGTCTGTAACCCAAAGCTTCCTGAATCAACTCAAATCAAGGAACAAGGCCAGATCTTTAAATGTGGAAAGGTTTTCTGAGTTTAAAAAAAAAAAAGATTCTCAGCTTTACACTGGCTTCTGCTTTCTCTCGCCTGTTTGGGCTCCTGTTTAAAGGGATTGTTATTGTTTAAAGAGACCCCATTGAACTATTTCCTGCTCATTGTCACCTCTCCTTCTCCCTACATCCAGAGGTTCTCACCGAAAGGTAATAAACCTCTCCTCACACCACCGACTGCAGCAGAGAATGCAAAGTACTCTGAGCTGGGAGCAATTCCCAAACCCTGCGTGTGGGTGGGAATAAATGAACCCCTTCCACCTTGTCTTCTTAAATCCTGCTCTTGGGTCCCGAGCTCAGTAGTCTAGTCATATCCGAAAAATGAAAGAAATAAAGACGGCCCCCCCTCCCCCAGTCAATAATCAATGCACGAATATGCAATGAAATCGAAATGTTTAGTCGTGGAACACAGAACAAAAAAGTTTTGAAAGTTCAACTTAATGTGTGTTTGGACTACCGGGTAGCCCCTTGGTAAATAAACGAACACATTTGTGTGAATTTCCCATCGCTGATAAGGAGTTGCAGCTTCCTAAGGAGGGCCAGCCAGTTCAGACCCAATCTTCAATGTGTGTAGTCGGTGAAAGTTACTCTAGAAAGTCTCCAACTTCGTATCTGTGAATAAAACCCAGAGAAGCTCCGTCTATTGCTTATAGCAAGCCAGCCAGCAACCAGGTGCTACCAAGGAGTTGGCGTGTTTTGAAGGGAAAAATTGACTTGCATCTCCTAAGGACTGTTGCTCTCAGATCTCCAGGTGAGACCACAAATTTAAATCTCTGGCCTTTGCCCCATGCTTTCAAACCTGCTGGGAGAGGGTGGACTAGGAGAGAGAGAAGACAAGACCGGCAGGGGTAGGAGGTGGGGGTGGGTGAAGAGAGGAGCAAAAATAGAGAAGTGTCAATGCCTCTGCAATGAATGTATGAATTGAGGGCCAGGAGGCGGCAAGTTATGGGGCTGAGCATTTCCTCCTCCACGGCGGCTGCAGTGGCGGATTCCAGCGGCTTTGATAGAGGTGCAAACATTTTGGGGAAGGCGGAGGGGGTGGGGTGTGGGTGGGTGTGTAGAGACTTGGGAAGGGAGGGGGAAGAAGGGTTAGGGAGGGGAATTTACATGAAACAACCTCGCGGGATCCCACTGGCGGCAATTAACATCACAGGCTTTCCTCGGGCTCAGTTCTGATATGGCCGCGGCCAGCCAATCGGTCCCCAGGGCCAAGCACATCAAAGAGTACTCTTGTCCAATCAGGCATGTCCCCTCTTCCCAGGGCCACATGGGCTCTATTTATGGGGGGCATAATTACTACCCCTAAGACCAGTTTCTGTCTCACGTACGGAGAGTTCAAGTGGAATTCACTTTATTCCCCCCTCCCCTTTCCCCTGACCCCCTCCCCCCAATTTCTATCTACCCACTCCTTCCAAGTTTGCAGCTGTGCGCTGGGAGACTTCGCAACTCCTTCCTGCGCTGAGTTTTCTTGGAAAGGTGGCAATCTGGTATAGCTGAAGGTGGCTCTCGGAGAGTGAGTTGGACCTTTGGGGGTGGGGGGAGGGGTGGGGGGGTGGGGAGGGGGAGCAGAGAGTGAGATGATGAGCTCCCCCAACACGGAAAGCTCTGGGAAGAGCCTGCAGTACCGAGTGGACCATCTGCTGAGTGCTGTGGAGAATGAGTTGCAGGCTGGTAGCGAGAAGGGGGACCCCACAGAGAGCGCGCTGCGCGTCACATTGGAGGAGAATGAACTCTGGCTCCGCTTCAAGGAGCTCACCAACGAGATGATCGTGACGAAGAATGGCAGGTAAGTGGAGCTCCGCATCCCCATTTCCCGACCCTCCTGCTCCAAACTCTCTTCTTTCACTCTGCTCTCAGCCTCCCCAGACTTCTCTCCCCTTCACGAGGACACAGTTACTGACCCTCTTCCTTTGCCAACTTGTACTGGCCTCTGGCGTTCCTGACCAGCTTTGCCCAATAGAATTGGAGGGGTTTGAATCTCAGGTCTGCTATTGCTTTACCTGTGTCATCTTGGGCAAGCCACTCATCTCTCTGGGTATCAGTTTCCTCTTCTGTAAAATGAGAGCATTGGATTAGATTTCCCCAGAGGTCTCATCCAGCTCTTAAATCTCCAATCTTGTGACTCGGTTTCTGGGTGATGGAGGGTAAGCCCTCTAATTTAGGGGGCAAGTCTACATTTCTGCAGTCTGGAGACTCACTTTGAAAGGTTGTGAATATGGAGTTCAGTTTCTGGGGGAGAAAGAAAAGATTTTTTGCCTCCTTTTTTTCTTCTGGGAAATATTGGTCCTCCCAACCTCACCCTAACCCTCTTTTACACACACACACATTCACTCTAGACTGCAGATTTGAGCTAGGCCTCAAGGATTTGTTAGCTTGAAAACCCAGGGCCCTGGATTGATATGCATATATACTTTCTCATACACAGTCACCAGCCCTATGGGAATTGGAGGGAGTGTGTCAGGAAGTTGGAATACTTCAGTGGAAGTGTTGGGCTTCCTAACTTTCGGTTCTTCCTCTTCTCCTCCCTCTCTACTTCCCACCCCCCTCAACTTTTCTTCCTCTATTCCTGAAATTCCTGAAATTGCCCACCTTTTTTCATAGTATCTCTACAGCTAGCCAAGAAACGGGAGCAAGTAAGTGAGCCACCCTTGCTAGACTCTGAGGGTCATCAATTTAAACACTAAGCACTTGCTACATAATAGGAAAAGAATTCTGTGAGCAGAACAAACAGCTCCACCTCTCATTGCCTTCCCCTACCCCATCCTCCCTCATCTCTGGCCCTCTCCTGGTTGCTTCTCCCCCTTTCCAGGAGAATGTTTCCGGTGCTGAAGGTGAATGTATCTGGCCTAGATCCCAATGCTATGTACTCTTTTCTGCTGGACTTCGTGGCTGCAGACAATCACCGCTGGAAATATGTGAATGGGGAGTGGGTGCCAGGGGGCAAACCAGAACCACAGGCCCCAAGCTGTGTCTACATTCACCCAGATTCACCAAACTTTGGAGCTCATTGGATGAAGGCACCTGTCTCCTTCAGCAAAGTCAAACTCACCAACAAATTAAATGGAGGGGGGCAGGTAGGTCCTGGCCTCACCTTGACAGACTCTTGGGTGGGGAAGTGGGTTCTAAGCTGAGAGGACAGATGGACAGACACAGGAGGGAGCCACTCAGTGATCAATCTCTTCAGGCAAAAGAGTCCTACCCCTTCCCTTTCCTGATTCAAGATTTAATGTCTTATTTCTATAAAGCTGATAACAGTAACACCAAGTCTGTCTAAAATGGAGGTGGGCAGGAGGAGAGGAAAAAGAAGCCTAAATTTCAGGATTATATGAGAGATATTGGTTACTGTGTAACTCTCCAATCCCACCCCACATGCAGATCTCAGGTTTCCTAAGGCTAGGGGTATATATTGAGTTTGATTATAAACATTTGTCCTAGTAAAACTAAATGTCTCCTGTAACATTTACAACTTGAAGCTTGTTTCAACCTGTAGTAAATAAAAATTGGTTTTCTAATTGTCTTCTCCTTTGTGGTTGGGAATAGTTAGTGGAAGACTTTGTTTCCTGCCAAGCTTCAAAACAAACCCAAGCTTTTAAGGGCATCCCTAGCTATTATGGAGACCTCATTTCTTAATTCTTCCAAACCAAAGACTTTTCTGATTGGTTTTCATTGAGTTGAATGGTATTTGTGTAGCATATTTCTCATACCTCTTTATAAAAAGAGGGTCCTTCAAAGCAACATCAATAAATGCTTTGAGAGGTATCGGCCAAAAGGACTTTTTTTCATAACAAAAACATTCTTTGGTTTGGGCTGGATTGGCTATGCTTAGGACATGCATGCTGGGTTCTGGAATGGCCATCTTCCTCCTCAAAGCATGATTGTTTTAAATGATTGACTTCTCTTTCTGATAAAGCTGTTTTCTTCACTGTGTATGCTAATGGAGGACTTCTGCCTTCCTCAGATCATGCTGAACTCTTTACACAAGTATGAGCCCCGAATCCACATAGTGAGAGTCGGTGGGCCCCAGCGCATGATAACCAGCCACTCCTTTCCTGAGACCCAATTTATAGCAGTCACCGCATACCAGAATGAGGAGGTAGGAAGAACTATTCAGAATTGCTTTGCTTGGGATTCCACTCTCAGAAAATTGGAACTTGGAGCTCCCTACAAAGAAGAGGATGGGGGTGGGGGGGAGGAGAGATAAGACAAACAACCATTGGACCACCTTTTTAAAGGGATCACATTTGGCTCCGCTATTTGGGCAATGGTATTTTGGAGTAAGGGAGAGAGGGGGACTGAGATTGTTTTCTGTTTAAACCTTTAAAAGTGCTTACCCCTGGACTATTGTATTTCAAAGCATACAAATCATTTTGAATACCTTGGAGGAGATACCTAAGAGAAATAGGAGGGAAAGGATCTAATTTAAAATGAAATAATATGATAAAGTTTGGTTCTTGGTCTGTGATTTCATAGCTATGGAACTCTTTGGATGAAGAAATTCTCTATACTAAAGTAGTCTACAAATCTATAGCTTCTAATCTTAGAGAGTGACCTGAGGTCCTGAGGGGTTAAGTGACTTGCCCCAGGTCAGCAGCAAGTACGGTTCTGAGGCCAGTAGCCCTCACCCTCAAGACCAGGTGTCCATCCACTAGGCCAGGCTAGTTTGCCTCTCATTGGAACTATCCATGTTTGAAATATCCATAAATGAAATAATGTGAGTAAAACACAATATAAAAAGTTAAAGTGTTATATGTTGTTGCTCAGTTGTTTTTCAGTCATGTCTGACTTTTTGTGATCCTATTTGGGATTTTCTTGGCATAGATACTGGAGTGGCTTGCCATTTCCTTCTCCAGCTCCTTATATAGATAAGGAAAGTGAGGTAAACAGGGTTAAGTGCCTTACCCAGGATCACACAGCTAGTATAAATGTCTGAGCTCAGATTTTGAACTCAGAAAGATGAGTCTTCCTGACTCCAGGCTGGGTGCTCTAACCACTTTGTCACCTAGCTGCCCAAAATGTCATATAAGTATCAACAAATGTAGTAATACAATACTTAAAGTAAATAGGGGAAAAAAGACAGGCATTTTGTTTTGTTTGTTTGTTTTGTCTTTGTGGAATTTAAAAAATGACAAGGCATACCATTTATTGAATTCTATGAGAATGTTGCATCTGGAGTTGAGAGGATTTGGATTGAAACTCTGCTGCTTGGTACCTGTGGGCAAATCATTTTACCCCTCTTGATTTCAGTTTCCTAGTCTGTAAAATGAGAGAGCTTAGACTAGATGGACAGATAAGATCCCTTCCAGCTCTTAATGAGCGGAAGTTAAAGTATATGTAGGAAGAAGTTCCTGCTTGTTAGAGTTGTCCAATAAGGAAAGAAGACTATAAAATCTTCTTTTGACCCTTAAGGAGAAAGAGCCTCTCCGTCCAGTATAGAACCTTTTGTTTGGATAATTCTGGGTAAAATCTTGGCAAGGATTTGATAGAGATGTCAATAATTTCTGTTTCCCTGACAGAATTTATGCAACAAAAAGTGCCCTGGAGATTTGACAGTTATTTAACAAATGTGATAACTGTACATGGCCAAATTAGAATCTAGCAGAGAAGATGTAGGTTTTATTTGGAAGGACTCATTTGACATTGTATACACCCAAAACGTGTCTGAGGCCATTAAACAATTAGATAATTTTTGTAAATAATTATTAGGGTGAATCTTCTTCAGGAAACTGGCTATAATCAAATGTCTGTGAATGATACTCATGGATATTTTCTTTAGAACATCATCATTTGTCACAAAAATTTTTTTTATAGAAGAAATTCATATGGATATTTTCTGATTGCTGATCTCTTGTGGGGTGTTGTTTAGTAGTAAATTTAATACTGGAGCAATGCAAAAGTATGTTAGCAAATTCGATTTCTTGTTGTTTTTCAGATCACAGCTCTTAAAATTAAATACAATCCATTTGCAAAGGCTTTTCTTGATGCAAAGGAAAGGTGAGAGAATTCCTACTATATCCACCTAGCAAAGTATACTGAAGCTCAAATATTAGTTCTATTAAAATTCCTTTGGGGAGTTTTCTTTTCTTTAAACAAAATTATTATTATTATTATTATTTTACAGAAGTGATCACAAAGATATACTAGAAGAATCAGGAGACAACCAGCAGACTGGATACTCACAATGTATGTTCTGCGCTGAACTGTTTGTTTTAAAATACACCTTGTTATTAAGTCCTAGGAAATAGAGATAGATTTAGAAGACAAGGAAAGTGATTTGGGGGTCACTGAGTGAGGACAGGATAGGAAAATTGTCCTTTTTCTGGGAACAGGGCTCAGGGAAACATGATAAGAACAATGCTGCTATTTTGCCTGTACTAATTACCTCTTCAGTTAAGATAAGCACTTCTCAGGCTGTGAGCCTGTGTTACTAGGGAAGTTGTACTTGAACAGGGTTATGGTATTACTCACTTCTGCCTCCTCACACACACATACTGAAGCAGCTTAACAGGTGGGAAGAATCAGGGCCAGAAAAATGAGAAGAGGAAAAGAAAGAGACAGAGACAGAGATTCCCTAGGGGCTTCAAAGTCTTGCCCTTTTCTGGAGGGGGCAAAGGGAAAATGCACATCCCAAGAGTTTATTTCTTTTCTTTTCTTTTTTTTTTTTTTTTTTGGTGAGGCAATTGGGGTTAAGTGACTTGCCTAGGGTCACACAGCTAGTAAGTGTTAAGTGTCTGAGGCTGGATTTGAATTCAGGTCCTCCTGACTCCGGGGCCAGTGCTTTATCCACTGCGCCACCTAGCTGCCCCTGAGTTCATTTCTTAATAGATGCTGATAGTGGGTGAATATCATAGGAACAAACTTTGTGGTAAGATCTGCAGGAAATAAGAATCTTTCTTAAACTGGGAAGACTGATTTGATTTGGGGAGATCTAGCCTTAAGTGTTCCTGGGAGTTCTAAATCCAGTCCCAAGTCACTGTAGGGCCTGGAAAATTTCCCTGCATTGCACCCAAGTTAAAGTTGAATTGGACCGTGCTTTTTGTGAGGCCTGGGGCGGCTTACCAGTCAAAAGTAGCCTCTAGATGGCTGCTAGGATAGGTGAAAAGATTTGGCTTCATGTGATGCTCTGAGTTTGGTACTCTTTTTGCAGGTGGTGGTGGGGGGGTTAAGGGGGTGGGGAGTGAATTCTAGACAAGCAGAGCTCTCTACACATCTCCTGTGGGTCCATTTGCCCTATGGGTGTATCAGGAAGGGACTGTTTCCCTGCCCCAGTGTTAAAGTGTATCAGTTTACTCCCTCTATGTAGAGCAGAGATCAGAGATTTTTAGAAAGTACTTCATGCAGGCAAAACAATAATGATGGGGGAGTTTGAGGTTTAAAAGTAATTATACTATTGGAACCATCAAGCTTACAGCTAGTTATTTCAAGTGACAGCAAGGAGATTAACAGACATGACACACTTCTGATTAAAAACTTTTTTTTCCTCTTCTGAATATGTAGCTGTTTATTATCCTGTTGTAGTTTAAAAAATCTCTCTTGTAAAGTAACTCAAAAAGTATTTAAAGCCACTTAAAGTAGATGATAAACAAACTGGGATCACAGATGAGGTTTCACATATGTTGTGGGTCTATCTGCTCAGCTCACTTAGATCTTGTCTAAAGAATTTTTTGGAGTTTGGCAATTGTGAGCCATTCCCTTACCCAAATTAATTGTCCCCTTTTGGGGTTTTCTGAAACAAGTGGCCACATTTTTCCAAAAGGAAATGGAAGAAAAAATAGATTTCAAATTACTGGTGGGTGTGTGTGTGTGTGAGAGAGAGAGACAGAGACAGAGAGAGACAGAGAGAGAGGGAGGCAGAGAGAGAGACAGAGAGAGAGACAGAGAGAGACAGAAACAGGGAGAGAGAGAGAGAGAGAGAGAGAGAGAGAGAGAGAGAGAGAGAGAGAGAGAGAGAGAGATACAGACAGAGACAGAAAATATGAGGAAAGAAAGTATTTGGGGATCTTCCAAAGATCTCATAGCATTTTTGACATGTGACCTGGGTTCTCTAAATGATGATTCTTTTAATTACAAATCTTTGACTTCTTTTTTAAGGTATGGAGAGGTTGTGATCTTCATTTTATGCAGTTATTCACAGTGCTAAAATTGTACATACTTAAAAAATACTAAAAGTCAGTATTTGGGGGATAGGGAAGATTTAAAGTCAAATTTTGCCATCTGGCTGATTCAGACATTGAGTTCCTGCTTTTATACCTAGCACATACATTTTCTGATTCATTTTTACTTTCTACATAACTAGGCTGGTCACATGAAAGTTGATCTGAAGCTAGTTCAGGGGAAATAAGGAAGAAAGGAGATCCTAAGTCTGATGGAAATATTTACAAAATAAATATAGTTTATAATGAGCAAAACTATGCATTTTCCAAAACAATATAAAACTTACAGATCTTTCATCTTCCGCATTTTCTGATGAATAATCTGACCAAAGGTTATGCAATATTCTTCTCTTTCACAGTAGGTGGGTGGCTTCTTCCTGGAACTGGGACCCTTTGTCCACCTCCCAATCCCCATGCTCAGCTTGGAGCACCTTTAGCACTATCTTCTACACATGGCTGTGAACGGTACCCCACCCTGAGGAACCACCGATCGTCTCCCTATCCCAACCCATATGCTCATCGGAACAACTCTCCAAGTAAGTCTGATGTGTGTGATTAGTTGGTAGTAACCAAAAGATATTGATTTTGAAACAGTCTATTGCAAGCTTTAGGAGAGGCAAGAGGCCTGTTTTCTAAACACTTATGAACCCAGTTTGGCCTGCCTTTTGGGAAGGGAGTGATTGCACATAGACATAGACCTGGGAGAGGGAAGTGGGGCAAGGAGGGATGAGTAAGATTAATTCCCTACTTATACTTTTTGGTTATTTTTTTCTGGAATGCATATGAAACCTGAGGGTGCCAGTATATCTTACTCATGCAAAATAAAAGGATATTGTGGGGGGCAGATCGGTCGTGCAGTGGATAAAGCATCAGCCCTGGAATCAGGAGGACCTGAGTTCAAATCTGGCCTCAGACATTTGACACTTACTAACTGTGTGAACCT
The DNA here is from genome assembly GCF_019393635.1 of Dromiciops gliroides. Taxonomy (NCBI): domain Eukaryota; kingdom Metazoa; phylum Chordata; class Mammalia; order Microbiotheria; family Microbiotheriidae; genus Dromiciops; species Dromiciops gliroides. The sequence goes on along the minus strand of NC_057864.1, from coordinate 409,319,839 downwards.
GGGCCAATCACTTAACCCTCATTGCCCTGCAAAAATAAATAAATAAATGAGTGAATGAATAGATAGATAGATAAAATGAATAAATGAATGAACAAATAAATAAATGAATAAAAATAAAATGATATGGAAAACCATTAACAAAAGTCACCCCAAGTCAGTCAGGAACATAGCTTCTAGAATATCTCTTGTTCCATCAAACGGTTTGACCAAAATGAGTGGTACTTACCAAGTACAACTGCTCTGCTTTCTCTACCCTATAGGAACATCTCCCAACAGCATGAAGGGGGCAGTTGGACTCTATATGAATTCTTGGGGACCTGTTAAGGGAGGCATTACATCAGACACAATACAATAATCTTTGTTTATTTTTGTAAAATCGAATACAAAAAACCATAAATGTCTTTGACAAGGGATTTCTCTCTTCCAACTAAAACTCAACTGGAACCATGACATTTGTCCTCCTGGAAGTGGTTCCTGACTTACAACCAAACTTGGATTTCAATGCTTTGCCTCCCGTCTTCTCAGAACTTGTGTATAGTCTGTCCTGCATTATATTTCATATATGCTACTTAATACAGGCACTCAAACTTCTTTCATCATGGATGCACTTTCACAATATATATATTTTTAAATGCATAAAATAAATTTTGTAGGATTACAAAGGTAACCATTTATGTTGAAATATAGTCAGTTACAAAAATATTTTTAAAAACATGTTCATGGACCCCAACTTAAAAAACTTTGATTTGGATAAGTTATATACTCTGCTGATTTCATAGATATCCTTTTTATTCTCAAATAGATTTGGAAATGTCCTCAAGAATAGGGATGATATGGTTCCTTCCTTTACCCCCCAGTATCAGGAGAACAATAAATTCTTGTCATTATTACTCTTTGACCCAGGAGGGGGCCTTTTAGATCTTTCCCTGACATTACTAGCTCAAGCCATAGTGGAGCATAAAGAGAAGAATGATGGGTTTCCCTGGTACCTTTCTACTGCCTCCAAAGGGGGCTCTCAACAACATCTGTTGACTTTAATGATGGTACCAATAAGAAAGGCCTAGTTGTCACCATGAAGTGGTACTTCTGTCACCAAGTCAGCCCCTAAAAACAATGTGGCAAAATAAATTAGATGATATTTGATAAATAAGGCTGCCTTTAGGTCAACCAAGTGCTTAATCTTTCTCTATTTTAATTTTTTTTTAATTAATCAATAGACCTGGACAGCACAGTGGATAGAGTACCAGGACTAAAGTCAGAAAGACTCATAGTCTTGAATTCAGATCTGGCCTCAGGCACTTACTATGACCCTGGGAAAGACACTTAACCCTGTGCCTCAGTTTCCTCATTTGTAAAATGAGCTGGAGAAGGAAATGGCAAACCACTCCAATATCCTTGCCAAGAAAACCCCAAATGTGGTCACAAAGAGTCAGATATGACTAAAACCAACTGAACAACAAGAAGACCTCGGCCTACAGCCAGAAGGGACCTCACAGGTGCTTTACTTTAGCACCTTAATTTCATATCTAAAGAAACTGAGGCCCAAGGAATGTAAGTGACTTGCCCAAGGTCACACAGCCAGCTGTCAGAGAAGGAACCTAAGATTTTAAATTTAAGCCCTCAACAAAAACATTCAGAGAAAATTGTTTTAAATGGTAACATTGAGAACCCATAAGCTTCAAATGATTTTCATTTTACTTTTTTAAAAAATCAAATTAATTAGCTTTACCAAATTAAGAGCAACAACTCCTGTTGCCTTCCAGTTCTTAATATGTCTTGGGTCAGATTTTGACCTTGGTTTTATTTTGTGACAGTCTTAATATATGCACTGTTCTAATATTGTTACTTGTTCTCTATCACTTCATTTGTCTCCCTGTATTTCTCTGTATTTATGCATCATTTCTTACCACTTAGTAGTAATTCCTTCCCCTGTACACAATTTATTTATGGAATCTTTCCCCCACCCCAAAAAAGCAGTTTTAGGCTCGTAGAATGTTTCCTCTGCTTACCAAAATGTCCATCTAAAAAGATCTTAGTACTTCTAAGGTATGCCTTCTAACACCAGCTGATGAATAAGCTCACATAATTGACACAGGTCTTAAACTAGTCAAAAAGTATTGTCATAGAGCATGTAAACAGATGCCTCTGGTGGATAATGATAATTTGAATTTATCAATTGTTTGACATAATTGTATTGATTAATATTTTTAATTTGGTATCAAGTTGCCTTTTTTGTTTAGGAGATGTCCCAGTAATCTTTTTTCCCCCCCACCCATTCTCTAGCCTATTCTGACAATTCTTCTGCCTGTCTGTCCATGCTTCAATCCCATGACAACTGGTCCAGTCTTGGAATGCCCACCCACACCAGTATGCTGCCCATGAGTCACAGCACCAGCACATCTCCAGGTTCTAGGTAAGAATGATATCTGTATTGCTTCAAAGACTGTATAGCATCCTAGTTTGGACCTTTTATGGTTGGTACGTTGCATGAGGCCCATGCTTTCTTGTTATTTCAGAAGGGAGCTAGCCTCCTCCATGCTACTTGCCCTTCTGGTTAGCCTTAGTACCTGCAGAGAAGAACAACAGCCAGGAGCCCCTTTGATGCAGGCTGCAGAGCTAGCAGGCTAGGGGATTGGGGCAGAGGGAAGGTAGCTCTCACCTTATGCTCTGGCCCAGGTTCAGCTTTGAGGCAGTGCCCCCTTATGGTGATGGAAAGATATGAATACCTCTCCATTCTCATTTAATCCTTTAACATTATTTTTACCCCACTTAGTAACAGGGAATCTCATTATGCAGCTCCTGTTTTGAAAGAGTTAGTGAATGGATTTGGGTGTTGGGGGAGTGGGTGGGGCTGGAAGAAATGGACAGAAGACTTATTGATGGAAATGTTGCTAAGTGCCTCAAGGCCTCTGGCTCAGGGCAAGGACTTCGAAGTCAGGAAGAAATAGAATTACTTCTTGTGATCGGTTATGGCTATAATGACTACACACTGTAGAGGTGGACCTAGAGGTCCAGCCCCCCTCATTTTTTATTCAGATGAAGTAACCCTGATTCATTTTATAGATGATGATGCTGAGGCCTCAGAAAGGTTCTAAGTAACTTGTTTCCAAGGTTGCACAGCTAGTTAGAGAAGACTGAGGGCAGATATGATGGCTGTATTCCAAGTATAGGAAGGGATATTGTAGAAGAGAGGGATTAGATTTGGTTTTTTGTTCCCAGAGAACACAACCAGAAGCCTTAGGAGGACGATGCAAAGGGGCCAACTTTAGTTTTAATGATGAGAAAAAAATAAAACAAAACTTTCTGACAATTAGAGCCATACAAAAGTGAAATGGGCTTCCTCAAAAGGTGATGGGATCGGATCCCCTCCTTGGAGGGCTTCAGCCACAAGATGGATTATGATAGGGATTCTTTTCATGGTTGCTGAGTTAAAATTTGGCCTCAGACACTTACTGTTTGACTCTAGATTAAGCCACTTAATTTCTGTCAGCCTCAGTTTCCTCAACTGTAAAATGGGGAAGGTAATAAGAGCACCCACCCCACAGGTTTTTTGTGAAGATCAAATGTAAACTTATTTGTAAAGCACTTTAATGCAGTGCCCCATATCTAACAAATGCTTGTTTCCTTTTTCTATCTCCTCCATCCAATTTCTCAAAATTCTGTGATTATGACTCTTTTGTTTTTGTTTTGTGAGGTATTGGGGGTTAAGTGACTCGCCCAGGGTCACACAGCTAGTAAGGTCAAGTGTCTGAGGCTGGATTTGAACTCAGGTCCTCCTGACTCCAGGGCCCGTGCTCTATCCACTGCGCCACCTAGCTGCCCCTGTGATTATGACTCTTAGCTCTGTGAGCTTCTCACTATGCCAAGAGGTTCCCTTTTATAAGTTACTTATTTAGATGTACGCATTGTATATCTGCTACCCAATTGTAATCTCCTGTAGCTTGATATCTGGGTGTTAACCATCTAAGTTTTCCCTCAGTATTTATGGAAGTATCTTTGGACATCTTCGGCAGAGCTAGGATCAGAACCCAGGCCTGCTGACTCTCAGTGCAAACTACCAAGATAGAAGAGCTTTGACTATGGGTAACTGAGGGCACAAAATAACACTGAACTGGTCCCTGGCTTATTATGACTTCCTTTCATAGGTGAAGAAATTTTTTCAGGTAGTGTGAGTTTTAAAGGTTATAGCAGTGGGAATCAGGAGACTTAGATGCTAGTTCAAGGCCCTCTACAATCTGGAACTATCATACCTTTCCAGATTTGATCTTGACAGTGATCCCCTATATGCTCTTGACATTCTGAACTGGATGGACTATAACCAGCCTGTCATTTCCCCCAGATTTTCCTTGTCACTTCCCTGCCTCTATGGCATTTTTGAATCTTACTTGACATATAACAACTCAAATGCCTTTCCAGATACCCCAAGCTGGTAAAGCCTTTCCCTCTTTGAATACAGTTGGTTATGTCTCTTTCATATTCCTCCCCTTTCAATAATAAACTTCAATTGAGATACAAATATTATTATCTCCTAGCCCTAATTTAGTGCTCTGCACACAACAGAGACTGAATAGATGTTTGTGGTTTAGCTGAATTCATCAAATGCTTATTGTGTATTGCTTATGTACAATTAGATAAGTCATTTGTGCTTTAGCATCTCCACCCACTGAAAAGGAATCAAAATGAGAAAAGAGAAGCTTATTGAAAGAGGGTCAGATTCCTGGAAAACCAGAGCTCAGATCTTTTCTCAAGATGCTTTATCTGTATATCTCTGCAAGTAACAATCTCTCTCAGCCTCAGTTTCCTCATCTGTTAAATGGGAGTAATAATAGCACCAGCCCTATGAGGGTGTTGTGAGAGTCAAATGAGATAAATGCAAAACAAACAAACAAAAACCCCTCTGCAAACTTTAAAGTGATATATAAATGTTAGCTTCTATCATCATCCTCCTTCTCCTCCTCCTGCCCTACTTTTATCTCTCTCACCCTGCTTTGGGAAAATATTTAGATATACAAGTTCTTATGGTTACAAACAGGATTTGTGTGTGTGTGTGTGTGTGTATGTCCCTCCTGTACACATGCTCTCCTGGGCGGCTAGGTGGCGCAGTGGATAAAGCACTGGCCCTGGATTCAGGAGTACCTGAGTTCAAATCCGACCTCAGACACTTAACACTTACTAGCTGTGTGACCCTGGGCAAGTCACTTAACCCCAATTGCCTCACTTAAGAAAAACAAAAACAAAAACAAACAAAAAAACCCACATGCTCTCCCCTCTAGTGTCTAGCATCCCAGCTCTCTTTACTCACTTGTGGTTTTTGTGTGTCTGTGGTTTTTTTTCATTCCAGTCAGTATCCTAACTTGTGGTCCGTGAGTAACAGCACTATCACACCAGTGGCTCAATCAGCAGGGATGTCCAATGGGCTGGGAGCTCAGTTTTTGCGGGGCTCCACTGCACATTACCCGCCCCTGCCCCATGCAGTTTCAGCCTCCTCTTCCTCTGGATCGCCACTGTATGAAGGCAGTGTTGCAGCCACAGATATTCCAGACAGCCAGTATGACGCCTCAGCACATGCTCGCCTCGCAGCCTCGTGGACACCTGTATCACCACCTTCCATGTAAATCAAGATACTTAAAAAAAAAAAAAGAGTTGCACAGACTTTTTTGGTTGATGTTTCCTCTTGATTCCTGTGGGTTGATTTGTTCTACTCCTAAAGATCTCTCTTAATGCTTCAGGGATTAAAAGGGGTAGAAAAAGAGTTTTGGACTACATTTAAAAGGAGTTTAAAAGCTAGATTGCTGTTTTAGCAAGAGTAAGAAGTTCCTACTCCTGGAAAAGAGGAGCAACTGTTCAGACTTGGGTTTGGGCCTGGGCTTCTTTACATATTACAGGGGAATTGGATTTAGGACAAAAGTATTTGCCAGCCTGCTTTCACCTAGCTTTGTTGGCAGGGACCTAGGAATTTCAGGAATACAAGATACCACTCCACACTGGATAACGAAATCTGGACACCAAACATGATTTTCCTCATGTCAGTTCACCATTGGCCTTTTGTCAGTGAGGTGTCTAAGTACACCTGTTCCTCTTTAAATGAACTGTTCTTTTCTGTTTAATTAAAAAAAAATCAATGCTACTTTGGATCAATTTCCAGGTCACTTTGTATGGCAATGAACATCATTGTAGTTGAGCTGTTTAAAGACAGAGTAAGTTGATAGTTGGAAACTATTAGGATTGCACAAGATTTAGTTGAACTGCAAAATTTGGGAATTCTCAGCCTACTAGTGTTATTATTTTGAGCATTTGCAGTTATTTGTATAGTTAGATTACACCACAACTGTATGCTTATATTCCCTCTTCTACTAAAAAAAAATCAAAGACAATCAGCAGGAAATATTTCCTGCTAAATAAAGGCAATATGCAAATTTTGGCTGCTCTAGTTGTTATTATGCAAATCAAATCCCCCACCTTTTAAGGTGGTTTTGCTGTTTGATAGTCATAAGATACTTTCAGACAACTCCCCATTCAGCAGCATTTTAAGCAGCTGTGAAAGAATCATTAGATGCTAAAGGAAGTAAAGTTCTTTGTAAAATTTAATTTTATTTCAAATCTCCTATTTATAGTTCACGTTGTGATTGTTTTGCACAGCATAGCATGAGCCAATGTGGATATTAGACCAATCATGCACAGGACACAGTTGAAATTATTGAGGGGGTGGATGTGATGATGAATTGTGACATTGACTGGCTTTAATTATAATGTTTGTTTGTAGCTGGCCTCATCTGCCCTTTTAGATATACCTCATTTCCAACATGAACCTCTGCATTGTGATTTGATTTTTAAATTCTAATAGAAGAAGATAATTCAACAGAGATGCAGAAAGAAAAGTTTAAAAGTATCTTCTGTCTTTATTCTGATGGCATAATGAAGAATAAATCAGGTCAAAACATATTTTCAGAGTCTATAGATAATGGGACCGAAACCTATTGGCTGGAAAAGAATAATATGCTTTGTCAGCTTCTTGTAAATTTGGAGATCTGGTGGCTTCTATTTTGTGAAAATGTACAGTGAATGTGTAAATCCTTTTATAGCTGTCTCTTTTAATAGAAATTGTATTTAATCATGTATAACATGTATTTTAAAATAAGTTAAGCATTTTCAAGTTTAGTAAAAATAATTTTAAACTGCTAATTTGCACTTTGTGAAAATAAGTACACTAATCTCTTTTTTAATCTTTTAGTTTAGTATGTTTTTCCCTCCATTAAGTCTAGTTTGGATTTATAATCTATTCAACCTCTACTTAAGAAGAGAATACATTATACCTAATTTTCTTTTTACCATTTGGGACTTAGGTTTTAGATTTTTGTTTTTGGTTGATTCATTTTTTTTTCCTTTGGGCCACACTGAATGAAAGATGCATTTTGGAAAAAAAAAACCAAACAGTTCTTTTGATTTAAAGCAATAAGTTGTAGGATGGTATTCCAAAGTACCTCAATAATAGGATTCTAGCCACATAGCTATAATACAGAATTAATTAACATTATTCTGGGCATTTGTTCCCTTATTTGTTCATATTAATAAATGCACCCAAGATGTGAGGTAGTTAAAAAAATTATAATTGTGAAAAGACATTGGTGAAAAATGAAAAGTCTTATGCCTACATAAGACTGTGTTTTGTCTGCTTCCTCAGTGCCTAACATATATTTATAAACATAGACATAAATGTATTTGTATTTATATAAATATATTTCATATATTTGGCACTTAATAAATGATCCATACTCCTATTAGAACAATGCCTTTCATACCTCAAGTGCACCATAACTGTTTTTTGATTGGATTTAATTGACACTTAAGCAATATACTAAATAATTTGATTAGAAAAACAAGCATTAGCTGCCAGCTTTCCATTTTTTCTTTTCCCTTCCATACTCCACAACAACTTATGGTAGCAGATGGGGAAAAATATCCTATTAGTTCTCAGCTGGTAGCAGTGAATCCTTCATGTCTCCTATCTAATTTATCATTAGACTGTTATCTGAAAAGTATAAAGGTATTACAAATTGTTGACATGCAGTTGGCGCAAGTGAACAGGATACGATTATTCTGGCAAGGGTTTAATGAGAATGTACCCAAGCATGCAGTTTGTGGTGGAAGCATCCCACATATAAACTGTGTAAAATTCACAGTGACACTGGTTTAGGGACTTTTAAACTTCTCTTCCTTAAATAACTGGAAGCTCAGTAGAACTCACTATTACTTTTAAGTCATTAATCTACTTTCCCTTTCCCATTTATTCCAAGATTGACCAAAGTATTCCCACCCTCATGAAATATTCAAGAGTATATCTGCCTGTTGTGGGAAGTAGATTAAATTACTTTAAAATAATTTGTTTAGTTGGTCAATGAGTTAGGATTTCTCTTTTATTGATATTTTAGTCTTTTCACGAAATGGTGATGTCTCCAAAATTAAGAATCTGTTAATCTTCATGAATTAGAACCAGACTTTGTCTAGTTAATTTTATGCAAGAAGAAAAACCAATCGCCTCCAATAATTGAAGCAGCAGTGTTTATCAAAGCAACTTCCCTAATTTGGGGAAAGTTTTGAAGAGATTTCATAAAGAAGGAAAACTAGGTCAAAAAACCAATAGAAAAAATTGGGGCTAGTACAGATTATACTTGGACAACAACAGCATCAAGATCAACAAATAAAGATTGATGTCACAGTGAATAAAGCCATTCTTCAATTGTTGGAGGAGGGTTTCCAGGGCCTTGCTTTTATTCATTCATTCATTTGTTTATTTGTTTATTAATTAATTAATTCATTTACTTATTTATTCATTCATTCATTTGTTCATTTGTTTATCTACTTAATCATTTATCTATTCATTCACCAATTCATTTGTTTATTCATTTATCCATTCACTCATTCATCATTCATTCATCCAGCCTTTGTTTTTGCAGGGCAATGAGGGTTAAGTGACTTTCCCAGGGTCACACAGCTAGTAAATGTCAAGTGTCTGAAGCTGGACTTGAACTCAGGTCCTACTGAATCCAGGGGCAGTGCTTTATCTACTGCACCACCTAGTTGCCCCCTCCTCCTTCTTTTTAAATAACATCTTTAATATACACCCCTGTTACCTAGTTCACATGCTCAAATGGTATGGTAGGTATTATAAGTCTGTGTAAGCTGTATTTCTTTACAAGAAGTTTGAACCAAATCACAATCCCATTAGCAGCATAAAGGCAGATTATTTTTCCTCATTCTTTGCTATCAAAGAATTTTATTTTAAATGCTTTTCTGTGGGTGCTTTAACCTCTAAATTCTGAACCTTTAAAAATCTGCTTCCCTAAAATGTAAGAAATTAACAGTATTTGACTTCCCAGTGTCCTTTCCTTTACTAAAAAACTGTTGACATGATCACGTTGTAAAGTTTTCTATCACTTCACTAAATCATCGCTCATTTTTATGGGTCAGTCTGGTAGAAACTATTTCAGAAAAGTAGCAGTTCTCTACCAGGTCTTGATACCTGATAATGTATTTTTTCATAATAAAACTTGGAAGGTCACTTTATTGTTCACACTTCATTACATTCTTATATAGATATTTGAGGATTCTCACCTTTGTTATTTTTCTCTTCTGTATTACTAGGCTCCTCCTCCAATATGATCATTTTAATCTTAATTCTCTTGTCTTTAGATTTATTATTTTGTCTGGGTATTTTTCGCTTAACTGTTTAGTATGACACTGAAGACCCTTCTCAATCTTTCTTCAGCCAACCTGAACTGCTCAACATTCTCCAAATATCAGAATTGTAAGAGCAACAGTGTTGTATAGGGGATGGAGATCTGGTCTTTGGGTCAGGAACACCTAGATTCAAATTCTGCCTCTGACATATTCTGGCTTTGTGACATTGAATAGTCTAGTAACTCCGTGTTCTAGGGAACTCTAGGGAACAAAAGTTGCCAATCTCTATAGGTAGAGGAAAATTTCATATCTGGGATGAGACTGGAAATAGGAATTAGTTACAGGAATTGGGGATGCATAACCCAAAGAAGAGAAGGCTTGGGGAAGGACATGCTTGCTGTTTTCAAGTTCTGAAGGGCTGTCTCAAGGAAGAAAGTTTGGTTTTGTTTTATTGGGCCACAAGGGTAGAAACAGAAAGAATGGGTGAAATTTGCAGAGGCAGATTTCTTTTTCATCAGATGAAATTGAAAATAGGACCACAAACAAATGAACTGGAAATGTCAAAATTTATTTAATAAACTTCATCAATAACAGTTGAATTGCCACAGTGTTTAAATCCTAACATCACATTTTCCTATGCTTTGCATGACAAAATGGAAATAGTAAAGAAAATGAAGTTGAAACAGCTAGTTTTCTAAGTATACAAAGAGGAGACCTGCAATTAAGACCACATAAGTTTGAGATAGTTGAGGGTTTAATTTTTTCAATATCTGAAAGGGCAAGGAAATGGAAAAAAAATAATGAAGTAGATGTTAATTCTTTTGAAAATAACCCTCCAGATATGGACCAGGAGACATTATTGTGACAACAGTAAAACAATTTGCATTTAGTTTTGGAAGTTGTGTATAACATTGTGATCAGTGTTCTTAAACCAAACACAAAAGCAGTATACCTATAATTTGTACCTTGAAATTTACATTGTGGCATTTGAAGAACATGAAGCTATTAATAAAACACGCCAAAAATATCTCATAGACATTATTACTACTGAAAAAGGAAATCAAGAAGCTATGAATAATAACCCACAATCTTCCATGTATTGAGGGGCATCCTTGATGAAAATATGAGAAAGCAGCAGGCAGGTTTTCTCATAGGTTGCATAGTGAATAGAATGTTGAACCTGGAATCCTGGAGACCAAAGTGAATACAGTCTGAGATACTTAATAGTTGTGACCCTAAGCACGACATTTTGTCTTTCTCTGCCTTGGTTTCTCAGTTTTCCTTATTTATAAAGTTGAGATAATCACAATAGATATTCACAGGGATGCAAAGATCAAAGGAGATAATTTATGTAAAGTGCTTTGCAAACCTTAAAGTGCTATATAAATGTTAGCTATTATTATTAGACATTCTGTAACAGACTACATCTTTGCAATCACATAATTGACTGAAATGTACTGATCCCAGGTGCTTACTGATTATGAAATGGCACAAACAATAAGTAAGCCAGACTTAAAAGATTTCCTACCACATGGTGTACCTCATGTATTTGTTAAACTCATATATCCTTTTTTGGTAGATCCAGCAAAGTCTGGTTATGGACATCAAACAAGGCATAAAATGCTGAGGTATTTTGCTTGCCAAAGGTCTTGGCCACTGTCAGGGGGACATTTAGCACAGAGCCGAAATGGAAAATGGATTCCCCTTTCATATGGGAAATTTCCCAGATATTCCTGTTGGCATATAACATTGTACTTATTGAATGAAACCTGAGAACATCAAGAAAGCATCATCTCCAGAGCTTCTTCAATGAGATGCATGACCACCCAAAAGCATCCTAACTATCTGCACAAGGTCCAAATGCATTTTCATGGACCGCCTACAGGGCAAGTGTGTTAGGATGTCCTAAAAGACTGATGGAAAGCCAGAATATATCAGAGGCATGATTTGAATCACAATGCTACTGACCCAAAGGCCAGATCTCTATCCACTATTCAAAACTATCGCTCATACAATTCTTATATTTGGGTAATGTTGAGTAGTCCAGATTGGCTGAAGCAAGTCAGAAGAGTCCTCAAGTCTCCATTTTCTCATCTTATTTCTGTTTTATGATGATAATAACAGCACTACCTCAAAGGATCTTTGTGAAAATCAAATAAAATAACATGTAACACACATTGCAAAATATAAAACATTGTATAAATGTTGGGTTATTATAATTATTCTTATTGTTCACAGTCATATATCTAGTAAGTGTTTGAGGCAGGCTTAATAAGCAATTATAGCATAATCACTTGTACTACAATTTTCAAAGAATTGCAGGTCACTGAAAGATTCCTGGAGAGATGCATGATGGGTATAAATATGCTGCCTATTCCAACAAACACGCTCACACATACTTCATCTTGAAAAAAACCTTCATTCGACCTTGTCATCCCTTCAGACTTTAATCCTACCTCTCCCTTCCATTTTATTTCCAAACTCCTAGGTTTCCTGTTTTCCTTTTCTCTCCACCCAAGTCATTTCTCTACCTCTTTACAATCTTGCTTCTGAACCTACAACTTGTCTAAAACCACCATCTCTGAGATTATCCACATTTTAAACAATTTTTTAATCATAAAAATATTTTATCATTTTCCAGTTACATGTAAAGGTAGTTTTCAATGTTTGTTTTAAAGGATTTTTAGTTCCAAATTTTTCTCTCACCCTCTCTTCCCTGCCCCCTCCCCAACACAGAAAGCAATGTGATATAGGTTATATATGTACAATCATAATAAACTTATTTCTGCATTAGGCATATTATGAAAGAAGAATCAGAACAGAAGGGAAAAACCTCAAAAAAACCAAAAACAGACAAAGAGTAGAAATAGTACAGTTCAATCTACATTCAGAATCCACAGTTCTTTTTTTCTGGAAGTGGAAAACATTTTCTATCATGAGTTCTTTGAAATTGTTTTGGGTTATTGCACTGCTGAGAAGAGCCAAGTCTATCACAGTTGATCATCACACATTGTTGCTGTTACTGTGTACAATGTTCTCCTGGTTTCTGCTCATCTCACTCAGCATCAGTTCATGTAAGTCCTTCCAGGTTTCTCTGAAATCCTCCTGCTCATTATTTCTTAAAGCACAATAGTATTCCATTACATTCATATACCACAACTTCTTACCATTCCCCAAATGAGGGGCATTTCCTCAATTTCTAGTTATTTGCCACCAAAAAGAGGCTGCTATAAATATTTTTGTACATGTGGGTCCTTTTACCTATTCTATGATCTCTTTGGGATACAGACCTAGTAGTGGTATTATGGGCTCAAAGGGTATGAACAATCCCATAACCCTTTGGGCATAGTTCCAAATTGCTCTCCAGAATGGTTGAATCAGTTTACAACTTCAACAACAATGCATTAGTGTTCCAATTTCTATACAGCTTTTCCAACATTTGTCAGTTTCCTTTTTTGTCATATTAGCCAATCTGCTAGGGGTAAGGTGGTACGTCAGAGTTGTTTTAATTTGAATTTCTCTAATCAATAGTGATTCAGAGCATTTTTTCATATGACAATAGATAGCTTTGATTTCTTCATCTGAAAACTGCCCATTCATATCCTTTGACCATTTCTCAATTGGGAAATGACTTGTATTCTTATAAATTTGATTTCATTCCCTATATATTTTAGAAAGGAGGCCTTTATCAAAAACACTGGCTGTAAAAATTGTTTCCCAGCTTTCTGCCTCCCTTCTAATTTTAGTTGCATTCATTCTATTTGGACAAAGCATTTTTTAATTTAATGTAATTAAAATCATCCATTTTGTATTTCATAATATTCTCTATCTCTTGTTTGGACACAAATTCTTTTCTTCTTCATAGATCTGAGAGGTAAACTACTCCTTTTCCTAATTTACCTATGGTATTACCCTTTATGTCTAAATCATGTACCCATTTTGACCTTATTTTGGTATATAGTATAAGATGTTGGTCTATGCCTAGTTTCTGCCATACTATCTTCCAGTTTTCCCAAGCAGTTTTTGTCAAATACTGAGTTCCTATCCCAGAAGCTGGAGTCTTTGGGTTTATCAAACAGTAGATTACTATAGCCATTTACTACTGTGTCTCCTGTACCTAACCTATTTCATTGATCCACCACTCTATTTCTTAGCCAGTAACAAATAGTTTTGATGACTGCAGCTTTATAGTAAAGCTTCAAATTTGGTATGGCTAACCTACCTTCCTGTGCATTTTTTTCCATTAGTTCCCTTGATATTCTTGACCTTTTGTTCTTCCAGATGAATTTTGTTATTATTTTTTTCTAACTCTATAAAATAATTTTTAAGTAGTCTGATTAGTATGGCACTGAATAAGTAAATTAATTTAGGTAGAAATGTCATTTTATATTATATTAGCTTGACCTATCCATGAGTAATTGATATTTTCCCAATTATTTGCATCTGATTTTATTTGTGTGAAAAGTGTTTTGTAATTGTGTCCATAGAATTCCTGGGTTTGTCTTGGCAGGTAGACTCTCAAGTATTTTATATTGTCTACTGTTACTTTAAATGGAATTTTTCTTTCTATCTCTTGCTGCTGAGCTTTGTTGGTCATGTATAGAAATGCTGATGATTTATGTGGGTTTATTTTATATCCTGCAACTTTGTTAAAGTTGTTAATTGTTTCAAGTAGTTTTTAGTTGATTCTTTAGGATTCTCTAAGTATACCATCATATCATCTGCAAAGAGTGAAAGTTTTGTTTCCTCCTTGCCTCTTCTAATTCCTTTAATTCCTTTTTCTTCTCTAATTGCTAAAGCTAACATTTCTAGTACAATATTAAATAATAGAGCTGATAATGGACATCCCTGTTTCACCCCTGATCTTATTTGAAATGCCTCTAACTTATCCTCATTACATATAATGTTTGCTGATGGTTTTAGGTAGATACTGCTTATTATTTTAAGGAAAGCTCCATCTATTCCTATGTTCTCTAGTGTTAATAGGAATGAGTGTTGTATTTTGTCAAACACCTTCTCTGCATCTGTTGAGATAATCATGTTTTTGGTTAGTTTTGTAATTGATGTGGTTGATTATGTTGATAGTTTTCCTAATGTTGAACCAGCCTTGCATTCCTGATATAAATCCCACCAGCTCATAGTTTATTAACCTGGTGATGAATTGCTGTAATCTCCTTGCTAAAATTTTATTTAAGAGTTTTGCATCAATATTCATTAGGGAAATTGGTCTGTAATTTTCTTTCTCTGTTTTGGTTCTGCCTGGTTTAGGTACCAACACCATATTTATGTCATAAAAGGAATTTCGTAGAACTCCGCCTATTTTTCCAAATAATTTGTTTAGCATTAGAATTAATTATTCTTTAAATGTTTAGTAGAATTCATTTGTAAACCCATCTGGCCTTGGAGATTTTTTCATAGGGAGTTCATTGATGGCTTGTTCAATTTCTTTTTCTAAAATGGGCTTATTTAAGGATTTTATTTCTTCTTCAGTTAATCTGGGCAATTTGTATTTCTGTAAATATTCATCCATTTCATTTAGATTGTCAAAATTATTGGCATACAGTTGGGCGAAATAGCTCCTAATTATTGCTTTAATTTCAACTTCATTGGTGGTGAATTCACCCCTTTTATTTTTGATACTGGTAATTTGGTTTTCTTCTTTCTTTTTTTTTAAATCAAATTAACCAAAGGTTTATCTATTTTATTTATTTTTTCATAAAACCAGCTCTTAGTTTTATTGATTAATTCCATAGTTTTCTTACTTTCAATTTTATTATTCTCCCTTTTGATTTTCACGATTTCTAATCTAGTGTTTAACTGGGGATGGAAAGGACCTTAGAGTTAATCTAATTTATTCTCCTTATTTTATCATTGAGGAAACTGAGGTACATCCTCATTACTTTTTTTTTTTTTTTTTTTTTTTTTTAGTGAGGCAATTGGGGTTAAGTGACTTGCCCAGGGTCACACAGCTAGTAAGTGTTAAGTGTCTGAGGCCGGATTTGAACTCAGGTCCTCCTGACTCCAGGGCCAGCGCTCTATCCATTGCGCCATCTAGCTGCCCCCCTCATTACTTTTAAAGGTCTCTGCTACCATGAGCATAAATTGCATCAAGAATGGCATATTTCTATTTAAGTCTAATTATACAAAATGACTAATATGGTAATGTTTTACACAATTGCACATACAAAACCTATTGAATTTTCTTTTGATTGCTTACTGCCTCAAGGCGGGGTGAGGTGAGAGAGGGAGGGAGAGAGAAAGACTTTGGAACTCAAAACTTTAAATAAAAATATTTATTAAAATAAAAAAGAAACATCCAAAAAAGAATGGCATATTTCTGGGGGAAATATATTTACTCCTGCTTTTGGACAGTAGACAGGTTCTCTATCCAAGTCTTTTCTGTGTGCTGTGCTCTTAGAGGTGGGATGTTGGAAAGGAATGTCATTCCTCACCCATGTAGGAGAATGTTCTCATAAGGAAAAATACATAGAGTACAGCAAGGAGGACTCCTTGGACCTTAGTGATTGAAGGATAATTAGTCTGAAAAAACGAGGTAGTGTTCTTCTTAAGTAAATATTACATGCCATCATGGATGAGGAATTCCTGATCTAAATTTCACATTAAATAAGTTTTACAATATTACCATATATATTTCAATTCACAGCCAATCACTGGTTTCCTGGCAAAGGTCTTTTCTTAAATTATGGTCTTGGTCTCTCATCTGCAAAGTGCAAATAGCATTCACATCACTCAGGTTTGTTTTTAACATTTCCTATTACCTTTTTGACACACACACATACATATGTATACATACATACACATATATAGAGATATATAGATGCACACATGTATGTATGTATATGTTGTTGTTTCGGTTGTGTCTAACTCTTCATGAACCCATTTGGGGTTTTCTTGGCAAAGATACTGGAGTGGTTTGCCATTTCTTTGTTCAGCCCATTTTAAAGATGAGGAACTGAGACAAACAGGGATGGCCTGGGTCACATAGCTTGTGAGCATTTGAAGCCAGATATGCATTAGAGGTTTGAATTGAAGCATTGGATGGGATCTTATGTACCATATAGATCAACTTTCTCATTTTACAGATGGAAATACTGAGTCACAGCGAGAGTAAATGAATTGCCTAAGATGTCACAGTGATTTTTAAAGCATATAGAAAGCATAGTTTATAGAACAACAGTTTTTTGAGAATTCAGAATATCATTATAATATAGTTTTACCTTACTGTGTTATATAGAAGCAGTGTACAAGTGTCTAGAGTTCTGAATTTGAATCTGGAAGATCTATATCTAAATTCTCCAACACTTGCCCATTCTTTGACTCTGAACAAATTATTCAACATCTTTCAGCTGCAGTTTCCTCATCTGAAAAATGTGGATAATAAATGAGGATAATAACAGTCCCTGTTTCTCTGTTTTGTTGAGGGGATCCATGAATAATATTTTAATCACTTTGCAAATCTTTATTGTATGCCAAGGTATTATTATTACAAGGCCCCAAAATTTTTGAATTAATCCACTTCTATTTTACATTAAATTTTTTTAATAGAGATTTATATTTTACCAAGGTTTTCAAAAGGCAGAAAGGAAACGTGACATATATCAAACCTTAATCCGCTATATGCTAGCACTTAAGTCATTGGAAATAACCAATAAATATTAAATGGTGATTGTAATTAGGGCAATTCATAGACCTAGGGGGGCAGTGTAGAGAGGAGGTTAGTCTTGATCAAAGGTACCTGTCACATAAAACTGCTTAAATGAGGACTATGAAGAAATCCAATTTAAAGGCTTAAATACACCACTAAAAGTCATTCTACTCTTGCAGCCTGCTCCTCTGATAGGTGAGTTTCTCCTGAAACCTCCATTTTGAGAAAGTGTCCAGTCCAGTTCCATACTCAGTCCTTTTACCCCTCTCCAGCTTAATTTCCTGACACTCAGGAGGTTTCTGGTACCATTTTTTACTTACTCTCCATTTTATTTCACTTTTATGTGTTGTCTTCCCTCATTAAAATGTAAACCCCTCAGGCAGCTAGGTGGTGCAGTGGATAAAGCACTGGCCTTGGATTCAAGAGTACTTGAGTTCAAATCCAGCCTCAGATACTTGACAGTTACTAGCTGTGTGACACTGGGCAAGTCACTTAACCCTCATTGCCCCTCCAAAAAAAAAAATTTAAGCCCCTCAAGGGAAGGGACTGTCTTTTTGCTTGCTTTTGTATTCCCAGAGCCTAGCAGGGTGAATGGCATGAAGAAAGCACTTAGTAGATGCTTATTAACTTGTTTACTATAAAGTCACATCAAATGCCTTATTTGATTTCTATACTATATAATTTTCACTGGAGAGTAACATAAATTAGCTCATCTTCTATTATCTTATAGCCAAGATTCTCCTGTCTTGGATCTGTCAGCCATTCTCTTCATTATGTGGACATTCTCTTTGGCTTTTCCTCTCTGATAGAGGCATCATGGTGGTATGTGTGAAGTAAAACTGCTCATCTTTTCTGACAACACATTAATATTCCAATACACACATATACCATAATTTGTTCAGCCATTCTCCAGTTGATGGGGACCCCTTTAATTTATAGTTCTTTGTCAATTACAAAAAAGAGCTATTATAAATATTTTATACATGTTGGTCCTTTTCCTTTTTCTTTGGGAGAGAGGGAAGGTTAGCCTAGTATCACTGGGTCAAAAATTATGTTCAGTTTAAACAACTTTTGGAACACAATTCCAAATTAGTTTCTAGAATGAAAGACCAATTTATAGCTCCCCCAAAAGTTCATTAATGTACCTGTTTTCCTGTTGCCCCTCCAGCATTTGTCTTTTTTTCTCTTTTGTCATCTTTGCCAGTGATGGGTGTGAGGTACAAACTTAAAGTTGCTTTAATTTATGTTTCTCTAATTATTAGTGATTTGAAGCATTTCTTAACTATGGCTCTTGATAGATTGCATATGCCTATTCAGAACCTTTGACCATTTATCAATTAGTAAATGACTCTTAGTCTTATAAATTTGAACCAAGAGGCAGCTAGGTGGTAGAGTGCTGTAAATAGAGTTAATATGACCGGAGCTCAAATCTTACTGTAGATATTTACTAGCTGTGTGGCAAATCAATTGACCTCTGTTTCCCTCAGTTTCCTCTTCTATAAAATGGGGATAATAATAACACCTTGCTGTTAGGGTTGTTGTGAGAATAAAATGAGATAATATTTTCAAAGCCCTGTGCAAATCTTTTTGTTGTTGTTTAGTTGTGTCCAACTCTTCAAGACCACATTTGGAGCTTTCTTAGCAAAGATACTGGAATGGTTTGCCATTTCTTTCTCCAGCTCATTTTACAGATGAGGAACTGAGGCAAACAGGGTAATCTAAATGCTGCTGCTCCTAATTTCCAAATCCCAAATCTGGAAAAGCAGTGGGATCCATGCCACAAAGAGCTTCAGGACTAGAGCCTTGCATGGTTTGGTATCATTTGCCATGTTCTATATTCATGATTCTCTAGCTCTGCAAAGATGGGAGAGAGTTGCCTTCTCATATCTCTTCTCTGGGACCAAGTTTGGCCATTGTGATAGGACAGATATTTACCGTAGTTCTCCCCCGCCCCAACAACAAAACTGTCCCAGGAGCCAGGTTGGTCCTTGCCTCCTTTGATGCAGCCTTCTAGTCACCCAAGGTCATAAAATCCCACCCACATGGATTGAGGGTCCTTCTAACTTAGTGAGTATCTGATGACCTTTGTTAAGTCACCATATCCTCCCCTACTGACTAGGGGTTTTGTATTTATGCAAGCTAAGAAATTCTGCAATTTTGTTGGATATCTTTGTTATTTTAGGGCTAAGTAAGCCTTCTTTTGTTAACTGTTCAGTGACTTGTCTGTATCATTTCATCCCCAAATTAAGACTGAACCACTGGGGTGCTGGGGGTCAGGCCTGCCTCTAAAAGTTATTATCTTTTTACAACATTCAATTTCCGGTTTTTGTTGCTTGTTTTGTTCTTATTTTTTTCCACTTGTCCTTATTTTTTCTCATTGTTGTAGTTAACCTATATAATATTATATACATATATCATATAATATGCTATAGAATATGCTTTGCTGGTTATACTTAGCTCACTTTGCATCGGTTCATGTATTTTGATGGTTTTTTTTGTATTTATTTTCATCTCTTTTTTTGACAACACAGTGATATTCCAGGAAATGTGTGTTCTAGAAGCTGTTTAGCTATTCCCCAAGTGGATTGCATCTATTTTGTTTCCACTTCTCCGCTACTACAAAATATGCTATCATAAACTTTGGTGAATTGGGGAACTTTCTTTTTTTGTCATTGGTCTCTTTGAGCTATAAGCCTAGCAGTATACTCTCTGGGTCAGAAGATTTGGGCAATTTTAGTCACTTTCTTCACATAATTCCAAATTTTGCCCCAGAATAATTGGGCCAATTCACAGCTCCACCAACCATGCATTAATGTGCCCATTTTCCCACAACCCTCCAACACTGACTGTTCTCATTGTTTATCTTTCTCCTCCCTTCCAGTTCTGGAACCATAATTGTTTCAGCTATTTCATTGCTTCTAGAAAGGGTGTGTCAAACTGCCCTTTAGGTTCATTCACTATCCCTGTGACTTTCTAAACAAAAATATCCTTCCCAGGCCACCTACTTATTAGTAGTATCCCTCCTTAGTAGAATGTGTGCCTTTCCTTGAGGGCAGGGATTTTTTTTTTTTTTGCTTTTATATTTGTATTCTCTCATTTAGCACAGTGCTTGTCATAAAACTGAGCACTTCACAAATGCTTTTTCATTCAATTTGGTGGATGTGAGTGGATTAAATTAATTCTGCTTATAAAGAAGTAGGAAGCAACCACTAACCTGAATGGCTTCATTGAATTTCAACCTTCCATGACAATTCTGGTTAGCACAAATAGCCTATTACCATTAATTAGTCCATGGCACTGTCCACAGGGGATTTTGGGGAAGCCAGATGCAGTAGCTCCTAGATTAAAGGTGAACACAATTAAGATTAAATTTCTCAATCTAGTGATTCTTGAAGATTCAAAATGATCCCTTGGGTGCTTCTACTTTTATCCAGAAGGGTCCTACCACCCAAGGAAGCTGGTCTCCTGGTGGTGGAGTAAGGATGGGGTAAATTAAAAGTGTCAAGGGCATGAATGATAGATGAGCTTCCTTATTGCAGGTCTGACTGTGAGAACATTCCCTCCAGATGAGTCAAATAGGATCCATGTGTGTTCTGTGCCAGTTCTGTTATTTGCAAAGTTAAACGGGTCTGACCTCACGGCTCCTAAGGCAAATACCTAATCCAGTGGCTTCCAAAAGTAAATGTGAACAAATGAACAGAGGTTCTCTGTTCCACTAGCTTTGCCAGGACTTTTTATCAGTCTAAAGAAAAATGTCAGAGTTCTGAAGGGGTGGAAGATGGAGGTTAAGAGAGTTAAAAAAAAAAAAAGGCTAGTGGGAATATAGTATAGAAGATAGAGGATCTCCAATTAATGCTAACTCTGTGTGTTTGATGAAATTTTGATCTGATTATTGACTTCAATGACAGGTAAAAGATTCAAAACTTAAATTCAGAGGAAAAACATCAAAAGTATGTTGATTAGTCCTTATGTTTTACACCTGTATGAGCAACCTGATTCTTTAAAGTGAAAATCTCCCCTCTTAAAAAAACAACACACTAGGTAATAGGAATGTAGATTTAGAGATTTCAGGGGCTATTGAATTCAAATCTCTCTCTCTCTCTCTCTTTTTTTTTTAGTGAGGCAATTGGGGTTAAGTGACTTGCCTAGGGTCACACAGCTAGTAAGTGTCAAGTATCTGAGGCCAGATTTGAACTCAGGTACTCCTGACTCCAGGGCCAGTGCTCTATCCACTGCGCCACCTAGCTGCCCCCTAAATGAAGTTTTTTTTTGTTTTTGTTTTTTTGGCGGGGCGATGAGGGTTAAGTGACTTTCCCAGGGTCACACAGCTAGTAAGTGTCAAGTATCTGAGGCTGGATTTGAACTCAGGTCCTCCTGAATCCAGGGCCGGTACTTTATCCACTGAACCACCTAGCTGCCCACCAAATCTTTTTTTTTGTTATTGTTTTTTTTTTACAGAAAAAACAACACTGATGTCCAGGGATTATTAGGGATTTTATCAAGGTCATATGGGTTATAACTCTCAGAGGCAGGATTTGAATCCAGGGACTTTGATTCCAAAGGAAATGTTCTTTGAGTCACCATGGCATAATGCAATGTCTGTGAATGTGGGAATAATAATGTCCCAGAAATTAGGTTGAAATTGCTCAGTGACCACCATTTTTCTAGGTGTTATTACTATCTTTGAAATAACCTTAATTTATTGCTCCCCTAACTTCATCCAGATATATAATTGAAAGCTTCCTCTTATAGTATGGTCGGTTCTGTTGATGGAAGCTAAGGAAACTAAGGGTAATAGACAACATGGCTTTATTCTGTTTCGTTGCTGTAGATTGACTGAGGTCAGTCATTTCACAAATTTAGCCATAAGAGGGATTGGCTGAAAAGCTATGGATAAATAAGTGCAAATTCATAAACAGTCTTAAAAAGAAAAAAAGTGAAAGTGTATAATCCTGATTGGTGGTAGGGCAGTAAATTTACTTTCAGTAGAAAGGAGGTGATAAGACTGACTCCTAGTTCCTATTAGAATCTCCCAACCAGTTGGAATGTACTTGGGTGTTCAGGGTGAGAGACTTGTTTAAATGAGGAAAAATATTCATTCACAAGCAGATAGAGTGTAATTTCTTCTTATCAAAAACACACACATAACTCTCACAAACTGATGAAGACATTCAGGCCTGGAAAAGTTGAATAATTCCTCCAATGCCATCCTGTGACTTTTCTGATTCCTAGGAATCAAAACAGATTTTCTATTATGGAAAAATTGGTAAGTTGCATGTTGACTAAATGTTGAAATCTGTTGGAACCACTTTCCATGTTATGAGTCGGGTGAAGTACGGAGGTGTATACTAGTCAAGGTAGTTTATATCGGGGACTTGCTTTCTCCTTTCTCTTTGTGTCTTCACACTGTTACCATAGCTATGAAGACCTGGAATGAATGTTGTAACACTGGCTATTTGGGCTCTGGCAATACCACGAACTGGGTTATGACCCTGGACAGTGTGATGAAACTTCTTTTGAGAATCTAAGAAATAGGTAGGGTGATTTAAGCTTGCAGGTTTTTCCTATTCCAAAATGTCATGATGATCAGCTTGGAATGTAGTGAAGCCTCCAGTCTTGAATCTTAAACTACCTGTTGGACATCTCAAACCAGATGTCCACTAGACCTCTCAAACTCAACATGTCCCAAACTGACCTTATTATCTTTCCCTCCAAATGCCCTCCCCTTCCTAATTTCCCTCTTACCATCCTCCCAGTCATACAGGCTTGCAGCCTAAGTATCACCTTGTACCCCTCACTGTCTCTTACCCACCATATCCAGTCTGATGCTAAGACCTGTTGATTTTATCTTCATAACATCTCTTGCATATTCCCCCCTTTCTCCTCCACCACTGCCACTACCCTGGAGCAGGCCCTCATTGCCTCACACCTGGACACTGCTGATGGGTCTCCCTGTCATGAGTCTCCCCATTCTGGACCATCCTCCACTCAGCTGTCAAAGTGATCTTCCTAAAGTACAAGTCTGTCCATCCCTTCCCCGTTCAATTGGCAGCTAGGTGGCACAATGGATAGAGCACTGGCTGTGGAGTCAGGAGGGCCTGAATTCAAATCCAGTCTCAGACACTTGACACATTCTAGCTGTGTGACCCTGGGCAAGTCACTTAACCCTCATTGCCCCACAAAAATAAATGAATGAATGAATGAATAGGTAAAGAGATAAATGAATTAATTAATATATTAAAATAAAATAAAACAAAATAAACTCCAGTGTCTTCCTGTAACCTGCAGAATAAAATGTAAAACCCTCTGTTTGACTTTTAAAGTCCTTTGTAACCTGCCCCCTTCCTACCTTTCCAGTCTTCTTACACCTTATACTTCCCTCCTCCCCAGTCCCCACACACTCTGTGATCCAGTGACACTGGCCAGCTTGCTGTTCCAAGAAGTCCCTCTGACCTTGGAGGTTTTCTGCTAACTTTTTTTTGTGTGTGTGTGTTTTTTTCTTTCTTTTTTTTTTACTGAGGCATTTGGGGTTAAGTGACTTGCCTAGGGTCATACAGCTAGTAAGTGTTAAGTGTCTGAAGCTGGATTTGAACTCAGGTACTCCTGACTCCAGGGCTGGTGCTCTATCCACTGCACCACCTAGCTGCCCCCGGTTTTCTGCTAACTTAATTAGCTTAATTTTCTGTTTCACTGTGCAAGTAATTGATGAGAACAGAAGACTCTGTGTATCCCTGAACTACTCTTTGGAAGTTTTTACTATATGGATTTTCATTGTAGTTCCTATTCCACAGTCATGAGGAATGTAAGCTTTAGATTTCCAATGGAATTCAAATCAACAGTCCATTAAGCAATTAGTATATATCAGACAGTGTGTTGGGCACTAGAGGTACAAAGACAAACAAAAAAATTATCCCTGCCCTAAGGTGGCCTACATCCCATGGGTCACATTGAATATGATGACATGGATTCACATCCAGGATGAACACGTCAGGAGATGTACTGGTAAATAGGAGGACACATTGGCAAGATGAGTAAAAGATGAGTAAAAGTAAGTTCTGTTTGACTAGCAAAAGTCAGACAATGACTACAGATGTGCCCCTACTGACATCAGCTACTCCACTCTGCCTGTCTCTCTTCTCTGCTAAACACATATAGATCATCTTTGCCTAAACACAGTTAAGTCAAAGGTTGCGTTTGGTACTTAACTTTGGTGAGTTACAACTGCTGCCCTTAGTATGTTGTACAGACTAGAGATCTGAGCCAAAGGTCCAGTGGCGAATTCAAGGGGAGAGATGCTCTTTGCAAGTCAGTCTACTTGGGAGAGACTTTTTTTAAACTCCTTTGGAAAAAGAAGACTCCTCAGTTGAGAAGTTACTGCATTAAGTGGATTGCTTGTTGAGTGAATTGCACTTTGCTAGTTGCAGGGGAGGACAGGAAGATGCAGGAGATTGCATTATATGTTGTTCCAAAGAAACTTACATCCTGATGGAGAAGATAGGACAGACATAAATGTAAATTAGTAATAAATATATCTGGAACTATCTGCATATATCACTAAATACACTTGGGCTAGGGGGAATGTTATTGAGAGGTGAGAAGGAAGAATTCCATTGATGAAGAAACATTGTATTATATATTCAAAGGTGACACACCAGTTGTCTTCTGGATAGTCCCATCTTGATGCCCCATTGGCACCCTAAAGTCAACACATCCAAAGTGAGGCTCATTATCTTTCCTCTTTTTTTTTTTTTTTTTTAGTGAGGCAATTGGGGTTAAGTGACTTGCCCAGGGTCACACAGCTAGTAAGTGTTAAGTGTCTGAGGCCGGATTTGAACTCAGATACTCCTGACTCCAGGGCCGGTGCTCTATCCACTGCGCCACCTAGCTGCCCCATTATCTTTCCTCTTAAAGTCCTTTTATAACCCACCTCCCTTATTAACCATTTCAATCTTCATACACCCACATACTGTGAGAATCAGTGACATGGACCTCCTTGCTGTCTCTTGAATAAGTCACTCTCTTCCCAATTCTTTATTTTCATTGGCTGTCCCACGTGTCTGTAATTTTCTGCCTCCTCTCCTCCATCTCCTGCATTCCCTGGCTTCCTTTGAATCTCAGCCAAAATCTTACGTTTTGCATGAAGTATTTCAAGGTCTTCCCTCTGAGATAATTTCCAATTTATCCTTTATATATCTTGTTTGTACATAGTTGTTTGCATGTTGTCTCACCCATTAGATTGTCAGCTCATTGAGAGCAGGAATTAGTTTTGCCTTTCTTTGTAACACTAATGCCTGGTGCATAGTAGGTGCTTAATAAATGCTCATTGCTTTGATCTGCTTTGCTTCCAAATTTCCTTATGACTTTTGAAGGCACCGGCATTCCATTTAACCATGCGTGAGCCTTTAGAGACATTTTTTTAAATACTTCTCTGTCTCTGCCTCAGCCTCAGCTCACCTCTGCCCCCATAGCCAATCAGTTGCTAAATCCTACCAATTCTACCTTCATATCATCCTTATTTGTTTCCTTCTCCCCACTTACACTACCACCAACCTGATTCTGAGCTCATATCACCATTTGCTTTCACTGTTTTAATAGTCTGCTAGTTGGTCTTCTTCAAAAGGCTACAGAGAGGGGCAGCTAGGAAGCATAGTGGATAAAGCACCAGCCCTGGATTCAGAAGGTCCTGAGTTCAAATTCAGCCTCAGACTTGTCACTTGACACTTACTAGCTGTGTGACCTTGGACAAGTCACTTAACCCTCATTGCCCCACAAAAACAAAACAAAAAGAAGCCTACAGAGATTGTCTTCCCAAAGTATGGGTCTGGCCATCGGGATCCCCAGCTCACGAACCTTCAATAAGTAGCTCCCTATTTTTCCTAGGATAAAATCCACCCTCCTCCACCATCTGGCTCCAACATACTTTCCAATATTATTTGACATTATTCCCCTTAATGCACTCTACATTTCAGTTGAACAAAATTAGAGACATTTATTCTAGATCTTGCCATAGCATCACCCTCTATCTTTCATTAATTCAGACTTTCCATGGTGTCTAGAATACATTCCCACCTAATATGCTCATTAAAAAATTGTTGTCTTTCTTCAAGGTTCAGCTCAGGTACAAATACCATAGTCTTGATTCCTCCTTTTTCTTTTGTTTTACTTACTTGTACAAGTGTTATATACTAAGCCTCCCTCCCCTGCCCTCCCCCTATAAAATATATAAGCCCCTTAAAGGCAAGGGCTGTTTTATTTTTGTATCCCCAGTGCCTTGGATGCAGGAGGGGCTTAATAAATGTTTTGTTGAATTGTAAACCTCAAAGTACTATGACACAGAATTTAACAGTTTATGAATTGAAAAGGACCACTGAGGTTATGTAGTTCAACCTGTACTTGAACAAGAAACCTCTAATCACTCAGTCAGGCAACAAGCAAGTATTAAGTACCTATCATGCTCACTTAGAACAGTCTTCTAATAAAAGCATTTCAATGCTTAATTCCCTAGTGGGGATACAAAGAATGATAGAAATGTTCCTTGACATAAAGGAACTTACATTGTAATGGAAGAGACAAGATGTGAACAACTAAGAATATGCAGAATAGAAGTAAGCGAAAGTCATCCAGCCTTTGTTCAGACTTCTAGGCTTTAGTCAATACAAACTATTATTATGATTATATTTGTCAAATTTATACACAGTATCAATGATAATGGTACTATAGGATCATAGATTGAGGGCTGGAAGGGACCTTAGACACCAACTAGCTCAACTTCTTCATTTTACAGATGGGGAAACTAGGGCACAGGGGGTTAAATGACTTGACGAAGGTCATGGAGGTATTAAATGGAAGAGTCAAGGTTCAAACCTAGGTTGCATGCCCACAAACTTTCCACCATGCCATGCTACCTCGCTAATAACAGCAAGATTCAATTCAAGGCAATTGAACTAGGAACTGGCTTTGCTGATGAAACTTCAGCTATACTCTTGACTCCTCATTCCTTCCTTAGATATTTCAGTTGCCTAGCGACACCTGGTGGAAGCAGCAAAAAAGTACTGAGATTGTGTTTATTGAGCGTCCTTGTTCATAGAATTATAGAACATTGCATTCAATGCTACGCAGAACATTAGAAGCATTTAATTCAGTCTTCTGTCCAAAGTTGGCCCCTACTTGAATACTCCTAGGGAGAGAGAAGTCACTACTATTCAATGTAGCCTACTTCCATTTTTTTAACAGCTCTAATTATTAGTCAATAAATATTTCAATTAATTGTTAGAAAACTTTCCGTATATGGAGCTGAATGCTATTTCCCTGTGACTTGGTTTTAGTCCTTCCTTCTAGAATTACGTAGGACAAATACACTCCAATTTCCATATCTTTACAATATTTGAAGATAACTAATATGTTCCTGAAAAATCTTGTCAATAAGCCAAACATCATCTTCCTCAGGTCTGTTTATCTTCATCTATAGGAATTCCAGTTTATGAAGTTTTCTTTTTAAAGATGTTGCAGGAAATGGAATATAGTGTTTCACAGGTAGTTTGACCAGTGAAGAATGTAGTGAGGCAGACTCTTCCTTCATTAGTTCCATCCTCCCTTCCTTCCTCCCTTCCTTCCTCCCTTCCTTCCTTCCTTCCTTCCTTCCTTCCTTCCTTCCTTCCTTCCTTCCTTCCTTCCTTCCTTCCTTCCTTCCTTCCTTCCTTCCTTCCTTCCTTCCTTCCTTCCTTCCTTCCTTCCTTCCTTCCTTCCTTCCTTCCTTCCTCTCTTTCAAGTCTCTCTATCTTGCTCAGGCTGGAAATGCAAGGGCTACTTACATGTTAATTCCAATCTTATCAGGACAGGAGCTTTACCTGCTCTGTTTTTCTGCCTGGGCAGGTTCATCCCTCATTAGGCAAATGCTCTTTCCAGTGGTTTTCTGTATCCCCAAGGCATTTTTTAAAATAAATGGCTTTCAGGCCAGATCCACTATCATCTTGTACCGATTCAATTTCTCTTAACCTCATAATAGGACTTTATATTTATCTTATTAGATATTATCTTTTTTATGTATTTGTGGTGTAGTAGAGAAAACCCTGAGCTGGTGTGAGAAGAAACCTGTGTTTACATCTGATCATCAATATTCATTAATTTTATTATTCTAGACAAGTCACTTAAATTCTTTGATCTACAGTTTCCTCATCACCATAAAATGGTGGCATTCATATTCATGGTACTTACCTCTTAGAGTTGTTGTAAGAATTAAATGAGAATGTCTTGAAAGTACTATATATGTGTCAATGATGATTGTATTGAGTTTCTAGTCTGTCATCCAGTGTATTGGGTATCCCATTTGTCTTTATAATCTCTATAAATTTGATAAATATGCTTTCTATGCCTTCAAGTAAATTTCTAAATTGTTAAAGAGATATAGTAGCAAAGAACTGCAAATGATTCAGATGCCCATTGGTCAGGGAATAGTTAATCAAATTGTGGTAGATGAATTTAATGGTAATAAAAGAAAAAAGCATGATGAATACAGAGAAGCATAGAAAGATCTACATGAACTGATACAATGTTTAGTAAGTGGAGTCAGGAAACTTATATATAACGTGACTACAGCAATTTAAAAGGAAAGAACAATCACAGTCCAATTAAAATTGGATGTTGTAAAATTATAAAGAACAAGCTTGGCCCCAGAAGAGAGATGATAAGACCCCTCCTAACCCTACCTTACTGCCCTGTGGAAAAAAAAGAAAATGAGATTGTTTTACATAATTTATTATTGATTCTACATTGAGTTTTTTTTTTTTAATTTTTGCAGGGCAATGAGGGTTAAGTGACTTGCCCAGGGTCACACAGCTAGTAAGTGTCAAGTGTCTGAGGCCGGATTTGAACTCAGGTCCTTCTGAATCCAGGGCCAGTGCTTTAGCCACTGTACCACCTAGCTGCCCCCCTACATTGAGTTTTGATGGTCACCATTTTCATCTAAATGTTCACAAACTAAGTGGCCAGGGTGGCTTAAATTCAAGATGGTTCTAGCTTGGGGATGAGGTCAACCAGGTAGTTCTGAATTATTTGTCCATTTACCTTTTATTTATTTGTTTGTTTGTTTGTTTATGCAGGGCAATGAAGGTTAAGTGACTTGCCCAGGGTCACACAGCTAGTGAGTGTCAAGTGTCTGAGGCCAGATTTGAACTCAGGTCCTCCTGAATCCAGGGCCGGTGCTCTATCCACTGCACCACCTAGCTGCCCAACCAGGTAGTTCTAAGATGCCTTCTTGTTACTTACAAGATTGTTTTGTGGGGCAGCTAGGTGGTACAGTAGATAGAGCACTGGCCCTGGAGTCAGGAGGACCTGAGTTCAAATCCGGCCTCAGACACTTAACACTCACTAGCTGTGTGACCCTGGGCAAGTCACTTAACCCCAATTGCCTCACTAAAAAAAAAAAAAAAAGATTGTTTTGAGGTGTCACAGTCTACAAGAATGTTTACTTGCATATAATCTTTGCAGAGTCACCACTGAAAATAAATACCAACCTGATTCCCCACCCCCTTAGTCCAGACCTCTCACTTCATTGGTAGGGAACTCCTGATGAGGAAACTTCTACCAATTCTGATCTACAACAATTTTACAATTTATAGTCTTAGAGACCTGTCTGAGGACTCTGAGAGAGCAAATGACCTGCACAGGGTCACACAGTCAATATATATCAATGACAAGATATTAATGCAGTTCATCCTGAAACTGAGGCCAACTATCTACTATTCCACACTTGTTCCTCTAACCTGACTGCTAGTCACCATGAAACCACTTGCCAGAATTGAATCCTCCCCAGGTTTACAGCCTTAACAACTACAACCCAGATGTCTTATATTCTGATATTCTAGTAAACTAGAGCTATAAAAACTACTAGACTCTAGTAAGGAGCATTGTGGCTGTGGAGCTATGTATCAACAATCCTTAGCCAGGAAAAAAGAATAACTGATGGGAAAAAAGAAAGGAAATATTCCTATGTGCCACACACTGTGTTAAGTGCTATATCTCATCTGATCCTCACAACAATATTGAAAGGTAGGTGCCATTATTGTTCACATTAAGTTGAAGAAACTGAGGCAAACAGAGGTTAGATGACTTGTCCAGAGTCATACAGCTAGTAAATATCAGAGGCCAAATTTGAACTCATGTCTTCCTGACTCCAGACCCAGAGCTCTATTAACTATATTACCTAGCTGCCTTAATGATGGACATTTTCTTGGGCTTCCCATAGACTTGTCCTATCTTCTCAAAGACTTCAGTCATAATTTCCTTCTTCCCCAAGCTGCTTAGCCCATGTCTTATTTTCACAAATTATCCCATTTTTCCTGGTTTTGCTTATAGGAAACTGGAACAATTGAGTGTCTGGCATTTTACTTGATGAAACCAGAGGTCTCTATATGTAAAAGGGAAAGTATCATTTTGTTTTAGTGTTGCAGTGGGGAGGAAGTATAAGAAATATGTATCATTATAACAATAGTTCATGTTTCTGTCTTTCAACATATTTCATGTTATACTTTTATCTTAATGACCCAGTGAAGTAATATTTTATAAAGATTATCATTACCACTTTACAAATTGAGGTTCAGAGATGTTAATTGACTTGCTCTAGGGTGTGTAGCTATTACATGTCAGAAATGGAACCAGATACCAGGTCTTCTGACTCCAAAATTTATGCTTTTTCTGTTACAGTGGCCAAAGGGTTAAAGCAGGATAGAGGGATGGAGGTACGTGAAAAATCCTAAATGTAGTGCAGGTCCAAGAATGTCAAGTCTGCCACTGGTCATGGCTATTCTATTCCCTCCACTAGACTTTGCTTGATAGGGAATATGATAAAATTCCAGGAACTGATTCTGGTTATATAGTAGTAGGGCAGAATGGCCCATTGAAGGGAGGGCTTGCAATGAAGAAGAAAGGGACCCTAGAAAAGGATGACAGAGAAAGAAGAGATAATGGGGAACAGAGTCATAATACGGAACTTATGAACCTGGTTCAAGTACCCCAATTTCTTTCCTTCAGTTGGAAGATAAACACCTGCCAGGCAAATGAAGATGACCCACAGTAGGTGTTGGGAAGTCTGCCTACCTGACCTCATTTTTTAATTTCCCACCCAGGGAAAGTGTCTATCCTTTGCTCATTTCCCCAGGATAGGCCAAAGTCACTGTCATCCCACTACTCTAGTTAGAGCTCTGAGGTAAAGTGGGGTTCTAGAGGTAGGGCCCTGACTAAAAAATATACTATAATAACCTTAAGCTTCAATGTGGTTGTTCTGTAAAGGAGGCCTCTCCTCTCCTTCTCTCACCCCATTATGTTATAGGCATGTAGGCAAGAGACAGAGGGCTAGGATAGGAGCTGTGGTGGTCTTGGACATGCTTCTGGTCAATTACAGTTTATGATCTGCAATGACTTCCACTAAACAATGCTGAGTCCACAAGAGGAAGTGCTGCTTCATCTAAGAAGCTTTTCCTGGTTCGCCCAGTTCCCACTTCCTTCTTCTCTAAGGCTATCTTCAATTGTACTCTGTGTTTTACCATATATCTACAGAATTATGTATACATTCTCTGAGGGCAGGGCTATTTTGACTTTTCCTTGTAGGTTGGCTGACTAATGTTGGCTAATTAAAAGAAAGAATAAAAATGGGAAGATTTGAAAGCAATTAAAACAGCTGTAATCGATCACTGTTTCTGAAGGAGGTTTAACAGATGCAAATCAATTGGCACAACAAGGAAGTTAAAAGAGCCCAGAAACTGCCTGAGCTAGTAAGCATTTGATCTCCTTGCCAAGTGAAGAGCTATGGCAGTCAAGGGCAACACTAGTTAAGAATGTAAACTCATTTGTAAAATTTTACAATGAGAGGATCATAAAACATTTGGAGTAAAATCCCTTCATGAAACAGTGAAGCAGAGCCAAAATGGCAGAGTAGCAGGAAGACATACAGCCTGGTTCCCCAACATAACTCCTCCATAAACATCTAGAAAATACACCAGACTGTGTCCTGATTCAGAAATCTAAGGGAAAAAATCACAGTGAGTCATTTTTTTCAATCCAGGTCTGTACATGGATCTCTTTATATACAGAAAGATCTTGGGAGACCAGGGATGAGGCTCTAGCTATGAAAGCATTTCAGTGGAGCAACTTAAAAAAGGATTGAGGCTGTTTACAGGTAAGAACAGGTCCCAGATCTACACAAAGGAGGCTAACCTTGTGTAGGATGAAGGAATAAATTGCAGGTCACAAGTCCAGGACCAAATGAAGAGGGGACCTGCACATAGTGGTTATATTTCAAAGTAAGAAACAGTCATTGAATCTAGGCTGAAAGCAAGAAAGGAGTTGCAGGAGTATGACTGATCCCAGGAGAAAATTTGGATCTCAATTACAGTCCACAAGCCTGCAGGGGAATAACCAGGGCAGAAATCCCAAACCAAATTGAAGCATACATTCTGTCATTCTATACCAACTGAGAACATTCCAGCTGGCTGATAATAACTAAGTCTAATAGTGGTCTCCTGGGATTACAACCAGGGGCAAGCACACAGATATGCTCCTTATATCTGAGCCCAGGTCAGAAATGTGCAGAGCTCAGACCAGGAGGGCAGTGATTAAACTTTGCCCTGGAACAGACCTTTCTGAGAGCAATGAAAGCTCTATCTTGAGCTTTCCTTGAGATCCTGGAATAACACAGCACTCAATGTCTTAAGAAAGTAGCCATAAGAGCTAAGGATACAAGCTCAGTACAGACATCTCTCCAGAAGTCCACAGAGCATAGCTCTAACATAGTCCTAAGTCAGGAAGTAGGATGGAAGATTGATCAAACAACAACAAAAAAGTCCTATTATCAACAGGTACTATGGTAACAGGGATGCTCAAGAGACAAATTCAAAAGAAGAGAATGACTCCAAAGCATTTATAAGCCAAGACTCAAAGAAAAACACAGTTTGTACAAAAGTTCAGTTAGATTTCGTAAGAAAAATTAAACAAGAGTGTAAAAATCCAAATGAGAACAGTAGTGGGGGGAAATAAAAGCTTTGGAACAAATATTTGGAAAAAGAATGAACAACTGGGGCAGCTGGGTGGCACAGTGGATAAAGCACCGGCCCTGGATTCAGAAAGACCTGAGTTCAATTCCGGCCTCAGATACTTTACACTAGCTGTGTGACCCTAGTCACTTAACCCTCGTTGCCCTGTTTAAAAAAAATTAACAACTTGGAACAAGAGGTACAAAATCTTAGTTAAAAGACAGATACCTGAAGATTAGAATGAACTAAATAAAAACAACTAACTCGGGGCAGCTAGGTGGCGCAGTGGATAGAGCACCGGCCCTGGAGTCAGGAGTATCTGGGTTCAAATCCGGCCTCAGACACTTAATACTTACTAGCTGTGTGACCCTGGGCAAGTCACTTAACCCCAATTGCCTCGCTAAAAAACAAACAAACAAAAAAACAACTAATTCCATGTGACAATAAGAAATATTAAACCAAAGTCAAAAGACTGAAAATTAGAAGAAAATGTAAGATGTAGCAAAACAACTGACCTGCAAAAAAGATTCATG
This sequence comes from Dromiciops gliroides, assembly GCF_019393635.1. NCBI lineage: Eukaryota > Metazoa > Chordata > Mammalia > Microbiotheria > Microbiotheriidae > Dromiciops > Dromiciops gliroides. The sequence continues at coordinate 409,285,937 of NC_057864.1, read as the reverse complement.
GGAAATAATTTAAGAATCATTTGATGACCTGAAAGTCATGATTAAAGAAAGGGCCTATACATCATATTTCAAGAACTCATAAAAGAAAATTGCCCAGATTGCTTAGAACCACAGGGCAAAGTGAAAATGGAAAGAGTTTACTGTGCACCTCCTGAAATAAATCCTCAAAGGAAAACTCTCAGGAACATCAAGAACATCATCAGGAACCGAAATCCAGAGCTTCCAAGTTAAAGAAGAAATGTTTCAAACATCCAGGAAAAAAGAGTTCCAAGGAGCCACAGTTAATACCCTAAACAATTTTAGTAGCCACCACTATTTAGGACCAGAGAAACTGGAATATGATATTTCAGAAGGCAAAAGACATAAGCTTACAACTGAGGATAACTTACTTAGAAAAGCTTAGTATACTACAGGAGAAAAAAATGAACTTTAAATGAAATGGGGGATTTCTAAGCATTCCTGATGAAATGACCAGAACTGTATAGAAATCTTGAAATATAAACACAGGAGTAAAGAGAAACAAAAAGGTAAATATGATTGAACAATCATAAGGGACTCAAAGAGTAAACTGCATTCTAACTTGGGGAGATGTTTGTATGCTCTCAGAATCCTATCATTGGTCATATAGGAAGAGGGCCTGGGAATGATCTTGTTATGTTTTGGTGATCTTAAAAGAAGAATAGAAACGGAAAAGGAAAGGAATATAGTAGGTGGGGGAAAAGAAAGTGATGTTGGGGAAAATTATTTCACATAATTTGAATGCACAAATAGAAAGCTAAGCAAAGGAAACAGGGAGAAAGTAACACCTGAACCTCATTAACATCTGAATTGGTTAAAAGAGGGAAGAATATACACACACAGGTGGGTGTAGAAATACATTTTACTAAATAGGGAAATGAGGGAAAGGGGAAAATGGAGGAGGTAGGGGATAAGAGGGCAGGTAGATTAAGGAAGGGGTTAGTCCAAAGCAAAATAAACTCTAATTTAGAAGGGTGATCTCTAGGAAGGGTTTAAAAGAAAATAGAACCTGTGATTCCGTGTGGAATATAACAAGAGAAGAAGGGGAAGGAAACAGAAGTATATTTCACCTAACCTGAAGCACTGGTATCGAGCACACTTTCTCTCTTATTCCTTATAAAGAGGGGACAGGAAACAAAAGGAAGGTATAAGAGAAGAGGATGGAGGGAGATGATAATAATTACTGTGAGTTTCAGTGAGATGGATTCACCAATAAAATGGAAGAAGATAACAGAATAGATTTGAAAGCAAAAATCCAACAATATGTTCCTTACAAATAAACACACTTGAAACACAGATTCACACAGAGTTAAAATAAGGGACCAGAACAAAATCTATTATGCTTAAGCTAAAATGAAAAAGTCAGAGGCAACAATCAAGGCAACAGCAAAAATAAATTTTACTAACAGAGATTAACAGGGAAACAATATTTTGTTGCAATGAATTATTAAAACTAAACATGCCAAGTGACATAGCATCTAAATGCTTTTTTAAAAAGTCAAATGAGTTACAGGGAAAAATTTATAGTAAAATTGCTATGATTTTACAACCCTACCCCGCCCCCATCACACACAAATTGAAGTCTACCCAAGGAGCCAAGAAAATAGCCATAGACATTGGGATCCAAAAAATGAAGATGTGTGAAAGAATGAAGTATAGCAGCTAGGAACTAGAGACTGTTTTCAGGGGAACTTGAGTCATCATCATAGACAAAAATAATTTGTACCAGTGTGCAGGCATCCAAGGTTAGCAACTTGCTGTGATTGCCTTACCTGGTAGACTTCATATGTGTTTTTTAAAAGTCTTAAGTAGCTTTGGTCTCAGATCTGTTCATTTTAGAAGCCTCCTTCTAATTTTCCTCCCTCCCTTCCTTCCTTCCTTCTTTCCTTCCTCCTTTATTTTTTCCTCCTCCTCCTCCTCCTTTTCCTCAATGAAAGATACTCTCCATCACAAGTATAGTCACCAGAGTTAGTTGTGTATTTTCAATGATGGAGTAGAGTTCACTCCTGTGGAATGAATCCACTTTCCAATACCTTTGAGAGGGCTCAGGTTTATGGTACTTAAAAACAAAACAACTACTTCTCCAGCAGCAGCTGGACATAGTAGATTTAGCATTGAACTTGGATTCAGGAACACCTGAATTCAAATTCCACTTTATACACTTACTAGCTTTGGGACCCTGTGCAAGTCACTTAATTTCTCTGTAACTCAGGTTCCTCATCTATAAAACAGCATGAATAATAATGTCTATATTACTGGGTTGTTGTAATGACCAAATGAGATACTATATGTAAAGTGTTTTGAAAACCATAGCAATTATTATTACCACAAAGACATTCATAGTGTGGCTTAACTAGCAGAAGATGTCACCTGAACAACAAATTAGAATGCCAATTTTGAGCTGAAGAGAGTTTTTCTAGATATAGCACCCCCCTACTACTGAGTGCACTCTGAGCCTAATAGACCTTTGGGGATGTTATGTTTGTGTCTGGAATTATACATGACTAATTATTTAAAGAACTAGCATACTTTGTTCTCTCTACTTATCATCACAGTTTATCAGGGTTGCTATGGGCTTGAGGGTGCTGAGCTACCATCCAGAACAATCCATATCCTGCCCTCTCCGCCCCCCCCCAAAGAATTCTGACACCCTTGAGAAGTGGTCATACTTGGAGATATCCAATAGCAGCTGAGAGAGGGTACCTCCTGAGGCAACCCATTCTTCCTTTGGATAGCTCTAACTGTTAAGACATTTATCTTTACCAGGCCTAAATGTGCCTTAAAACAAACAAACAAAAAACCTTCCTTCTGTCCCATTGCTTTTAGAGATGTCTTTTGGGGCCAGAAGGTACAAATCCAATTTCTCTTCCACAGGACATCCTTTCAAGTCAGCTGTCATATTCTCTCTGACCCTTTTCCTCTCGTTGCTTAACAGCCCCCAGTTTCTTTAGAAGGTCTTCCTATGACATGAATTCAAAGGCCTTTGAAATGATTTTGTAGGAAGATGGCTTTGGACAGAGAAGATCTCAGATCCTGGCAAACATTCCTCCTGGGCTTAGCGATGGACCATTTTACTAAGCCATATGGGGAATCGCTTCTGGACTCCTTCGTTCAACCCAGGAAACCACAGAGGGTTGCTGGAGCAGGTTGAGAACCAAGTAGAGTGGACTGAAACCTGGAGCTTTGGTGGGGTCTCAGCATTCTTTGAGTTGAGATATACTGAGACACAGCAGGCTGATGGCTGCAGAAAAGTGATTTTCAAGCCTAAAAGGATTTGGTGTGGCCTGACTAAGCTGGGCAGTGGATTAAGCCTTCCCCAAGCCTCTGCCTGGCTGATTAAACTTGGCTCAGCCTTAGGGCATTCCAGAAGGGTTCAGTATAACACTCCTGGAAACAAATCCTGAGGCTAACCCAATTCCAAAAGGCCCCAACCCAACCCTAGCCTGGCAGAGTGAAACCTCATGATGTTTAGCTAGGCACCAGTGACCCTAGCCAAGCTGTGGGAGATAGGCAAACTCAACCTCAGCAGCCCTTGAAGCCTGTGGTGAGAGCCTAGAAAAGGGATAACTCCCCACCACACACACACACCAGCTCTACCCTTTTCCTATCCCCGTTCCCCCCCCCCCCGCCCCCACCCCAGCCCATCATCACGGGAAAAAGACAGCAAGTACAACCTACAGAGGGACAGGTCCCTGAACCTGGTGACAAGAGAGAGCCTGTCCCCTAAAGGACAAGTTTAGTTTGGCCCACTATGCTCAATAACTACTAGATCTTGCCTGTACCATTCAGTTTTCCATGCTGACCAAAGTGCAGCCCCCAAGGAAAACTTCAACCATTATGAGAAAGTACTTCTGGATAAAAAGACTCCCAGGGAATAAAACCCCAAAAGGATACTAATTCTACAAACTCAAGTAAAGTCTCAGAGAAAAAAAAATACCCTGGCTACAGGAAATGCAGGAGTATCCAGAGGAAATGAAACAAAAGATATGGAATGGAAAAACTAAGAGAAAAGAAGGACAAGGAAAATAAAGACCCAGTGGTAAATCTCATTCAAGAACTGAATGCTCTGAAAATTAGAATGGGCCAGTCAGAAAACAGGAACTCAACAATACCAGAAATATGAAAACAAAACAAATGTTTTAAAACCCCAGGATATCTAAGAAAATATAGTATTAAAAACAACTGACCTAGAAAATAAGTCAAGGAAAGACAAAGAATATTCAGATATTTCTAAAATTATGATTAAAAAATCTGGGTGCCAAATTTCAGGAAAAAAAAACCCATATTCTACTTCATTAGATAAAGCCTGCTTGGAGCCTTGGTAAATAAGAGCTTTAAACTTTCACATAGAGCATGGCACCGTCATCTGTCTTATCTTGTTATGGAATTCTCCTTTCAGAGGTCTGTCAGCTCTTCACTTAAAATACCCTTGGTTTCTCAAGAGCAATGGAAACTTCTAGCTGACAGTCACAGAAAACGGGGACAGTTACTTGCTTTGAAAAAACACAGCCAAAGCAAAGATGACACAAATATAACTTTCAGCTAAGTGTAACGCAAGTGGTTGCTATTCCAACCCTAACAAGCCAGGGGTTCCTAACAGTGAGCATGCCACAAAGTGATGGGCTGACTTCCGAAATAATGAGCTCTCCATTGAAATTATTCTGTCAGAGGCTGGATGACCATTTATCCAGAGATCTTGTAGAGAAGACACATGGATTGGTTAAAGGTTTGGACCTTTGATGTCCTTTTTTATTCTATAGTAAAAATGTAGGAAGTGGAACTAGTGTCTAATTGTGAGCTATCATTGGACATTAACCTAAGGACTATTTGAGGGGTAGCTCGGTGGTGCAGTGGATAAAGCACCAACCCTGGACTCAGGTAGGACCTGACTTCAAATCCAGACTCAGACACTTGACACAACTAGCTGTGTGACCCTAGGCAAGTCACTTAACCCTCCTTGCCCTGCAAAAAGGGACTATTTAATAATTAATATAACCAAAACAACAGTATACAGTGTAATATGAGGTACCTTCCATTTATTGATTATATATTTCTTGCTTGGCCTTGTAAATTATTTATGCTTGAGATTTAAGGGATATGTCTATCTATCTATCTATCTATCTATCTATCTATCTATCTAGTTTTATCTCAGATCAATGATTTATTGCATATTAGCATTGTTTTATATCCAAGTGCATGGATGCATATGTAGAAAGTGAGTAAGAAGGTAGGGAAAGAGGGAAAGAATGAAGGAAGAAATGAAGAAAGGAAGTGAGGGAAGGAGAGAGGGAAAGAAAGAAGGAAGGAAAAGAGGAAGGATATAGGCAAGTGGGTAGATAGGTATCTTACAGCATAGCTTAATACAGTGGAAAGAACATTGGCTTCAGAGTGAGAGTTCTTGGGTTCAAATCTGAGAAATAACTCTAGCACTGTACTTTTAGGTGAGTCACTTAATCTCATTTTTCCCAGCTGAAAAATGGGGAATTGTATTAGATAAAATATAAAGTCCCTCCCAGAACTAAATATGGTCCTTTGATGAAGCAATCCACACTACACGGCTACAAGGTGATAGTAATTTTTGTTTTTAGGCACAGCAGGTCAGTGACAATGGTATAGAACTGGCAATTGGGCTTAGTGGGGATTTTCAGGGTAGAAAGTATAGGGGTTTTTTCCAGTTTGGATTTGACTTTGAGTGCTAATTTAGACTCATTGTTTTTAGGAAACAAAAGTGAACATATTTCTCCTCTTTTTAGATCTCTGAGACTCTAAAAGAAAGGTCTGACTTTTTAAAAATGAAAGGTATTTGATGAGGGAAGACCAAGCAAGCTCAGTATGATTTTTTTTCCTGTTAACCATAGCAATGTGTTGAGTTAACATTCATTTTTTAAGCAAATATTATGTGCCAAGAATCATTCTAGGGGCTGGAGATAAAAGGAAAGGCAAAAACACTCCTTGCCTTCAAAAAGCCCACAAGTCAATGAAGGAGATAACATGTAAACAACTATGTAACAACAAGATATATACAGGATAAATTGGAGATAATCTCTGATGTCTTAATTTTGACATTTGTGGGTTTAATTATTGACAGATTCATATTTGCTATTAGTCACCTAAAGTTTGACCAGCAGAGGTACTTATGAACTTTAAAAAATTAATTAATGAAGTTAAATTAGGTTACTCTAATCTTCTTTTTCACATACTTCCCTACCCCAACTGCTTGATGTTTTATTTATTTAACACAGTGATAAATTAACACAGTGCAAAAAGCTGGAAAGCAGTTGATGTAACATCTTATCAAAACTGTTACTCAACATAATCACAAGCTGAGGCACTTTGCATGTGCTATTGGATTGTTTTGAAGAATTTTAAGAGGACAAAAGTCATGAAGTTACTCATTCCCTCTCTAAAGTAGTTTAGTAAAGAGTCGCCAGTTTTGTTCTTGGAAGTAAAAAGAGACCATATGTAAAGAGTTAGGTTGCTAAACTTGTTAGAAAATTACCAAATGATATCTCAAAATACCTTCTAACTTTCTGTTCTTGGCTCTACCCCCATATCTACCCAACTCTCATACATGGTATATTCTATTTGCATCTTGTAGCAATGTCTTGTTAAATATTTTGGCTTCTCTCTCATTGAGTCTATTTCATATTCAGGCATCTCATTCCTAGGGCAGAATTCTTGCCTTGTGTCTCCATGAAAGGGGAAACCTTTGATCTCCTTGGTATAGGGAATTCCCTCAACATCATTAGTCGCTTGTTCTATATCTTAGAATCTTAGAGAGTTATCTGGAGGCATTAAGTGGTTAAGTGACTTAAGCAGGATCATACACTTTCTATGTATTTGAGGCTGAATTTGAATGCAGGACTTTATAATTCTGATGCCAACTTTATATCTATGTCACAACTGCCTCTCAGGTATTCTGAGCTGGGGTGTTTATCATCATCATCATCATCACCACATGAATGAATCTTCTTTCTGCTCTTTCCATGATAAAATGAGAGAAGAAATACCATATGGAACAGAAGAAAAGGAAACCTAAATCCACATAGCAGAAATAGCAAATAGATAAATAGGAGTCCTAAAACCTCTGAAACTAGAGCTGGATATGAAGAAACATACAGTCAAACCTGGTTTGATATATGCTAGGGTAGTTTTACACTGGGCTATAGGAAACCTTCTGAATCATATATTGTTCAAGCAGCACTCATTAGAGTGAGAACATGCCTGTTTGGGGGGGGGGTGTTGCCCTTGTAGATTATGTGTATGTCCACATGAAATGTCTAAAGTCTCAAGGGAGGCAAGCTAAGTTGAGGCACCTCTATATTTTTGCTGCTTCTCAAAGTCCTTTCTCTCCCTAAAATTGGTTCTGAAGAGAGTTTGACATCATTTGTGTCCTCTCTCCAAGGCAGTAATGTCTCTCCTTTCTAAAGTTCTCATGCTCATCCTACTCCTCAGGAAGACCCCAGTGAGTAAACTTTCCCTTGGATCAATTTGGAATTTCACCTAGAGAGTAGCATGTAAAACTCCCCTGGGCAACCTGAGTTACAAAGATAACTATGGTTTGCCTTACAGCCTATATATATAGAGCTCCATCCCCTTCCCCTGTCTGCATATATTCCATACCATGGCTTCACATACATCTTCTGGGACACTAGCTATGGACATAGTTCTTGGACACTAGCTATGGATGTTTTGCTCTCTACTAGATTCCAAAGCAAGTTCACATAGGGTCCACTAGAGGGTGCCTCAGATTGTCACATGAAATTCTTTCTTTGGGATTCTAGGTTTATTTATTGGGAACATAACATTTTGGCCTGAGATATAGTGCTACCATGATAACTTATCTGCAGAAAAGATATATTATCATAGGCTATAATGCAGGAAATTGTGCCTAAATGGGTGGCCTTTTGTGCTAAATTTTTGATTTCCTTTTTTCCATTTTTAAATGATAGAATTGACATTTTCTTAATTTAAAATGGGAATCACAATTCCTGCCCTAACTACCTCCTCAGAGAATTGTTGTGAGGGTCAAATGAAATGATGTAGGCTCTTTAAGGCAGGGATTATTTCATTTTTGTATTAGTATCTCCAGTGCCTAACAGTGCCTAGCACATAGTAAGCATTTACTAAGAGATTGATTGTAAACTATAACTCTTTAAAAACATGAATTATTATTATTGTTAAATGTATAAAGGAGGCTTGGTCAATGGGACATCATCCCCAGAACATAGTCAGGGTTGTGTGACTACTGTCAGCCCTGGGAGAAAAGGATAGGGAGCCTCTTTCTAGAAAAGCATGATGAAGTGTAATAGAAGGGTCCTACTCCCCAGTGTGGAGCATATGCATAATTCTGCAACTGATTCCTGTCTGATAACCACATAGTAAAGAGCAAATTATTAATTGGATACCAAGCCAGAACTGGAATACATTCAAGGGGCCCTAACTAAAAAAAATAAATGTCTTTCTCCTTCTCCATCTCCTTCATCTCCTCCTTCTCCTCTACCTTAGTTCCCCCTTTATTTCCTCTTCCTCCTCCTCAATGAAAGATACTCTCCATCACAAGTATAGTCACCAGAATTAATTGTGTATTTTTCAATGATGGAGTAGAGTTCATTTCTGTGGAATAAATCCCCTTTCCAATACCTTTGAGAGTTCTCCTCCTCCTCCACCTCCTCCTCCCCGACCTCCCCCATCTCCTCCTCCTCCTCCATCCTTCACCTCCTGCCTTGCTGGCTGGCATTTAACCAAGGAATATAAGCTGTTGTGGGCCTCAAGGTAGGAGAGAGATCTTAGGCCCTCTCTTACTTGAAGCAGGATTGACAAAATACTATTAGAATTAGCAATTATGAAATCATCAGTAACTTTGGAAAGGGAAGTTTTAGTAGAATGATGATGTCAGAAGTTCTGGGGATACCAAAAAAAAGACAAAAATTGATCCTTGCCCTCAAGGGAGTCACAATTCAATGGGGGAGAAAAGATGCAAACAACTTTGTACAAATATGCTATGGATAGGATAAATAAGAAATTATTAATAGAAAGAAGACACTAGAACTAAGAGAGATTAGAAAAGGCTTCTTGTAGAAGGAGGGATTTTAGCTGGGATTTGAAGGAAGCCAGGGGGGGCAGAAATGAGGACACAGAGAATTCCAGGCATGGGAAACAGCTGGTTGAAAATGACCAGAATCAGGAAGTCTGGGTATCTTGTTCCAGGAACATCAAGGAAGCCAGTATCATACATGGAGAGGAGAAAAATAGGTAAGAAGACCAGAAAGGGTTGGTGAAGTTAGGTTATTAAGATCTTTGAACTCCAAACAAGGATTTTATATTTGATATTGAAGGTCATAGGGAGCCACCAAACTTTATAGAATGAAGGAAAGGGTGACATGGTCAGACCAGTTTCCTATTGGACATTTCAAATAGGATATTCTGGAGACAATTTAATCTCAATATGTCCAAAAATAGAACTCATTATCTCTTCTCCAAAACTCACTCTTCCAAACTTCCCTTCTGTCAGAGGTATCACCATTCTTCCAGTCTCTCAGGTTTGTTATCTTGGTATTGTCCTTCAATTATCAAAAAATGAAATCAGTTAAAACATTTATATAAAAAAATAGGGAGGAGTAGGAAGTGAGCCAGAACTACAGGTCATCTTTTAATATTTGATATGTTATATGATATATATTATATTAGTCATCATATATGTTTTGTTAGTCATCGTGGACAACCTAGTGGCCAACTTTTTGATAACATGGTTCTTCATAATTAGGCTAGTCCTAGAACAACAGATTTACATGTTTGTTGGATTTTATTCTGGTTCATTTTAAAGTATCATTAAATGAAGTCTATCTTGCTAGAACATATTAGAGCTGCTGCTATGTTTCATGGTCTTTAAGAATTCAAAGTTACCACTATGTTGTGGTAAGGAATGATTGCAAGACTTTTGTGTGAGATTTACATATGTATATTTAATAAATATAATCTTAATGTGACTGTTTTCTTAGCATGGACTTTGAGTTGTTTTCCCAGTCATGGCTTTTGCTGCATTCCCTTTCTGAATGGAGGCATATCAGGAAGATGATTGGCTGGATTGTGTGCTTCTTGTGACCATGGAACAGATATTTTTTGTGTAACTCTCATTGTTCAAAATTGAAACCTTAACTTAAACCATAGTCACTTCAATTCCTCTTCAGAACCATAGCTAGCAGTTTTGCAAAATGAAATCAGCTTCATAAAATGCACACTGGGCAAGGAAAATGTGATGATCCTTCAAATCGCTTTTTAAAAGACAAATTCAGTAGGGCATGGGTGGGGAATATACTGTGGGACATAAGGCCCCATATGGGAATGTCACTCCATTGAGAGAAAGCCCACTGTAGCATACTGGTCTCAAGCACAGAGATCTTACAAATACCCTGCCCAAGGACAGGAAAGGATCTCAATTGGAATGTGGCTACTGAGCAAAAGAATTACCATCTTGCAACTTACTATTTTAATTTTAAATTATGCTTACTAAATAGGTACTAGTTTCAATTGTTTTTGCACTGCTAGTAGAGTTTAAGGTCTATCAGTTTCCTATAAATTTCTGTGCCTTGTATCAAAGCCCAGGCAACTCTACCCTTGTCATACTTATAGTTCCATTCCTATGCAAGTGGGTTGATTGGCCCTAGGCACGTTTATGTGGAAGAGTGGGACAGGAACCTAATGCAACAAGAATAAAGCCTGCTATTGATTACAAAAGACATTTTTGAAATCCATATATGTGAAAAGTTTTAAACCGAAATAGTTTCTAAACAGAATTTTAAAGGATCATGGTGATTACATTTTAAATATTTGACTTTAAGAAGCTACAAAAGTACCCACGTTCTGCTTCAATACCACAGCTATTTTTCCTCCATTAATTTATAAGTAAAGATGATGATTAGTGAGATACATGGGATTGATTGACCTTTAGAAATTGTTACTAAACTCAAGAATTCTGACAACTGGAATTACAAAAAAGAGGATTCCTTTCTCTAATGCCAAATTTATAGCTTTGAATAAGCCAATGTGGAAAGAAGACTATAACTGGCACTCAAGAGAGCTGGGATTAAGTATTGGCTTTACTGCCCACTTGCTTAGTGACCTTGGAAAGATCACTTGACTATTCTGGGCTTCAGTTTTCTCAAGTGATAAGAAAGAGGGAGAGAGAGGAGAGGAGAGGAGAGGAGAAGAGAGGAGAGGAGGGAGAAAGGTCACCAGTGTCTCCTCCAGTTCTACTATTCTATTTGCCTTTTTTTTTTTTAAAAAAGTAGTTATCGGAGGTAGAAATTGGCTTCTTTAATGTTCCCCCTAAAGTTTTTACCATACCTTCATAAGCTGCGAATGGCAAGCCTCTCAATTATCAACCAGCAACAATGCTACCTCTTTGTTAAGTAAAAACCTTGCAAATCCAATGGTCTAATTCAAGCTTATAACATGTTCTAAGTATTTAGTAATAATGAGGGAAATCTCTTTGCCATTTATTTTTGTGAAAATAAACAAAACTTTTTTTTTCAAAACTGGAGACTTCAAAGGTTTTGATTCTGTTTCTGTATTTTCTTTGTGCATCTGCTTTGTGGTCAACACATTTGCCATATTTTTGGATGTTACCTGAGCTTTTCCAAAAGCTTTAACTTTCCTCAGGATGTAAAAAGTATTGCCAAAAATGGAGAGTTTTTCCCCACTTTGGCCCAGTTCTTTCATTCTTGAAAAAATAAAATCATTGTTAGTCTGCCCATGTCATTTTCTCATAGCAGGCTTTTATTTTCACTTACAAAACCACACAGACTGAAAACATAATTGCAATCAGTTTCAATTTAAAAGTTAAGTAAAAAAATTCAAGAACTACTTGCTCCAAATGAAGTAATTGGCATTAAGTGCTACTTGGAGCAGCAAACCAGTAATTTCCAATTGACATTAAACTGGAAATCATTTCATGTCAGTTGGTATTAATTGGACACATTTGCACTAAATTAATATAAAACATTTTGGTGCCTGGAAAAAAGTTTTTCCATGAGGCTGGATTTTCCATTAAGTTAATATTAAATGGGTATGATGAGATGGTTTGAATAGTTATTGGGCAGCAAGAGTTATGGAGGGTACTAGCACACTGTGAGTGCAACAGAAAGAACACTGCATTTGGAGCCAAAGGATCTCAGATTGATTCCTAACTCTCCTACCTGTGTAAACAAGTCACTTACCATTTTTAGATCCCATTTTTCTCACCTGTAAAATGTGGGAATTGGACTAGATGACTTTTAAAATCTCTTTTAGATCTACATCTATTATACCATAATCCCATGGCAGAAATGGCATCAGGCATGTTTAGCATGAGTAAAGAAAACCAGAGCTGGGCAGCATGAGAGCATTAGTGTGATGCCTGGCACTCTATACACTGTGGCACCTAATTGCCTATATGTGTGTATGTGTGTGTATACACACACATAAAAGGAAAACTTGCCCCTCTGTACATCCTTATTCTTTTTTTTAAATAATAAACATTTTTATTTAAGGTTTTCAGTTCCAAATTCTATCTCCCCTTCCCTCCTTCTCCTCTCCCTTCCCTGAGGCAGAAAACAATTAGATATAGGTTATGCATGTGCAATTATGTAAAACATTGCCATATCAGTCTTTTTCTATATGAAAACTTGAATAAAAGAAAAAAATGAAAGAAAGTAAAAAATAGCATGCTTCAGTCTGTGTTCAATCAACATCAGTTCTTTCTTTGGAGGTGGATAGTATGCTTCATCATTAGTGCTTTGGGATTGTCTTGGATCATTGTATTGCTGAGAATAGTTGTCATTCATAGTTCTTCATCAAACAATATTGCTGTCAATGTGCACAATGTTCTCCTGTTGTTGCTTACTTCACTATATATCAGTTCATGTAAATCTTTCCAGGCCTTTCTGAAATCCTGTTTGTCATTTCTTATAGCATAATAATATTCCATCACAATCATATACCACAGCTTGTTTAGCCATTCTCCAATTGATGGGTATTTCTTTGATTTCCAATTCTTAGCCACCACAAAAAGAGCTGCTATAAGTATTCTTGTGTAAATAAGTTATTTTCACTTTTTGGGGATGTCTTTAGAATATAAACTTAGCAGTGGTATTGCTGGATCAAAGAGTATGCACAGTTCTATAGCCCTTTGGCTGTAGTTCTAAATTGCTCTCCACCAACTATGGATTAGCGTCCCAGTTTTCCCACGTCCCCTCCCACATCCAATAGTTTCCTATTTTGTTATATTTGCCATGCTGATAGGTGTGAGATGATACCTCAGAGTTGTTTTAATTTTCATTTCTCTTATCAATAGTGATTTAGAGCATTTTTATATGTCTGTAAATAGCTTTGATCTATTTGTCTGAAAATCACCTGTTCTTATCCTTTGGCCATTTATCAATTAGGGTATGACTTGTATTTTTATAAATTTGACTCAGTTCTTTATATATTTGAGAAATGAGGCCTTAATTAAAGATACTTGTTTTTAAAATTATTTCCCAATTTTCTGCTTTCCTTAAAATCTTGGTTACATTAGTTTTGATTATGCAAAAGCTTTTAAATCTTATATAATAAAAATTATCTATTTTATATTTTGTATTGCTTTCTATGTCTTCTTTGGTCCTAAATTCTTCCCCTGTCCATAAATGTGACATAAACAATTCCATGCTCTCTTAATTTCTAAATCACTATACATTCTTATTCTTCAAAAAAGTTCATATTTCATATATACATATGTACACAGAACACACACACACACACACACACACATATATATATATATATATATATATATATATGAATGAATGATCTGCTATAGAAAAGGCACTTTTGGGGATAGCAAAGAAATGAAAACAAAGTAGAGGCCCATCAATTAGGTATTGGCTAAACAAATCATAGTACATGAATGTAATGGAATATTACTGTGCTGATAGAAATGATGAATGTAATGAATACAGAAAAACATGGAAAATCTATGTGAACTGGTGCAGAGTAAAATAAGGAGAAGCAAGAGAATGATATGCACAATAACTAGTATGAGAAATAATTGTTAATAATCAATATCTTGGGGGACCCAGTGATCTCCCTTATTTTCTCAAGCCCTTTCTCCCCCAACTCAAAGTCAAAGTTACCTTGAGAGATTTCATCAAATCACATCTAGGCCAAACCCAACCCAAACCCAAGCAAACCAATGGAGACAGATTCTTTTGTCTAGTTAAGCTGAAGGACTATAATGATGAGATTTGGCTTGCCTGAACCAGTTCTAGGTAGAAACAATTGTGCTATCATCTTGGGTGTGTGTGTGTATGTCTCTATATTTTTCCCTGATGTTTTCTCTACTTGAGTCATGTACCCCCAACTTCATTTTAATATAACCCACTTCCAAATCATGTCAATGAATTAGATTTGAATGATATTAACCAATTAGATTTGTTTGTTATGTGATGGACCTCCTACAGTGGGAAGGGTATATGAAACAGACCAGACTGTGAGCAAGGGGTCTTTTTTCTGAGAGAGATGCTCACAGACCTCATTTTATTAATAACCCGCTGGCCATATTAATAAAATGATTAAAATACCCAGATAATATGTCTCATAGTTCTAATTGTCACACTAAAAAAACATAAATGGAAAGAACAACCATAAAAAATCAAAACTGAATATTTTAAAATGTTATAAAACTTATAAAGAATAAATATGGATTGAAAAAAGAGATATGATACTTTATAGATATAAAAGGTTCACAAGTGTATGTTCAGAGGTGTGGTGGAGCCAGTTCTTAAATTGTTCTATTACCTTCATTTATCCATTCATTCATTCATTCATTCATTCATTCATTCATTCATTCATTCATTCATTCATTCATTTATTTACTTCTCTGTTTAATCTGTCTATTCACTCGCTCATTTATCTGTTTATTTATTTATTCGTTTGCTTATTTATTCATTTATTTATTTTTGAGTAGCAATTGGGGGTAGAAATTGGCTTCTCTAATTTTTTCCTTACATCTCTGTCATACCATCAGAAATTGTGAATGGGAGGCCTCTAAAATATCAACTAGCAACATGTCACTCTTTGTTAAGTAAAAATTTGCAACAGTCTCATTCAAGTTTATAACATGTTCTAAGTATTTGGTAGTGATTAGGAAAATCCCTTTGCAGTTTATTTTTGTGGAAATAAATGAGCTGATTGTTAAATTTTCTGTGTGAGAATTTTTACCTCAGAAATCAGCCAATGCTGATTAAACTTAAAGGGTGTCATGAGTACATTAGTTGATTGTTAAAACATTTACTAGCACACTCTTGTATACGTTGCTCATGTTTTTAGATTTTTTTCAATGTATTAGTTATACTGATATTCTTTTTCTCACTTTTTCTCTTTTCTTTAGCAAATCTTCTTTGCTAAATGGAATGACACTCTTAGTTGTGGAATGGGGGGGCATAGTGAGGACAATTATGGTGACGTAAAAAAACAATTAACCTAGCACAATATCTGGCACAAAAGAAGGCATTTAATAAATATTTGTTGACTGATTAATTGTCAAAAAAGTATCAATAAAATTCATTTTAAAAAGTGAATGAATATGAAAACAAAGTTTGTTAATCGAGATTTAAATAGATATGTCATTTGGAACTTTTAAATACTACCAAACATTGCATTTACATTTAGGGTGGAGTGTCCTTTGGAGGATGACTTCATCAGCATCATCATTGTCTATTTCCTCCTTCTCTTCTTTCTTCTCCTTCTGTTTATTCTCCTCTTCTTTTTTCTTCTCTTTCTCTTCCTTTTTCCTTTTTTTGTTCTCTTTCTCCTCCTGCACCTTATTCTATTCTTTCTCCATCATCTCCTTTTTCTCTTTTTTCTTCTCCTACTCATTCTGAGAACAAAGGCCAAACAACAAAGATTCTGTGAGTAAGAGCTGCCCCTCTGGGGACCCATGGCAAGCTCTACTGGACAGCTCCCTCTCCCTCTCAGTCTCCCTCCTCTGTCCTTATAAGGAATCATACCCTTAAGTCTTGATTACTTAAACCTCCCAAGATGTCCGGGGTTTAGGGCCTAGATTTTTTTAGATATAGGCCTTAAGCCCAAATCACTCTTGACTCTCATACATTGGCCAATAGTAGGTCCCAACCTAAGCCTCATTGGCCATTGTTTGACCTCAATGGCTCAGAGTGAGGGTAAATAGCAGTTGCTTCAGTTTTGGCCAGAAACTCTTTCCTTCCTTCCTTCCTTCCTTCCTTCCTTCCTTCCTTCCTTCCTTCCTTCCTTCCTTCCTTCCTTCCTTCCTTCCTTCCTTCCTTCCTTCCTTCCTTCCTTCCTTCCTTCCTTCCTTCCTTCCTTCCTTCCTTCCTTCCTCCCTCCCTCCCTTCTTTCCTTATTTCTCCATTCATTCATTCATTTTGACTAGGTAAAGGAGGCCATTCTTTGCCTTACTTCTTACTTAGCCTTAATCACTGAGTGGGCTTGCTTCAAGCAAATTGAGAAAAACCTTAGCTTAAAAAAGCCAGTCATCCACTACATCCAGGGCCATGTCCAGTGTCCTGACGTATATCTATTCACTGGACCCAGAAGGCTCTGGAGGAGAGAGTGAGGCCAGTGACTTTGCACAGTTCTGCCTCACTTAAATCCAATTCATTGAGAGTCATGACATCACCTTCTCATGTCATGATCCTCTTTGAGAATGAAAGAAAAACAAACATCCTAGAGTAGACAGCTCCATTCCCTTTTCTTTTTCTTTTTTCCCTTTTTTTTAGTAGTGAAAATGGAATGCTATGAGGAAATGAGATGAGCTTTCTTGGCTCCAAAGTTTCATGATAAACATTCTGTATCTTTAAGAGAAGTATCTTTGAAAGCCTTACTCAGTCTTGAGCGGAAGATTAACTTTTGCTCTTACAAAGAATAATTTATTTTGTGTTTTCATATATGTCAAATCAAGTTTTTGCCATTTGACTGAGGATCGTAGAGTCAAAAAGCTTGTCTTGTGGGTTTTTCATGGCTTCATCTTTTACTTTGTCTTTTGGAACCCCTGAAGCAGACCACTCTCTAAAAATGTTTTTAAGCCTCAGAAAGTCAGGAGAATGTGTATTTTTTTCATGGAGTAAGCTAGTCAACCATATCTTCTGAAATATTTTTTTTACTTATGATGTGGTCTAAAGGGGGTTTTGTCCATTTTCCAAAAGAAGTGGAGCATAGAGTTCTTGGACTTCTATTATGCTTTTGAGGAATATAGGTCATCTGATAGAAGATCAGGGAGCTGGCTAGCAGGAGCGGGCTAGCCAAGTTTTCCTTTTTTAATTTTCATTTTTCTCCATAACTTTTGAAAATGACTTGATGCTTTTATGCTACCCCCTGCCATCCCTATCCTCTGAGCCCTGAACTTTCTGACATTTTGATGTCAGAAAGTTCATGCATCTGGTACTCTACATCTGGTGTATTTTCATGAAACTTAACAATTTTTAAAGTACAATTTTGGATAGGATGAGATTTGTTAGTACTAGGACTTAGGGCTAAGATAGGGCTTTGGACATATTTCTGAGTTTCTAAATTGTGAACAAGGGTGGTATTTAAAAAATTTGAATCCATTTGTCAGAGCCCAGAAAAGTGAGTTCAATAAATGTTGCCTGATATTACACAACATGGCCAGTGAGTTCAAGGACCTAAAACCCAGTTGGATGAAGTCAGTCCCTTTCTCAAAAGCATTCAGTGGTCTACTATTACCTAACAAATACAAGTCAAGCTCCTTGATGCCTTCTATGTTCTGTTTCCACCTCACCTCACCCTACCCTACCTCACCCCTATGGTACTGGCTTTATCTCTTAGTGATTCCCCATAAGTATCTTCCCATCTAAACAACTAACTGGATGCTTCTATGCCTTTCATCATGCCATCTTCTCTTCTTGTAACATCCTCTTTATTTATTGCTCAAAATCCAACTTACCCTGTTGGTCCCAACTTCAAATGTCACTTTCTTCCCTTCAGGAATACTATAATTTCCTCTACCAAATAATCATCTCAACTGAACAACTATTTATAAGCAAGATACTATGCTGGTATTAGGGATTCAAAACCCAACATGAAACAGCCTATCCAATAAGACAAAGTTTTGTAAATTGTGGGTCAACACCCCTTATGGAGTTGCATGACTGAATGTGGGGGTTGTGAAAAATTTGCCAGTAAATATTTGATTTATACACCTATTTCATATACCTATAAACCTGAAGTTGCATAAAAGTTTCTGAGGCCAAAAGGGGTCATGGTGGAAAAAGTTTAAGAGGCCCTGCAATAAAGAACTTGCATTCTATTAGGGAAAAGGTGTAAGAGAAGTATGGATATTGAGCTGGACACAGGGAAGTATAAGTTTAGGAGTGACAGGGTCAAAGAAAAAATCCAGACAATGTGGGCTAGGAAATGCTTTCAGACAAAAAAATCAAGAAAAGCTAGAGAAGATAACATATAAACTGAAGCTTGAATAAAGATAATGACTCTGAAATGTTGAGATGAGGAGGTAATCAATATCTTATGGTAGGAGAGATGGGCTATTCAAATGCATGGTGATGGTGATAGAAGGATAAGGAATCTTGGAAATGTTAGAAGTTAAATGTGTCTGACTTTTTGTGACCCCATTTGGGGGGTCAAAGATACAGGAGTGTTTTGCCTCCTTCTCCAGCTCATTTTACAGATGAGGAAATGGAAGTAAACAGTGACTTGCCCAGGGTCACACAGCTAGTAAATTGTCTGAGGTCAAATTTGAACTCAGATCTTTCTGACTCCAGGCCCCATGTTCTATCACTGAGCCATCTAGCTCCTAGCTGGAAAGTTATGTAGGAGCTGATCATGGAGATTCATTAATATAGGAGGCAAAATGGCAAAGTAGATAGAGAGTTGAATGTGAAGTTAAGGCCAGGGTCCAATTCCTCAGACATTTAACATTTAACTTCTCTCAACCTCAGTTTCCTCATTTGCAAAATGGGAATAATAATAGCACCTGTTTCATAGGGTTGCTGTGGAATCAAATGAGATAATATCTATATAAAGAGCTTTGCAAACCTTAACATGTTACTAAATACTAGCTATTTTGCTAGCTTGGCTTTGACTAAGTATTTTAGATTTTATTCTAGTGATGATATAAAAACATGGAAGATTTTTGAGTAATAGAGTGACAGGGTCAGAACAATAGTTATTTTTGACACCTGTATAAAGGATAGGATGAAGAAGGAATGGATGAAATAAAGATGCACATCAAGAGACTAATACCATGTTCAAGTTAGAGGTAATGAAGCCTTGAAGTGGGTCTTAGGAGGAAGAGAAGAGATTGGAATAGGTCCAAGAGATACACAGAGACAGAACTGGTAAAAATTTAAGACAAATAAGTGTATTGGGAAATGAGAAAAAGCTGTGTTAATAGTAACTGAGTTTGCAAACCTGGAATCCCTGAAGGATAGTGCCTTCTAAAAATGTAGAAGAATGGGAGATGGGGAGGGTCCAGTTGGGAAATGGATAAATTCAATTTTGAAGTTGAGGGGTTGGTAAGACATTCATTTGGAAATATTCTGAATGCAATTGCAGATATGGAATTTGAACTCAGGACAGAGAATAGAGCTCAGTATGTATAGATCTGGGCTTCATCTGTTTAGAGTTGATCATTAAATCCATGTGAATGACTGAGTGCAAATCACCAGTGTGGAGAATAACATTACATGGGATCGCCTATTAATTGTCCAAAGTTTAGGGAAAATTAGCTGGGGTTTATCATATATTTGTTACTTAGATATTAGAAGCTACTACACCAGTTTGGGGGCATTAAAATTTTATTAAAGCATATTAAATATTAGTAAAGAGAGCGCACATGGCTCTGAAAGATAAGAAAGCCTAGCTAGGATCTAGGGGAGAGAATCATCTTCATCCTGCCTCCTTGAGCATTCCAAGCCAAGAGAAGAGAGTCGCTGTGTAAGCTCCCTGCGGGACAGGGGAGAGCCTGCCTTTACACCTTGCTCAAAGCTAACTGGCTAGCATCATTCAAATCTATTGGGCCACTGGATTTGAGGGTGGCTCAGAGCAGTGCCTGCTGATGTCAGATTACAGAGCCCATGTCAGAGCAGGAAGCCCATCAAGCGGAAAAAACCTTCAGGTGGGTGTGGTTTTAATTCCAGGTCTCACTTGGCTGACTCTGGGCCAGTTTTAAAAGTTCAGGCAGTTAGGCCCTCAAGTGAGGGGGTCTCTGGGAGTCTCCAAACCGTATTAGTTTCTCACACCAGGGAAGAAAATACAGAGAGAAGATCCTGTGAAAAGCCTTGAGGCATGCCTACTTTTAAGGTACAGGAAATGGAGATGAACCTGAGTAAGAGTCTGAGAAACAGTCTCATAGGAGAATCAACAGAGATAATATGGTCAACAATGACAAATGGATTGAAGAGGTCTGAGATAAGGTCATCAGATTTAGTGATTATTTGCAGTCATGGGTCAATGTAAGAAATCATTAGTAACTTAAAAAAAAAAAGCAAAACATGGCTTTATTCAGGTCTTTGTATTGTGAAATATGGTATAAGGCATTATTTTAATCCAAATTTTTGCCAGATTGCTTTCCAGTTTTCCCAGCCATTTTTTTTAACAAAAAGGGAATTCTTTCCTAAATAATTTGTGTTTTCTACTTTATCGGACACTTAGTTGTTGAGTTCCATTGTTTCTGATTCTCCCTTGGCTAGTCTGTTCTATATATCTATTTTTTAACCAGTACCAGATGGTTTTGATGATTACTCATTTAATAATATAGTTTGAGGTCTGGGATTGCTATTTCTCCTGTTTTCATTATTTCCCTTGATATCTAGATCTTGTGTTTTTTCTAAGTGAATTTTATTATTATTTTTTATCAAGTTCTGTAAAGCATGCCCTTGGTAATTTGGTTGGTATAGCACAAATGTATAAATTGACTTTGGTGGTATTATCATTTTAATTAAATTGGAATGGCCCATTCATAAGTACTTAATATTCCTCCAGCTTTTTAATCATTAGTGACTTTGAGTTACATTAGTAATTTGGTCAAGTGTCAAAATCTAAAGCCAGATGGGATCAAGGACACACAAAAAGAGGGGTTAGCTTTGGAAAAAAGGACTCTCCCTCTCTCCCCCCTCTCCCCTTCCCCCCTCCCCCTCCCCTTTCTCTCACCCCCTCTCCCTCTCCTTCACCCTCTCCCTCTCTGTCCTCCTCTTCCTCCTTTTCCCCCTCCTTCCCCCCCCCCACCTTTGTATTTGAATTAAAGAAGGAGACATTTTCAGTTGAAGCTCCTGGCAAATAACCTCAATTTTCTCTGTAAAGAGGCAATGTCATAAATTAAGAAAAAAGTGTTTTCAGAGTGTCATTGTAGACTTGAGGAAAGAGAAGAAAGTTTTTAAAAGGCATGTTATGTGGGGAGTGGAGGTCGGAATTGTGACAGAGTCAATGATACAAGGGAAAGGAAGGGGAGATGAAGGAATTATATTCCGATACATTTTTCTTATTCTATTCTTCCCAAAATTTTCCTAGAGAAGGATGTCAAGGTCTCTCTCCCCTTTAATCCCATCACTACTTTCTTTGAACTTCTGTGCATTTCATATCTCCTCTAAGAGATGGTAATGACTTTGAAGGCAAGGACTGGGTTGGTTTTTAGCTTTGTATTCTCAGTACATATAATATAAATGGATATAGAAGTTTATAGTATTGAGATGAATTAAAGGAGGAAAGGTGCTATGAAATTATGTGTTATGTACTTTTTCTTTTTTTTTAGTTTTTCTTTTTGTTATGTACTTTTTTGTGGGGCAATGAGAGTTAAGTGACTTGTTCAGGGTCACACAACTAGTAAGTGTCAAGTGTCTGAGGCCAGATTTGAACTCAGGTCTTCCTGAATCCAGGACCAGTGCTTTATCCACTGTGCCACCTAGTTGCCCTCTTATGTACTTTTCAATGAAATATCCCTTTTATTGTTTTACTACACCTTGACTTCTAGTTTTTCTCCAAAGTTTATTCATTCATTCTCTATGCTATTAAGACTACTGATTTTGCTTTGTATTACTTTATATAAAAAATTCCATTTTTATTTAATATTTTCATAGGCCCCTAATTTTCTACTATGTTAATATGCCATAACATGTTCAGTCATTCTTCACTGATAGAACAAACAGGCTCTTTCTAGAATGGTTTGTTACAGTTGCTATTGCAAACAAAGCAGCTGGGAATAGTTTTGTATTGATAGGACCTTTTAAAATGTATGTTTAAAAGTAATAGAATCACTAACACAAAGGGTATGATCAGTTTTATGATTCTCCATATTTCTTTTAAAAAAATCTGGATCCATTGCTTCTGTTTGTACAAAAATTTTTTAATTTAATATAATCAAAATCATCCATTTTGCATTTTATAATATACTCTATCTCTTGTTTGGTCATAAACTGTTTTCCTTTCCAAAGATCTGATAGGTAGACTATTACTTTCTCTCCTAATTTACCTATGGTATCACCTCCTATGTCTAAATCGTGTATCCATTTTGACCTTATTTTAGTATAAGGTGTCAGATGTTGGTCTATGCCTAATTTCTGCCATACTATCTTCCAGTTTTCCCAGCAGTTTTTGTCAAATACTGAGTTCCTATCCCAGAAGCTGGAGTCTTTGGGTTTATCAAACAGTACATTACTAGTGTCATTTACTACTGCATTTCCTGTGCCTAGCCTATTCCATTGATCTACCACTCTATTTTTTAGCCAGTACCAGATAGTTTTGATGACTGCCGCTTTATAGTAAAGCTCCAGGTTTGGTACCGCTAACCCACCTTCCTGTGAATTTTTTTTCATTATTTCCCTGGATATTCTTGATTTTTTGTTTTTCCAGATGAATTTTGTTATTATTTTTTCTAGCTGTATAAAATAATTTTTAGGTAGTCTGATTGGTATGGCACTGAATAAGTAAATTAATTTAGGCAGTATTGTCATTTTTACTATATTAGCTCTGCCTATCCATGAGCAATTGATATCTTTCTAATTATTTAGATCTGATTTGATTTGTGTGAAGAGTGTTTGGTAGTTGTGTTCATAGAGTTCCTGAGTTTGTCTTGGCAAGTAGACTCCCAAGTATTTTATATTATCTACCGTTACTTTAAATGGAATTTCTCTTTCTATCTCTTGCTGCTGGACTTTGTTGGTCATATATAGAAATGCTGATGATTTATGTGGATTTATTTTATATCCTGCTACTTTGCTAAAGTTGTTAATTGTTTCAAGTAATTTTTGAGTTGATTCTCTAAGTATACCACCATATCATCTGCAAAGAGTGATAGTTTTGTTTCCTCCTTGCCTATTCTAATTCCTTTAATTCCTTTCTCTTCTCTGATTACTAAAGCTAACATTTTTAGGACAATATTAAATAATAGAGCTGATAATGGACATCCCTGTTTCACCCCTGATCTTATTTGAAATGCCTCTAACTTATCATATATATATATATATGTGTGTGTGTGTGTGGGTGTGGGTGTCTAGATATCTATATCTATATCTGTATGTATATAGATATATAGATATAACCTATATCAGATTACCTGCTGTCTAGGGGAGGGGCGAGGGAGGGGAGGGAGGGAGAAAAATCTGAAATTGTAAAGCTTGTATAAACAAAAGTTGAGAACTATCTTTACATGTAACGGAAAAAATAAAATACCTTATATGTAAAATTAAATTAAATTAAATTTTTTTAAAAATCTGGATCTATGGTTTTATTAGCATGGGCAGCTAACCTTGAGGAACCCATCTCTAGCAAAATACCAGATCAGACCCGTCTTTGTGACTTGAAGTCTTTGTGCCTGGGGCAATAAGTGACTTGTCTAGGGTAACACAGGACCTGAACCCAGATGTTTCTCATTCTGAAGTTTGCCCTCCATTAATATGCCTCACTGCCCCTTATTTATCGCCATTTACAACAGTCTATAATCCCACCAATAGTTTTTTAGAATGTCTGTTTCCCTACAACCCTGCCAACACTCAATTCTTTCTTTCATCTCCTCCCCTCTGCTCCCCTCTCCTCCCCTTTCCCTTCCCTTCCTTTCCCTTTCCTTTTTCTTCCTTCCTTCCTTCCTTCCTTCCTTCCTTCCTTCCTTCCTTTCCTTCTTTCTTTCTCTTTCCTTCCTTCCTTTTTTCTTTTTTTTTGCTATTTACAAGTAGATTTCATTACATAAATGTGTATTGAGAATCTATTGCATGTATATCACTATGTTAGGCACTAAAGAGGATGTAGAAGAAATCTCAGTCATGGTCCCAGTCTTTTAGGAACTTGAAACCTAGATAGAGATAGCTAAATAACAGTGCATGGGAATAAGTGCTTTGTGCCTAAATGATTTTCACATTTTGGTTTCTTTAATTTCCTTTATTTCCACATCCTGTCATTCTCCTCCTCATTAACTAGTCTTCTTTGAAAAGCATGGCATCTACAATATATGGCACTATCGGGCTTATAGAGCAGAACTTTAACTAGGATGGAATGCCTGGGGCTTTATCCTAGGGCACTCTCATCTCTGGAGGAAGAGCCTACTTCCTACCCAGAGCAGTTATTGGTACCTGATAGTCCTCTGCAGTCTCTTTGTCAATAGGTATGGATACCAATCATGTCTTTTCCCAGCCATGGACTACCACTACCTTGTAGGTTCAGGTGTTATCATGCCCCTCTCAGGCACCCACCTTTTTGTCTCCCCACCTCCATCACAGTGGTGATAACACCCAGTCAGGATGAACTACCCAGATGCCATCTGGCCTGGAGACCTACATCATTCAAGATGCCTAGGATCCTGGACAATGACAACCTATGCTAACCTGGGGTGTCCTAGGTTCTTAGTGTTCCTACTGCTCCTCTCCCACAACTAATTTTGCTCCAGATGCCAGAATTCCTAACTATGGTTCTCTCATAAGATATGGATTAGACACAGACTCTGAAAAATCAGATCTCTTCCTCTCCTGTTGGTATCTTTTTCACATCCTCCTGTGAATTGCACAATCTTCTAAATGTCCCTAGACTATAGATGAGGAAATTGTAAGCTTTTTGAGGGTGGGAATGACATTTTAATAATCTTATTAGTCCTCAAAATTTCTTATTTTGTAAAGTACTCACTAGCTATCATTTATGACTATTTTATTTATTTATTTTTGGTGAGGCAATTGGGGTTAAGTGACTTACCTAGGGTCACACAGCTAGTAAGTGTCAAGTGTCTGAGGCTGGATTTGAACTCAGGTCCTCCTGACTCCAGGACTGGTGCTCTATCCACTGTGCCACCTAGCTGCCCCCCATTTATGACTATTTAAAAAATCCTGACAGAGGAATTGTCCAAAGCAAGGATAAAAAACAGAAGGTAAGGGGAGGTGTTCACTAGAGGCCAATAGTGGTTAAAATCATAAATGTACATGGTAAACTAGTAAATAATGAATGAATTCGATTGAATTGAATCCAAACACCTTTTGAGCACAAAGTATGTCACCCCATTATATCTGGCAGTTTGCTTCTCCTAAATCTTTGTTTTCAACACTGTACCAATGACTTCATGGTGGGCTCAGAAAATAGAAGCACAATTATAAAATTATACAGCGGGAGTGAGGGTCGGTCCAGACCAGCAGTGTGCTCCTCCGTTCGCCCCCGCCATGGCCCAGCTGATCCGCAATGCCATTGAGAAGGCCCCGGTCCTGCTAAACGCTGCTGCAACTTATTCGAAGCCTCGATTGGTCACATTTTGGCACTATGCCAAGGTTGAGCTGGTTCCTCCAAGTCCTAGTGAGATCCCCAGAGCCTTTGAGAGTCTGAGAAAAAATAATCACATCAGCTCGAACTGGTAGCTTCAAAAATCTCACAGTTAAGGAAGCTCTGCTAAATAGTTTGGTGGCCACTGAGGTGTGCATGTGGTTTTACGTTGGCGAGATCATAGGCAAGGGTGGCATCGTTGGATATAATGTTTGAAGACTAATTATTAGCATCTGAGTGTTTGATTTATCCTTTGTTGTTCATGGAACAGATATGCCTAGACTTCTAAATAAAACAAGGAAATAATGTGGAAAAAAAATTATACAGCAGAGGAAAGTGGTGGTAGCTGATCCTGAAATTTCAGTCTACTCTGAGAACAGAGAGTCAAGGAAATCACGGAGAGAAACAGCCTGTGTGATGGCTGGAGAGCTGACCTTAGAGTCAGGAAGACCTGAGTTTAAATCTTACCACTGACATATAGTGGCTATGTGGCCTCCACCACAGTCTTCCCAGTTGCTGAGTGGAACAGAAAAAAGGAGTGCGACTGAGAGGGGGAGGGAGCCTTTGCTCTCTATTGCCATTTTCTCAGTGCCTGACAGCTTTGTAAGACTGTGAGAAAAGGTGCTGATGTACACCGAGAGGGATTTTCCAAGTTTTCTCACCAGGAAATTCCCCTACATGGATGAAATCACAGGTCCTGATGCTATCAGGGACATAGATAAAAAAGAATGCTTCTTAAAAGACATGTTCCAGCTAAGAATTGGAAATCGAAGGGATGCCCATCAATTGGGGAATGGCTAAACAAGCTGTGGTATACAATTGTAATGGAATATTATTGTGTTATAAGAAATGGCACACAGGATGATTTCAGAAAATCCTAGGGAGACTTACTTACATGAACCGATGTTTAGTGAAGTGGACAGAACCAGGAAAACACTCTACACAGTAACAACAATATTGTCAATGAAGAACTGTGAATGATAGCTATTTTCAGCAATACAATGATCCTAGACAATCCCAAAGGACTAATGATGAAGCATACTATTTACCTCCAGAGAAAGAACTGATATTGTTTGAATACAGACTGAAGCATGCTATTTTCACTTTCTTTTTTTATTCGAGTCTTGTACAAAATGAATAATATGGAAGTGTTTTACATAATAGCACATGTATTTCTGGTTGCTTACCACCTCAGGGAGGGGAGAGGCAGGGAAGGAGGAAGGGATAGAATTTATAACTCAAAACTTTAAATAAAAATGGTGTTGTTTTTTTTAAAGACACATAGCCCTTTAGGGATTAATGATAGCTATGAAAGAGGCAGTGCCTGGCTTCCTGTTTCTGCAAGTTGCTTTTGGCTTTATAGATACTTTAATGTGCAATAAAAACATTTGCAGCTATGACTTTTCCATGAGTTTCACTGGTGGATTCTGTTCTTGCTCCATGTGTCTAAGTGGTAATTATTCAGTGTGTGCACATTTGTTAGACTTTGCATTCCAGTCTGGTCCTGAAATATAACACCAAGGTGACAGGCTGAAACCTGATAGCATCCATAAACCTTCCACATGCAATATTTTTTTGTCCCCTTATGAAATTGTAGTTGCAACCATGGGATGAGAGAAAATTCAAGAAACTGATAGCAATCATACATTGAGGGTATAAATCATCATGATTAGCTAGCTGTCATTCACAGAAATGTGTGTGTGGGGTTTCACAATTATATATACTTATGTAGACAAGACACTCCACCTCTCAGCTCCAGACATTTTATCTAGCTGTCCCCCATGCCTGGAATACTCTTCTTCCTCTGCTCTGACTAGTGACCTTGCTGGCTTCCTTTAAATTCCAACTGAAATCCTACCTTCTACAGAAAACCCTCCCTAACCTCTCTTAACCTCCAAGGCTTTCCCTCTTTTATTTCCTATTTATTCAGTACATATAGCTTGTTTTGTATATTTGTTTGTATGTTGTTTCCCCCATTTGATTGTAAGCTCTTTGAGGGCACAGACTGCAGATGTCATTTGCTTCTTTTTGTAGGGGGCACTTAATAAATGCTTATCGAATTGAATTGAATCTTTACATATATACACTTCTCATAAATATATAAATTTCATTTTGCTTTTTGATAATAATTTAAGAAATATCCAAGGCAAATCCCATGGTCACTTTCTCTTTTTTTCACTTAATAGTATTTTTTTCCAATTACATGTAAAGATAGTTTTCAACATTCACTTTTCTTTTTTGCAGGGCAATGAAGGTGAAGTGATTTGCCCAGAGTCACACAGCTAGCAAGTGTAAAGTGTCTGAGGTCAGATTTTAACTCAGGTCGTCCTGAATCCAGGGCTGGTGCTTTATGCACTGCACCATCTAGCTGCCCCTAACATTCACTTTTGTAAGATTTTGAGTTCCAAATTTTTCTCCCTTCTTCCCTTCCCACCTCTCTCCCCAAGAAGGAAACAATCTGATATAGGTTATACATGTACAATCATGTTAAACATATTTCCACATTAGTCATGTTGTAAAAGAAGAATCAGAAGAAAAGGGGAAAACTATGAGAAAGAAAAAAAAAAGTACAAAAAAAGTGAAAATAGTATGTTTTGATCTGAATTCAGACTCCATAGTTCTTTTTTCTGAATATGGAGAGTATTTTCCATCATAAATCTTTTGGAATTGTCTTGGATCATCGTAGTGCTGAGAGGAACTAAGTCTATCACAACTGATCATTGTACAATGCTGCTGTGTACAATGTTCTCCTGGTTCTGCTCACTTCACTCAGCATCAGTTCACGTAAGTTTTTCCAGGTTTTTCTGAAATCTGCCTGCTCATCATTTCTTATATCATTACATACCATACCATACCATTACATTCATATACCACAACTTGTTCAACCATTCCCCAATTGATGACCATCCCCTCAATTCCTAATTCTTTGCCACTACAAAAAGAGTTGCTCTAAATATCTTTGTACTTGTGGGCCTTTTCCCCTTTGGGAAATCTCTTTGGGATACAGGCTATTGTCACTTTCTTAAAGGGTAGAGGGAAAACAGAATAGATTCATTTGGTATAAGAACAATGATGAAATTCTCTAGATTGTCAGCTTTGTGTCAATAATAAAGAACTTGGACTTTATGATCTCTAAAGACTCTTCAAGTTCTAATGTGCTGTGTGTCAGCACTTTTAGACTTTAATATTGTTGGCATTAATTCCCCCAAACAGATTGTAAGTCTTCCATATTTCAGGAGATGATCTTTGAGAGTTTGTGTAACCAAAAAACTCATCATCCTACCCCCAACCTGTTGATGAGTCTCTGGTCTTTGATCATTCAGTCTATCATTAAAGCCTGGATTTTAATCTCAGCTATCTGTGTGACTGAGAAAAAGTCACTTAACTTTTCTGCCCCAATGTCCTAACTGGTCTCTAGCACATAATAAGTACTTAATAAATGCTTATTGAATTGTGGACATTTTGACCTACAAAATGAAAGGATTGGACTAAATAATCTTGAAGATTCCACTTCACTCAAAGTCTGGGATTCTGTGAGAATGACTGTCTTTTTCCATTTAAGACTCAAGCAAATTAAGCATCCATTTTCCTTGCTGCCTAGGAGTTCACATCAATCTCCCCAGCTGTAAAGTAGAATAGAATGAAGCAGTGTGGCTGAAAGGGTGAGGGAGCCATGGATATCTAGGACTGTGACTCTTTTGAGCTTATGGTAATATTGATAAGCTATTCTGGGTATTGGCAAACTATACAGTGCCCATTTTTGGCCTTTATCTTATGTTTTATCACCCTTTTTGATGACTCCTCCACAAGGACTTTTTTAAGACATAAGAGGGAGCAGCTAGGTGGTACAGTGGATAGAGCACTGGCCCTGGATTCAGGAGGACCTGAGTTCAAATCCAGCCTCAGACACTTGACAGTTACTAGCTGTGTGACCCTGGGCAAATCACTTAACCCCAACTGCCTCACAAAAAAGATAAATTATACTTTAGAGCCCTTTACAAAATATCCTTTTTCATTATTACCATACAACAGCTCCATGAGGTAGAAGTACAAATATTATTATACCCATGTTACATATGGAGAAACTGAAGCACTGAGAACTGAAATCAATTGCCCTTGGCAATACAATTGTGTGGAGTACATCACAGTTCTGGGATTCTAATGCAGGTGTATTGCTTCCATATCCAGTGTTCTTTTCACCAGATCATGACTCTCTCTTTTGGCCTTTGAGTGCTTAAAGCTTCTCACTACAGTGCCTGACCCAGGCCTTCCATCCCAGAACATCTCAGTGATGATAACAAATTGTCCAAAAACAGCGGGATGAGATAGAGAAGGGAGTAGACAGAGAGAAGTGTGGTTATTGGTGAGTAAAAGCTCTCTACAATCATTGTTTAGGAAGGTGGTATCATGGGGAAATGTTGCCTATGCAACTCCATGATCTTTGGGTTCTTTTATTTTTCTGGCTTCATGTTGTGTCAGACCTAGCTCATATCAGAGCTGCAAAAACGTTAGTAGGTGAAGAGTGAGATGATTGTTGGTTGTGAACCTTAAATACATATTGATGCTGTTACTGAGGGAAAGGAACATCAGACAAATTGCCACATCTGGCAGCTTTAGAGCCTTGGATTGTCCCCTTTGTTCTCTCCAACTGTTCAGTAAGTTTTCCTAGAGTTAGCTTTTTGCCTTCGTTTCAGTCTTCATCTGCCACTTTGCCTTTTTCACCTGTCCTTTTGTCTTGCTGTTGTTTTTTCCTAAGGCAGAATTGCCAATCCTCAAAACTTGCCCTTCATTAGTTCCAGTTATCTTATTTTTTCCATAACACAACACTGTCTAGTTTCTCTTGTCCTTTGGGCATACCTGACCTCATGGTTTTCATTGTCTTGTAGCTGTGCAGTGAGGAACAGCAAACAGGGAAGGAGAAGCAGAAAATCATTTTACCCTGGAAGAGACTAAATACAGAGAAAAGAAAACACACTGAGAGCACTTAGGGGTCTCATAAAGTTTTCAAGTTAAAAAAAAATCTGAGTGGTGAGGTTTTCTGTCCCTTAAGGAGTTGAAGCTGGCTGAAGTCTAATGAGAAGATTGCCAGTAACTTGCAGGAACTCTGGGGTGATATTCAGTGCTTAAAGTCTCTGTAAATGAAAGGTAGTTATAAAAATATTTTAAACTGACTAGGGCTAATTTGAGGGGCTAAGCTGACTGGAGGACTAATCTGGGGACTTTTGACTCACTGGCTATCTGACTGCTATTAATTTAATGTGGGCCGTTCATAGAGTTCCACCACACTGCTCCACTCCCCAAACTGACAAGCAAAAGACCTAGAAGCCTCTTAACTAAATAGTCAAAGCAGAGTTTATTCATGAGATACTATCCAAACATAAAAACACAGGGAAATAAAATGTACAACCTGACTGTATTGCTGCATGTCTCTTTCCACTGCATCTCTTTCCCACCTGCTGCACCTGGAACTTTTTTTTAATACAATAAGGGCCATAGCTGCCTCTTGCCTTAGGGTATGTTTCACTTTCACTGCTCAGCTACTTTCCTCTAACTTTCCTTTTAATCTTCTGGCCTCCTTCCAGCGTCTCTAGTCTCCTTACCGCCTTGTAGCCCCTTTTTGTCCGTTCCTCTCTGATCTTGTCAGTTCTCCCTCCTCCTAGTCCTTCAGCCTCTGTTGCCATCTAACTCCCAGGTCTATATATATATATATATATATATATATATATATATATATATATATATATATATATATATATATATATATATATATCTTACCTCTCTCCACTCAGATCTCAGGGCTTTTTTCACCCCCACAGACCCCAAGCTAATCCGCCAGCCAGGGCTGCAGCTGGGGGGATGGGGATGCTCAGGCAGCTGGTGTGTACCATACCCAGGGCTCCAGGGGCCCGTGCCCCCTGCTGCACGTCTGGGACCTTGACATGGGCTACACCAGAGCCTGGCCTGGATGAGCCCAGGATCTCTCAGATAGATCAGCTAAGGGCGGAGGGAGCTGGGCCTCCCTTCCAGCTGTCTGACCTGGCTTCTTGTACAGCCCATGGGGCTTTTTGGCACAGCTGAAGCAGAGGGGGAGGGGCACCAGCACCTCCCACACAGAAGAGACCCTGAGGGCCTAAGGCTTTCTAATCTCAGCCCAAAGGTAGGGTCCCCAAATCAAAATAAATTTTCAGATAGGTAAGTTAACCTGAAATTAATAAGAGTTGAAGTTTAGTTACTAGGCACCTAAACTATGACTCAGGTGTTTTATTTTTTAAAATCTGACTCCTAATCATATTTTCTGATACATTGATAAATGAGTCAGCAAAACATGCATATGGTTATTTTAATAAAAGTTTTTAGAATTTCATTTAAGAGTACATTTAAGAGTGGAAGCATGCATTTATTTCATCTTGGGAAATATTTTTAGTTAAGAACCTTTAACCAAATGCAGAATGGACCACCTGGTTGTGGCTACCAAAATTGCAGTCATAGTGACTAGCAAGAACTGTGAAGTTATGTCTAAAATTCAACCATATTTTTCTGACAACAAATGTCATATTGGCTAATGATATGTTAATATGTTACTCCTCCATGGACATTTGTATTTTATTTAGTTTTTTTGTTTGTTTGTTTTTTTAGTGAGGCAATTGGGGTTAAGTGACTTGCCCAGGGTCACACAGCTACTAAGTGTTAAGTGTCTGAGGCCGAATTTGAACTCAGGTATTCCTGACTCCAGGGCCGGTGCTCTATCCACTGCGCCACCTAGCTGCCCCGACATTTGTATTTTAATGCAAAATACTGGAGAAACATACCCTTAATGAGCAAGAATAATTTTAATGGTGGGATTTCAAGACATGAAATAGGTATTGGGTAGTAAGAAATGTTTTTAGATGGGAGCTCTGGGGGAAGGGAAGAGGTAGTAGGGAAGAACATAAAAAGTGACTTTGACTAGGTCACTTATCAAAGCCATGCATCAGGTTGGCTAAGGGGTTAGTGACATTCAAGCAGATGGATTGCTTTTGTGAGCTTAGCTTTGAAGCCAAGTTAGATAGCTCCAAAGAATAGAATAAATGACAGCATTATCAACTTCAGATTTGATTATGTGGTTTCAGTGTCAGTGACAGTGAATTTTAATAAAATGCAGCAAAGAAAGCAGACTTTCTGCCAGAAGGCATTTAACCACGCAAACTACAATTATATGCAGCACATTCTTTTCTAAATACATTTGCTGATTTTCTGCTAAAAAAAAAAAAAGGAAAAGAAAGAAAGGAAAAAAGGAATCAGTTTTGAAACTTTTGACATTTTAAAATACATTAGTTGCCAAAGGCAATTATTATTAAAATTTTTATTTTGTAGTGTATGATGGCAGTGAGATATATGATACTGGGTAAAACAAATTGAACTAACTTCCAAATTTATAATAAACAATGCAACATCATACCACTGATTTTGATCTGAATTAAGGGATAAAGGATAAGAGAGCAGAGACAAGGTAAAACATTTTTTTCTTTTATTTCAAATTTCATTCTTATTATTTTTGAATTAGCAAGTATTTGTTTTCTTTCTCCCACCTTTTCTGTTTGGGATGTAAAGCCTTTCATAATCTTGTCCTTTCCTTTCTTTCTAGTCTTGACTGACTCTAAGATGAATGTTGCAACTGTTTTTAAGGTTGAGCCCACTTTTCCTAATGGCATTGGGTAGAATGGATCCTTAGCTTGGGAAAAAGGTTTATGCTTTTGTTCTTGCTACAAATTCTTAGCAAATCTGTTTATAAAAGATGTGATATTAATTGACTAAATGATCCTGAACTGCTAATCATTGGAAGGTATTGCTTATATACTAGAGATACTAACTATAATTAATATATAATTAATTATAAATAATTATTAATATATAAATAATATATAATTAATTAGTGATTATACTGGGGAAGAGAACACAAGATTAGGTATTAGAGCTGATAGTATTAGAAAGATACCTCCATAACCCCTTGGGGGTACCTAGAACCATGAAGAAGAGATATAACCTTCCTTTAGGGCAGGGCTTCTTAAACTTTTTCTATTCATGACCCCTTTTCACTCGAGAAATTTTTATGTGACCCCAGGTATATAGGTATATAAAATAGGTATACAAATCAAACATTTGCTACCAAATTTTTCACAACCTTTCACATTCATTTATATAGCCTCATGTGGGGTCATGCCCCACAGTTTAAGAAGCTTTGCTCAACTCATCAGTGTAGATGTTTTAGAATATGGATCTCAGAGCTTATAAAGGTTATAAACTAATAATTTTTTAATTATTTCCCAGTAGAAGAAAGAACCTTAATAGAAGCAAAGAGAAACATTTGCTAATAAATCCAATAACAAATTTCAGGAAGGAAGCTATTAAAATTAATGGCAAGTTCACTTTTGAGATTATATGTCAATTTCTATATTTATGCTATCCACCTTTCAATATTATTAAATGATTTCTTGGGGGGCAGATTTTAAAATAAGCACACATATTCCCTTCCTCTATTTAATTTTTTTTCTTTTTAATATTTTTGGCAGGGTGGATATGGATGTGTATGTGTGAGAAGTATATATATGTCTTTGTCCATCTCCCAGTACAGATGTCGTAGTTCTGGCTGTTTAACTGTCCCACTAGGCATATTCACAGTCCCTTATTTTCTGAGCAATTTTGTCAGCTGTTTCTGAGTTCTTGGACAGGCTCAATCTTGTCTTGTTTAGAGATGACAATAGGGACTCCATATTTATGCCTGATGTCTATACAGAATAAAAAGAGAAATCTTTAAGCATCAGTGTTTGGCATGGCAGATCAGGGGCAGCTAAAAGAGGGAATTAACTATCTTTGGAAGTCTTATACTTTATTCACTTGAGTATACTTTGATTCTAGCTTTCTCTCTCCTTTTTTTTTGGGGGGGGGAACGGGACAATGAGGGTTAAGTGACTTTTCCAGGGTCACATAGCTAGTGTGGAAATTTATTTTGACTTGGGGACCCTACCTTTAGGCTGAGATTAGAAAGCCTTAGGCCCTCAGGGTCTCTCCCCCTCCTCCTCAGCTTCAGCTAAAGCCCCCAGCTCCCTCTGACCTGAGCGGAGCTATCTGAAGGATCCCGGATAGCCTGTGCTGAGGCATAAGGCTCGAGAGCACCACCCCCCAGCTGCAGCTCTGGCTGGCAGATTAGCTTGGTCTGTGGGGGCGAAGGAAGCCCCGAGATTTAAGTGGAGAGAAGAAAAGGTATATATAGACCTGGGAGACAGACTAGGGGGAGTTCGGCTGAGTAGAGGAGGAAGGAGAATAGAGGGAGATGGACTAGAAAAAGAAGGAGCGAGGACAGACTAGATAGAGAGACAAGATTAAGGAGAGAACGGCTGACTAGGGTAGGAAGGAGACTGGAAGGAGACGGACTAAAAAAAGGAGGGGGACGGACTAGAGAAGGACGGACTAGGAGAGAAGCTGACTAGAGGGGAGCCCAGACAAGGACGGAGGAGAGTTCGGTTCAGAAAAGGAGAGACCGGGCTGACAAGGTTACAGGCCTTAATACAAACCAGGGAAAGTCTAACTTGCCCTGAGGCCGGATTCGGCTAAGGCCCTTATTGTATTCAAGAAGTTCCAAGCCAGCAGGTGCAAAAGAGACACAGTGGAAAGAGACCGCAGGAAAGCAGTCAGGTTGTACATTTTATTTCCCTGTATTCCTAATTTGAAATAGTATCTCATAAATAAACTCTGCTTTGATTATTTAGTTAGAGGCTTCTTAATCTTTAGTCTATCAGTTTGGGAGCAGTGTGGTGGAACTTTATCAACAGCCCACATTAAATTAACGAAGTCAGATAGCCAAATAGTCAACAGTCCCCAGTTTAGTCCTCCATAGATCAGTCCCCCCAAAATCAGCCCTAGTCACCAAAAATATTTCACACTAGTAAGTGTCAAGTGTCTGAGGCCAGCTTTGAACTCAGTTCCTCCTGAATCCAGGGCTGGTGCTTTATCCACTGTGCCACCCAGCTGCCCCTGCTTTCTCTCTTCTTCACTAAAAGCAAATGCTGTTATAATATTTCTTTCCTTTGCCTGACTTAGGGTTAAGTCTTTAAGTTGGTATGTTTTTCTTTTCCTTTGACCGATTAAACACATCCATTGGAGTGAAACAATGAACAGGATGTCAGCTGCCCAGTCCTCTGAACCAAAGAAAATTCATAATTCCTCTTCACATTCCTTATCCCCACCCACACGCCAATCCTTAGTACTTGGCAAATCCTATGTGCAGGATACCATTGTTGGTTAAGTGAGAGATAACAAATAAATGAATGATGTTTCTTATTGATTAGAAGACTAATAT
Organism: Dromiciops gliroides; assembly: GCF_019393635.1. NCBI lineage: Eukaryota > Metazoa > Chordata > Mammalia > Microbiotheria > Microbiotheriidae > Dromiciops > Dromiciops gliroides. The sequence goes on along the minus strand of NC_057864.1, from coordinate 409,249,828 downwards.
TCATAGCGCCCAAATTAATTCCTCACTTTATTTTGTAATCAGCTCTGTTTTCCTAATATTCTTTTTTTTTTTTGGTGAGGCAATTGGGGTTAAGTGACTTGCCCAGGGTCACACAGCTAGTAAGTGTGTAAAGTGTCTGAGGTTGGATTTGAACTCAGGTCCTCCTGAATCCAGGGCCAGTGCTCTAACCACTGAGCCACCTACCTGCCCCAATATTCTTGATGTTACACACGACACAGTTATTTCTTGAGTAAAACCTACTGAGAGGCAACTAGGTAATGCTGGACCTAGGAGATCTGAATTCAAGTTTGATCTTGAACATTTACTAGCTTCGTGACCCTGGCCTAGTAATTCAACCTCTATCTGCCTCTGTTTCCTTCACTATAAAATGGGGAACCTATCTCCCAGGGTTTTTGTAAAGATTAAATGAGATAATATTTGTAAAATGCCTAGCACGATTCCTAGCATGTAGTAGACACTTAATATATGTTTATTACTTTCCCTTCTACCCTCCCTTCTTCCCTTCCTTTCTTCCTTTCTCCCTCCTTCCCTCCCTCACTCCTTTCCTTTCTTCCATTTACTATGAGTTTACTAAAAACTTTTAATTAAGCTGGTATTTTTTGTATCTCTCTTAATTCAGTGTGCTGTAATGGCCTAGAGGAAAACATCCATGTGAGCCAATGTGGAACTCAAATATTCATCTCTATCAAGTCAAGAAGCATTTATTAAGTGCTTACTATATGTTAAATATTGTGCTAAATGCTGGGAATACAAACACAAACAAAAAGAATCATAGCCCTTGTCCTCAAGGGACTTAAATCTTTGCTTTTCTGAGAATAGCTAAGTCATTCATAGTTGATCATTGTATAATACAGCTGTTGCTATGTACGATGTTTCCCTGATTCTGCTCACTTCACTTGGCATCAGTTTGTGTAAGTCTTTCCAGGTTTTTCTGAAAGCATCGTGCTTATCATTTATTATAGCACAATAATATTCCATCACAATTATATACCACAACTTGTTCAGCCATTTCCCAATTGATGGGAAACCCCTCAGCTTCCAATTCTTTGCCACCACTAAAAGAACTGCTATAAATATTTTTGTACAATTAGGTTCTCTGCCATTTTAAAAATCTTTGGGATATAAACCTGATAGTGGTATTGCTAGATCAAAGGGTATGCAGTTTGATAACCCTTTGGGGATAGTTCCAAATTGCTCTCCAGAATGGTTAGAACAGTTCGCAACTCTCCCAACAATACTTTAGTCTTCCACTTTTCCCATATCCCCTCCAGGATTTATTATTGTCCTTTTCTTTAAACCAATTAACCAATCTGGTGTGTGTGAGGTGATAACTTACAGTTGTTTTAATTGCATTTCTCTATTCAGTAGAGATACAGAGTACTTTTATATGACTATAGAAAATTTTGATTTCATTGTCTGTTCATATTTTTTTTTTTTGGTGAGGCAATTGGGGTTAAGTGACTTGCCCAGGGTCACACAGCTAGTAAGTGTCAAGTGTCTGAGGCTGGATTTGAACTCAGGTCCTCCTGAATCCAGGGCCAGTGCTCTATCCACTGCACCACCTAGCTGCCCTATCTGTTCATATCTTTTGACCATTTATCAATTGGGGAATGATATATTCTTATATATTTGACTCAGTTCTCTATATATTTGAGAAACAAAGCTTTGGTCTGAGATACTTGCTTTAAAAAATTCCCAGTTTTCTATTTTCCTTCTAATTTTGGTTGCATTGGTTTTGTGCAAATTTTTAAAAATTTTATACAGTCAAAATTATTCATTTTACATTTTGTAATGCTCTCTATATCTTGTTTGGTCTGAAATTCTTCCCTTATCCATAGATTTGACAGGTAAACTGCTCTATGCTTTCCTAATTTGTTTATGGTATCATCCTTTATGTCTAAACCATGCACCCATTTTAACCTTATGTTAGTATATGATGTGAAATATTGATCTATAGCTAGTTTCTGCCATACTATTTTCTAGTTTTCCTACCCAGTAGTTTTTGTTAAATAATGAGTTTTTGTCCCCAAAGCTTGGATCTTTGGGTTTATCAAACACTAAATTACTATGGTCATTTACTACAATATATTGTATACCTAATCTATTCTACTGATCCTCCACTTCATTTCTTAGGCCAGTACCAGATTGTTTTGATAATTTTTGCTTTATAATACAGTGTGAGATCTGGTATGGATAGGCCACCTTTCTGAAAATCTTTTTTTAATGATTCCCCAGATATTTTTGACCTTTTGTTCTTCCTGATAATTTTTTTTATTAACATATCTTACTTATAAAAATTGATGGGGGAGGGTGCGGAGCCAAGTTGGCAGAGAGAAGCTATTGAGTTGTCTGAGCTCTCCTTCTGTTTCCTCAAAAAGAACATTAAATAAAGCTTCTGGATGGATTCTGAAACTAAAGAAACTGCAAAGAAACAGAGAGACACAGTCTTCCAACCAGAGATAATTTAGAAGACTTCAGGAAAGGTTGGTCTCACTCAGGCAAAAGGGAGGTGCAGCATACCACAGCACAGTGTGGAGGGGGTCAGGGAAAGTTAGTAGGAAGCTGTGGGCCACAGCCAAGCAACTTAGGCCCCTGGATCCTGGCTTAACAAGCTTGTGGTGCAGCAGGACAGTGGGAAAACCCACCTGTACCAGCCAGGAGGGCAGGTTGCCAGCTAGAGGGACACCCACAAGACAGGCATGACCAGGCCTACTGGTCCCAGTGCGCACGGCCAGTAAGCCTAGGGTAGTGAGAAATCCACAAGCCATAGAGGCCTCAGTGTAGAAAGCCAGTGACACAGCCCCTATACCACGACACAATAAGCTTGAAACAAGGACCCTGGTGCCTCCAGAGCAGACCTCAACTTAAAAAAAAAAAAAGCTGCAATATGAGTAAGAAACAAGAAAGAGCTCTTACCATTGAGAGTTTTTGTATCGAAAGGGAAGATGCAAACACAAACTCAGATGAGGACAATATTCCCAAATTGCCTACATGTGAAGCCTCAAGATAGAAGATCAATTGGTCTCAAGAACAAAAAGCCTTCTTGGAAGAGTTCAAAAAGGATCTTAAAAATCAATAGAGAGAAATGGGGAGAGAAATAAAAGAAACACAAGAAAATTATGAAAAAAAAGAATCAGCAGCTTGGAAAAGGAAGCACAAAGATTGACTGAAGAAAACAATTCCTTAAGACATTCATTTGGCCAAATGGGGGAAAAGTGGATAATCTCACTGAAGAAAGCAATGCCTTAAAAATTAAAATTGGACAGTTGGAAGATAATGACTCGATGAGACACCAGGAATCAGTCAAGCAGAATCAAAAGAATGAAAAAATAGAAGAAAATGTGAAATACCTCATTGGAAAGACAACTGATCTGGAAAACAGATCCAGGAGAGACAATTTGAGAATCATTGGACTGCCTGAAAGCCATGATCAGAAAAAGAGTCTAGACACCATATTCCAGGAAATTATTAAGGAGAACTGCCCTGATATTATAGAATCAGAGGATAAAATCAACATTGAAAGAATCCCCCAATCACCTCCTGAAAGAGACCCCACAAGGAAAACTCCAAGGAATATTGTAGCCAAATTCCAGAATTATCAGGTGAAGGAGAAAATACTCCAAGCAGCCATGAAGAAGCAATTTAAATATCATGGAGCCACAATCAAGATTGCTCAGGAACTTGCAGCTTCAAGATTAAAGGATTGCAAGGCTTGGAATATGATATTCTGGAAGGCAAAGGACCTTGGATTGCAGCCAAGAATCTATTACCCAGCAAAACTGATCATTCTCTTTCAGGGGAAAAGATGGACATTCAATAACACTGGGGACTTTCAAGTTTTCCTGAGGAAAAGACCGGAACTGAATAGAAAATTTGTTCTTAACATACAAGACTCAAGAGAAGTTTAAAAAGGTAAATGGGAAGGGGGGGGCAGCTAGATGGCACAGTGGATGAACCACCTGCCCTGGATTCAGGAGTTCCTGAGTTCAAATCCGGCCTCAGACACTTGACACTTACTAGCTGTGTGACCTTGGGCAAGTCACTTAACCCCCATTGCCCCGCAAAAAAAAAAAAAAATTCTAAAAGGTAAACAGGGAAAAAAAGTTACTCAATTAGGTGAAACTGTTTACATCCCTACATGGGAAAATAATACTTATAACTCTTGAGAACTGTATTTGTATTTGGGCAGACAGAAGGATTATACACAGAGGATATAAATGTAAATTGTCTTTGATGTGATGATATAAAGAAAATTAAGGGGTTAAGAAGGGAGTTTATGGGGAGAAGAGGAAAGGGGAGGTGGAATGGGGTGAATTACATCATATGAAGAGGTGAAAAAAACCTATTACAATAGAAGGAAAGAAGGGAGGGGTGAACAGTGTTTCAACCCTACTCTCACTAGATTTGATTCAAAGAAGGAATAACACATACATTCATTTGGATAAAGAAACTTAGCTTATTCTTTAGGGAAGTAAAAGGGTAAGAGGAAAGGGGGGACTGATAGAAGGGAGGGCAGAAGCAAGGGAGAAAAGGGTAAAGAAAAGGGAGGGTGGTGATAAAAAGAGAGAGCAGATTAGGGGAGGCAAGGGTAAGAAGCAAAATGTTGGTGAGGAGGAATAGGGTGAAAGCGGAGGTGGGGGGGAGTACAAAGGGGGTAAATAGAATGGAGGGGAATAGACAGTTAGTAATAATAACAGTGAATGTGAATGGAATGAACTCTGCCATAAAATGTAAGCAAATAGCAGAGTGGATTAAAAACCAGAATCCTACAATATGCTGGTTAGAAGAAACAAATTTGAAGCAGAGAGATACACACAGAGTAAAGGTAAAAGGCTGGAACAGAATATATTATGCTTCAGCTAAAGTCAAAAAAGCAGGGTAGCAATCCTTATCTCAGACAAAGCAAAGGCAAAAATAGATCTAATTAAAAGAGATAAGGAAGGAAACTACCTCTTGCTAAAAGGTACTATAGATAATGAAGTAATATCAATATTAAACATGTATGTGCCAAGTGGTATAGCATCCAAATTCTTAGAGGAACAGTTAAAGGAGTTACAAGAGGAAATAGACAGTAATACTATACTAGTGGGGGATCTGAATCTTGCCCTCTCAGAATTAGATAAATCTAGCCTCAAAATAAATAAGAAAGAAGTGAAAGAGGTGAATAGAATGTTAGAAAAGTTAGACATGATAGATTTCTGGAAAAAATTGAATGGGGATAGAAAGGAATATACCTTTTTCTCAGCAGTACATGGCACATTTTCAAAAATTGATCCTATATTAGGGCACAAAAACATCATAGTCAAATGTAGAAATGCAGAAATAGTAAATGCATCCTTCTCAGATCATGATGCAATAAACATTACATGTAATAAACAGCCATGGAAAGGTAGACTGAAAATCAATTGGAAACTAAATAATTTCATTCTAAAGAATGAGTGGGTCAAACAACAAATCATAGAAACAATCAATGACTTTATCCAAGCAACATACCAAAATCTATGGGATGCAGCCAAAGCAATGCTTAGGGGAAATTTTTTATCTCTAACTGCTTACATGAATAAAAAAAGAAAGAGGAGATCAATGAATTGGGCATGCAACTTAAAAATCTAGAAAAAGAATGAATTAAAAATCCCCAATTAAATACTAAATTAGAAATCCTAAAAATTAAAGGAGAAATTAATAAAAATGAAAGCAAGAAAACTATAGAATTAATTTCCCTAATGAATATTGATGCTAACATCTTAAATAAGATATGAGCAAGGAGATTACAGCAAATGATCACCAGGATAATACCCTATGACCAGGTGGGATTTATACCAGGATTGCTGGTCTGATTCAACATTAGGAAAACTATTAACACAATCAACCATATCGATAAGAAAACTAACCAAAATCATATGATTATCTCAATAGATGCAGAGAAAGCTTTTGACAAAATACAGCACCCATTCCTAATAAAAACACTAGAGAGCTTAGGAATAGGTGGAGCTTTCCTTAAAATAATAAGCAGTATCTACCTAGAACCATCAGCAATCATTATATGTAAGGGAGATAAGTTAGAGGCCTTCCCAGTAAGATCAGGGGGTGAAACAGGGATGTCCATTATCACCTCTATTCTTTAATATTGTACTAGAAATTTTAGCTTTAGCAATAAGAGAAGAAAAAGGAATTAAAGGAATTAGAATAGGCAAGGAGGAAACAAAACTATCACTCTTTGCAGATGATATGATGGTATACTTAGAGAATCCTAGAGAATCAACTCAAAAATTACTTGAAACAATTAACAACTTTAGCAAAGTTGCAGGATATAAAATAAATCCACATAAATCATCAGCATTTCTATACATGACCAACAAAGTCCAGCAGCAAGAGGTAGAAAGAGAAATTCCATTTAAAGTAACAGTAGACAATATAAAATACCTGGGAGTCTACTTGCCAAGACAAGCCCAGGAACTCTATGAACACAATTACAAAACACTTTTCACACAAATAAAATCAGATCTAAATAATTGGAAAAATATCAATTGCTCATGGATAGGCAGAGCTAATATAGTAAAAATGACAATACTACCTAAATTAATTTACTTATTCAGTGTCATACCAATCAGACTACCTAAAAATAACAAAATTCATCTGGAAAAACAAAAGATCAAGAATATCAAGGGAAATAATGAAAAAAAAATGCACAGGAAGGTGGGTTAGCTGTACCAAATCTGAAGCTCTACTATAAAGCAGCAGTCATCAAAACTATTTGGTACTGGCTAAGAAATAGAGTAGAGGATCAATGGAATAGGCTAGGCACAGGAGACACAGTAGTAAATGACACTAGTAATGTAGTGTTTGATAAACCCAAAGACTCCAGCTTCTGGGATAGGAACTCAATATTTGACAAAAACTGCTGGGAAAACTGGAAGATAGTATGGCAGAAATTAGGCACAGACAAACATCGTCATACTAAAATAAGTTCAAAATGGGTACATGATTTAGACATAAGAGGTGATACCATTAGGAGAGGAAGGAATAGTCTACCTTTCAGATCTTTGGAAAGGAGAACAGTTTATGACCAAACAAGAGATAGAGAATATTATGAAATACAAAATGCATGATTTTGATTACATTAAATTAAAAAGTTTTTGTACAAACAGAAGCAATGCATCCAAAACTAGAAGGGAGGCAGAAAGCTGAGAAACAATTTTTACAGCCAGTGTTTTTGATAAAGGCCTCCTTTCTTTTCTTTTTTTTTAAAGTGAGGCAATTGGGGTTAATTGACTTGCCCAGGGTCACACAGCTAGTAAGTGTTAAGTGTCTGAGGCCAGATTTGAACTCAGGTACCCCTGACTCCAGGGCTGGTGCTCTATCCACTGTGCTACCTAACTGCCCCAAAGGCCTCCTTTCTAAAATATATCGGGAACTAAATCAAATTTATAAGAATCCAAGTCATTCCCCAATTGAGAAATGGTCAAAGGATATGAACAGGCAGTTTTCTGATGAAGAAATCAAAGCTATCTATTGCCACATGAAAAAATGCTCTAAATCACTATTGATTAGAGACATGCAAATTAGAACAACTGTGAGGTACCACCTGACACCTATCAGATTGGCTAATATGACAGAAAAGGAAAATAACAAATGTTGAAGAAGCTGTGGAAAAATTGGAACACTAATGCATCATTGGTAGAGCTGTGAACTGATCCAACCATTCTGGAGAGCAATTTGGAATTATACCCAAAGGGTGGTGAAGCTGTGCATACCCTGTGACCCAGCAATACCACTTTTGGGTCTTTTTCCCAAAGAGATCATAAAAAAGGGAAAAGGATCCACATGTACAAAAATATTTATAGCTGCTCTTTTTGTGGTGGCAAGGAATTGGAAATTGATGGGCTGTCTATCAATTGGAGAATGGCTGAACAAGTTGTGGTACATGAATGTAATGGAATTCTATTGTGCTGTAAGAAACAATTAGTAGGAGGAGTTCAGAGAAACCTGGAAGGACTTGCATGAAGTGATGATGAGTGAGATGAGCAGAACCAGAAGAACATTGTACATCGTATCATCAACATTGTGTGTTGATCAACTGTGATAGACTAGATTCTTCTCACTAATACAATGGTACAAGAAAGTTCCAAAGGACTCATTAATGGAAAATGCTTTCCAAATCCAGAAAAAAAAAAAAAAAGGACTGTGGAACATGGATGCTGATTGGACCATACTATTTCTTTTGTTTTGGGTGCTGTTGTTTTTCTTTTTTGAGGTTTTTCCTTTTTGCTCTCATTCTTCTGTTATAACATGACTAATGCAGAAATATATTTAATGTTATCATATATATATATATATATATATATATATATATAACCTATATCAGATTACCTGCTGTCTAGGGGAAGAGGGGAGGGAGAAAAATTTGAAATTGGAAATCTTATAATAATAAATGTTGAAAACTATCTCTACATGTAACTGGAAAATAATAAAATACTTTTATTCAAGAAAAAATTGATGGGATGAAAAATTAATGGGATGCCATAAAATCAGCAGAGGAGACAAATTTGTATTAGGGAATATTTATAATGAGGGAGAAAAAGGGAAACTTAAAAAGTTGAACATGTTTAAAGAAAAAGAAAAATGAATACTAAAAGAAAGAAGAAAACAGTAGAATATCAAAATCAGACCAAGAGAAATAAAATAGAAAAGAAAAAACAACAATTGAAATGATGAATAAAAACCAAGAGCTTTTATTTTTATTTTTGTCTTTAAATGAACAATAAAATTTTCAATTCAATGTAGTAAGCATTTATTAAGGGTTCACTATGTGCCATTTATTAAGGGTTTATTTACTATGCTGCTTGTTGGGGATATAATAACAAAATTAAATAGTCTTTGTCCTTAAGGATCTAATATTTTATTGAGTAGAAATTGTACACAGATAAGCAGATATAGAATTTTCATGAAGCTAATATAGAGTCATTATAATGGAGGGAGAGCACTAAAGATGAAGAGAGGCAGCTTGGTCCAGTGACTCTCAAGTCAGAGGACCCAGGTCTAATTCCCACAGGTAATGCCTACCCTAACATGTGACCTTAGGTAAAGACTCTGAATGTCTGTGGACCTCAATTTGTTGAACTTAAAAAGGAGAGTTTGACTAGTGGTTTCCAAGGTCCCTTCTAGTTCTAAATCTATGATCCTATTAAGACATCAAGAAAAGTCCTGTGTAGGGGGTGGCAAAAGATCTGAGCCTCAAGATTAGGAGCTAGGCAAGAGTATGATAACTGCAAAAGGAATTAAGAAAATTATCACACACATTTTAATTCAAATATGCTTGAAAAAAATGCTTAAATATCAACAAAAATGTAAAGTACACAGATTGACAAAACAGAAGATAGTTAAATCTCACAAGGGTAAATAAGAAAGGCCAAATATGCGTATACTCGTAAAATGTCATTGGGACCAGATTCATTCAAATTGTTAAATAATAGGTAATGTCTATAATAGTTATTTTTTCCAAAATAAGGAATTATGGGATTTTATGGAATTCTTTCTCTGAGATACATATTATTTTGATACTCAAATCTGACTAAGAAAAAGCTTTAAAAAAAACTACAGGCCAATGTCATTTATGAATATCAAATATTAAAGACAACTTTGTCAAACATAGTAAAATATACAAATTATTACTTATTATAATGTATGATTTATGTTTTTATACTAAAACTGAAAATAATTTTTCTGTAATTTTTATGAGGAAAAAATATAGTAAGTCATATAGACAAGAAAGCTTGATTAGAAATCTAACTAGGAGAGGGGCAGCTAGGTGGCACAGTAGATAGAGCACCGGCCCTGGAGTCAGGAGGACCTGAGTTCAAATCTGGCCTTGGACCCTTAACACTTACTAGCTGTGTGACCTTGGGCAAGTCACTTAACCCCAATTGCCTCACCAGAAGAAAAAAAAGAAATCTAACTAGGCAAAGTTAGTTCCAAGGCATCAAAGAATGAAATGCAAGGACAACAAACACAAGGAAATTGGAAACGATCTTCAATTGTTTTCACCATTAAGGAAAGCAAAGTTACCACATTCAGTCTCTGGCGCTTCAGTCCCTGGTGCACTTGTAGAGGAAATAGAAATGACACTAAAAAGAAAAATAGGAAAAGCAGTCAAATTAGTCCAAGTAGATACCTGTTTTGTAGATGAAACAATTGTGTGTTGAGAGAGCAATTCACAGAGAGAAAAAGAAGGCATGGGAAAAGTCTTGAAATTTATTTAAAAAGGCAACTGAGGGGGGGCAGCTAGATGGCGCAGTGGATAGAGCACTGGCCCTGGAGTCGGGAGTACCTGAGTTCAAATCCGGCCTCAGACACTTAACACTTACTAGCTGTGTGACCCTGGGCAAGTCACTTAACCACAATTGCCTCACTAAAAAAAAAAAAAAAAAGGCAACTGAGAAACTCTCAGCACTTAACAACCTCTCTTTTTATATTCTCAACCATCTAAAATTTTAATAAGATGATCTATGCATGCATTGAGGATGTCTTCTATGAGGTACTTAGTAGGGAACAAACAGGTTCTTGCAAGAAGTTTCCATGGCACACAACCGCTTCACCTTAACACGATTGAAAGTAGTACAGAATACAAGATTCCACTGTGTTTATTGGGTTTTTTTAAACTATAAAAAGCACTTGATTCAGGAGTACAAAATGGCAACCTAAAGGCCAACGTCCAACAACTTGTTTCTGTCCATTCATCAAAGTTATATAATATTCCATGAAGGATTTATTAGTTGAATTAACATTGAATCCATTCAGTAATCCTTCGATCATTCATACTCATACTAAGCAGGCTACAGCAGAGGGACACATGCTAACCAAAGGTGTTTGTTTCTGTCATAGTAGAAATCCAGTAAAGAATTCAAGTGGAATAAGGATTCCTTAAGGAAGGTGAAGTCTTCCAGATGTATCTGTTGATGACATGACGCTAATGGCATAAAGCTCTGAAAATTATGGAACTTCTTGGAGAGATCTCTAGTGACTAAAAATAGTTTGGGTTAATGATCCATATATGGAAGAAATAAGTGTATGAAGATTTCCTATCATGCAGATTATGGAATGAAGTTAGATGGCCAATTCATAGATCTCACTCATCAGTTCTTATGTATGCGTATGTATGTGTATACACACACACACACACACACACACACACACACACACACACACAAATGTTTTGTGAGAAAATAATAGAGTTTGGGGAATGCCCAAAGGTAGTTTGAGGGGATTGATTGGATTAAGATTGATTGGATTGACTGACTTCACTGATTAATTCACTTAAAGTTAATTCAATTAAAAGCACACCTTCCAGGCCCCCAAGAGGATGTGTTCTCAGAAGGTGTGAATTCTGACCTCAACATGGGACCACCCTCAAGTCCAGTGAACCAATGGATTTGGTTGATGCCAGCCAATTAGCTTGAAGCAGTATGTAAGGACCGCCTCTCTTCCAGACCCATAAAAAGCTTCCACACAGAGTTAATCTGAGTTAGACTCTCTTGGAGGTGCTCTTGGTAGCAGAGAACTTGGAGGAAGAAGCAGACCAGGCTGAGCTCTATTCTCTCCTCTAGGCTAGAAGGTCAAGCTGAGCTCTATTCTCTCCTCTGGGCTAGATAGGCCTCTTCTTAACTTTCTGAGCCAGGTGTCCTCTTTTTACTAATATTTAATATACTTTAGTAAATGCTTAATGCCCCCAAACTTGTGCTAAAGCTTCTAATTTATAAGTAACAACTATATTAGAAACCCCAGCTAATTTTCCCTAAACTTGGGACAGAAATAAAGCAAACACATATAATTTTACCTGCCACCATTTATATATACACCCAGACATCTATTTCTATACCACAAACAAAAAAGTCTTAGTTTGGTTTTAATCTATTAAAACATATACATATATGTGGCATATTTGTACTGTCTACCCATCTAATATACATGAATATGTGTGTATATATGTGTGTGTGTGTACAGACATACATGCAAACATACATTGGATAGTTGAAATGGACAATGAACTGGGCCAAGAATTGTGTTGTCATTGTTCATTTTTCATTTTAGAAGAGAACTAAGACATCACAGGTTGATGTCTTGACTTGCATATGAATCAGATTTAAGTGAGGCAGAGTTGCACAAAGTCATCAGCCAAGATTTAGATAGGGGAAGGACAGTAGGCTAAATTGCCTTTGGGAACTTGAGAATATTAAAGATCAAAACCTTTTCCAAGAAACAAACATCCATCTTTTTTCTCTTTAACAATAGTCAACCAGTGTTACCACATGACTGTTACTGAAAAACTAAAAATGAATATCATATAGAGGGCAATGAAGAGACACATGAGTATGAAAAGGCAGCTACACATTTTTACAAACTATAAAGAAGAACTGGAATAAAGGATGTCATCAAGAAAAATATATGATCAAAAAGAAGATGGACAGGAGGCAGCTAGGTGGCACAGTGGATAGAGCACTGGCCCTGGATTCAAGAGGACCTGAGTTCAAATCTGGCCTCAGACACTTAGTAGCTGTGTGACCCTGGGCAAGTCACTTAACCCTCATTGCCCCCTTGAAGATGAAGATGATGGACATTGTGAGAAGAAAGGATGGGAACCTGTGTGATTTACTTACACCCCCCAAATATCAAGAGAACAAGGAAAGACCCTGACACACTGCATGAATTCCACGTAGGAGATGGACAAGTGTCACAGAAAAATACAAATGTGAATCAGTTGCTGTGATAGGAATATTATCTATCAGAGTTTCTCAAATTCTAATACAAAAATATCCATTTGGCATTAAAAGCCCTTCATAGCCTATCCCTTTCCTACCTTTCCAGTCTTTTTACAGCTTCCTCCCTGACATATCCTCTTAGATTCAGTGACACTGGCCTTCTGCATGTTCCATAAACAAGACACTCCATCTCTCAGCTCCAGGCATTTTCTCTGGCTGTCCTCCATGCCTAGAATGCTCTTCCTCCTCCATTCTTACTATTGCCCTCCTTGGCTTCCTTTAAATCCCAATTAAAATTCCACTTTCCACAGGAAGGCTTCCCAATCTTTCTTAATTCCATTGCCTTCCCTATGTTAATTATTTCCTATTTATCCTGTATTTAGTTTCCTTCGGATATATTTGTTTGCATATTATCTCCCCCATTAAATTGTAAGTGCCTTGAAAGAAGGGACTGTTTTTTGCTTCTTTTTTGTTTCCCTATCGCTTAGCACAGTTCCTTATTAATGCACTGATTGAAATTTGGGGACAACTGAATAATTAGAGGTATATGTTCCCTGCACGTGGACCTTAGAAACTTTCTAATCCACCTTCCCATTTTACAAATGAAGAAACTGAAGTCCAGAGAAATTGAGTGACTTTCCCAAGGTTACAAAAGTGGCTAGCAACAGAAACGGCCAAGATTAGCAAATGATTAGGGGGATGTCAAGGAAGCATCTGTTGCTGACCTCGTGATACAGATTCATTACCACCAAAGCTTTCCAAGTTCTCTGTACTTTAGTCATCCAGCATCTCACAGCATGATCTGGCAAACAATACGTACTCAGGGACTTCCAGAAAGAATAAAGGGCCAGCAGGCAAATTCATCGAATGACACCAGAGATCTGTAGTTCCCTGCTTTGCTCTAAAGCCTTTCCTAGATCTTTCTCAATTCTTCAAGGACAAGAAGTTCTTTGAAACAATAATATAATGGGCTAGTCCATAAGTACAAGCAAAAAAAATTATTAAATCTCCAAGATTTTATTACCTGGATGCAGACAGCAGGGCAGCTAGGTGGCCCAGTAGATAACTCACCTGGTCTGGAGTTAGCAAGATCTGAGTTCAAATCAGTTTCAGACACTTTCTAGCTGTATAACCCTGGGCAAGTCACTTAACTTCCATTTGCCCTCAGTTTCTTCATCTATAAAATGAGCATTATAACAGCACCTACCTCCTAGGATTGTTGTGATATAATATGAGATAATATTTATAAAGAAGTTAGCACAGTACCTGGCACATAATAAGAACTAGCGATATGTTCACTATTATTTTAAACTATTTAATACTAACTTTGTCTACTTCACAGTTTCATATACAGAAAGCCTTGCTTTCTCTTGTTTCCTAGAGGTCAAATACAACTATAACTTAATATTTGTCAAGACATCATGGTGCCTTGCTCTGGCCCTTGCCAATAGGAATATGTCCTATGCTAGTCATTGCCAGCTGGCACTATGGTGATACATACAAAAACCCAAAGTATATTTTTTTGCCATGGACCCAGATGAGCTGGATATGGTCAACAGAGAATGCATGCAAGAATATTTTATGCCACGTGTATTCACAAATATTCACAGATTATCCAGAACTGTGGCTGTCATCTACTTATGCTGAAAAATAGTGAAAAGGCTAAAAGATGGGCAAAATTGTATGGAAGCAAGAGCCCTGTCTAATTAGACCTCAAACAAATAAAAAATTGGCTATAATCGTATTTAAAGCTGAATTACATTATGGATTAGAATTGAGTTTTAGGAAGGAAATCATGTCACATAAAAAATAGGATGTTTTCAGATCAGATCCCATTTTTTAAAAATTAGAAACTTATAACTCTAGCTTATTTAAAGATTTTACCATAGGAAAAATAGTTCAAGGAAGAAGATATTTTTCATGAATTTTAAAAACTTCATATGAATGTTTTAAAATTCTAAAGGTATATCTTCATTCCGCAAACAGATTTGTTCCTAAAGATTTATGTGCCTGTGTATACACTAAGAGCCATCATCATTAAAAAACAAACACCTCATTTAAATTGTAGTTATCATAAGAATTTAAAATGCATATTATTTAGAGGACAATGAGAAGAGGCAAATTTTGTATGGGATCAGTTGCAAATATATAACAATAAGGGGCAGCTAGGTGGCACAGTGGATAGAGCACTGGCCCTGGAGTCAGGAGGACCTGAGGTCAAAGCCTGCCTCAGACACACCTTGAGCAAGTCGCTTAACCCCAAATGCCTCACTAAATATATATATATACACACACACACACACACACACATATATATATGTATGTATATAAAACAATAAGAAACTATGGAAAGAATTGGACTAAAGATGATATCAAGAAAATACATGTTAAAAAAAAAGATGGACTGGGCATGTGTTGAGACCATATGTTTTCTGCTTTTTTCAACTACAAATCTTTAGGACTTCAGCTACATTATACATTAAATAGGCATTAGTGGGCAAGCCTTGGGACCTAGCTGTCATTTACAACATTGATTCTATGAGTAAGTTCATTCTAAGTTCCAAACAACTGATTTGCAAAAGAGCCTGTTCATAAATTAGAGATTGGCTATACAGTTATTCCTTCCACATTTTGGGGGTTAGGATCACGGCACCCCCTTAATCTGGAAAATCCACATAAAATTTTTTGGCCCTCCTTTTGTAGCAGAGAAGTCTGAATTTTTTTTCTTTTACTTTTATGGGGTGTTTACAGAGTCTTATTGCAAAAATTTAGTTAAGTATTTGGTCATAGGCTCTATGTCATCTGCCGACTTTCACATGTCATCAATAGCTTCCACAAAGCTCCACAAAAATTCCCATTAAATTTCTTATGCCAACCTGAGATATATTGAAATTGCAATGGGAAAAATCATGATATGAAAGGGATAACTGTATTGTATCACAGAGTTAAGCTTTCTGGAAAATTTCTCTAATTTCTTTCACGTTTAAGAGTTTTGGTGTCTGTATTCTATCACCTTTAAAACCTGATTGTCAGATTGTACTTTGGTTTAACATGCCAGGGGTTTGAAATAACTGGGAAGTTTGCCAGGAGTATTATTGAATAATTCCCAGTCTTTCTTAGAAAGGGGACAGATTATTTCAGTCTGGTAACTGCTTGACAAAGAAAAATAAACAACTGAAGAAAAAACTACTAACTATCCCAAGATGTGACTACCTGTTGTCAAAAGCACAAAAACTATATCTAAAAATTATCTAAGGAGTTTAGTAAGAGTTTATTTAGGAAAGGAGAGCCCTTATTATTTAATGATTTTCTGTATAGACTATATATGAGTGATACTTAATGCATGCATTGTTGTTGTTTAGTTATGTCCACTTCTTCATGACTTGTGGACTATAGCATGTCAGGCCTTTCTGTCCTCCATTATCTCCTAAAGTCCCACAGGATTTCCTTGGCAAAGATACTGGAGTGGTTTGCCATTTCCTTCTCCAGTGGATCACCTTTTGTCAGAACTCTCCATTATGACTTGTCCATCTTGGGTAACTATGCACAACATAGCTTATAGTTTCATTGAGCCACACACACCTCTCTGTCATGACAAGGTAGTGATCTAGGAAGGGAATGAATATATACAATTGCCTAATTAATTTTTAAAGGTTAATTTTTGTCTAATAGGCTATCAAAGTACCCAATGAATTTGGATAAGTTTTGACTTTTACTTGAATCTCTGTCCTAGTTAACTTTCCTTTCCAAAGAGTTTGAATTTTCCTAGTATTTAACTGAGAAAATAGGGGCCATTCAGGAATGAACTTTATACTTTCCTGAGAAAATAAAGACCATTCATTAGTGAACTTCTTTTCTTTCCTTCTCCATATCTTAAAAGTTCTTGACATAATCCCTTATTTAGTCTTCCTTTATTCTTGTCTATGATAGGGAGGATAATGAAAATGTTGCTTCTCCAGGGCCAATTCCTCTGTGTATTTCCTTGATCCCCTCCTATTCCAGATTCTCTGACACATCACTCCTCTTTCAAATGAACCTTTCATCCCTTCCCTTTTTGCTTGCACCTCCCCTATTGCCTGTAAACATGCCCAAGCCTTTCTCATACTTTAAAAAAAATTCTCATTTGACATAACCACTTCCTCAAATGAGTTTCCTATATCTATCCTTGGTTTCACAGTTAAATTAGAAAAAAGCTGTCTATTCATTGATTACATTTCTATTACATACTTCTCTACCCTTTGCAATGTGGCTTCAGATTCCTTCGCTAACAGAAATTGCCAATGATTTCTTAAATGCCTAATTTAATTACCTCTTTTTGATTCTCATCTCCCTTAACTTCTCTGCAGCTTTTGGAACTGTAGGTCACCTTCTCTCTTTATCTTGTATACACCCAAAAGTTCTGTATTGAATCCTCTTCTCATTTAGTGAACTCTTCGGCTCCTCTAGGTTAAATTATCTGTGCAGATGGTTCCAAGATCCTAAAACCAGCATTAGACTCTGTCTCTGTCTCTCCTGATCTCAAATTTGTCATCATCTACTGCTTATTGGACATTTTTGGACTTGTTTTCTCTGTAAGCATCTCAAACAACATATCAAAAATAGATTCATTATCATTCCTGCAAAACCTACACCTTTTCTGAAACTTTAATTTGTCTGAGTTGGGAAGACTGCCGCTTCACTTAATTATTCTCTTTTTTTCTATTTTGTTAATGTAAATTTGAAGAAATATAATTCGTCCTTTGAAAACTGTTTTAGCAATAAGACAACAATTCTGGTATATCGTCTCACTGTCATCACACACAAGTAAAAACATTGCTATATTTGTACCCCTGGCTCAGGTTAGAGCAAAGACTTGAGTTCAGGGAATCACAGGAAAGTGGTACTTATGAATCTAGCTACAAACATGAGCTTTATTATGCAATATAGTAGATCAAAAAAGGCATACAGACACTATACATCAATACAGATAGAGTTTCTGCCCCACAAATGCACAGAAACTCACCCAGTTCAAGAGGGAGAGAGCAATGTACAGGGACAAAGATCTACGTGGGAGTACAAACTCAAAGTAAGGGTCTGAGCATGAAGGTTTCTACTTAAAATGGGGTTGGTTGAGTATAGAGAATTGATGTTAGATAAATGAGGGTATATTCCTAATCAAGCCCAGATGTAGTATTGAAATACCTAGGGCCGTGCTGGCTAAGTGGTGCAGTGGATAAAGCACCAGCCCTGGATTCAGGAGGACCTGAGTTCAAATCCAGCCTCAGACACTTGACACTTACTAGCTGTATGACCCTGGGCAAGTCATTTAACTCCCATTGCCCCACCAAAAAAAAGAAAGAAAGAAAGAAAGAAAAAGATACCTAGGGCCTCTTAGTGATAGTTTCCTGATCAGCACCACCTGATAAGAAGAGGATTTCAGTTGTCTACCTAAGACGACAGGATTGAAGTGACTCACAAGTCATTGTGGTGGGCAAGGAGTTTAATCAGAAACTGATCATTAACTACTTGACAGGGTCAGAATGGGTCAGGACACTGGAAAAATACAAACTATTTGTCATTGTTTATATGTTTTATGGGCATTAGGATCACTTAGCCTAAATGACTCCATACTCGAGTTCTATCATAATTACAACATCAAACAACATATTTCCAAAATTACAATGACCGCATATATAGTCATTATTCTATGATGGTCTCTGACTGATTCATTATTCAGGGTGTCATTATTGAGTCTTCATTTAGATTCCTATCTTTTGCTTGTAAAGGATATATTTAGTATTTGGGGGTTTCTTTTACACTTATTTATTTTTTTCCTCTGTGCCATAATATATGGTCTAATTTTGTAAAGGTATCATGTGATTTTGAGAAATAGCTATATTCTTTAATATCTGCATTTAGAAAATGCCATGTATTTCTACATTGTTCAATCCTATATTTTCCTTTTTGCTTATGTTTCCATTGATTTTGTTTAGCTTCTTTTTTTTTTGGTGGGGCAATTGGGGTTAAGTGACTTGCCCAGGGTCACACAGCTAGTAAGTGTCAAGTGTCTGAGGCTGGATTTGAACTCAGGACCCCCTGAATCCAGGGCCAGTGCTCTATCCACTGCACCACCTATCTGCCCCTGATTTTGTTTAGCTTTGAGAGAAACATTAAAGTCTCCTACAATTATTATTACTATCTTTTTGTAATTTAATTAAGTTGTTTTATTAAATTAAGTGCTCTAACATTTGGTGCATCTATATTTAGTACTGATGTTGATTTACTATCAAAGTACCTTCCATAAGGTACTTTATTTATTTCTCTTGATACTATGAATTTTTATTATTTTTTGGTGGTAGCAATTTCTGCTTTTTCTGGAATCACCCAGTTGTTATATTTTGTTCTGGATACCCTGCAAGTTAATGGAAAGACCTAAAAGACCTCTATTATCTTACAATTGTATTCTATTTGTCAGTATATTATAACATACATCTTTTCCACCTCAACCATACTCACCATAATATTTCTGCATAATCATTAGTAGTAGACTTCAAAATGTCAAAAAAAGTATGACATTGAGTTTTCATAGAACAAAATTATGAAAAAGACCTGTTGGGGGCAAAGGTTATTTCTAGAAATAGTTAAAGTATAAAAACAAAAGTCATCAACACATTTTTAAAAGAAGAGATTAGAAGGAAAGCAAGAGTAAAAAGGTATGCCTCTCTTCATTCTTCTCCTTTCCCTATTCCCAAGGGAAGATCTATAGACTGAGGTACTCATTCCAAAGAGAGGTGGGTGGTACTAGTAGTTAGAGACTTGCAGGGAGCATCATAAACCAAATTCTGGGGCTTGCTGATAAAAGAATTTGAAAGTGGCACTAGGGGTGAACAGGGTCTCAAGGTGTGCTATTGAACTCCTAGGCTATGGCACAACAATTCATCACTCAGCTGGAATACCTTGGCTTGGACTGAGGTTTAGGGTAGAGAGGTAATCAGAAATGAAGGTCAATAATTTCCTCCATTTTCCTGAGTAATTCTTGGACTAAATGAAAACAAATAATTGTCTTTGAAGACTGTTTATGCTTTGATTTAAAGGTCTTAAAGTGACATTTCACTATAAGGACACATAAAGGCATTATAATTAGCAATACAGAAAAAAAGTTTTCATAGCAATGATAATTTTGTTTTGAACATGGTTTCTCCATTTTGGTTTTCTGATAGCCCTGTTGAAATCTTGGCCACTCATTCCAAAAGAAAAGTAAATGACAAAATGAGGAACTCCTTTTAACTTTTGTTTTAGGGCAGAATTAGAAGCATTAGGTTAAAATTACAATGAGTCATATTTGAGCTAGATGTAAGGAACATTTTTCTTAATAATTAAAGCTAACAAAACAGTAAAATAGGTTGCCTTAAGAGTAATGGGATTCTCTTCATTGTAGGTCTTCAAGCAAAGGCTAGAGGACCACTTGCCAGATATGTTGTGCTGGAGAATTACATGGGAAAATGTTGTTTTTTTAAATTTTGAGTTCTGAATTCTCTTTCTCCCTTCCCTCCCCGCTTCATTGAAAAGGCAAGCAATTTGATACAGGTTATACATATACAGCTATGCAAAACACATTTCCATATTAGTTGTGTTGCAAAAGAAAACACAGATCATGCAAAAAAAAAAAACAAGAAAAAAAGTTTTTAACAGTATGCTTTGATGTACATTCAAAGTATTTCCAGTAGTAATATCTGGCTTTGAGAGTTGGAATAAGGAAAGTAGAGTGCTGCAGAATTGATGCTTTAGAATTCTGGTGCTGGAGAAGATTTTTGGAGGTCCCTTGGATAGCAAGGTGATCAAATCAGTCAATACCCATTTCCTCACCTATAAAATGGTGATAATAACAGCATCTGCCTCTTGGGGTTGTTGTGAGGATAGAGAGAGAGAGAATATTTGTAAAGTCCTTTGCAAAACTCAAAGCACTATATAAATGCTATTATTATTAATAATATTTCTGTTGTTGTTAGAATAATTAGAACAGAATCCAGTAATTTATCACTACCAGTTAAATTCAAGTTCTGTTGGGAAAAAAATTTTTTGCAAGCCTATTAATTAATCATTTTACAATTCCTTTCCACAGAGGTGATATATCTCACCAAGCAGGATTTTCTGTCCAATGGCGTGGCTTTCTTCCTGCTAAGGACTCTTTCCAAGCCCTCAGTATACTTCTGAGGCTACTGTACCCACAACCACTCTGGTAGATTCTAATTTTTTTGTCATCACTTTTGGGCCTTCAAAACCTTTCAAAGTCTATAAGGTCAGTGCTAAAGGAAGGGAACAAATAGAGATATAGACAGTCACGGGCCTCAATATAATGATCATTAGTTGAATCCCTGCTCTCCATGGAAAGCTGCAATCTCCACTACTTTTATATCAGGGTCAAAGGGCATCTTTCTCCACTCCTGGCCGAAATTCCATTTTGTCGTCTAGAACAAAGACTAAGAGAGCCACCAGTTGGTAGCTGCCCCTCTTCATCTCTATTTGACACACAGATATGATGAACTGTTTAGCAGCCTAGCAATCAGTGGGGAAGGATGGGAAACAACTCAATCTAGCAATGAGTCACATAAAGCCAGAAACATAAAGAGAATATCTGGGCATGTTCAAGTTTCTGCATGACCTACTATGGAGAGGCATATTTTCTAAGTATGGGGGGAGGGTGTTATAGGAGTAGAAATGACTCACAGGAAGGAAGGAGAGGGCATCTGCTTTATTCTTTCAGGTGGTTGTACTAGCTGACTGCTCAGATCTCTTCCAATTCTGTGATTCTATGATTCTGTGCTCATATTATTTTAACTTTTCATGTGCTTGTTCTTTGTCTATTCAGTAAGCCCATCAAAGATTGGGACTGTGTCTTAGCCTTATATGTATCCAACAAAGCTTGGAGCATAGTGCAGAATGACTAATTCAGTGGATATAAAGGGAGAAATGTAGAGCAATAAAGACCTGATGGATTTCCCCACCGAGAGGGCAGAGGGCATCAGGCAATAGAATAGCAAAGCTGAAACTGAAGGAGGAGCCCAGAGAGGAGTCACAGAATTAGTAGAGGACAGTGCCACTGAAGCTGAGGGCAGAAAGTACTTCAGGGTAGAAGGAAGCAGTCAATGCTGTCAAGCATCTCAAAGAAATAGGGGAGTACTTGTGAAGGTCAGCCTGGCTTAAGCACTCCATTTACAATGCTATCATCCCTTCTGTCCTCCATTGGCCCAGTGATAATCAAATCACACCTGTAACCACAGTGTTCTATTTTCTGTCTACAGGTAGCTGTTTTCTTAAATAAAAAATTAGCCCTATAGCTCTGTCAGTGCTGGCACTGTAGGAGCAAGAGGCTAGGGATTTCAAGGTGAGAGTCTAAAACTAGAAAATCTCTAGGGAAATTTGGAATGCAGGATAGAGACTAGATGTTAGGGCAGGGGTGGGATTTAGGCTGGACCAGAATGCCAGTAGTCAAGGTAAAGCCTGAAGGGTCTGGAACCAGGTGAGAATTTCGGCTTGTGTTCAGGGCCCAAAAGTCAGAACAACTTGCCAAGTCAGATCCAAGAAAGGAAAGTGGAGTTCTCTCTACATGAGCAGAGATAAACAGCAGGGGGGGGGGAACCTAAATATGTAGGGGGGAAACAGAAATACTAGAAGATAGACAAACATACTCCAATTTAGATATTCTCTCCAATCATGCGGACTGCACCCATCTGTGCCTGTGCATCCTATATAGACCTTGTCTAGGGTTGCTACAGAGGGTCTACTCGTTGTACCAGGTGTTTCCCTTACTTTTTCCTCACATCACAAGAATGCGATTGGAACACATAAATAGTCTTTCACCATGTAAGTAGGGTATCTTATTTTTCAGTAATATGTTTCTTTGATGATACCCTTACTCCTTATTTGTTCTGCTGGCTTACACTCAGTAAGTTCCCTCCAAGCGATACTGATTTTCACTAATTGGAGACCATAGTGTCATCCAACACTGGTGGGATATTGGTATTTAAAAAAAACAGCCTTTGTTTCTGGGAGAGGTTTGGGATTATTAAAGAAGCTTTGAAAACTCTTTAGTGCCCTAGGGTTTGATGCAATCAATAAATGTAATCCACAAGCATCATTGTCAGGATGTTACCATCCATAAGGAGTCCTTATTAAATTTAGACCTTGCATTGGATCTCCTCTATGGCAGTGGAGGACACCTTTGCTGAGAATATATCTCTCTGTTTTGTACCTCACTTGATATTCATTGATAATTGAATCAACAATTGAATGAATATAATTTAATAATATTTTCTCTTGTTTTCTCTCTCAAAAAATCCTAAATTGTACTGGTGAATGTTTGGGAGATACTTTGTTGGAAGAGAACTTTTAAGGAGATACTTTGTTTCACCAAATTGAATGTTTTAATAATCAACAACAACAAAAAAATAAGCAGAATAAGTTACTTGAAGAGAGGAACTATTTAATTCTTGTATTTGTATCCTTAGCACCTAGCCCAGAACTTAGAGGATATTTAATAAATGCAAAAGATCAGAAAACCTGAAGAGACACACCAGAAAGGGAATCTTCATAAGTCACAACAACAAAGTACCTTGGTATAAGCTCCAGATCTCTGCCAATACCCAGGAAGCCTTAGTTCTACCCTTCTCCACATCACCACAAACCATGAGAGGGATCATAGCATGAAGTATAGCATCCCTTCCTCAGAGTCCTTGTCAAGGAGATATCAATCCCCAACCCTTCCAATCCTTCAAGGGGACAGAGGCACCTCTATAGTTTCCAAATCAGGGGCTTTGGAAGAGGGAAATACATAGATCTGTTTCAGTTTCCAAGTTCAGAGCCAGCACAGGGACAAAGCCTCAGGACCACCAGGATTCCAACTAATCCACCTATGACTATAGGGAGGTATGGGGGAAAAGTAACTAAAATCCTAGGCTCAGCTGCTCTATGGAGAAATTGATCTCTTTTTAACAGATCAAGAATGCTTCAGAGAACAGAATCAAAATGCTATTATCATCCAGTCTGGCTTGGTGCCTTAGCCCAGACTGAGGACTAAGAGGACAGTAGTCTTTTTTAGCAAGCCTCTTCAGTGGGGGACGAAAGTGCAAATACCTCTAGCCATTGTAAAGTCAAGAGGAATGTGAAAGAAAGAGCAAAGTGTGGGGAGAGGGAAAAAACCTTTAGCTGATAAGGTAAAGACATGAGCACACAGAAGAAAACAATAGAGTGAGGGAGTAAATACTAGTAATTAAGAGACTACAAGATAAAATTACAGAAGAAAACAATTTTGCAATTACAAGAAGAACACAAGAAAAAACCATAGATTGGTTATAAATACCCAAATGGTGAATGGAAAAAATTAAACAAGATGAAGAATGAAAGTAAAAATCCTTAGGAAAAATTTGGAAGTAGAATAACCAGTTTAGAATAAATGGTGGAAAACCTTATTCAAGTATTGTTTACTCTAAAAAATAAAATGACTCAGGGAACTAAAAAATTCAGTGACATAATAGGAAATATTATAATGAAGCCAAAAGACTGAAAATAATTAGAAGACTATATTAGGTATTCACTATTAAAAACTTGAAAAACAACATTTAAAAATAATTTGATTCATTAGCATTCCAGAAAACTATGACTAAACAAAGAACTTAGATATCATATTTCAAGAAATCATAAAAGGAAACTACTTTCTGCCTACAAAGGGCAAAGTAAAAATGGAAAGAACCCACAGATCACCACATGAAAGAAACTCCAAATTTAACAACTCATAAATGTGATTGCCAAACTCTAGAGCTTTTAAGCCAAAACCATAGAGGTTATGAGTTTTGGGTAAACTTTTGGTTACCTTTTTTCCTGTATTAATAGTTTCAAAGAATATTTAGTTTTTTAAAAAAATAATCTTATTTTTATTGATAATTATATATATTTAATATATTCCTTTTTCTTCTCTACCCAACAAGTCATCTTTTGTAACATATATCTAAAAAGGGAGAAAAACAGTATAGGAAAACTAACCAACAATTATAAAGCATTCATTTTTTTCTCATCATTTCTGTTCATCCATTGAAAAAAGAATTACAGAATCCTTACATCACATAATCATAGTCATGTAAAATAAATGTCCATATTGATTGTGCCTAAAGATGTGTTCCTTATTCTGAATATTAGTCCACCATCTTTCTGTCATGAAGTGGTCAGCAATCTTCTTTATCAGACCTTTGAAATCATGGTTTTGCTCATAGTTCCTAAGTCTTTCATTAGAGTTCATTTTTACAATATTAAGGTTAAAGTAGAAAATTGTTCTTTGGGTGCTGCTAATTTCACTCTACAGTAGCTCATACAAGTTTTTCCATGTCTCTTTGAACCTCGTCTCTCATTTTGAGTAGCACAGTAATATTCTATTGCTTGGACATCTCCTTAGTTTCCAGTTCGTGTGTGTGTGTGTGTGTGTGCGCGCGCGCGCGCGCGCACACACACACACACACACATGAGGATTTTTTGTTGTTTTTGCAACAACAAAATGGACTGCTACAAATAGTTTTTCCACATAAAGGACAATTTTCTAAGAATTTTTCCACTCCTTTATTCTCCTCCATTAGATATTTGGTGCATTAATCCTTCAGTCTCCTCACAATCTTGTTCCTCTAGGATGAACCTCTTCCATATATATTTTGCTTATTCTAGTGGCTTTTCCTATCTTTTTGTTTTTGTTGGTGTCATTTTTGCCTCATCTGTTAGTGTATCTGTCACTATGATATTAGAATTCAAATGTAGCTTGCTGTCCTTAATGGTGAAAAAATGTGTTGTAAAAATCTTTGAAGAACTTTTATATTTTTCTGCTTTTTATCACCTTTCTACCGTTTAATTCTTAAATTGGTACAGTGCCATTTAGTCATTTCAACCATTCAATTCTACAAGAATTTATTAAGCACCTACTCTGTGCCAGGCATAATGCTAAGGGATAGGGATACAAAGAAAGGCCAAAAAAGCAGTCTCTGCTCCCAAGGAGATCACAGTCTAAGAGACAACATATAAACGTTGATGTGCCAACAGAATATATTGAAAGTAAGCTGAGATAATTTCAGAGAGATGGCATTAAGATTAAGGAGGACTAAAAAAGACTTCTTATAGAAGATGAAACTTTACCTGAGACCTGAAGGAAGCCCATGAAGCTAGGTGGTGGAGATGAGGAGAGAGAGAATGTACTCCAAGAATGGAAAACAGTCAGTGAAAATGCCTAGAGTCAGAAAATTGTTTCATATAATTGGAGTATACAAGTAGATGCCTATACAATCAGGAGGAGGTAAAGGAGGGGGTGAAACTTGGACCTTTTGCTCATCTGAACTGGCCAAAAGGAGGAAAAAACAAAAACATACAAAGTTGGGTACAGATGTACAGCCAAAAGAAAAAAAAAAGCTTTTATATTTTATTCTGGAGGAAATAGAGAATCACTGGAATTGAGAGTAGGGAGTGACCTCTGCTTTAGGAAAATAAATTTGACAGCCAAGTGTGGGATAGACTGAAATGTTAAAAGACTGGAGGCAAAGAGATTAACAGCAAACTACTGTCAAAGTCCAGGGATTAGGCAATGAGAGCCAGTACCAGTGTGGTGGCAGTATTAGTGGTTGGTGGGGAGAAGAAAGTATACATGAGAGATGAGATATAAAGGTAGAAATAATTAGAATCATTATTTTTTGTTGTTGTATTTGAGGGGCAATGAGAGTTAAATGACTTGCCCGGGGTCACACAGCTAGTAAGTGTAAAGTGTCTGAGATCAGGTTTTGAACTCAGGTCCTCCTGAATCCAGGGCCAGTGCTTTATCCACTGTGCCACCTAGCTGCTCCCAGAATAATCAATTAATTGGATATGGGCAGTGAGAGTGAAGGGGAAATTGTGATACCCTTGGCTATGAAAGGAAGTTAGGAAGAGGGGAGGGTCTAAAGGGAAAATATTAAGTTTAGTTTTGGAAATAATGAGTTTAAGATGTCTGTGGCATATCCAATTTGAGATGCCTAATAGGCAGCTGAAGATTTCAGAATGGATGTGAGGAGAAAGGTTAGGGGTGGGTTAATAGATCTAAGAATCACTTGCATAATGATGAAAGGTTGAATCCAAGAGAACTGATAAGATCATTAACTGACTGGGCACTAGGGGACACTTACTGTTAGTGGGCAGCACCTGGATTAACATCCACCAAAAAAGACTGAAAAGGAGTGGTCAAACATATAAGAAGAGAACCAGGAGAGAGTAGCAGAGAGCAGTCCCTATGGAGAACAGTTTCAGTTGAATGATGACATCAGAAGCCAGATGTCAGAGAATTAAGAAGTGAGAGGAAAGGAAGTAGAGGCACCAATTTTAGGCAGCCTTCTCAAAGTATTTAGCTACAAAGGTGGGGAGAGATGAGATGATAGCTAGGATTGATGCGTCAAGTGAGGTTTTTTCTAGGATAAGGGGAGATATGTTCTTGTTTTTACGCAGAGGAAGCAATCAGGGAGAGACTGGATATGAGAGAGTGGGGGTAATACAGAAGGTTATCTGCTGGAAAAGTTGGAATACAATGGCATCACATGTGCATGTAGAGAGGCTTACCTTGGCAAGGAGAGGGCCACCTCTTCATGTAAGGTAGAACTAAAGGAGGATAGTGGGGAAGACATTTGAGTGATGTGAAATCAAGAGGAGGCAGGAAGAGGTGAACCCAGCAAATATCCTCAATTTTTTTGTGATATACATCTCAGTTGCCATGCTTTTTTTTTCTTTTTCTTTTTTTATTTTTAGTGAGGCAATGGGGGTTAAGTGACTTGCCCAGGGTCACACAGCTACTAAGTATCAAGTGTCTGAGGTCAGATTTGAACTCAGGTACTCCTGACTCCAGGGCCAGTGCTCTATCCACTGCACCACCTAGCTGCCCCCCATGCTTTTTTTTTAAATTTATCATAAAAGTATTTTATTATTTTCATGTTACATGTAAAGATAGTTTTCAACATTTGTTTTTATAGGAATTTTATTTCCAAATTTTTCTTGGACCCTCCCTTCCCTCCCTCCTTCCCAAGATGGAAAGCAATCTGATATAGGTAATATTTGTATAATCACATTAAACATTTCTGCATTAATCATATTGTGAAAGAAGAATCAGAACATGAGGGGAAACCTCGAAAAAGAAAAAAAAACCAAAAAGTAGAAACAGTATGGTTCAATCTGCCTTCAGAATCCACAGTTCTTTTTTCTGGATGTGGAGAACATTTTCTATCATGAGTTCTTTGAAATTGTTTTGGATCATTGCACTGCTTAGTAGAGCCAAGTCTATCACAGTTGATCATCACACAATGTTGCTGTTACGGTATACAATGTTCTCCTGATTCTGCTCATCTTACTCAGTGTCAGTTCCTTCCAGATTTCTCTGAAATCTTCCTGCTCATTGTTTCCTATAGCACAATAGTATTACATTACATTTATATACCACAACTTGTTTAGCCATTCCCCAATTGATGGGCATTACCTTGATTTCCAATTCTTTGCCACCACAAATAGAGCTGTTCTAAAAATTTTTGTACACCTGGGTCCTTTTCCCTCTTCTATGATCTCTTTGAGATACAGACCTAGTAGTAGTATTACTGGGTAAAAGGGTATGAACAATCCCATAGCCCTTTGGGCATAGTTCCAAATTGCTCTCCAAATTGTTTGGATCAGTTCACAGCTCCACCAACAATGCATTAGTATTCCAATATTTCCACAGCTTCTCCAATATTTATTTTCTTTTTTTTTTGGTCATATTAGCCAATCTGATAAGTGTGAGATGCTACCTGAGAGTTGTTTTAATTTGCATTTCTCTAATCAATACTGATTTAGAGCATTTTTTAATCTGGCAAAAGATAGCTTTGATTTCTTCATCTGAAAACTGCCTGTTCATATCCTTTGACCATTTCTCAATTGGGGAATGACTTGCATTCTTATAAATTTGATTCAGTTCTCCATATATTTTATTGACATCTATTTTTCTATTCATTTGAATTTGCTTTATTGAGTCTTGATTCCTCATAAAGTCACTAGCTTCCATTTGTTCAATTCTAATTCTTAGGCAATTATTTTCTTCATAGAGTTTTTGTATCACCTTTTGCATTTGACTGTTCAAGCTGTTGACTTTTTTCTCATGACTTTTCTGCATCATTCTCATTTTTCTTTTGTGGTAAAAAGTTTTTACAGTCGGTTAGATAATGGAGAGACACCAGGTTTTTTTTTAGGACCACCCTTTTGGGGAGGAGACCAACAGCATGAGCTACGCACACCAGTCCGCCTGCGACGTAGGCCAGATTGCCTGCTGAGCACTCAACTTCCAGGGTGCGAGCTTAAAAGGCAAGGAGAGAACGGAAGTGGGGCCTTTTTTTTTCCTGCTCTGCTGGTCTCCTGGCTGTGCTGCACAGACAGACTCGGACTGGAGTTTGACTCGTCCCGGCTCTCGGTTAACAGCACGTACTTGACTCGGTCTCTCGCCCCAAAGGTGGCCTTCCACTTTTGGTGAGTTTTATACAGAATATAGACTAAGCCTAGACTTAAGACGATTTGTATTGTATTTCTACTTTCCTATCCTTCTAATCAACATTACCTTGTGACTACCATACAATAAAAGGTCTATCTAGAAAACCAGAAGCTTCTTCCATTTACTAGTCTGGGAGATAAATTAAGGGAAAGGTTAAGTAGGGTAGATTTATGATCTAATATCCAATTTTAATCTCACACTTTCCATTTTTTCTTCTATCTCTCTAAATTTTCCCTCTATCTCTCTTACTTTCTCTTGAAAGTCCTTTTTGTGTGCTTCCATGGCCCGACACCAATTCATATTTTTTTTTTTTGAAGCTTTGGATGCAGAAACTTTAACTTTGTTATTATCTTTTTTCTAAGGGTGTATTCTGGTCTACCTTCCCCCAAAGAAGTTTTTGATGGTCTGCTGTTTTCTCTTCTTACTCAGTTCCCTATGTATTTTAGAAAGGAGGCCTTTATCAGAAATACTGGCTATAAAAATTGTTTCCCAGATTTCTGCCTCCCTTCTAATTTTAGTTGCATTACTTCTATTTGTATAAGACCTTTTTTTTTTTTTAAGTGAGGCAGTTGGGGTTAAGTGACTTGCCCAGGGTCACACAGCTAGTAAGTGTTAAGTGTCTGAGGCCGGATTTGAACTCAGGTACTCCTGACTCTAGGGCCGGTGCTCTATCCACTGTGACACCTAGCTGCCCTTGTATAAGACCTTTTTAATTTAATGTAATCAAAATCATCCATTTTGAATTTCATAATATTCTCTATCTCTTGTTTGGACATAAATAATTTTCCTTTCCATAGATCTGAGAGGTAAACTACTTCTTCCTCTCCTAATTTACCTATGGTATCACCCTTTATGTCCAAAACATGTATGTATTTTGACCTTATTTTAGTATAAGGTGTAAGATGTTGGTCTATGCCTAGTTTCTGCCATACTATCTTCCAGTTTTCCCAAGCAGTTTCTGTCAAATACTGAGTTCCTATCCCAGGAACTGGAGTCTTTGGGTTTATCAAACAGTAGATTACTATAGTCATTTACTACTGTGTCTCCTGTGCCTAACCTATTTCATTGATCCACCACTCTATTTCTTAGCCAATAACAAATAGTTTTGATGACTGCAGCTTTATACTAAATCTTCAAATTTGGTCCAGCTAGCCCATCTTCCTGTGCATTTTTTTTTTCATTAGTTCCCTTGATATTCTTGACCTTTTGTTTTTCCAGATGAATTTTGTTAATATTTTTCTAACTCTATAAAATAATTTTTAGGTAGTCTGATTGGTATGGCACTGAATAAGTAAATTAATATAGGTAGAATTGTCTTTTTTTTTTTTCAGGGCAATCGGGTTTAAGTGACTTGCCCAGGGTCACACAGATAGTAAGTGTCTGAGGCTGGGTTTGAACTCAGGTCTTACTGAATCCAAGGCTAGTGCCTTATCCATTGTGCCACCTAGCTGCCCCCCCCCCCCGAATTGTAATTTTTATTATATAAACTTGGCCTATCCATGAACAACTCATATTTTTCCAATCATTTAGATCTTATTTTATTTGTGTGAAGAGTGTTTTGTAATTGTGTTCATAGAGTTCCTGCATTGTCTTGGCATGTAGACTCCAAAGTATTTTATGTTGTATACTGTTACTTTATTGGAATTTCTCTTTCTATCTCTTGTAGCTGAGCTTTGTTGGTCATGTATAGAAATGCTGGTGATTTATGTGGGTTTATTTTATATCCTGCAACTTTGCTAAAGTTGTTAATTGTTTCAAGTAGATTTTTAGTTGACTCTTTAGGATTTTCTAAGTATACCATCATATCATCTGCAAAGAATGAAAGTTTTGTTTCCTACTTGCCTATTTGAATTCCTTTAATTCCTTTTTCTTCTCTTATTGCTAAAGCTAACATATCTAGTACAATATTAAATAATAGAGGTGATAATGGACATCCCTGTTTCACCTCTGATCTTACTGGTAATGCCACTAACTTATCCTCATTACATATAATGTTTGTTGATGGTTTTAGGTAGATACTGCTTATTATTTTAAGGAAAGCTTCACCTATTCTTATGCTTTCTAGTGTTTTTAATAGGAATGAGTATTGTATTTTGTCATACACTTTCTCTGCCTCTACTGAGATAATCATGATTTTGGTTAGTTTTATTATTGATGTGGTTGATTATGTTGATAGTTTTTCTAATGTTGAACCAGCCTTGCATTCCTGGTATAAATCCCACCTGGTCATAGTGTATTATCCTGGTGATTACTTGCTGTAATCTCCTTTCTAATATCTTATTTAAGATGTTAGCATCAATATTCATTAAGGAAATTGGTCTATAATTTTCTTTCTTTGTTTTGACTCTGCCTGGTTTTGGTATCACCATCATATTTGTGTCATAAAAGGAATTTGGTAGGACTTCTTCACTTATTTTTCCAAATAATTTGTATAGTATTGGAATTAATTGTTCTTTAAATGTTTGGTAGAATTCACTTGTAAACCCATCTGGCTGGATTTTTTCTTAGGGAGTTCATTAATGGCTTCTTCAATATTTTTTTAATGGGCTTATTTAAGGATTTCATTTCCTCTTCAATTAATCTGGGCAATTTTATTTTTGTAAATATTCATCCATTTCATTTCAATTTTCAAATTTATTGGCATATAGTTGGGCAAAATTCTGCTAATTATTGCTTTAATTTCCACTTCATTGGTGGTGAATTCACCCCATTCATTTTTTATATTGGTCATTTGGTTTTCTTCTTTCTTTTTTTTTAAATCAAATTAACCAAAGGTTTATCTATTTTATTAATTTTTTTCATAAAACCAGCTCTTAGTTTTATTGATTAATTCTATAGTTTTCTTACTTTCAATTTTATTAATTTCTCCTTTAATTTTCAGGATTTCTAATTTAGCATTTAATTGGGGATTTTAATTTGTTCTTTTTCTAGCTTTTTTAATTGAATGCTCAATTTATTGATCTCTTCTTTCTCGTTTTTATTCATGTAAGCATTTAGAGATATAAAATTTTCCCTAAGAGTTAAAAGTATTTTCCTCCCTCATGGGGATATAAACAGTTTAACCTCATTGAACAACCTTTTTCCCCCTGTTTACCTCGTTATACTTCTCTTGAGACTTGCATTTGAAGATCAGATTTTCTGTTCAGTTCTGGTCTTCTCTTCAGGAAACCTTGGAAGTCCCCTATTTAATTGAATGCCCATCTTTTCCCCTGAATGATAATGATCAGTTTTGCTGGGTAGTTGATTCTTGGTTGTAATCCAAGCTCATCTGTCTTTGGGAATATCATATTTCAAGCCTTGTGATCCTTAAATGTTGAAGCTTCCATATCCTGTGTAATCCTGCCTGTGGTTCCATGATACTTAAATTGTTTCTTTCTGGCTGGTAGGAGTATTTATTTTCTCCTTCACCTAATAATTCTCAAATTTGGTTACAATATTCCTTGAAGTTTTCCTTTTGGAGTCTCTTTCAGGATAGATTCTTTCAATGATGATTTTATCCTGTGATTCTACAATGTCAGGGCAGTTCTCCTTGATAATTTCCTGGAATATGATGTCTAGACTCTTCTGATCATGGCTTTCAGATAGTCCAATAATTCTTAGATTATCTCTCCTGGATCTATTTTTGACGTTATTTGTCTTTCAATGAGGTATTTCACATTTTCTTCTATTTTTTCAGTCTTTTGATTCTTCTTGAAAGATTCTAGGTATCTCATGGAGTCAGCTTCCATCTACCCAATTTTAATTTTTTTTTTGTGAGGCAATTGGGGTTAAGTGACTTGCCCAGGGTCACACAGCCAGTCTCCACCTAGCTGCCCCTCCAATTTTAATTTTTAAGGCATTATTTTCCTCGGTCAACTTTTGCACCTCATTTTCCATTTGGCCATTTTCTTTTTCCCATTTGGCCAACTGTATTTTTTAAGGAATTGTTTTCTTTAGTCAATTTTTGTGTTTCTTTTTCCAGTGTAACTCTCATTTCTCTCATTTATTTTCCCATTTTTTCTTCCTCCTCCCTCATTTGATTTTTAAAAGCCTTTTTGAGCTCTTCCAAGAGGGCATTTTCATCTTGACATCAGATTGTCTTCTCACTTGTAGGCATTTTGAAAAACTCAACTGAGTTTGTGTTTTGGTCTTCCCTTTCATCATAGAAGCTGTCAATGGTAAGGGTCCTTTTTTGTTTCTTACTCATATTGTAGCTGATTTTTAAACTTATAACGTTGAGGTCTGCTCCTGGGGCGTAGTAGTCATTGTTGCAAGCTTCTTGTGCTGCGGGATGGGGGCCAGGTCACTGGCTTTCTGTTCCGAGATCTCTGTGGTTTTTGGATTGCTCACCACCCTGGGCTTGCTCCCTGTTTGGGATGGCTTGGCTAAATTGTGCCTGTCCTTTGGGTGGTTCTCTAGCTGGCAATTTGCCCTCATAGCCAGGGATGGCAAGTCTCACAAATGACCTATTGTGCCACCAGCTTTCTGAGTCAAGACCAAAGGACCTCAGTGACTTATCTATGCTGTGTCCAGGAGCCTCCTGCTGACCTGCTCAGACCCCCTCTGCAGCATGCTATTCTCAGATGTGCCAAGCTGTACAGTGCTGAGCTGCGCTATGCTGAGCTGCCCTCCCCTTTAGCCCAAGTGAGACAGATTTTCTTGAAGTTTTAAAAAATTATCTCAAGTAAGAAGATCATGTCTCTCTGTCTTTTTGTGGGTTTTGCAGTTCCAGAATCCATTTAGAGGCTTGATTTAATTCTGTTTTTGAGGGAAACTCAGGAGAGATCAGGCAACTTCCTGGCTTTTCTCCACCATCTTGGCTTTGCTTCCACCATGCTTTCTTCTCTTTCTTTCTTTTTTTTCCCTCAGGACAGTGAGGGTTAAGTGACTTGCCCAGGGTCACACAGCTAGTAAGTGTCAAGTGTCTGAGGTCAGATTTGAACTCAGGTCCTCCTGAATCCAGGACTAGTGCTTTATCCACTGTGCTACCTATGTACCCCCGTATTTCTCTTCTCAAAAAAAAAAAGTAGGTGTGAAGCTTTTGCATGGTCTTTAACATTTCTCATTCCTTATTTCTGATCCATATTGCCTAAAATATTTCTCACTGCCCTCACATTTTCCCATCTTTGCATTAAAGTCCCTGAGTATTAAAATATATGTTCTTTTAATTTGATGGATTTTATTAAACAATTTCTCTAACTCCCTATCCCCTGTAAATGATATTAGCATGTAAGCTGTAATTATTTTCATGGTGGGCTTGCTGCAAATACTTTATGAGCACCACAAGATACTATGACCAAATATCCCATAAAATAGGGGGTTTTTGTTGCCTTCAAATTCATGAAAAGCCAATTCCACCAGTTCCTCTAGTTTTCTCTCCACAGACAGCCTGTGAGCCATGCTTTCAATGAACTACAACTTCCTTTTACACTCTGTATTAAATCAGGAATCTCAAGCTTCATGTGTTTTAGTTCGTCCACTAGTGTGTACACTTGTTGGTCACTGGACACTGATCTTACATTTAAAGTACCAACAACTAGCTAAATTCAAGCTTATAGGTAGTAAAAAAAAAGTGAGGTTTTTTAGCATTGTCTACCATATTTTTCTGTAGCTCTGCCACCATCACTGAAGAAATGGAAGGGGTTCACACAGAATTGAGAAACATTTTGTATTTGTCTATTTTATAGGTCACCATGACCAAAAACTTTATCACCAAAAGGCCACTCTACTGTTGGGATGATCTTCTCATATTTAGTTGTAACCACTAGTCCTTAGAAAGCAGGCTGTTGCCAGGACCATACTTGGAGCTTCCAAACTTATGCTTTGCTGGCATAGCTTTTGAGAACCTCAAATCACCTCCACACTAGAGTGAGGCATCAAATAAGATTTTGTGGACTATATGTGTATGTGTACATTCTTTCTCTCTATGCTGGACCTATGATTTAACTGGTGTATGGAACTCTTCATGCTGGAGAGATTCCCCCATTAAAACAGATCAGCAGGGGCAGCTAGGCGGCACAGTGGATAGATAGAGCACTAGCCCTAGATTCAGGAGTACCTGAGTTCAAATCTGGCCTCAGTCACTTAACACTTACTAGCTGTGTGACCCTGGGCAAGTCACTTAAGCCCAATTGCCCCACAAAAAAAAGAAAAAGAAAAGAAAACAACAAAAAAACCAGACTAGCAACTCTTCTGCAAATTATTGTCTTGAGAAGTTGTTCAGACACTGAGACATTAAATGACTTACTCTGGAGCCCTTATGTCCCATCTGTCAAAAGCCAGACTTGAACCTAGTTCTTTCTGAATCCCAGGCAACTCTACCATGCTGCTTCACACATAAAAACAGACATACACAATGACTTCTACCAAAGAAGTGTCTCTGTTTCTGTCTTTCTCTCTCTCTCTTTCTAATCCATTTGTATATATGTATATATGTATGTATGTATATGCATATATGTAAATGCACATAACACATATGTATGTGTATACACAAATGCACACACATACACATGTGTATGTAATGCATATATGTATATGCACACACATATATATGTGTGTATAAATATAAACACAAGCAATGAAGGAGGAAGAAAGGAATGGAAAAAGGGAGATGCATCTATATAGTAACAAGGTTCCAGTAGTTAAGATTAGGTAACTGTGAGAAATGATTACCAATAACAAATATCTCAGGGAGAGTCAGAGGCTCTCCGCTTCTTCAAATTTCTCATTAACTCTCCTCATCTTGGTCAGACCCCACCCAACCATGCAAGGAATTTAATCTAAGGTTGGGGAAACTCATTGTCTTCTACTCTGGCTTGAGTTAAAACAGACTCTTTAGTCTAGATAGCTCAAGGCTGGGAGTGATCTGAGTACAGATTATCTCTGTCCAGGGGTCATTTAGCTCTCCTCCTTATTGAAAAGGGTATACATTCTTTGAATTGATAACCTTAAGCTATGGGTGGTCTCTTTATAGAGATATTCAACCCTTCATTATAATATAGCCCACCTCTAATTAGGTTAACCAATTAGATTTGGTTGCTGTTTAATGAACCACCTACTGTTTTGATGATTATATATGAATTGTGAGTCTGCTGCCATGATTGTCTCTGGTCTAAGGATGACACCCAAATAACCACCCTTTTATTAGTAACCTGCTGGTCTTAGTAACAATATCATTAAATTACCCAGAAACTATGTCTCAAATTTTTAATAATCACACTGATACATAATTGTAAACGACCCAATCAATAGTCAGCATAGTTCCATGACTTTCTCCAGTAGGTTTTGATGTGGGAGCTGATTCAGGGGGCTTGGCTCATCTAAAGAACTGGCAGGCTCAAAGAGAATCATGCAAAATATAGAGATTTATTAGGAGAGAGGAATACATGGCTGGGAGACAGTGGTAAGATGGAGACTGTCTCTCTGAATAGAAGGAAAATTGACCTTTTATACAGTTTCAGAGAAAGAAGGCTACATACCAAGAGTAATGATATTGCAAAACTATCAAGGGGCATTGGGAGGAGGGTGTTCAAGGGTCAAGTGATGTATGCATCTTGCTGACATGCAAGTATGGAACTCGCATATCATCTATGTTCCTTTCAGACTTTGGTATACTTATTGGTGTTTACATCATAGAAATGTCTCTAACTATCCTGGGGTCTACATGACCCCTGTTCTATGTGTTCTGGAAAAATCACATTCCTGAGGTGTGAAAAAAGGATTGTTTTTCATTTCTGCTAAAGTTTAAGGTCTCTAAGTCTTGAATCCCACCACAGGTTCAGCAACATTAGAATAGGAGTACACAAGGTAGAAAGTGGAAGTAACTAGGTGAGACCTTTGATAAGGTAAGACTAGCAATAGGGGACAAGGGACTCAGGAGTAGAGGGTAACATGTACTTGAATTGGCCAACCATAAGGTTAATACTAAATGCTGAAGGGAATGAAATGAGGATAAAACCAAGGAGAGAAGGAAGTGATAGGAAGGATGATGATTAAGTGTAAGAGGAATAAAAATGAAGAAAGAGAAAAATGGGAGAAGAGTTTGTGTTCAGAGTTCTGGTTACTGAAATGTTGCTCATCCTTCATACTCAAAGAGGACCAATGACATCATGAAGTTGGGGTCAAGGTACAGTGTGTTCAATTGAGAACAGATGAGTAATGATGAAATCAAGATTAGATATGACTGGGGGCAGCTAGGTGGTGCAGTGGATAAAGCACCAGCCCTGGATTCAGGAGGACCTGAGTTCAAATCTAGCCTCAGACACTTGACACTTACTAGCTGTGTGAACCTGGACTAGTCACTTAACCCTCATTGCCCCACCAAAATAAACAAAAGATATGACTATTTCTATGGGTGGCTTAGGTGTAATGAAATATAGACCATGGACATTTGAGAAAAATTAAGAACTGAGTGGCAAGGTGTCCAAAGAGGCATAAGTTTATCTACTCATGTTGCCAAGTATGATGATAGGGGTTGGATTGGAGAAGAAGATGGTGAACCAAGTACTTTAATTTCTGGAAGCTGATAGACAATTAAAACAAGGATCTGAACAAGATGATATAGAAAAATGGAAGTAAATAGCAAGCGAAGAGAAGAACCTAATGATGGTGGCAAAGGAATAGTCAGAAAGTGACAGTGAGAAGTAAGGAGTTGTCCTGCTCCTCCTCCTAGGAGAAAGAGTAGAGGGGAAAGATCATTCAGTATGGATTAAAGTATCCAGGGATTCATTTTTTTCCCCAGAGGAAAACAGATTTCTGTTGGTGTAAGAAAGAAAGAGTGAAATGAAGAGAATCAGGATGAAGGTCGGGGTACAGTTTACTGATGAAGAGGTTCCAAAGGGCATAACTGAACTACAAGAATGAAAGAAATATGGGTTATGGAGGGGTAGGGTAGGCCTGAGTTGGATAGGGATTAAAGTTCAGGGAGAGAAGAGGAAAGGGAAAAAGTTCTTAACCCAGCAAATATTAATCCTGAGTCATTAGGATGAGAGGAGAATAAGATGGAAAATTTTCCACTATATCATGTGAGGACCCTCATGCTCCAGGGTCCTGTGATAACAAAACAGGGAGTAAGTGTAGGCTGTGGTGTTAATTTCCCTGACTGGACATTTACATAGAGAAAATATGTGGGGAAGCAGCTGGTAGAGGTTGCAAGTGGAAGCACTGGAGCATTCTGATGGTACATATGGGTTAGTAACTAATTGGAATTCTAGTCATCCTATAATGAACTCACATTTGATATCAGCCCCACAGTTTTATCCCAAGACTGAGATGGGAAGATAAAACAGCCCTCATGGGTAGCTTTCAAATCTGAGTCTCTAGAAGCATAGGCCCTCTACCATTACCATTGGAACCTTGGGGTCTTTGATGGTTCAAGTATTTAGAACATGGATCTAGATCCATGAAAAAAAGTCTCCAGAGACCACAGTCTTGTGGCAATAATTGTTCTCAGCTTTTAAGTATCTAATGATGCTGGGAAGTACATTTGTGGCTTTAAGGGAAGTGAATTCTTGGCCCAGGAAGCACTTGGAGTGAGTGATCTTGAATCAAGGCAGCACCTGAAGACCCCCATGTTCAATCACAAAGAGGGTAGAGGACCTCTCAGGGTTGTAGTTCACTATAAGTCATTCATAGATCTCCACCCTCAGAGAATCCTCATAAGCTGAGCTGTCTTTTTATTCATCTCACACCTGAAACCCTGATATCAATTCCTCTTCTCCTGGCTTTATGACATACACTTTTCTCACCTTCTGACTCAGACTCCAACCCCTCAAAACCCTTGTGGTAATTGCTTTTCCCTACCCTGGTATTTGCCAAATAACCAGCATGATTTTTTTGTTTGTTTTTTGGGGGGGGCAATGAGGGTTAAGTGACTTGCCCAGGGTCACACAGCTAGTAAGTGTCAAGTGTCAGGTGTCTGAGGACAGATTTGAACTCAGGTCTTCCTGAGTCCAGGGCCAGTATTTTTTCCACTGCTCTACCTAGCTGCCCCCATAACCAGTATGTATTAGTACTGTTTGAGGTAGTGTGTATTAAAGCATCAGCTCTCAAACTTTTTGTTCTCAGGACCCCTTTATAATCTTTAAAATTACTGGGGACCTCAAAGTACTCTTGTATATGTGGGTCATAACTACCAATATTTCCTAGATTTGGAATTTAAAAAATATAAATTTATATATATATATATATGTATATATATTCTAACATGTATTAATTAATTTAAAATAATAATAAGTCC
Organism: Dromiciops gliroides; assembly: GCF_019393635.1. Taxonomy (NCBI): domain Eukaryota; kingdom Metazoa; phylum Chordata; class Mammalia; order Microbiotheria; family Microbiotheriidae; genus Dromiciops; species Dromiciops gliroides. The sequence continues at coordinate 409,210,299 of NC_057864.1, read as the reverse complement.
ATTACATGTTAACCTAAATATTTATATGAAAATATCTGTATTTTCCAAAACAAAAAAATAGTGAGAATAATGGCATTTTTTAACATATTTTTGCAAATTCCTTTAATGATTGGCTTAATAGAAAACAGTTGGATTCTCCTCTCTGCTTCTGTATTCAATCTGTCATAATATGTTATTTTGGTTGAAGCCTATGAAGAAAATCAAAAATATACAGTTAGAAAAGGGAGGGGATATTTTAATAGACAAATAGCATTCTAATATTATTATGAAAATAGTTTTGACCTTGTGGACTCCCTGAAATGGTCTCAGGGGTCCTCCAAGGTTCTATGGACCACTCTTTGATAACCACTACATTAAAGGACTCTGTGCATTCCTTCCCTCCTGTTATATGATATTTTAGACTTCTAAGTTGTTGCCAGGTCCTGACTCTTAACACTTTACAATTGTGGGAGTCTAAACCAGAACTTTCCTATGCAGGGTTTAGACTTCTGCCTGGTTCTCTTCTAACTCCAAAGCTCTACCTAACCAACCTGGCTCTTTCACTTCATATCTCTTGGCATGGCAACTCGAGACTCTGTCACTTTTACCATTTCATCAAATAAATCTGTGATTTCTGTTTGCATAACTGAGTATTTCACATATAGCATTTAAATTAGAATCAAATCAGCTGTGAAATAAAGTGAGCTTAAAAGATTCCCCCTGTGGCTAATTAGAAACTACAAATGCTCTTCTAAAACATTGCTTAAGGGATAGTTGATTAAAGTGTATTTATATTCTAATAAGGACAAAACCCCTCATTCTCAGAATAGTACTTTTGGGTATATGCATTGATAGAGCTACCAAGTGCTAGCATTGATAATGCCTTTTCTCATGCAGCTAACCCCTTGTGTTCCTTCTTCTGCTACAAATATACCACCTCATCCTGTGAGATTCTGATCCATGCTTCCACAATTCTTATAAAATATCTACCCAAAACACTGAAGACCTTTATCTGATTTTTTTTTAGGCAATTGGGGTTAAGTGACTTGCCCAGGGTCACACAGCTAGTAAGTGTCAAGCATCTGAGGCTGGATTTGAACTCAGGTCCTCCTGACTCCAGGGCCAGTGCTCTATCCACTGATTTTAATATCTTTTTAATACTAATCTAGTATCCTTACTGCCTATTAGTTGTTCCTCATCCTTTCAATATAACCAAACCACCTTTTTTTTTTTTAAGTGAGGCAATTGGGGTTAAGTGACTTGCCCAGGGTCACACAGCTAGTAAGTGTTAAGTGTCTGAGGCCGGATTTGAACTCAGGTACTCCTGACTCCAGGGTGGGTGCTCTATCCACTGTGCCACCTAGCTGCCCCTCGAACCACCTCTTTTTACCAGGCATCAGTGATGTCTTGCAAACTACTTCTCACACACATGTCAGCAATGGAAATATGTTGCAGCCTACTTTTATCCACCATGAATCTTTACATTTCCCTTTGGTCTAATTTTGATTATCCTAAGATCATGGTGTCTTCAGCTATATGGCACCCCTGAGAAAATATTGTTATGAAAGGAATATTGCTATTCATTCTCTATTTCCACATCAATGGCTATGTGCTCCATGTCTTTACCTGGATAAACTACTGGCATCTTAACCACAATGTGTCCAAAATGAAACCAATAGTCTTTCCCAAACACTAGTTACCCCATTTCAAAATCTCAGAGACATCTACAACTCTACCTTATTCTCCACACCCAAATCTTGTCAAATTGACAATTTTTTTCTAATCTGCCTCTACAGCATCTCTCATATTTATCTTCTCTACACTCATATAAATACCACCTTAGTTCCTATGCTTTCCATCTATTCTCCATACAATTGCCAAAATAATACTCCTAAAACATTGGTCTGACCATGTCACTTCTCTCTTTAAGAAGCTATAACAGCTTCCAATTATCTCTAAGATAAAATACAAACTCCTCTGTTTGGCATTTAAAGCCTTTCACAGTTTAGCTCAGGTTTCCATTTCTGGAATGGTTTCCCATTATTCATTTATTCTGTGTTCCAATCAAACCAGCCCCTTGATGTTCTCTATACTCAGCCTTTCTTCTCTGGCTTCTGCGCCTCAAATGTACTCTCTTCTCACTTCTTTATTCATCTAGCAGCATGCTGTAGCCTGAACAATATTGATTTTTCATAGACTTTGCTTTTTGAGTGTGGAGAGTTCAAAGCATCATTTTGGCAATGCTGTTGATTTCACTGAAGAGGCTTTGGAGTGCTCCATTATCAGTATATCAGGTTCTGAGGTGGGAATGTTATTGTCCATGATGAAAGAAATATTCTAAAATTCAAGCAGACCTTTTCCATTTTGTATCTGTTTGTTGTCCCTTTTGCAATCCTATCTACAAATGTTCTTAGGATGATCTAGCTTAGTCCAGTTCTCACCAGCAAGCTCATTTTCTCCTCAGCTGAATATCACTGTTTTGTGAGGCAATGCTGTTCATAATATTTCATCTTCCTCTTTAATAATATTTTGAATATGATATTGTACTCCAAAGTGATGTAGCCTTTCGATGCCATTTTTTTTTTCTTTTTGTAAAGTCAAGCATTTGCTGGTTAAAGTGGTTCCTCAGGTTACTTCAAGCTCTTATAGTTTTGCACCAAATCATTTTGTTAATAAGGGCAACAGGTTATTAATAAAAGAATGGTCACTTGATGTCTCTTTTAATCCAATGACAATCATGGTGGGGGTGGGGGGAGTCAGAGTTTATATACCCTTGAAATGTAGGTGGCCAATGGGTCCAAGAATTGAAGCCTTCACAGAGAGATTATCTCCAGCTTTAGAAAGAATGTCTTCCTCTTCAATGGCTCCCCCCACACACTGCCCCAGTGACCCCCATCCCCCACAGAGAAATCTTCAACTATACTATTTAGATAAATGGATGTGTCTCCACTCAAGCAGGATCTGTGAGTTTCCCCATCACAGATTCCTTGTAAGTTTGGGGGTGAGTGTGAAAAAGATGAAGAGATTCAATGCAACCTCGTTATGAAGGAGAAACTGGACCTCTAAAGGTCAGGGCTTTGGAAGAAGGGGGAAACTCTGAATCTCCCCAGGACACTGTTTCTCCCAAAATTCAAGATGTGAGCTTTGGACAAAGATTGTACAAGTACAGTAATGCAATTGATATTGTAGAAAATGTAAAAACTTTGTACTTTTTAGCATCCTCTACACTATCTTCCTCCTTCAGATTGAAAATGTAATAAATTAATTGTCTGATGGACCTTGTTTCCTCACCTATAAAATGGTCACAATAATATGTTCATTATCTACCTCATGAAAGAGAGTGTGGTGAAATGTATAGACGAGAGCCAGGCATAGAACCAGGAAGGTCTAAGTTGGAGTCCCACATCTGAAAAGTATTAGTTGCGTGACCCTGGGAAAAGTCACTTAATATCTCAGTGCTCTGGAAAATTCTTTAGGAGTTTAAGTTTCAGAGAAGGTGTTGACCTGCAATGAGAGAGAGAATTTCCTTGCCAGGATGGTACTTATACTTATAAAATCACAGATCCAGGTTCTATACTAATTCTTTTCTTTTCCACAGGGTTGTTTTGAGGAAAGCACTTTGTAAACATTAAAGTTCCATATTGGTCTGAAATAGGGTCATTCATGTTGAAAATGAATATTTCCATGTGATTGCTTTAGCTAGTGTGACAAGGTCTGATGTCCCTTAATGAACTATTTTCAATGCAGGTTCAGGTGTCAAAGAAGTAACTTACCTGAGCTGAAATTTGGGGACAAGAAAAAACAATAATACTAATTAGCTAGCACTTTAAGGCTCACAAAACACTTCACAAATATTAACTTATTTAATCCTTGCAACAATCTTGGGAGGTAGGTGCTATTATTATCCCCATTTTACAGATGTGGAAACCATGGCAGAGAAGTGACTCAGGGCCAAACAGCTAGTTAGTGTCTGAGGCTGAGTTTTAACTCAAGGCAGCTATGTTGTGCAGTGGAGAGACGGCCTGGCCTGGAGTCAGGAAGATTCATCTTCCCAAGTTCAAATTTGGCCTCAGACACTTTCTAGCAATGTGACCCTGGGTAAGGCACTTAAACCTGTTTGACTCAGTTTCTTCATCTGTAAAATGAGCTGGAGAAGAAATGGCAAACCACTCCAGTATCTTTGCCAAGAAAAGATCATGAAGAGTTGGACACAGCTGAACAACAACTTCCTAACTTCAGCATTCTATCTGCTGTGTCAACTGGCTGCCTCAGTCTGAATTGAATCAGGTAGTTTGAACTTGGAAAGGAAGAAAAGAGAAAATTAATTGGATGGAAAGGGAAGGCCTTGAGTCTTCTTGAGTAGCATAAAGAATTAATTGTTATTTGAGGTTTTTATGCCTCGGTGCGCACTGGGGCTCCGCAAACCGCACAGTTGTGGTTTGTTTTTTTTTTTAAGTTCGTTTTTGTTAAAATAAATCTTGTTCTGTTTTGAGGGAGGCTGCCAGTCTCCTTCCTTGTCCCAATATTGTGGCGAGCCACTTAGCTAGCACTCCCCAATTAAAAATCAGTCCCCACTGTAGTCATGAATAGGATGCTATATGGGAAACAGAAGTTAGAAAAGTGGAACTGATAATGCCTTTAGAGTGAGAAAAGATGGAAAAATGTTCTACAGGCTGCAATTGAAGTAGAGATCAGTGAGTCAGTACACATTTATTAAGCATCTACTATGTACCAGGTACTGTGCTAAATGCTGGGGATACAAAAAGAGGCAAAAGACATGCCCTGCCCTCAAGGAGCTTACAATCTAATAGGATATTAGGAGAGCATAAGGAGTGTGCTACTGTGGTGTGACTGAACTTGAGTCCTAGTGGAATCCTAATAATAATAATAGCAAATTTTCATCCTGGCCAGAGAGTAAATTGAAAGGACCAAGGTCAGTGGTTTATAAGCTTCACTACCCTGCCTACCCCTTCATCAATTTTCCCTTAGATATTTCTTCCCTATCCACCACATCAGAAGGTATAGGGGATATATTCACTAGTGTCTTAACTAAATACTTTTACTATTAGATTGTTACCTCTTGGTCTGGTAATTAATTTTAAGTGTTGTGCTAAATGGAGACTTGAGCTATGACTTATCTAACCAATTACCCAAAATAGCCACATTGAACCTGGGAAACATAGTGGGGTTTCAGAGACAGAACTGTTTCAGATTTGAATGTCCTGATTCTTATACAAGTGAATTTTACTGATAATTAAGAGCAGTTTTACAACCAGTGTAGTTTCTGGTATGCTCAAATTCTATAGTCAAAGAAAACCTACAGTAAAATGGGAATTAACTGTAAAGTGCACCTTAACATATAGGAGGGTGTGTGTGTGTGTGTGTGTGTGTGTGTGTGTGTGTGTGTGTGTGTATACCTTTAATAAGTGTGTGAAGAACATGTAGATTAATTAAGTACAGATAGATGAGTCCAACAAATTTGGACTATTCCAAGAAGTTAAAGTTCTGATTAAGTGTACTTTTTATTATATCTTGGAAAACTTTTTTTTCCCTTTTTCTCCCCAAATGTTGGCATGGGACATTTAACAGCTCTGTGACTATAGTTAAGTCATAAACTCTTAGAAACTCATATCTCTGAAATTTTACTGAGGATCAGTTGGAAAATATGATTTGATGTATTTTCCTTTACACACAAGTTCTCAGGAGAATATTAATTGTACAAAATATGGTCAAGTAGTATAGAGAACACATGGATTTGGCTGGAAAAGGCTGTTGGAGGCCTTCCTGAGGGTGGTATGGAATTATATTAAATGGAAGCCAAGTTTGTAGGGCTCCAACAGACTTAGAGGATTGGAAAACAAAGGTTCAGTCAAGGAGTGTTTTAGTGAATAAGAAGAAAACTCCATACAGTAGTTTTCAATCTCAAAACTTAATAGAGATTAGATAAATGATTGAATGAAGTCTTCTTCCAGCTCTCTGAAAGGATAAAGTAATAGTCAGAGAGATTAATAGAATAAAGCATTGATTTTAAAGGTGTTTTTGGTTTGTTTGGGTTTTGTAGAGGAGAAGCTGAAAAGTAAGAGAATTTGGAAGAATAAAGGTAGATTATGAAGACTGTTAGCTACTTAGCCATTGCTAAGTCACTTAAAGTTTCAGAACCTCAGTTTACTCATGTATAAAATGAGCAACACTTTGAGACTATGAGTTGCAGAGTTAGTGTTGATCTGCATTGGTGATGGCATTTTCTCACTGGGAGAGCAATGATGCGTCCATTTCCCCCTTCTCCCCACTCTCCCTTCCACTGCCTACCTCCCAGGACTTGAAATTACTGAGGTCTACCTGAGTTGGAGTTTATTGGTGTAGGGAAATCCTAGTGAGGAAACTTCCTTCTTCAAAAGCAGACCAGCAACCGTTTTGTACCTCATACAGTTTTTGAGAGTTGGCTGAGCACCAAAGAAATCAAAGAAAGAGGAAAAGGACCCATATGTACAAAAATATGTATAGCAACTCTTTTTTTTTGCAGTGGCAGAGAATTGAAAACTGATGGGGAATGGCTGAACAAGTTGGTATATGAATATAAGGGAATACTAATGTACTGATGAAGGGGATAGTTTCAGAGAAATTTAGGAAGACTGATGTAGAGTGAAGTGATCAAAACCAGGAAAAACATTTATATAAAAGCAATAGTATTCTATAGCTAATCAACTTTGAAAGACTTAGGAACTCTGAGCAACGCAATGAGCAGCCATGATTCCAGAAAATTAATATGAAACATGTTACCTATCTCCTGACAAAGAGGTAACAGACTTGGAGGGTAGACTGAGACTTTTTTTTTTTTGACAGAGCCCATGTAGGAATTTGTTTTCCTTGACCATAATGTTTGTAATTGGAGATTTCTTTTTCTTTCTTTCTCAATTGGAAGGGAGGCAAAAGTGGGAGGGAGAGAAGACGGATTTTTATTGATTAAAAAATTTTAAGAGAGAGAGAGAAGGAGGAGGAGGAGAAGGAGAAGGCTAGGATGTTGAGACATTAAGCAACTTTGTCCAATATCAGATAACTAATATATGTCAAGGTAAGAATTTTGTTTCCAGGGCTTTCTGGGTGATTCCAAGGCCAGTTTACTATCCATTACACCACAGTGACTCTCAAGCGTGAGGTTATCATTATAACGATAAAAGATTAATAAGTAACCCAGCAATTCTTAGGGTAGACCTGAGAAGGTAATGACCCCAGATTGGTCCAGGTCAGCATTTCCATGTTTCCATAGGACAATTTTTACTCTTATTTATCCTTTACTTTTTGGTGCTCAGGTACTAATATTTTGTAACTAAATTTTGTTGCCAATTCCACAGGAAAAATAGCAGATTAAAAGAAATGTTGGCTTAAATTGAGGCTTTTTGTTTCAGTAAAACATCTCCATTTATATCTTAGAGTCTGACTGAAACTTAAATTTGGATTAGAAGAAAGTTGACTGTGTTAGTGTTCTTTTCTCACCCATGACACAGTCAAGTAAAACCTCTGTAGTTTTCCTTAGTTTATTTTTAGTATTAAATTATATTTCCATAGCACTAGCAAAGGTCACTGTACTCATTACTGAATAATAATAATAGTAGTAGTAGTAGTAGTAATAGTACTTTAAGGTTTCCAAGTTTCTTTGCAAATTATCTCATGTTATCTTCCAACTACCCTGGTAGGCAGGTGCTATTATCTTCATTTTACAGGTGAGGTGACGGAGGCAGGTGGGAATTAAATGACTTTCCCAAGGACATATGGCTAGTATTATGTTGGAAGCAGAATTCCTACTCAGTTCTTCCTGACTCCAGATCCATCTATACCTCCTAGCTTCCAAATCTAACTCATGTAATTTTCCATTTATGTTTAAAATCTTGAAATAGGAGCTCAGTATATTAAGAACTTTCTATTAATTTTGTAATTGCATTTTGTATTTTTAGTAGCACAGCTTAACATAGAGCTTGGCACATAGTAAGCACCTAATAAATGCTTGTTATTCATTTATTCATTGTACCTACAAGATAAATAAATGCATAGACATGTGATGTATGAATGACAAACTGGTAAGATGACAGCTGTGATATATGTGACAGCACATTTTGTCCTCAGAGGTGATGTTATGCATTTCTTTATATCCCCACTAACTAGCACAATATTTTGAAGCATGTAGTAGGTGCATGATGAATATTCATTGGATGGGATTCAATTAGAAAAACCTTATGCCTCTTTAAGTTTGAAAAGGTAAAACCATGCTGCGATGGGTTAGAGCTTTTACTTTTTTAAGTCAAAATTAAATATTTCATGAAGTAAATTTGCACTAAAAAAGGTCCAACAGTTGGAATGCTTCACACTCCCTCCCTTTTTTCTTTTTGTCATTGTCAAAGAGTTAAAGAAAGGAATAAGATGACTGATTAGTCTCCGAACCATGGAACTTCCCTTCCTGAGAAAATTGTGGAGGGTGAACATGAATGCTGTGAAGTGATGGGCTGATAACATTGGGATGAATTGAGAGAAGTGTGTGGGAAGGCAGGCGTTGTGTCAGATTCCTCTGCATGCACTCAGTTCTGCCAAATCATGTCAACCTCCAATGAGCCTCAGCCGAGACATTGTAGACCAGCTGGGCCTGCCTACTGCACCATATTGTGTGATGGTTTTTATATATGGAGAAATGTCTCTTGGAGAGATATAGAATCATATAATTTTTTTTAGAACTGGAAGGGACCTTGGAGATTGAGTTCCCACAAAGAACTCAAGGAACAAATTTCCCAAATTATTTCCATCAGTGACTTTAGATCAAAGGGGAAAAAACAATGCTCTTTCTAAAGAATCCAATCAGACCTGAGTATAGCATTTTTTTTTTTTGGTGAGGCAATTGGGGTTAAGTGACTTGCCCAGGGTCACACAGCTAGTAAGTGTCAAGTGTCTGAGGCCAGATTTGAACTCAGGTACTCCTGAATCCAGGGCCGGTGCTTTATCCACTGTGCCACCTAGCTGCCTGAGTATAGCATTTTTTGAGGGTAACGAATTAAGAGCATGAAAAAGCAGATTTACTGTATGGATCCATGATTTCAGGAAAGTCAGGAATTTGTGATATAATAGAAAAGTAGTCAGTCAGTCAACCAGCACTTATTATGTGCCAGGCATTGTGTTAAGCACTGATGATACAAAGAAAGACAAAAACATGATCTATTTTCTCAAGTAGATCATATGCTAATAGGGGAAGCCAAATGCAAATAACTATGTGTGTATACATGTTTGTATGTATTTCTATATGAGTGTAATACATGTTATACATGTATGTGTCAATATGTATATACATATATACATACGTATACACACACATACATATATATATAGATATAGATAGATATAGATATATATACTTATGGAGAGAGAGAGATACACATACAGTCTCTCTCTATATATAGTGAGAGAAAGTCAAGGAAAGTTAACTAAGAAGGAAGACATTAGCAACTAGAGGAACCTAGAAAGGCTTCCTGCAAAAGGCAGGATTTGAGTTGAGTCTTGAAAGAAGTCTGGGCATCTTGGAGGTGGAAATAAGAAGGTAGAGTATTCTAGGCTTAGGAGATACTCAGTGAAAAGACAAGAGTGGTTGAGAGATGGAGTGCTATGTGTGAGGAACAGCAAGTAAGCCAGTATAGTTGAATAGTAGGATACATGGAGGGAAGTTAAGTGTGAAAAGACATGACAGGTAGGAAGGGTCCAGATTGTGAAGGCTTTAAGTGACAGAGCATTTTATATTTGATCCTGGAGGAAACTGGGAACCACTGGAGTTTACTGTGTAGGGAGTCATGGTCAGACCTATGTTTTAGAAAAGTCACTTTGACAGCTGAGTGAAAGATAGATTGGAGTAGCTTGAGACGTGTGGCAGGGAGACCAATTTTAAGACAGAATATTCTGGACAGAAAGTAATGAGAGCCTGTACCAGGTGGTATCTTTATGAGGAGATAAAGAGATATACAAGACATGTTGTGAAGGTAGAAATGTTAAGACGATAACAAATTGGATATGTTAGATAAGTATGAGTGAAGGATCAATGATAATAGAAAATTGCAAGTATGATGTCACTGGGACAATGGCAGTGGTACCTTTGACTGTAATGCAAAGATTGGAGAAAGGGAAGGGTTTTGGGGAAAATATAATGAGTTCTGTTTTGGACTTATTGACTTAGAAATGTCCCTGGAGGGTATCCAATTTGAAATGACCAAAAGGCAGTAGGTGATATGGGACTGGAGCTCAGGTTTAGAGAGAGATTATGGCTGGATAGTAGTAATAGGAATATGTTGAGAGAACAAAGCTATAATCTCAGCCCCATTAGGGTCAATCTGAGCCAGTTATTCAACAAAAAGGAGAGTGACGAAGCTAGCTTGAAACTTGACATAAAACAAAACAAACTAAGATCTTGGCAACTGGTACCATCACTTCCTGGCAAATAGAGGGAAAAGAAATAGAAGCAGTGAACTAAAAAATCTTGTAAAAATGAATGCTAAAGATCGTCTTGACATGTAATTGGGGAAAAAATAAAATATGATTAAAAAAAGAAATGGAAGCAGCATCAGATTTCATATTCTTGGGCTCAAAGATCACTGCAGATGGTGACTGAAGCTGTGAAATTTAAAGACGCTTGCTCCTTGTAAAGAAAGCTATGGCAAATCTGGACAGTGTACTGAAAAGCAGAAGCATCACCTTGCCGACAAAGGTCCATGTAGTCAAAGCTCTGGTTTTTCCAGTAGCAATGTATGGCTGTGAGAGTTAGACCGTGAAGGAAAGTTGAACACTGAAAAATTGATGCTTTCAAATTGTGGTGCTGGAGAAGACTTTTGAGAGTCCACTGGACAGCAAGAAGATCAAATCAGTCAATGCTTAAAGAAATTAATTCAGCTTGTTTACTTGAAGGTCAAATACTGAAACTGAAGCTTAAATACTTTGGCCACATAATGAGAAGATGGGACTCATTGGAAAAGACTCTGATGTTGGGAAAGATTTAAGACAAAAAGGTAAAAAGGAATGGCAGAGGATGAGATGCAAAGAAAGTATCATGGAAACAATGAATATGAACTTAGACAGATTTTCAAAGATAGTGGAGGATAGAAGGGTTTGGTGTGCTATGGTCCAAGGGGTCAGAAAGAGTCGGACACAAAAAACAACTGAACGGCAATTGAATGTCTGCTATTTGCTTAGGACACTGTAAGGCACTGAGAGGGATATAGAGTAGAACATGGTCCCTGATCACAAGAGGCTTATAATCTAGAGAGGGAGAAGATATACACATATGAAATAGTAGGGTTTTTTTTTATTTCAGGGAGTTAATTATTGTTGAAATGTGTGATATAAAAATAACAATTGCTTTAAAGTTTGCAAATGGTTGTCTGTACATTATCTCATTATGAGGTAGATGCTACAGTGAGTATAGTATGGACAGTGGTATAGGCTTCATAGCAGGTGGAGATCATTGTAAGGTAGAGCATGTATGAGAAAAGGTGGGTCTTGAACTGGACCAGAAGTATAGATAGGATTTGTTTTTGTTTTTCATCTTTTGTTCTCAAAGGGGACCAATGACATCAAGAGGGTGATGCCTTGACTTGCAAGTGAATTGGATTTAACTGAGGTGGAGCTGTGCAGTCATCAGCCTCTCTCTTTCCTCCAGAGTCATGGCAGTCCAGTGGCAAGATATAGGTCATTGGAGTCTAGTGGCAAGATAGAGTCAAGATGACTGGCAATAGCCCAGGTAGGATCTAAATAGTTCAAAAGGCAGGACAGGAGGAATACATGAGCAAAAAGCTTAGAAGTCAATATGTGCGTGAAACGTTTGGAAGACCTTGAAGAGGAGTGAAAAAAAGAATGTCCACAGTGGGAATTAGTGGGAGATCAAGTTGTAGATCTTGAGTAGATTCACATTATGGAAGACCTTGAATATCGTATTGAAAAGTTTGGAGTGTTACATTTTTGGAAAAAATGAATATTTTTTTAAAGTTAGGAAAACTTCACTTTGTATCTCCAGTACTTTGAATAGCATGGCACATAGTAAGTTATTAATAAATGCTTGTTGAGGGGCAACTAGGTTGTGCAGTAGATGAAGCACCAGCCCTGGATTCAGGAGGACCTGAGTTCAAATGCAGCCTCAGACACTTGATATTTACTAGCTGTGTGACCCTGGGCAAGTCACTTAACCCTCATTGCCCTGCAAAAAAATAATTAAAAAAATTTTAAATAAAATATAAATGCTTGTTAATTAGTTGATAGATTTATCTGCCTCTCCTAGCACAAGAAAATTATCAACAGAGCAGCAGAGCGAACATTACTCAGAAAGCATAGACAATGAGAATGTCCTCACACCAGTGGTCTGATTCTAAACTGAACATGAAGCATTGTAAATACATAAAAGAATTAAAATGCTGCTTAAGGTCCAAGGAGGGAAATATCATTTCTTACTGGTATCAAAAATTTAGAGCTGGGCAACTAGGTGGCGCAGTGGATAAAGCACTGGCCCTGGATTCAGGAGGACCTGAGTTCAAATCCGGCCTCAGACACTTGATATTTACTAGCTGTGTGACCCTGGGCAAGTCACTTAACCCTCATTGCCCCACCAAAAAAAATAAAACCAAAAAAAAAAAATTTAGAGCTAAAAAGGATCTAAGAGGCCATCTAGTCTGACCCTTTTGTTTTATATATGAGAATGCTTGTACTTAGAGTGCACGAAGGGGAGTTATATGAAATTTGACTAGAAATAAGTTTATTGAAGGCCATGATTGATTCTCAGTGATTTACCTTTCATTTAAAAAATCTCAAATCCCCCAAGTTCCCCTCAAAATGACAGTCATTTTTTTAAAAGTCATACCTCAGTATCCACATGTTTTTATGATTTTTCATTTCTGTGGGAAAGGGGTTAATTTCACACACAGTTATCTATTCCTTTGGTATCCTTGAAACTCTCTTGAAGACTTCAAAGTCCCAAGTATGATAGATACTTCAGATAATTTGCGTATAGCTTTTCTATGAGTCTGGGGAAAACTGATTGAGTCATTCAGCCACTCTGTATCTTACTTGCAGATTCAGTACTTATACAGTGAGCCTGCCCCTATAACAGGTTTCCTGCTTAGAATTTGAAGAAATCTTTGAATAAATTCTATCCCCTATCTGACCTGGATTTTGGACTTATACTTGCTCTTATCTGAATTAAAATCCTATTACCTTTATTTCCAGAGAGAAATTTTTTTTTCCTTTTTCTGTGATTGATTAATCACCATTATATGCCCCCCTCCCCTCCAGAACAGTGTTATCTGGCCTCTTAATCTGTCTGTGGCTATACTTTCAATCTCCAGAAGGGGGCTCCAGAGACTATGTTGTTGTTCAGTTACATTTCAGTCATGCCTGACTTTTTTTTTTTTTTTGGTGAGGCAATTGGGGTTAAATGACTTGTCCAGGGTCATACAGCTAGTAAGTGTCGAGTGTCTGAAGCCGGATTTGAACTCAGGTCCTCCTGACTCCAGGGCGGGTGCTCTATCCACTGCGCCATCTAGCTGTCCCAATGACCGACTCTTTAATGGCTCCATCTGGGGTTTTCTTGGCAATGATATTGAGTGGTTTGCCATTTTCTTCCCCAGCTAATTTTAAAGATAAGGAAATTGAGGCAAACAGGGTTAAATGAATTGCTCAGGGTGACATAGCTAGTAAATGTCTGAGGACAGATCTGAACTTATGAAGAGGAGTCTTACTGTTTCCAAACCCAGTGCTCTATTCATTGTGTTCCTAGCACAAAAGACCATAAGGTTGCATTCTAAGGACCTGGTGATATTGAAAGGTGCCTTTGCTACCTTGAGGATGCAAACTGATAGCTAAGATGGACCTAGAGCCAGCAGTTTTGACTCTTCATTGAAGGACCTACTCTAATGTAAGTTGTTCATGGACTTCTAGCCCCTGAGATTCTTGGCAGACTGAATCTCAAGTGACTTTCATCGTATTTCAACTGGTAATATTGTATTTTTACTTGGTTATACCTATATCATTGGTTATAGTGCCCAATTAAACAATATATAGTGATTTAAGTAAACCCACAGAGACATGGACACTCCCCCCATAATCCTCCTCCCCCATTGTCCAACCTCCAACCAAGATTCACAAAGTGTCAGAGAGGCAAGGGATTCTTTAGGTCTCTTTAGGAGGTATTATGTTCTATTGATCCATTGATTTTTAGAGGGTTTAGCCATGCCCATCCAGAGTTAATTAGACAGTAAGGACATAGCTATGGGCTTTTCTACATTTATCTGATTATGTGTGTGTGTGTGTGTGAGATGATTCTTATTTTTGGTCCCAAGTAAAGTGTAGTCTCTGTTATACTTTTCAGGGGTCAATTGAATGACTAAAGGGCAACTTGTCTGGTTCAGTTGTACATTTCCAGTTCACCCCAAGCTACCAAGGCAGGGTTGAGCCCACACAGGGAGCCATCATGGTCTGGTTACCCTGCCACTATTGGTAGAAATTTGGCATGACCCTTCTCCTTTCTCCAAACTGACTACTTCTCACATCATGCTTCTTGGCTCACCATTTTTTTTTTTTACTCTCAAGTTAAAATTTTAGGATCCTGAGTACTGTAGGTCTTTTTAAACTTGATGATCTTAATTCTAACAGAAAGAAACTAAACGCCTCAGAGATCCCATACCTCATTTTTGATAGGCAAAACAATCAATAGGGGCCCATTTCTGTATGAATCAGCAATGCCTATGAAATATTACAAGGCAGTCAGTCAACATGTTATCCAGGAAGGATGCATACCTTTCTATCTATATCTCATACTCTTCTCCTTTGACCACTTTACCCTCCTGCTAAAATGAATGATGACTCAGTAATCTGTTCTCATCTTAACTTTTTGCATCTCTGTGTCTTTGCTTATATCTTCCCTCAAGCCTAGCATACATTTATCCAAATCTTTCCCCTGTGAAATCATTTTTTTTCTTTCAGTACCCAACTTAGATACCACCTCCATGAAGTCTTCTCTAATATCCCCAGAAGGAAGTGATTTTTTTCTTTCCTTGAGTCTTTCATAGCATTTTGGACTTCTCCTTTATTCTGATCATCCTTTCCCATCAGGCTACCCTGGATTTCATCACAATCTCCAGAAACTCATAATTTTACAAGATCACATCAACTCTGAAACTCATACTCTTTAGCACCCCCTAGGGCAGCCAGAGGGTGGATGGTGAACATTAGAGGTCTCTGCTCAGATCCTCCATTTAAGAATGGTACCTAGGGCAGTCATCTCATCCTTTTCTGTCTGACTGTAAGACTTCCACTTTTTAGCTTCTTTTTATGTGCTCCCTCCAATAGATTGTGAACTTCTTGAAGGCAAGGAATGTCTTTTGACTTTGTTTCCCATAGCTTAGCACAGTGCATGGTGCATAATAGACACTTAATAAATGTTTTTTGACATACTGATCATGATTTATATGATAGCTTTGTACATGTTTTATTTCCCTGTGGTAGACTGCGAGCTTCTTGAGGGCAGGAACTATGGGTTTAAATTTATCTTTCAATTGCAAAGTAATGAAGGTTTAAATTAAAATGAGACAGTAAGAATAGAGAAGAGACAGCTTGGGGAATCATGTCAACAAAGAATTGACAGGACCTTGTGACTAATACGATATAGAGTTTGAAAGAGATGATAGAGTAAAAAAATGATACTTAGAAAGTATAGTATCATTGATGGAAAGAAGAAAGTTGGACAGTGTCCTTTGACTCACTCTGCTTCAAACAGTTGCCTGAAAAAAGATATTATTTAAAGGGTAACACACCTTTCTAGCAGCCATGGTATTTATTGGTACTACTGTAGCCATTATTGAAATGTAGTTTTTTTGAGTCTTCTAAGTAGTTCATCACATTTAACATTTGTGTCATCTTTATGCTTTTTTCATAATTTCCTTTATTATATCTTATTTATTGATACATTTTGCCTTGATGTATCAACCACTTTCCAATAACTATTTCAAGATATTTTCCTATAAAAAATGTTTATCAGGGGCAGCTAAGTGGCACAGTGCATAAAGCAACAGCCCTGGATTCAGGAGGACCTGAGTTCAAATCCGGCCTCAGACCCTTGACACTTACTAGCTATGTGACCCTGGCAAGTCACTTAATCCCAACTGCCTCATAAAAAAAATGTTTATCAAAACAGTTCATAACTAATTTAGTTATTGTGACTGAGGACACATTTAACTTTCTGCTTTTATAGTTCATAATTCCTCATCAGAAAAGAAAGAAGAAACCTTGGTCACCTGGCACTGATATTGATACTGTATTTAATTTGAATTCTGTTGCCACTTAGTACTGTCTTCATATACCTTTAGTGTTAAAATTGTGTTTATTTTTGTTTTGGTTCTATTTTTTCCATTCTACAATATTTAATACAAATCACATTTCTCTAAATTCTTCATATTTGTGGTACAACAATAATATTTCATTACATTTGTATATCACAATTTATTCAGCCATTCCTCAATCAATAGGCATGGGCAACTAATTTGTTTCTAATTTTTGCTACAATAAATAGCTATGACTAACTAAGCACATATGAAAACCTTATTTTGACCAATTACCTTCTTTGAATATAAACAAAGTAGTGGTATCTCCTAATCAAAAGTATGAAGATCTTAATGATATTTCTCACACAATTACAAATTATTCTACAAGGTGTTTTTTGTTTTTTATTTTTATTTATTTGTTGTTGTTGTTTTTGCAGGGCAATGGGGGTTAAGTGACTTGCCCAGAGTCACACAGCTAGTAAGTGTCAAGTATCTGAGGCTGGATTTGAACTCAGGTCCTCTTGAATCCAGGACTGGTGCTTTATCCACTACACCACCTAGCTGCCCCTACAAGGTGTTTTTAACCAATTTATAGATCACTTGACATAGTATAAGTATGCACATTTTCAACAACAACTATTTCCATACTTTACCAAAATTGCCCTTTTATTGGTTATGAAACAATTCCTCATGACTATTTCAGTGTGCATTTCTTTTGTCAGTGACTTGGAATACAGTGGTTCATATGGTTATATATTACTTCTTTTTAAAATTATTATTCCTTTGACCTAACTTATTCATTTTAAAAAATCATTGTTTTCATTAAATAATAAAACAGAAATTATCACTTAGTCATTACTATCTATAGGGAACTGAAACAAATCTATAAATCCTATCATTCCTTTCATCTTTATCACATGACAGTGGTCATAGAATCATAGACAGATGGAACCACAGAGTTGGAAGGCATCTCTGAGGTAAAATCATTCATCCCTTCCCCAAAGAATATAGCATATCTACAATATTCCTGACAAGTTGTCATCTAGTCTCCACTTGAAGCTCTCTAATGTAGATCTCACTTGCCTTTCAAGACAATTGATACCATTTTTGGACAGTTCCAGCTAAACTGTGGTTTCTATAACTTAACACAAAGATGCAGATGTGGTTTTACTAGGATTGTTATTGTTCATCTTTCATTTCAAAGAGGACCAATGACATAATGAGGGTGATGTATTGACTTGGACATGATTTAAATGATTTAGAGCAGCGCAAAATTGTCAGCCTTACTCTCTCCTACTGAATCATCAAAATCCAGTGGTAAGACAAAAAGACAAGATGACTGCTTAGTATAACAAGACTATTACCTTTTTGTGCTTTGGACACAATGTTTGTATGAATGTAACTAATCTTATGCCATACCACACATCTCATCTGATTTATAAAGACCTTTACCTTCACTGGAACTAAGACTTTTTCACATAAATTACTTTCCAGCTATGCCTACTATCCTGTGTTTGTACGGTTGATTTTTTTTTTAAAGCTGAGCACAGAACTATACATCCATCTTTATCAAATTTATCTGCCAATTTGTTGGATGTGGAATGAAACTTCAGAGTTTTTCTGCTATCTGTTTTTATTATTATTCTTAAATGGATCAAGTGCTGGAGTCAGAAAGACTTGAGTTCAAATCTTGCCTCTTTATAGGTAAAATGAAGATAATAATAGCACTCACCTCACTGGGTTATTGGGAGGATCAAATAATATAGTTTATAAAGTACTTTTCAAACATTAAAGTGCTATAGGTATGAAAATAATAATATCATTCTATTTCCTTCAGATCACCATTCCGACCTCTTGATATCTTTGTGGGTCCAAATGATTTCTTTTTGCTATGAATGTTCTGTCATTTACAGATATTGACATGCCACTTGTACCAACATCCAAATCATTGCTAAAATTTTGGACGGAATTGTCAAACTATTCGTGGTCTGCCTTCATATTCGTATCAATCTAGTAATTACCCACTCTTTGGATTTTGTCAATGAACTGCTTCTGAACTGTATTCTATAATCTAGGCCACATTTCTACATCTTGCCCACAATGATATTTAAAAGCCTTTGTCAAACGTTTTGTGAAATTGCTGTGTATTGTGTTTATGCCATTTCTTTCATCCAGTTTAGTAAGCCTATTAAAAATGAAATTGAGTTAGTCTGGCATGACTTATCTTTGTTAAAACTATCCTGGCTCATAGTTAGCATCACTTCCCTTTCTAAATACTCACAAATTATCCCACCAATAATAGCTTCTAGAATTTGTATAATAAATCCAATATCAAATTCACTGTTTTATAAGGTATCCAACTTATTTCTCTTTTGAAAAGTGATATGAGTTTTTGCTATTCTTTGTCATACCCCAAAAGTATTTTGACCAAGACACTTTGAGAATCTAGTGATGTAATTTTTTAAATTGCTATTATTCTTTTATTTATACTTAATTATCTTAATTACCAAATATATTCCCCCTTCCTCTATCAAGTGAGCCATTCTTTGTAATAGAGTAAAATAGAAAGAGAAGGAAAAATAGGTCAATAGAACTAACCAACACATCTACTGAGTCTGACAATGTTCTGTACCCATGGTCCTTCACTCTGCAAAGAATGGAGAAGTATACATTTTATTATCTTTTCTTCAGGATGAAGTTTATTCATTATAATTAAATAGCATTCAGTTTCACTTTGTTGTTGTCCTTTCCATTTACATTATTGTAATCATATTGTATTTTGCTTTCATCATTTTATTTGCTTCGTTTTGTATCAGATCATATAAATCTTCCTATGCTGTTCTGAATTCTTCATTTTCATAGTTTCTTACAGAAGAGTATCATTCCATTATAATCATGTTCTACAATTTGTTTGAGGGACCATCTGCTTTGTTTCTAGTACTCTGCTACTACAATAAAGTGTTGCTATCAATATTTTGGTGTTAATGCAGGGGTATGCTGGTAAATGTTTAACAACTGACTCTTTAAAAATGCATGGCACACTTTTTAGTTTAATCTTAATTTTTAATGCTTTCTTCCATCACTTTAAGTCTAGAAATAAATAAATTAATACAGCTAGCCCCAATATTGTAGAATTTGCTGATTTCCAAGATGTAAATGCTCATACTATAAATTTAACAATCAGTTCTCATGAACCAATACAAGTTGACTCCACCACATTTCTGTAATTGGAGCTTTCTCTATATCTTTTTGACACTTTAAGGCATATATCTAGTAGTGACATCTTTGGTTCAGAAAAATTTATGGATTATTTGATCCACTTTCTGAGAATAATTTCCAATTGCTTTCTAGAATGTTTGGACCCTAATTCACAATTTCAACAACAGTGTATGTTATTGTGTATACCTTGCTTTTCACAGATCTTCCAAGCTTACTATTTGCCAAGTTGTTGGAATTGGAGTAGAACCTCAGACTTGTTCTTATTTGTGTTTCTCTTATTTTTTAGTGATGTGGAACAATTGTTCATATGGTTGTTAACAATAGGTTACAATTCTTTTGAGAGTTCTTCATGCATGTCCTTTAACCATGTCTCCATTGAGGAATGGCTCTTATCATTATATTTATTTTAATATACCTTATATATCTTGAATATCAGAGCCTTATCAAAGATATTTTGATGCAGAGAATTTTCCCCAGAGGATAGCTTTCCTTATTATCCTAGTTGTATTTATTTCATTTATGTAAAAACTTTTCAATTTCACGCAGATGAAACCTTTTTTTTTTCTTTTCTGATTGCCTCTATCACATGGTTGTTGTTGTTGTTTTTAAAAAGAACTCTTAGCCCTTGCCACATCTATGAACGGTTATCTCATTTGGTTCTGTTTTAAATTTTTTATGGTGTGACCTTTAATAGTCAGGTGTCACACCCATTTTGAGATTACTATAACATATAACATGATGATCTTTGATTTAATTTCTGCCAAACTGCCAAACTGCTTTTCTCAAGTGTTCTGGATAAATTGGGAATTATTTCCAAAGTAATTTATGTTTTGGGGCTTTACTTAATTATTTCCAGTTTATCATAAGTGTATCTTGTGTGCTTAGGATTTTTTGTTTGTTTATTTGTTTTGCAGGGGCAATGAAGGTTAAGTGACTTGCCCAAGGTCACACAGCTAGTCAGATTTGAACTCAGGTCCTCCTGAATCCAGGACCAGTGCTTTATTCTTTACATCACCTAACTACCCCCTTGGGGTTTTTTAAATGTTTTTTGGTTGATTAGATTAGGAGCTCTTTGATATCAGGAAATTTTTTTTTTGCTTTTCTTGATATTCCGAGCACTTTGTACAGGGTGTGCCACATATTAAGCACTTAATAAATGCTTATTGACTGACTGACTGAAGCTTTTTTAGCCTAGGGAAGAGATCACTGAAGTCCCTCCCAGTTCTGAAATAACTTAATTCTCTTAAAGGAAGGTTGACCCAACTAAGCAATCATTCCAAGGTCATTTAAAGATTAAACTGGAAAAAGAACAAAACAAAAAACAGTCAAAAATGGAAAAAAATCTGTAAATACTTTATAACATATTCCTTTCTTCATCAATGACAGTCATCACATTTGGAGACATATCAACACAGTTCCCAATGTGCTGCATGAGGAAATATAAATGGTACCAGTGAAAGCAAAGATAGAAAGAACCTGTATAACAGGCTGAGCATGTCCATGCTGTAGGTGATCATTTTAAGAGCATTGAAGGAGTCATTCTCAAAATACCTAAAAGATGAATGAATATTAAGCTCTTGAAATAACCAGCATTTTTATAATTACTAAAAAAAGACAATTTAAGAAAATATTAATACCTATTAATGCCTACTGACCCATATACCTACTTTTTGATCTCTATAAAATTGTCTATGCACTTATTTAAGGTACCCTTGATGAAGGTATGAGAAATGAACATGAAGGTTTTTGGCAAATGGTATTTTCCAGTGGGTCACATTTTTACAATTGCTCATTCAGCTGGGAAGGTTCAAAAAATACAGATCCCACCATACTTGGGATTGTTTGTTTTTACATCTTGTTTCTTAATTATAAAAAAATCACTTGAGGAAACATGGCAAAACACTACCTTAAAAGGTCTCCATAGGGTGGTGTGTTTTAAAAATTATTGTGGTTACTGTATTTTATAAATTAATTGCTATTTATATATTAATGGCTATTGCATGTGTTTTGGCAGTAAGCATTTATTATTAATTAATATCATTCATACCAGTAAAGAATTGACCCCGTGGCAGTTAGCACAAGTAGGAGAAAAGTCCCAGAAGATGCATGCTGTCTTTCACAGAGAGACAGCACATGGTTTCAAGGAGAGTTCAGAAGACCTACAAAACCTACACTGTTCTGAAGAAGAGCCCCTGACCCCAGGGTGGCCAAGGGTTTTATTCTCTTTTGATAGAGATGGATCTTTATACATTGATCAAAGCTAATTGGTTAGCATCATTCAATTCCACTGGTTGACATGACTTGAGGGTGGTTCAAATTAAAATGAACTCTACACAATGACATAATGGAAGAGACCCTCACTGGAGGGCAAAAGAGAAGTCTATATCTAGGTGTATCTAAGTGATCTAGATAGCAGTTCACTGGACTTGCCCAGACAAGTTTTGCTGAACTTTCTGAAGTGAGAGGGAGAAAGGATTGAAAGTGATCTCTGGGTCCCCCCCCCCAAGAAATTCATTATTAATAATTATTTTCTCACAGTGGCTCCTATGCTTAACTCAAAATTATACAAGATTCCTTGAAAAATGGAATAGATAATTTTGTTGGATAATCTGTGATTATTAATTCTGTTGTTGATTGTCTTTCATTTTTGAAGAGGGGTGATGTGCTTGACTCATCCATGACAAGCAAGGTATTGAACAGAAAATGTACTTTCACTAAAGATTTTTCCTACTTTCATCAATGACCATCATAGGGTTAAACCTGTGAGCAGCTTTTAAACTTACCTGATTCAGTCCCTTCATCCCTTCATAGTCCAGAAGGGAGAATTCAGTCCTAGAGAGGTTAAGTGACTTGGTGTGACAAAGGTAACATAGGTCTCATGTGCCTGAGAATCCAATTTAAAGAGGGATTCTCTGTAGATGGCTGATACTTCTATATGTTCTTGGTTACAAATGACATTGTGCTGATCACATCAAGCCCTAACACTTTGCAGAGCTTCCTATATGAGACTAGTTTACGCTAACCATCCACAGTGAAAAAAAGTAATTGGATGAAGAATTTTTATTGTCCAAACTTTATAGGTTTGAATGGACAACCTGTTGAGCTGGTGTATCAGGTTACCTATCTTGGACATATACAGTGGATAGATAATAAACTGAGCTCAGACATGAATAAAAAGGAGGAAAGCAAGGTTAATTGCCTTTGAGAAACTGCATAGAACTTTGAATTACTCCAAGTTTTTCTCTAAAACCAAAGCCCTGTCTTTTTAAATAATTTTTCTTCTGGAGAGGCAATGGGACAGTGGATAGAGAGATAGCCTCAGAGTAAGGAAAACCTAGATTCAAGGCCTACATCTGACACATACTGGCCATGGGGCTTTCAGAAAAGCAATTGTCTAATAATATGTTACAGAAAATTGCTGATATACATTGGTAGTAATAATAATAATAATTCAGGAAGCACTTTAAGATTTATAAAGTGCTTTACATATGTTAACTTATTTGATCCTCACAACAACTCAGGGAAGTAAGTACCATTATTATTTCCATTTTACAAATGGGAAAAATAGGACACAAAAAGGTGAAGTGACTTGCCCAGGGTCACACAGTAAATGTCAAGGGTCAGATTTGAACTCAGATCTTCCAGAGATTGGATTGGATCCCAGATGCATGGAAACATTGAAGTAACATTCAGGATCACAAAGATGGCACATCTTGATTGTAATGTTTAGTTTCCACGTTTAAGGAAGGACATTGACAAACTGGAGACTGTCCAAAAGAGGTCATTAACTAGGGTAGTGAAGGGTTTTGAGATTATGCATAGGAACATTGGTTCAATGAATGGTGCTAACCTATAAATTAAGGAATCAATATAGGAGAAAATAAGGTCTTCGACTGGGGTAGAGGAACTATAGCTTAGGTTATCTCAAAGCAAGAAAGCAGGAAGGATTTTTTATGGGGTAACAGAACAAAGAGAACCAAAAGACTGTTCCAGAGTCACCAGAAAGTACTTAACTACTTAATGTAAATGAACCTTTGACAAAAGAATGGACTGCTCCTGACTTATGTATGGACACTACTTAACTCTAATTAGAAACCACTTACTGTAAGTGGACCCTTTTACATAATAACATGAAGTCCAAGGAGTAAGGTGGGGAATCACCAGGAGGGGATAGTTTGCTTTGGGGGGGAGACCCATAAGTCAACCAAGAGTCTGGAATTGACAATGATTGGTTAGCCCCAGGCACTTCACTGGCCAGGGAAGAGGAAGTAGGTGGGAATCAGTCAGTTCTCAGTAAATTTGTAGCTATCAATGGGGATATTTAACCAGGAAAAGAGATTCTTATGATACCTCTCTTCAAGTATCTGAAAGGATGCCATATGAAATTGGGAATAGACTTGTTCTGGTTGGGGGCCTCTATTTTGGAGAGAGGACCCAGAATGGTCATACTTTGTTCCCCTTCTTGTTCTGCTTTTGACTCTAAGGACGTTGTTACCCCAACTCAGCTGTCTACTCACCCTGGACCTTCCTTCAGTACTTGGGGCCTTCTCACCCGGCAATATCCCTCTGCCATGTTGGTCCCCTTCTAGCCATGCATCATTTGCTTCTTGGCTGTACTTATTACTCTCAGAATTTTGCCACCAAGTCCCTGTACAGGTACGTCTTATCCTCACCTTTTATGTATTGTATTCTCTCACCAGAAGGCAACCTCTTTGAGGTCAGAGACTGTCTTTTTTTTTTTTGCTTATTTTTATTTCTCCAGAACTTAGTATGATGCCTGGCATACACTAAGTGCCTAATAGATGCTTGTTAGCTCCTGGCTGACCCCTGAAGACAGAACTATGAGCAAGGAGTAGAAATAGCAAAGAGGCATATTTAGTTTTGATGTCAGAAGAGGTATTTTGAACAATTCAAGATTAGAAGAGGCTACTTTAGGTGGTAGTTGATTTTTCTCCTTCACCCTCTCCCCCCAATCCCCACCTCCAGTCCTCCTTGGAGGTCTTCAAAAAAATACTTGATAACCGTTGGTCAGATATACTGTAGAGAAGATACTTAGTCAGATGGAAGAGAGAAACACAAACAAATCCCACCATGAACTAGGCCTGGCAAAAGGCTGAACTCAACTGGGAAAAAAATGCTCTATGGAAACATAATGGGAAAATGGTGTACATGCCCCTTGGAGAGAACACAGTGAACTTGACTTATAGTTCTAATCTTCCTGCAGAAACTAGCTGAACATCAATAAGTCTATCCCAAAGGGCCACCTTTCTAGGGTTACTTGATAGCATGAGAGACAGAAGAAGTTTCAGCTAGAAAAGTAAAGATAACAACGAAGACCAAAAAAGAATGAAAGGTGAGTCTTGGGGAAAAAGCAGGTGACAAGTTGTATAGATGTGTTAGACCTGAGGCAGCTTCAGAAGACTTTCCAGAGTAGATCCCAAGTACAAGGCCAGAATTTTGACTTGCCAGCACATTATCCTCATAGGCTACTGGCCGGGGGTGGATGTGTTAGAATAGGCCCCCATGGGACAGTTTATGCCCAGCAGGGGAGTGGTATAGGCGGGTGTCACACGTCACTCACTGCTGTAAAAATATCATCCCTGGGAAGATGACACATGCTTGTTTTCTACCCACCCAGCTTGTTTCCCCAGGAGGAGACAACTGTTTGCATATGTGGCATTTTCATATTTTTGAAGCTTACATTGCAGCTAAAGCTGTCAACACTTTGAGGAGGGACAATTTAGCTCCAAAGTTCCTCCCCCTTGGGTTTTGACCTTTTACAATTCAAATAGATGGTTTTGTGACTGAAGAGGTAACATTTCTGTCTTTAGGGGGCTAAGCTTCTTTTTTTCTCTAGGTACCTGTCCCTCCTTCTCTGGCCTAGAATGACATTGGGGGAAATGACTCACTCCAGAAGGGCCTAAGAAATGTCACAAGCATCCCTTGGCACACTGCAGACACATTGTTTTTGTCACCCCCTTAAAAAGGATGCCTTGGTTAGGCTGTGGTTTTTCAAACTGAAAATATTCAAAATTTAGAAATGCTCAGGGAGGCAGGATGTTGCAAAACCCAGCACTCTCATGTGCATTCAATAATATTATAATAATAATAATCCCTGTACTAGCTGTGCAGACAAAAAAGACAACACATGTGTGTCTACTAAAGTACTTGCAAGGAAACCTTTAGCAGAACCTTGAACCAGGTTCAAAAGCATACCTTTACTATGCAGCAATAAACATTTATTAAACACCTATCATATATCACATATTGTATTAGCCCATGGTGATACTAACACAAAGAATAAAACAATTCCTGCTTTTAAGACAAAGAAACAAAGTTCCCAAATAGGAAGGAGTATTACACAGGGCCAGAATGAGAGCTAAATGAATGTTCCCATTTCTATAGGTACACAGTTCAGGGGGAATACTTTTGGGTAATTTTTCTTGAGGCAGCCAAGTGGGGCAGTGGACAGCGAGCTGGACTTAGAGTGAGGAACACAATGAGTTTGAATCTTACCTCAGATATTTACTAGCTCTAAGACTCTGGGCTGGTCACTTAAACACTCAGTCTCAGTTTCCTTATCTGCAAAATCAGCATAATAAGAAAATCTACTTCAGAATTGTGAGAATCAAATGGTTAATACATATAAAAGTGCTTTGCAAGTCTTAAAGTATTATATAAATTTTAGCTATTATAATCATCGTTTTTGTTATTATTACTTTCTCAACAATTCTGCCATGCAAGAAGAAGCAGTAGTGAGTCAAATATTTATTAAATGTGTATTATGTGCCAGGCACTGTGCTAAGAGCTAGGGATAAAAAAAAAAAAAAGTAAAAAACGATAGTCCCCTGCCCTCAAGATGCTTATAGTCTAATGCACAGACAAGAAGCAAACAGATATGCACAAACAAGCTATACAGGAAGTAATTAAGAGGGGGAAGGCACTAGAATAAAGAGGGATTGTGAAAGGCTTCCTATAGAATATGGAATTTTAGTTGTTACTTCAGGGAAGCCAATAGGTGGAGATGAGGGGAGAAAGCGTTGCAGGCATGAGGACAGCCAGAGAAAATGTCTGGAGCTGAGAGATGGAGTGTGTTGTTCATGGAAAATCAAGGAGGCCAGTGTTACTGAATCTAAGTGACATTGGGGGAAGTAAGGCAGAACAAGACTGGAAAGATAGGTTAAGGTTATGAAGGGTTCTGAATGCCAAATAGAGGAGTAGGTATGTGATTTTCAAGGCAACAGGGAGCCTCTAGAATTAAGTGGGAGGGAGGTGACATTGTTGGACTTGCTCTTTGGGAAAATCTATTTGGTGGCTGAATGGAGGATGCATTGGAGTAGGAAAGACTTGAGGCTGTGAGAATTGAAGTGATGCGCCTTGCTGGAGAGATACTGTAGGAAAGCTCCACTATGAGGAGAAGGAATCTGAGGGCAAGCCATGTGGTTTGGAAGGTCAGTTCCTTGGCGTCAGGAAGTAACATTTGATCGTGGGTACTGGCGATCAAAGTTACCATCCAATTAGCTTGTAGCTGTGTGTGGGTGGATGGGATGTTTCCAGTTTTCACAGGAGGCTTCTGGGATGAAGAAGGGTCGAGGTTTGCTCTCTTTCGCCTGGGACCTCAGGTGGAGTGGAGCTGGAGACGCTGGCTCCCTGAGATAGATAGATGAATTTAGGCCTCTTTCTCTCTCCTCACCAAATTCTTATGCTCTTTAATAAATGATTAAAAGTCTAAACTCTTGCTAAAGCTTCTAGTTTATTGGTGACCACTCATTAGATTTTTAGACAGCTTAGCTAGAATCTTAGCCACCTTACAGACAGCAACTATTCAAGGCAGAAGACCCACCAGCAGGCTCTTATGGGAGTATTGGCATGAGGTGATCAGAGCCTACACCAGGGTTGTGGCAGTGACAGAGTAGAGAAGAGGGCATATTCAAGAGATGTTTTGAAGTTGAAATCAACAGGCCTTGGCAACAGACTGGATATGTAGGGTGACAGATAGTGAAGACTTGAGGATGACACTGAAGATGTGAACCTGTGGCACTGGGCAGATGAAGGTGCCCTTGAAAATAATAGGGAAGTTAGAGAAGTTAGGCAGAGGGCAAAAGTGGGAGGAGTGAGAAAAAAAAGGTACAGAACTAATTGGTAACACTCATTCATTTGGCGTGTGTGTGTGTGTGTGTGTGTGTGTATGTGTGTGTGAGAGAGAGAGACAGAGACAGAGACAGAGACAGAGAAAGAGAGAGACAGAGAGAGAAAATGGGAAGAATAGCCTAATAGTAACTATGGAGATGGACAGATTTTTTTTTATTGGGGTGAGTGGGTTTGGAGTAAGAAAAGATGCTTTCCTTCCACAACTGATCTAATCAATTAGTCTGCCAACAACTATTTAATGACCAATCAATCAAGCATTTATTAAGTGACTACTTTGTACAAGTCACTGTGCTAAGCTAAAGACAAAAGTGAAACAGTCTCTTCTCAGCTTATATTTTAAGCATATGGGGGGGGAAGGGAGAGAAAAGCACCCACTAAGTGCTTGGCATTATGCTAGGCAATGTGACAGAGTAGAACCACAGTACCTGTACATGGTTACTATTATTTTGGGGGGGGGGCAATGAGGGTTAAGTAATTTGCCCAGGGTCACACAGCTAATAAATGTCAAGTGTCTCAGATCTTCCTGAATCCAGGGCCAGTGCTTTATCTACTTCACCACCTAGCTGACCCCCATGGTTACTATTTTCAAAGGCCCTTATACCCTACTCTAGAAGTCAGGACTAACAAGAAAAGGTTTTCTGATATTCTTTTGAATACAAGACACTACATAATTAAATGCACTCTAAGTGCCTAGGAAAGGTTAGAGTCATCAGAAAAGACATTTTGGAGGAGGGGAATTAAGGATGTAATTAAAGGATTAGTACAACTTGTATAGGTAGAGAGAATTGGGAAAGAACTTTGCAGGAAGGGGTTCTGGGTATAGAACAAAGACATGAATCAATCTGTGTGGTCAGTTATATAGCATAACTCTCTTATTCCAGCTGTTAATAGACACTTGATTAGGGGAAAGACATCCTCTGATGTCTCAAGGTGGTATAGAGATGACCCTAAGCTGTTCTAATGGAGGGCAAGTTCTGGCAACTCAGGTGGTACAGTGGGAAAAGCTCTGGATTCTCATTCAAATCTAAAAGACCTGAGTTCAAATCCCAACTCTGCTACTTATCACCTGTGTAACCTTGGGCAAATCAGTTATCTTTGGGCCTGTTTCCTCATTTATGAAATGGGGAGGTTTGGAGTTGTATGGCCTTTAAATTCCATTAATAAGTGTTAATCAGGCACCTCTGCGCTGGAAAGGACTGTGTTAAACCAGAGAGATACAAAGAAAGGTGAAAGCAGTCAAGGAGTTTGCCTCTGATGGGGGAAACACATGTAAATAAATTGGTATATACAAAAGATAGAATAGATGGAAGGTAACCTTAGAGTGTGAGAGAATGATTATTTCTTTCTTGTATTAATAACTAATTATTGAATTAGGACCAAGGTTTTTCCCCTTTCCTACTTCCTCATCCAGATATCCATTTATAACCATACAGGTAATTTGTAACCATTGATGAGGTATATTATAGAGGGGATTCTTAGTCAGGTGTAAAAGAAAAACACAAACAAATCCTATCATGAACTAGGCTTGTCAAAAGGCTGGACTCAACTGGGAAAAAATACACTACAGACATATAAATCTCTCTCAAAGACTTACCCACCTAGGATGTCTGAGATATAATCAGACAGTAAAAGAAATTCTAAATTTAGGCAACCGGGTGTATTCCTGCTCATCGTGTTTGCTCAGAAAGGTCTTGGGAAAATGTGGATTCTCTTTTTTGTCAGACAGCTGATGTGGAAATTGATAATTCTCTTTGACCAACACTTGGGTGATGCAAGTCAAGAAGGCCAAGACTCTCATTGTAATATAGTCCACCTCCCATTATAATATTCATTCTCTCATTAATTGTTAAGCAATCAGAGTCACTTCCCACTGTCAGGAACAGTCACTTTTCCAAGGGCATATAAATTGTGAGCCCACTACCATGAGGGGTCTTTGGTCTAAGAGAAAGACATCCAAATGACCATTCTTTTATTAATAAACATGCTGGCATTGTTAATAAAATGATTAAATTACCCAGAAATTGTGTCTCTCAGACTTTTTAAACATCACAAGAGGAAGGCTCCAGTAGCTGGATGTGGGGGGAAGGGAAAGGGCTGAGAAAGATTTTCTGGCCAAAGGACAACTTGAGGTAGGCTTAAAGAAATCCAGAGATCATAAGAGGTAGAAGAGAGGCAGGAGACTAAATTTAGGCATAGGGCCAGCCAGTGCAAGGGCACTGAGAGAGAAGATGGAGTGTGATGAACAGGTAAGAGCAAATAGTCAAACGTGCCTGGATCATAGAATGGATGAAGGGTTCTATGACTAATGCTAGGTCTTCTAAAATTGGAAAGATCATAAGGATGGGTCCAGAGGCAAAGAGTCTGCCTATTGTTTGAGGACCAGCCTGGGTAAGTTCTGAAAAGCTCACCACCAGGTTGTCTGCAGGCAGATGACTCAGACACAGCAACTTTTTTTTTGAATAAAAGTATTTTATTATTTTCCAGTTACATGTAGAGATAGTTTTCAACATTTGTTTTTATAAGATTTCCAATTTCTAATTGTCTCCCTCCCTCCCCTCCCCCACTTCCCTAGACAGCAAGGTAATCTGATATAGTTTATATATATATATATATATATACACACACACACACACACACATATATGTGTGTATATATGTATGTGTATATGTGTGTGTATATGTGTGATAACATCAAACATATTTCTGCATTAGTCATGTTATAATAGAAGAATCAGAGCAAAAAGGAAAAACCTCAAAAAAAGAAAAACAACAGCACCAAAACCAAAAGAAATAGTATGGTTTAATCAGCATCCATACTCTACAGTTCTTTTTTTTCTGGATTTGGAGACCCCCTTTCATCATGATTCCCCTGGAACTCTCCTGTACCATTGCATTGGTGAGAAGAATCTAGTCCATCACAGTTGATCAACACACAGTGTTGATGATACTGCAGACACAGCACCTTTTTTTTTTTTTTAGTAAGGCAATTGGGGTTAAGTGACTTGCCCAGGGTCACACAGCTAGTAAGTGTTAAGTGTCTGAGGCCGGATTTGAACTCAGGTCCTCCTGACTCCAGGGCTGGTGCTCGATCCACTGCACCACCTAGCTGCCCCCCACAGCACCTTTTAACAATCCTCTATCAAGCCACAGACTGGTTGTGATTTTCATTTGTGGAGGGAGGGCACACACACAGACGACATGACAAATCCTTGAATTATTGAAGAAGGGGGAAGGGTCTTATTTTCAACATTTTCCAGAAAAGTCTTTAAGAATCACATTTATTTTCACTAAAGCAGCTCAGGTTACCACTAAGCCTAAAATCCCAGCTAGGTTGGCTGTGGTGAATGGTTTTAGCTGCTGGTATAAACGCCTGATTGGCCCTCTCACCCAGGTTCCAACCTTTGTATGAGGTTTCCTGAATATATAATTGTTCTTTTCTGTCTGAGATCATAAATTTCCATTCCTCTTTGCTCCTTAGGAGTCAAGCACTTAGATACTATTTTGGTTACAATGTGCAGAATTGTGTTTTCTTTTCATTCTTAATTTGATTTCATGGCTTGGGTTTTTATTTTTCTGTTTGACATGTTAATGTACATTCTTATCTGGATTCAAAATATATCACAAGCCAGGCTCTGATGAAAACCTGATGAAAGTAAAAGCGTGAAGGAATCAAAGATAAAAGAGACTAATGCCTAATAATAACCCAAAGAATTTTCTGATTTAATTTCATTTTCAAGCCTTTGTGTTGAGTGATCCCAAGTCTCCTATAGGAATACAAAACAATAAAGATTAGCATGTACTAAAAGACTATCAGCAAAGATCTGAATTTGATCTTGGACTCCTTTCTTGTTGAACCTTGGACCTTCTATGTCATTTTACATATTTTCTCCAAATTCACCCATTCTCCACCAATCCAGACCACATCTCCTCAGTGTTTTGGACCTTACAGGAGCATCCCTGCCCTGACTGCCAAATGAACTCTTTCTACTCCTTCCATTTGGAAACATAGAACCCAGATAGTGTGGACTGTTGATTCCAGGGGAAGAAGGGAAATTCGAGGGAGCAAGGTAAGGTGCTACTCCTTTTAAATGTTAATTGTTGGTCATTGAAAGGGAGAAAAAATTAACTCTTAAGCAAAAGAGTAGAGACATAAACTTTGAGAACCACATAGGGCACAGCCCCTCAGATGAAATAAGCCGAAATGACTTGTTTGAGGGTGAAGTAATGGCTGAAGCTAAAAAGACATTGTGGTCTCTTACCTCTTTTGTAGAATAATAATTATGTTGTCTCATTTAATCATTGCAACAACTCTATGAAGTAGATTCCATTATTATCACCATTTTAAGGATGTGGAACCTGAGGCCAAGAGAAGTCAAGCAAGGTGTCCAAACTGCTAAGTAAGTGTCTGAAGCAGACTGAATTCAGGTCTTCCTCACTCCAAGTCCAATATTCTGTCCCTTGTACCACCTAGCTGCTTTTGGAATTTGAGAAGTTAAAACTCATCAGATGGAAAATCAATAACTGGAAGGAACATAAGGAATGTTGGTCTCCTAAATGACAGAGTGATTGGGTTTCACAACTTTTATTTCATAAGAGAAAAATGATTCTTGGCCACCAGGAAGTTCTGATTTTATCCATTAGAAGAAGTGAAGAGTGCAGTGGAAAGGTTTGAGTTGTGTAAATAGAGGGATACACCTCTGCTAAAGGATTTGTGGCTACTGTCCCAGGAAGTATAGGTTTAAAAGTGGTTGGACAGGGGCAGCTAGGTGGCACAGTGGATAGAGCACCGGCCCTGGATTCAGGAGTACCTGAGTTCAAATCCGGCGTCAGACACTTAACACTTACTAGCTGTGTGACCCTGGGCAAGTCACTTAACCCCAATTGCCTCACTAAAAAAAAAAAAAAAAGTGGTTGGACAAAGCAGCATCCTGTTGTGTGACAGGCTGGCTAAGCATGTTTGTGTTGTCCAGAAAATCATTATGAAGAGCTTTAAAAAAGTTCCCTGTCTTAAGGCAACTGCTTGTTACTATAATCAGGGAACACATTCTCAGTACCCTTTTAAAGGTGATTGTGACTCTAAAAAGCTTATTTCTATATCATCAGTTCAAAGGCAGAGGAGTGAATTTGCCTAGCAAGAGAGCAGTGAGGGCCAGGAGGGAAATAATTAGCAGTGGAACTTGATGGTGGGAGTGGAGGCAGATCATTCCTAAAAAAGGAAGGCTTATAGTCCAGAGTTTGTTTAAAGTATACGGGGTGGTTTTTTTCCAATTCATATGCTTTCCTGACAGGTTTCCAAAATTATGTATTAATTCCTCATTGACACTGCATGTGTTGGTAAGATACTGTGACCCAGGTTTATGTGTAGACTATGATATTTTTATTATTACCATATTTATTTTATTGTGCATAACTGTGAAGTTATAAAAATTCTTTTGCATTATCATCAAGTATATATATATTATGTTGTCTAGTTAGCAATATCATGTTGACTAATTTTTATAAATGGAAAGCACATTAGAGAGGGCTCATAAGCTACCGAAGGGAGTAGCAGGAATGTATACCCTTCAAAATGGGTTATATCCAGGACCCTGAAAAACTTTGAGTTGTAGCCACATGGTGGTGGTCCATCTTTGGGAACTCTAGATGTGCTAATGTGAAGGCAGTCTGGGGTGAATGAGCCAGTGAGGAGTAACCTAAAGAGTGAGAAGAGCCAGCAGTGCTTCATCCCAGGTATTAGAGAAGACTATTTCTGTGTGTGTGTGTGTGTATAGGTGTAGGTGCACACACATACACATGTGTATATAGGGCTGTGATGTTATAAAAAATTTTAATGAAATAGTTATTTATATTTTTGTTTGAGTTTAAATAAAAGTTTTCCCACTAAATAAATGACATAAGAGCATAGTCTAAATAATATAAGTAGTTAAAAGAATTTCATACTAAACCAATAACATGCCCTATTATAATACTCAAAATACCCACAGTGAATTTAGTTATTAAATGCCCCTAAACTATCTTAACTTTACTTTTTCATTAGTGACCACAGGATATGTGTTTACCATTTTGAACAGCCCATCATTATGGTGGAATTATTGCTAAATGTTAATCAATTCCTTTGTAAATAACATAAAAGGTATTGCTCATGGAACTCTATGCTGCATGGAAAAATAACACTCTGTCCCATATTTCTTATTGTGTCTGAACC
Organism: Dromiciops gliroides; assembly: GCF_019393635.1. Taxonomy (NCBI): domain Eukaryota; kingdom Metazoa; phylum Chordata; class Mammalia; order Microbiotheria; family Microbiotheriidae; genus Dromiciops; species Dromiciops gliroides. The sequence continues at coordinate 409,176,418 of NC_057864.1, read as the reverse complement.
ACACAGTGATTGGAGTTGTTTAGCAATGATGGAAGCCAACAAGAGAATGAGTTGTATAATCTGTCCTAGAGGCTACTTTTTGCCTGGAGAGTTCTTTCTGCCCACAGAGCCATGGGTAGCTTAGTATCAACTCCCTAATAGACCTCACAAATGACCTGAGGGTTTTTAGTTCCATGGAAAGAGTGCCTTTGATTTGGAAGCTAATTCTATGCAGAAGAGGAATTCTTCATTTGAAGGGAGAGAAGTATCTCACCAGAAGTACATAAAAGAGAAGATAAGTGACTAGCCCAACATCAGACAGATAATATATGGCAGCTTAGGGACTTGAGTTCAGGTCTTCTTACTCTAAATTCAGTATTCTTTCCATATTTTCTAATGAATAGATCTGCGTGTATATACAATATACATATACATATATGTACATATGTATATATGTGCATGTAAACACATGCAACTATTCATATACATGTATGTATCTCAAATCCCATTTCTGCCATTTTGTTATCTACTTCTTCTCTGATGTTGGGTCAATCACTCATCTTCAGGCTTTGGTTTTCTTATATATAAAAGGGGGAGGTTTGATTAATAACATTTAAAGTCCTTTCTAGCTCCAAATATATCATCCTATGATTCTGTGGGGTGGGATAGGGAAGAGAGAGAAAGACAGAGACAGAGACAGAAGATGGTTTCATGGCATGTGGGAGCTTGCACAATAGATACAGGAGAGGAGTAGACCTGAGGACTTCACTGCTCTAAGATCCTGTTCTGATGTACCCCTGAAATGTTCTGTAAAGGGTATGTATCTTCTTGGAGGTTATGGAAGGTGGGATATCACTGCCACTTTGGCAATGGCTCCACTTTGCTAGCTGAACATATGTGAGTGATACGTAGAGGACCAATAAAAAATTAGAACATCCTGACATTTGCTTGAGAGTCTATAGCCTTAGAGGAAGGGCCATGTCAGATCGTTGGTCCTACTTCTAAAACTGACTCATTGTACCTCTACTTCAACTTTCTTTTCTATTGAGAAGAACAAAGACTTTGCTTTGATAGCAAAAATTTTGCAGACTGCCAGTCTATACTGTTACCTTGCAATGTTTGTAGTGGCTTTTTGAGGCTTATCAAAGTCTAAAGTCAAGAATAGTTGATTACTACTCATGGGGGACATGATGGGAATTGCCAGAACAAATGAAGAGAGTTGGGAATGTTGATTTCTAGTCTCAGGACCCAGAAGGAGGTCCCAACAATGAGCTTGAGGTGGTGAAGAGGTGAATTTATCTGCCTTAATTCAGCTGAGTACTGATTGGAGATATTATTTTGAAAGGATTACTTTGAAGTCTTAAAGCTGCCTAAGAAACTATTCTAACACCAGCTAGGGTGGAGCTGGCAGACTGAATAAGCATAGAGTTGGAATGTATAAACTAGCCCCAAAGCATGGTGGCCCAGGTCTTATGCTAAAATAGCAGTGACCATTCCTCAAAGCAGCCGCAAGTAATAGTTATGTCAAGCTTTACCTGAGAGCAGCAGGAACATCTCTATGGAGAAAGAAGTAACATTTTTAAAGATAGAGAAAAGAAGAAGGTAGAGCTTCACCAGATGACACCTGTGGTGCAGAGTGGCAAATTCCCAGTTTCCACTGGGACCATATTGGGGAGCTACAAGAGATGGAACCCATAGAAGTAGTGAGGCACGCTTTTTTCTTTTTTTTAATAAACATTTTCATTTAAAGTTTTCAGTTCCAAATTCTATATCTTCTTCTCTCCCTCCCCTTTTTCTTCCCTGAGGTGGTAAGTAATCAGATATAGGTTATACATGGCACAGCTATTTTCAAGGAGCTGGAACCCTAAGAATTCAAGCTCTAGAAATGTTTACTGCTACTATAGAGGTTGGATGATACTGAAATTGAAAACTTTCCTCACATCTAAGCATTGTGGTACAGTTGGGGGAATCCCAAGATTTTGAGTCAGAAGACCTGGTTCAAATCTCAGCTCTGTCTGGGGCTCTGACACCCGTGTGACCTTGGACAAGTCACCTTCTCTGGGTTTTTGTAAAATGACACAGTTGGACTTGAACCTTAAACTCTGTTCTAGCTCTAAATATAGGTTCCTATAAACCTTTGGATATGAATTCAGAAATTTCATCCTTCTCTAACAGTATATGAATTTGCAGGAGTTGGTACTCATGTGAGGGTTGAGAATGACTGAATGACTTTTACTGACATTTTCTTCCTAATTAGGTTCTGATTAAATTGATATTTGATTTAGGGCTACTATGTGATACTGTATGCAATAAACACTGGATGAAAGCTTAAGCTATATTTTCCCCTGACATCAAACCCAAGTAGGGAGATACTACACTTTAGTCAGAAACTGTTACAAAGGTCTTTAAAAGTATCCTCTAATTTCATTTTCAACATCCTTTGAGATAGATATTAGTCTCATTTTATAGGAGGCACAGAAAAAATGTACCTAGTATTACTTAAAGTATCAATGGCAAAATCTTCTAAATGTCATTTCATTAAATTGTGTCTCATTCCTGAGTACAGGTAATGAACATTTTTATTTTTGCTAATTGAATTAAATGCTTTACAACTCTCACTTCTAAAAAGGAATTTTCATAGATTTTTGAGATATAAGTTTCCTTAGAAATTAGATGAGCCAACCCTTTCATTGTACAGATGAGGAAATTGAGACTCAGAGAAGTCGTACAACTTTCTAAAGTTAAAAAGTTAGTCACAGATTCAAAATTGTAATGTAGACCTCACAACCTTTGACCTAAGAAAGGAAATCAAGATCTAAGGAGGTAATAAAATTTGTCTTAAGTCAGGTTGAGATTTGAATTCAGGTCTTCAGACTCTCCATCCAACACTTTCAACAAAGCTAGATTGTGGCCCTAATTCCATGCTAAAAATAAATATCACACCAATTTTTTCTCAAATTATTAGAAATACTAAGCATTATTTTCTGTTACAGCTTCAAAATTTCTAGAAATTTTCTATTTTTACTCATTTTTAAATAATTGAGGGAAATTGTTTAATCTCTCTCAGGGCATTGGTAACTGAAATTATCTCTGTAAAATTGGGGGCAATATCAATGCCAAGAGAATGAATTAAATAAATTTAAAGCTTTTTGAATTACTTGTAAAAATAAAAAAGGGCTTTTTCCCTAAAATGATACCAAACTCTCTAGCACCAGACAATTATATAAAATTCCTCAGGATACTAGAGATTATCTCTAATGTTATGATGACATGAGGTGGTTAAGTAATGTTTGCAAAAGAAGATCAAAATGAACCTCATCCATAAATAAATAATTTTCTTTAACTCTAAAATCCTTGAAAACAAACAATGCCAATTCATATTAGTTGTACCTATTATGTAAGTAGGCTTTGGCTTATTGCTAATGACTTGCAAATGAGAAATTATGTCATTAAAGAGATATATGATTAGAAAAGAACATAGGGTAGTCATGTACAGAAAGTGAGGAAAGAGAGGACAGGAGAAAGAGAGGGAGGGAGGGAAGGAAGGAAGGAAGGAAGGAAGGAAGGAAGGAAGGAAGGAAGGAAGGAAGGAAGGAAGGAAGGAAGGAAGGAAGGAAGGAAGGAAGGAAGGAAGGAAAGAAAGAAAGAAGGAGGGAAGGGAGGGAAGGAAGGAAGGAGGGAGGGAAGGAAGGAAGGAAGGGAGGAAAAAGCCTTGTGAGCTTCAACCTGTAGGCTGGGCAGGTAGTTAGTTGTCTCCCAGTTGCTGCTATCCCTCTCCATTCCACAAATATTTAGGGAGCTCCTCTTTGTGTGCACAGCCATTTTGGGTGCTGTAGTCAGTGAGGTTCAAAAAATAATTAGCCCATATGGCATAGCGCAGGAAACAAGTCAGACTCATGGAAATTTAAACAGCAATACTGGTAGCAGAATGATTAACTATTAGCTTAGGGCTATCAGATTTTAAGGGAGGGAGAGATCATGGAGTAGCATGCTCAGGGATGAAGAAAGGGGCATGTGAGCTGGATTGTTAAAGGTGAATAGGACTTCAACAGGTCAACATGTACAGAACATTCCAGCCCCAGTTGTCCTGAGAAGAGAACACCACATAAGGGACGCAGGGCAGCTCTGTTTGGCTAGAGCCAAGGCAAGGATTCGTGTGAGACAGAATTGGGAATCAGTTTGGTAGAGGCAACTGTGAGTAGAGGTATAGAGGAAAGCACATAGGACCTGGGTTCCATGACCTTACAAGCTATGTGAACTTGGACAAATTATCTGACCTCTCTAAGGATCTGTTAACTTATCTGTAGAGTATTAAAATCCTTACATTACTGAACTCATTGTAAAATTAAGAGAAAAATGTGATTTCATAGGCTCATAGGTTTGTTTATAGATTTAAAATTGGAAGGGACATTAGAGGCCACTGACGAAAAAGCCCTCATTTTACAGATGAAGAAATGGAGACCCAGAGAGATTAAGTGACTTTCCTACAGCCAGACAGTTAGTATCTGGGGCAGGATTCAAACTCAGGTCCTGACTACCAATTTAGCACTCCATTCATTAATGTCATGTAGCTCTCTCCATATAAAGTGTTATATAAAAATGTAAGAGTGTAGGAATAGGAACTGGCCTGTGATTTCACTAATATAGGGAACTCCTGGGTGAGTGAATGCCTATCAATGCACCTATCCAGCTCTGTACTTGTTCAGCAACATATAGTCTTAGAGAGCTACTCGAAGCACTGAATATCTTGCCCAAAGTCATATAGATGAGGAACAATACTTGAACCCAGGTCTTCTTGTCTTTAAGACCTAATCTCTATCCATTATACCATACTGCCTCTATAAATAATTAAATATAAATCCATGTATAAAATTTAGACTACCTTATTAATATGAACTTCTATTATGGAAAGTCTAGAATGGCATGATAAGTACCTGGGATGTTATCTGTCAGGCAATAGGGAGCTATTGAAAGGTTCCAAGCAAGAGTGACAGGATACAATTTGCAAATACGGAAAACTGATCAAGGAACAGCTTGAAGGAGAGACTGGTAAAAGGAAGACCAAATTAGGACGCTATTACAATTATCTAGGTGAGTGGCAATGTAAAGATCCGGGTGGCAGTGGGAATATGGACAAGGGGAAAATACAAGAGAGGGTTCCACAGATTGCTTGTTGGAAGTTTGCAAAAGGAAAGGTTCTAAACAATGGTGACCTTAGTAGATGGTAGTGACATTGAAAGAAATCTGGACATCATGAGGAAGAACACAGTTTAAGGAACAATAAAAAGTCTAAGTTGTTTTAAATGTTGAATTTGAAAAAGTAAATGGGTTAAGAAAATAAAACCTCAGGCTTTGGGTAAAGACTGCTATGTCATGGACTGTCATGGTAAAAAGGAACAGGGAGCTAGGATAACAGTTTGATGAGAGTGGGGAAGAAAAGATTCTTTTTCAGATTGGGGAGATGTGAAGTTGTTGGTACATAGGGGAGAAGAAATATTTTAAGAAAGGAAGATTGAAGATGCCTGAAAGGCAGATAATTGGTGGAATAGGGTCCTGGAAGAGTCAAGAAGGGATGGACTCATTGACATTGGTGATGAGTTAGTGTTGGCAAGAAATATAACCTTTTCCTCTGAAATAGAAGGGAAACAGAAGAGGGCTTGGAGTCAGGAGAAACTTGGCTTTGAATCCTATCTCTGGGACTTATTAGTTGTATGACCATGGGCAAGTCACTTAACATCAATTTCCTAATATGTAAAGTGTGGATGATGATAATAACTGTAGTACTGAAAGTCGTAATGTGGATGAAATGAGATGATATAAGTAGAGTATATTGCAAACCTTAAAGTGTCAAATAAATTCAGTTGTTATTATTACTATTTATTTTTTATTATTGAACACTGAGATTTGAGGGATGAAGGAGGAGAATTGAGGAAGGTCATAGCACAGTGCCTGGCACATAGTAAATACTTAGTTAATCTCTGTCTGTCTGTCTGTCTGTCTATATGTCTATTATCTATCTGCGATCTCATATTGAATAACTTTGATACTGCCAATAAAGCAAGAAGTTAGTTCACCTGCTATGAATCTGAGAGGACAAGTTCAAGGTTTGAGGAGAGAAGAAAAGGCTTGAGCATTTGCTCTGAGGATCATGACAGAGAGTCCATAAGAGTTAAAGAAAAGTTTTGCTGAGCAGCGGCAAAGTCCCAGCTGACGTTATGCAGCATACATTTATATTCGATGAAATTATCATGATTTCGTGACTTTCTCCAGCAATGCTCAGTATCACTGGAGCAGGCAAAGGGAAAACAGATGGTGAGGGTTACTCAAGGTTGAGGATTAGTAGGGTTTTAATGGCAGAAGATCAAGGGGTGAGTCTAAGGTGGTGGCAAATGAATCACTGGAGTTATGGATCCATAAGTGGGTAGAGAGGCAAATGAGAAGGATAGAGAGGGGATCAAGAATTCCAGGTCTTCTGGGGATAAAGCATAGCTTTAGTATGAGTTAGAGTACAGAAGAAGTCAGAGGTTAGATTTTCCTCTTTTGTGGGATGGGAAGTTTGGATATAGATCCAGGATCCAAGCAGACTCTAATATTTCTTGTTCTAGGTATTGTGATATTCCAGAGAGATAAGGTTGGGGTTAGACTTGGGTTCTGACCTAGTAGCTCAGCTTCAGTGGTCTCAAGTGCTCTAGTGATTACATTTTGCTGTTTGTTAGTATGCTCAGCTGCTGGTCTGACAAGGCTCTCAAGAAGGTGGCAGGAAGGAAAGCAGGTGGCATATGTTTCCCCTCAGGGTGTCTGGTCAGCCTGGGATTGGATTCAGACACCTTTCTAGAGTTTTGGCACAGTTAGTACCAATCTGGCTTGCCTGTGATGTGGCTGTTTGTTCAGATTTAATAGGTGCTGTCTATCTATTTATTCTCTGAGAACTGTAAATTGAGGGTCAAGGAATAATAAAATTATACAAGTAGAACTGGAAAGTCCCTTCGAGGTCATTTGATCCAGCCTCCTCATTTTGTCAATGAGGAAACTGAGGACAAGAGAGGTAATGTGACTTCTTTTTTTAATGTAGCTTTTATTTTACTTTTTTTTCAATCAAGTGGCATTTATTTTTATCCCCCCCCCCACTGGAAAAAAGAAAAAGAAAAAGAAAACTCTTGTGGAAAATACAGTTAGTCAAGAAAAAAAAAAGCCCTGCATTGGCCATATCCAAAAATGTATGTCTCCTTCTAATTTTGAATCTATTACCCCTCTCTCAGAAGGTGGGTAGCATGCTTCGTCATCAGTCCTTTGGAATCATTGCTGGTCACTTCATTGAGCAGAGTTCTTGTCTTTCAAAGTTATTTGTCTCTATGGTGTTGTTACTGTATATATTGCTCTCCTGGTTCTGCTCATTTTACTCTGTATCAGTTCATGTTGGGGCAGCTAGATGTTGTAGTGGATAGAGCACTGGGCTCGGAGTCAGGAAGGCCTCTGTTCAAATCAAGAATTCTTCACTTGATGGTCAATCTTATTTTTCAGTTTTTTTTGCCACAGTTAAGTAACTTTCCCAAGGTCACACTGGTAACATGTCAGAGAAAGGATTTGAACCCAAGTTTTCTGAATCCCAAACCTGTGCTCTCCATTCTACAATACTTAAACAAACAGTCCTCAGTTTTGAGACAAGTTTGAGTTAATGCCATGAAGGAGAATGAACATTTTAGTAAATGATTGTGGAAGCTGATGAGAGGTAGCACAGAATAGTGGATGGGACACTGACCTTATACTAAGTCTAAGATCTATGGTCTGGGTCCCTTGTTCTTAAGAAAAGGAATTTAGTGAGAAGTTGCAAAGATCATGATGGAATGGTCTGGGAGAGTAATGGATATGGCTAGAGTAGGCCCAAGGAGGATTATGGCTGATTTGAATAGGAATGCAAGTGTAGGAGAAGGTAAATAAGGAAGATGATGGGTGGCTTGAATAAGTGTAGGAGAAGGTAAATAAGGAAAGGAAGGAAGCAAACATTTATCAAGTGCTTACTGTTTTCCAGGCACTGTGCTTTTCTAGATACAATACAAGCAAAAAGAAAGTCCCTGTCCTTAAGGTGCTTACATTCTAATGGGAGATGATGATGTACAAAAAGAAGCTGAAAAAGGCAGCTGGAGGGGGAGATGAGGGTACCCAGCCTGGGGACATGGTCTTCAAGTCCAGAAATCAGAAATAGGAACAGGAGGGAAACAAAAGCTGGCTTTAGTCTCTCTACAAAATGGCAGCTCCAGGAGATACTCAGGGATGGCAAGAGTGGGCAGGCTTGCAGAGGGATAGTCCATGGTCATATGGGTGGTTGTATGTACTTATCAGTGCACAAACTGTTCCTCCCCAGAGGAATGCTTCTTGAGGGCAGGCACTGTTTTCCTTATGTCATTGTATTCCTTGTCCTGAACCAGTACCTGACACGGGTGAGGAACTTAGTAAATGTCTATTGAATACGTGAAGGAAGTCTGATCTTTCTTCCCCAGGACAACCCTTCTAATACGTGAAGGGGACTTCCTATGTGCCTCTTGAGTCTTCACTTCTTCATGCCAGGTTAGTCTCTTCAATTATTCCTCAGTTTTGTGTAATGTCTCTCACCTCCTCTGAACTTTGCCACTTGTATCGGCTTCATGCTTCTTCAGCTCCAAGCTTGAGCAGACATCCCTCTATCCTCATCTATGCCTCATATTTTTGTTTCAAGCCCTTTGAGAAGCCCTTTGGCATTAACACTTAATAGTCGGGGCAGCTAGGTGGTGCAGTGGATAGAGCACCGGCCCTGAAGTCAGGAGGACCTGAGTTCAAATCCAGCCTCAGACACAACACTTATTAGCTGTGTGACCCTAGGCAAGTCACTTAACCCCAATTGCCTCACCAAAAAAAAAACCCAAAACAAAGAAAAAAAAACACTTAATAGTCACCCAAAGTAAGGAAAGCAATATATATATATATATATATATATATATATATATATATATATATATATATATATATATATATATATATACACACACATACACATACACACACATATATATATATGAGGCTATCTTTTCTCTTCTTGTTGTTAGTTGCTGTTTTTTAAAATTCCTATAATAGGTAAAGACCAATATAAGGGAGTTTTAGATCTAGACTTAAAAATTTATTAAGCACCTACCACTTGCTAAGTGTTTTACAGATATTATCTCACAACAACCCTGGGTAGTAGGTGCTATTATAACCCCAATTTTACAGGTGAGGAAACTGGGAGGTTAAGTGACTTGCCCAGGGTCACACAGCTAATGCACTCAAGTCTTCCTGACTCCAAATTTATCCACTGCAACATCTAGTGGCCTCCTAGGGAGGCAGCAGGATACCACAGAAAAGTGACTGCAGTTTAGAGTTAAAACGCTTGGCTCTGCTACTTTCTACCTGTAGGACCTGCAGCATTTCCCCTCTCAAGCCCTCATTTCCCTCATCCTTATAGCGAGAGAATTGGATGAGATGGTCAATAAGATTTTTCCCCCCAGCTCTAGAATCTATGATTCTATGAACTAGAAACCTCCTTTTGCTGATACTGAATGGAGAAGTTTGATCTTTAAATAGGAAAGGCTAAAGATATGGTTCACAAGGGAGGGTAGAACAGTTAGAATATGTGAGAAATGAACCCCCATCTCAGGAGATTGGGGTGGGAATGACCTAGTTTGTCATTCCCATGAATCACTGGCCTCCTAAAAACTCAAGCCGGGTCTTAGAGGAAGGAAGCCCCAGAATAGATTACCATCGCCCGGCTGCTCTGGGTGCTTCTTGGAGGTCTGTTTTGCAACCACCCAAATCCCCCATCAGCCCAACCCAGCTCAGGGTTAATTTATGGCATCTGAGGGATTAAAAAGTTTACATCATTGCAGTCAAAGGCCTATTTGCTAAGTGAGAATGCTAGTTTTGTTTGCAGATTGTAGACATCTGTCTTGAAATTTTAATGTAGTCCAGGAAGAGACCCAGATGAATTGGAAATTTTGTTTTATTTCTGAATTTTTGTAAAGTATTCCTTTTTTTTTCCTCCTCAAGGAACTCTGCTTTTTTTTTAGTTAATTCTTTTTATTAATACATATACATTTACTTGTCTTCTGGCTTGTTGAAGCAATAGGTTAGACAACACTTGCCACAATAATGTCTGTCAAAATGGCTAGCCATAAAGACTCCAGCAACACATTCATCAGAAGGGCACTCTCTTTGAAGGTGGCTGATCTTGCCATTCCCATAAACCTTATAGTACTTCAGAACAGCAAGTTTAACCTTCTTTCTCTTGTGCTTATTCTTTTTGGGTGTGGTGTAAGACTTCTTCTTTCTCTTATTGGCACCACCCCTAAGTCTCAGAACAAGATGAAGCATAGACTCCTTCTGAATGTTGTAGTCAGGCAAAGTCTGTCCATCTTCCAGTTGCTTGTTGGCAAAAATCATTGTCGATCAGTGGGAATACCTTCCTTATTTTGTGTCTTCGCTTTGATATTGTCAATAGTATCAGATGGTTCAACCTCAAGGGTGATGGTCTTCCCCATCAGGGTCTTCATGAAAATCTGCATTGTGACACTGGGTCCACCTGAGAAGAGAGGAAAGGTAAAATGGATGATCAGAGGCAGCAGATGGGAAACAAGGAGACTCCACCACAGAGCACAAAGCATGCACAACAGAACTCTGCTTTTAAAGTGATTTTTAAAAAATTATCAGGGAAGCTGATTGATTGACTCATAGAATGTAAAAGCTGGAAAGGATCTTAGTTGTCATCTAGTCCAATGCCTTTATTTTATAGAGGAAGAAACTTTGGCTTAGAGAGGTGAATGACTCATTCAAGTTAACAATTAATTGCTGTATCTAGAAAACTAGATCTAGAATACTAGAACTTAGGTATCATAATGCCTGCATTTTCTTCCATATCAAGGCAATGTATGCATTAACTTCAAAGAGGACTTCAATGAGAAAGGGGCCTCAAATAACCTGATCCTCAAGTTATCCCTAAGAGTTTGAAGGGTATAATACCATTTCATGGTAGACACCATTTGGTTGGTTGGGGGGTTTTTTTGTTTGTTTTTTCACCATTTGGTTTTTGCTTTCCATTTTAACCCAGATCTTCCAACTCCAAGTTCAGTTCTCTTTCCATTAACCACACACTCTAGATAGCACTGCCACCATCACTTGTTTACCTCGGGGATTTTCAAGAGAGGATTCTTGTTTCAGGGAGGAATTGGACTAAATAAACTATAAGATTCCTTCTGATCCTGGGATCCAATGAGTTTATCTTGTGAAATATGTAACATTTTGTACACACATTTTCTATATTGTCACCAAAAAATGGCAACTCATGATAGCCTCAAAACCAATGGGGATTTGGAGCAGCTAGGTGGTGCAGTGGATAGAGAACTAGCCCTGGATTCAGGAGGACCTGAGTTCAAATTTGGCCTCAGACACTTTACATTTACTAGGTGTGTGACCCTAAGCAAGTCATTTAACCCCAATTGCCTCCCCCCAAAAAAATCAATGGGGATTCATCAGAGAGTTTTAAGTTGTACTTTTCTCTCTCAAATAGAATGTACTATATGTTGGAATCACATTCTGTTGTCTTATTCCAGAGGCTATTCCTGATTTCTATGGACACCGCCAAAATAAAGGGGAGAGACATCAACAATGGGAGATGGACTTCAGAAAACTCCAAGTTATTAGGTTTTTAATCAAATCAGATTTAAAGCTACAAGGTACCTTAGAGGTAATTAAGTCCAACAGCCTCTTTTTACAGATTAGCAAACGCAGATATAAAGAGGTTAAAATTATTTGCCCAGAGTTGTACAACTAATAAGCATCTCAGGTGGGATTTGAATTCAGAGTCTTCCTGATTACAAACCCAATACTCTATCCACTGTGTCACCTACCTTCTCCACTAAATACTAGCACCGATTATTTGATTTCCAGTCATATAAAAAATAGGCATGCTCTTCATACATAGATAATATTAGCTGTGATGTATCACAGAGGGGAAGCTAGGTGGTGCAGTGGATATAGTACCAGGCCTGGACTTAGAAAGACTCATCTTCCTGAGTTCAAATCTGGCCTCAGACATTTATTAGCTGTGTAGCTCTGGGCAGGTCACTTAACTCAGTTTCCTCATCTGTAAAATGAGCTGTAGAAAGAAATTGCAAAGCTACTTCAGTATGTCTTCCATGAAAACCCCAAATGGGTCACAAAGAGTCAGATATGACTGAACGATTGAACAACAAAAGTAGTACAGCGAGTTAAGAGACTTATCATCTGGGTAATTAATCTATTCTTTGTAGAAGAAAGGAATCCTAGAGTTAGAGTCAGAGGATTTAAGTTTGAATCTGGCCTCTGCTATTTACTACCTGTGTGACCTTGTCAATTAATTCCTTTGGGGTTCAGTTTGCTCATGTGAAAAATTGTTGGGAGAGGGTAATAACAATTAAAGTCCCTTTCTGTGATAGGTCTAATGATCCAAAACTAATGCAATAAGTCAAAATGGAATTCAGGCCACAAAAATGCATGCGTATATGTGTGTGTGTGTGTATGTGCGCGTGCGCGTGCGCGCGCATGCACATGCACTTATGAATAGATCTTTTTTTGGGGGGGCAGGGCAATGAGAGTTAAGTGACTTGCCCAGGGTCACACAGCTAGCTGCCCTGAATAGATCTTATATGTAGTATATACATGTTGTTTTCCCCAATGTAAGTTTGTTTTGGTTTTTGGGGGTTTTTTTGGTGAGGCAATTGGGGTTAAGTGTGCCCAGGGTCACACAGCTAGTAAGTGTCAAGTGTCTGAGGCCAGATCTGAACTCAGGCCCTCCTGACTCCAGGGCTGGTGCTCTATGCACTGCGCCACCTAGCTGCCCCAATATAAATTTCTCGAAGTCAGAGATAGTTTTATTTTTTTTTCCTTTGAGTTCCAAGTGCTTATTATAGTGTCTAGTGTTTAGTAGGCATTCAATAAATACTTTTTTACTTTACTGATTTCTCTCCACTTTTTTTCCAACATAAGTACAGTAGATGTTTTCTTATGTTAATCATATCGAAATATAAGTGCAGTGAATGTTATTCCTAATTTTTATGAGTTAAGCATAGTAAAAGGTAATATGGTACAGATAAAGAAGCACTGACAATTTCCTTTAATTTGTGGGTGGGATAGTTGAATTAAATTTTTTTTCCCCATTTTTATCCAAGACAACTTGACATGTCTTACACTCCTCTATAAGAGGTATTGGGTTGATTACTGGAGAAACAAAGACAAACTGAAGACATAGTCCCTCTTCTCAAAGAACTTAAAATTCTAATTGGAAGCATAGAATACATCAACAGATAAATGTATACACGATAACTTGGGGAGCACTAACAAGCCAGAGAACATAAAAGGCTTCTCTGATAGGAGGGGCTCATGAGCCAGGCCTTAAAGTAACTAAGGATTTTAAGAGGCAGAGATGAGACCTTTGTACTCTGTAAAAATGTACAGAGATGGGAAACAGAATTTTGTTTATAGGGAAAAACAAGTAGACCTTTGGGTATAATGCAGTACATGTAAACTAGAGTAATATGCAATAACTGTGGAAAGGTAGGATGGATCGAATTTGAGAAAGACTTTAAATACCAAACAATGGAGTTTATGTTTAATGGTAGAAGTAATCACTAGAGAAGCTTCTTGAGCCAAAGAGTGACATGATAAGACATGTTTTAGGAAGGTTATTTTGACAGGTGTGTCCAGTGACCTACAAGTACATTTTGACTGAACAGAATCCACAACAGGTCTGCTTTCCCATGATTATATCTCTTGTTGATGTTGTTGGGTCATTTTAGTCAGGTCTGACTCTTCCTGACCATTTGGGATATTCTTGGCAAAGATACTGGGGTAGTTTGCCATTTCCTTATCTAGATCATTTTATAGATAAGGAACTGAATCAAACAGGGTTAAGACACTTGCCCAGGGTCACACAGCTACTAAGTGTCTGAGGCCACATGTGAATTCAGGAAGATGAGTCTTCCTGACTTCAGGCCCAGCACTTTATCCACTGTGATACCTAGCTGCTCATGATTTTATGAACATAATCTCAAAATATTAGAATAAAAAGTAAGAGATTCAACCTATCTTTTGCATATTTGAGAAAAATCAGGGATTGGCAAACTATGGTCCATGGGCCAAATCTGGCCTACCATTTGTTTTTGTATAGCATTGAAATGTAAAAACTATTCTTAGCTCATGGGATATATAAAAACTAGTGATGTATATGATTTGGTAATTAGGCCATAGTTTGCTGACCCCTAATCTAAGTGATGTCCAATATTCAATGACTAAAATTTAGGTGGTCATTCATTTGGAGGTCAAATGTCCATTATATTGGTAGAATTCTTCAATTTTCAACCTAATACCTATTTGTTCAATGATGGGTAGTCGACTTCCAAGCTGACCCTCTGAGCAATATAGTTTTAGCAATAGGAGTAAGCATATAGAATTATCTAGAAGCAAAATAGGGGTTTCCCTGTATTTCTTTTGCATTTATGTTCATTTTTAGTATCTTTATCAGCTTTCTCTAATTCCTATTATTGAGTGCTATATATTTAAATGAAACTTAACATTTTAAGCCAATGAGATAATATGACATGGCATGGTATGATATGGTATGGTATGGTATTGCATGGCATGGCATGGTATGATATGGTATAATGTGATATAGTATGATATAACATGATATGACATGATATAACACAACACGCTATGATATGATATGATATTTTAAGCCAAATAAGACAATAACTATAAAAGTCCAGGACAAGAATATGGATATTTTTCTTCATCAATTTACAGAATCAAGGAGGTAGATAAAGAAGAAATGATGTATGGACTTCCCAGGATCTTTGTGTTCTTAAAGAAATCCAAACATTTTTACAAAACTAAATTTGATGCTTCATTTAGCAATGGTAGCAACACTTGCAGACATAAAACCTCTATACCTCTACTGTAGCAATTCTTTTGGGATTTGGAGGGGGTGTGGGGCAGGAGGAGAACAGGACTAAAGCATTTTGTCATTAATTTTAAAACCTATTTTTACCACCACACCCCCATCCCAGCCCCATCTGATTTTCCCAGGGTCCTTCTTTTCAATTAATATCATTCAAATACTTCAATGCTATCTAACCTCTTTCTAGAGCTCGTCTCCACTGGCACCTCATTTTCAGTTAAACAAGTGAGACATCTGAAGTGTGTAGTCATTCTGATTTATGGCTGCAGGAACAAAGCAAGGGACTACAGACGTCAGTGGTGCTCAGACTGATCTGGCAACAGAGACATCTAATGCACAAATTACGTCTTTTGCCACTGTATTACCTTTCTCTAGCAACCAAGAAGCCTGGGATCAAATGCAATATGTTATATGCACATGTACAGGCCAGATGTACATTTAAATAGAACATTTTAGATACTGTTTTTTTTTCTGGTTTATAATTTTTATACAGGTTTGCCCTAAATTCCTTTCTCTCTGTGAATACATATGCACATATATACATATACATGTGCATGCAAAAACATATTCATGCCTCAGGGGGTGCACAGAAGAGGGAGAATAAAGTATTGGGTTTTCCATCTTAAAACTAACTTGGTACACAGTTCTCAGGAAGAGTTTCTGCACTGTTAGGAGCCCTGAAAACCCAGAAGGATGCATCTTTCAGAGTAAGGACACCTGGATCTCCATATTGCCCCCCCCTTTCTGTTCCTCTAGTGAGTGGGACAATTGTTCTGTACAGAAGTGAATGAAAACTCTAGGGAGGGTGGCATTTCTCCATATGCATGGTCAGAAAATAAGGAAGATCTGTCAGGTAGTGAGGGTACAAAGGACAGAAGGACCACCTGAGAGCTGCACTCATATCTTTCTTCAGCAAGAAGTCAATTATCAAATGCAATATGTCAAATGTCTACATATATGGATCAAGATACAGGCAGTGCAGGCCCTCAGCACTTCCTCTTTTGACAATTATAAACAGTTTTCTGGTTAGTCTCTTTGCCTTAAGGCTCTTCTTGCTTCATCCCATCCTCCATTCAGATGCCAAAGTGATTTTCCTAAAGCTTAGGTCTGAACATATAAGTTCCTTACTTAATAAACTTCCATGTTCTTTACTTACCTCCAGCATCAAGGATGAAATCTTGTCTTTGGCATTTAAAGCCCTTAGAAACTGGTGCTTTTCTAACTTTTGTCTTCTTTCCGTTTTACTCTCTTACATGCATTCTGTGATCAAGCTACAGTGGCCCACTTACCAGTTCTTCAGTCCACTATCCATCTTCCAACTCCATGCCGTTTCACTGGCTGTCCCTCATGTCTGGAATGCCCTTCCTTCTCATCTCAGCATCCTGACTTTATTCAAGACTCACCTTAATCTCACCTTCTGCAGGATCCCGGTTGCCCCGGTTCTAGGGCTTTCCTTTGGGGATAATAATCCATTTATATGGGTTGTTGTCCTTCATTCTGGAAGAGGATCAAAATGACATCCCTATTTTGGGGTCAAGGTATTTATTTGTGTTTGACTATGACTGATCAGACAGATATGAGCTTAAAAGGCTCTCCCCCACATCAGGCAGAAATAGTCTGTTTGGACATTAGGGGTAGAGATCTCTCTAAATTTATGCATTTTGTGTTTCTTTTGAGCTGTTTCAATTCTGCTTTGCTCATAATGCAAAGCACCTTCTTTGATGCCAGCACACCATGCTAGATGGTCTTGTACCAGCATCTCCCATGTCTCACAATGGAAGCGAGAGTTCTTCAGAGAAACCTTGAGAGTGTCCTTATATCGCTTCTTTTGACCTCCATGTGAGTGCTTGTCTTATGTGAGTTCTCCATAAAAAAGTCTTTTAGGCAAATATATGTTTGGCATTCAAACAATGTGGCCACCTGTTTGGAGTAGAGTTTAAATGCTTGGCAGATTAACTTGACAAAGGACTTCTGTGTCTGATCCTGTATCTTGCCAGATCTTCTGAATCTTCCTAAGACAATTCATTTACACTATTTATACCATGTTCATACATATTTATTTGTACTCTGTTTCCTCCATTCGAATGGGAGCTCCTTGATGTCAAAGGACCATGTTTTTCTTCTTTGTGTATCCCCAGTGCTTAGCACAATGTCTGGCACATAATAAACTCTTAATAAATTTGTTTGTTGACTGATTGGAAAAAAAATATATTAAGCTCTATTTCATGGATTCCTTTTCGAAGATATAAAAATAACATTTGGATTCATTAAGTATAAAATCCTCAATGCACAAAAAAGAATTATAGAGACTGAAGGCTTTGAGTTTGAATTAATGGATCGAATTCAACCAATGGATGATGAAGGTAATACTTGCATGAGCTTTGATCTACTCCTGGCAAGACACATTCAACAAAAAAGCCGGTAAGATGGAAATGATGACTATGTGCCAAGAGATTGAGTGACATCCTAAAACCAAAGGTCACTGAGACAAATTTAATGCAATTAATACATATATAATAGTAGTCATAAGTTGTACTTTCACAACTAATAAACGGACCATCATGAATTGGAAAGTATCCTAACAAAAACCCATATACTACCAACAACATATAAGGCCCACTACTCTAAGACAGTTATGGGAAGATAAACATTTCCTCAACAAAAAGAAGGAAGAGGTTTGATCTTTATGCCCCAGAGTACATGATAAACAGGTTAAAAACATACATAGTTTTGGAATAAGCAGATGTCACTTGGTTAAGCAAATTGACATTTAGAAAAAATTATTAGCAATTACTTAGTGATATCAGATTTGTTGATTATAGTTGAAAGAGGTTTAACTGTGAATGGAGCCTAGGAAATGGATAGCCATAATTGTGTGAGGTACCCAATATGGTTTTCTTCTATTTTTAATGGTATGAGTTAAAATGATAATAATACTAATAGTACCTATAGCACCTGCTATGTGCCAGGCACTGTGCTAAGCACTTTCAAATATTGTTTAGGTCACATCTATTTTTAACATATGATATAGAGTATTACATGTTGAACTAAACCTAAATTCTGCTAGACTGCTTTCCAATTTGCCCAATAATTCCTTTTTTGGGGGGCAATAAGGGTTAAGTGACTTGCCCAAGGTCAAGTATCTGAGGTCAATAATTCTCATCAAATAAAGTTCTTTCCCTAGTTGTTTATATTTTCTGGCTTATCATATATTCGATTATTGGTTTTGGATTTTTTCCCTGATTCTTCTTTGTCTAGTATGTTCCATTGATGTACTTTTTAAAACTAATACCAAATACTGGTTAGATGTGCCAAATGATTACTGTTTTATAGTATAGTTTGAGGTCTGGAAGTGCTATTATCACTTCATTCCTACTGTGGTTTTTTCATGTTTCTCTTATAAGAACATTTATTTGTTCCTCCCAATAAATTTTGCTATTATTTTGTCTATAAGGTGTCTACTTGGAAGTTTAATTAGTCCAGTACTATATCTATAAATAAAATCAAGTAGCTTCTCATTGTCTTTTATGTCCACCCTCCAGTTATTTAAGTTGTTCTTTGTTGTTGTTGTTGTTGTTGTTAAGGAACATTTTGTAGTTGTATCTATATAGCTATTGAATAGTTTTGGGGTGGGGCTTTTTGGTGTACTAAGACCAAAATATTTTATTTATTTTACATGGGGCTTCCTTTTCTATTAATAACTTTTGATTTTTAAATTGTTATATGGAAATTCAGATGATTTTTCTCAATTCATTTGCATCCTGCTACTTTACTGAAGCTATTACTTGTTTCAATTTATTCCTCTGATACCCCAGAATTTCTCAAGTTATCATGTTGTCACCAAGTAGACTCTTCTGTTCACCTATGTTTATGACTTTAATTTATTTTTCTTGTCTTTTTTACTACTTCTTGCATTTATAGAACTATTCCAAACATGCTAGGACTGCTACTGCTTAGACTTGGTCAGACAATGAGGATACCAAGGTCATCTACTGCATCCTGGGCCATTGTTAGTCATCTTGATTTTTGTCTTGCCACTGGATTTCCATGACTTTGTGCAAGCCAAATAACAGGCAATTTAAGACATCACCCTTTCCATATCAATTGGTCCTCTTCAAAAACAAAGGATGAACAAACAATTGATTACAAAGCTCTTCAGGCATATAGGCAATTCTCTTCCCTATCTTATTCTTTGCAAGTGGAATCATTTGAAGTTACTTTGCATAAGACTTGGGGTTTTTTTTTAGGGGGGGGTGGCAGGGCAATTAGGGTTAAGCGACTTGCTCAGGGACACACAGCTAGTAAGTGTCAAGTGTCTGAGTCTAGATTTGAACTCAGTTCCTCCTGAATCCAGGGCCAGTGCTTTAAATTCTTTTACTTTTTTTAAAAAAAAATCTCCAGTATACAGATATAGTAGTAGTGTTATTGCTGGATCACAGGGTAAGCATAGTTTTATAGTGCTTTCTCCACTTCGCCACCTAGTTGCCCCCATAAGACTTGTTAAGCATCATTTTGTCAATAGTTGCAGATAGCACTTCTCTCATTGAATGAGGCATTTTACACAGATCAATTTGGTAACCAACCTTATGTGATATAAGTGATTGTTTAGCTATCACAGATATATTAAAATTGTTTCTGCTTATTTAGATTATCTGCATAACAGAGGTGTGAGAATTGACTGGTATTCTGAGATTTGTAGATCAACAAGCATTCCCTTTCAGCCTTGAGAGACTTTTGAACTACTATAGTCTTTAAGCCAGGAGACAGACTTGAGTTTTGAATAAAGGAAATGTAGGTTGTAGGAGGGCAGACTCAGTGGAAGAAGCTGTGATTAGAGGGGCCAACCAACAGTAACAGTATGTCCTAAGCTTCCAGTTGGGACCTTATGAACTGATGAACTGAGTTAGAGAGGGAAGTAACATTCAAAGAGGTACTATGGAGAGACAGACAGACAGACAGACAGAGACAGAGAGACAGAGACAAAGAGAGACAGAGACAGAGAGCCAGAGCCAGATAGACAGACAGACAGACAGAGACAGAGAGATGAGAGGATAACTGGACTGTGAAAGAGTAGAGAAATTGATGTAGCCTAACAGATTCTTGTAAACATCTTTGAAAAAAAGAATTGGACCTAAGATGTTGGTTGTAATCAAATTTTCAAAGACTGAGGGGAAGCTCCTAAAGTTCTACTCTTTCTCTACCTTCTCTTCTGAGGTCTGTTCAGTAATTGGCACTGATATATACTTTTCTTGTTTCTTTTTTTTTTTTTTTAAATCTAATCTGCTTCCTTATCCTGATTATGCCTCATATAAAAACTCATGGATAGTCATGAATGCATATATTGCATGTCACTAAACTTAGTCTGTTACAAGAAAAGGAGAATTGAGGAAGCAAGGGATTAGCTGAAAATACACAAAATTTAAATTAGAGCAGAGAGTTAAACCATTGTTCTAATATTAGGAATTTTCCTAACTAGGGACTTGGAGTTGTTATGTTTTCATTCATTATTTTCATTTAATATAAACCCATAAAACAGGAAAGAGGTCATGTGAATAGGAGGGCCAATATGCTACCCTGAGGCTAAAAGCAAGCTAATTGTTGTAACAGGCTGATTAAATCTCCAGCCTCCACTGAGAGAAAGAAAGGGGAAGGGAGATGGTGATGACCAAAGTAAAGATCATAGCCTTGAATTGGTCCCATGGGAAGAGAGGGGTATGTCTTGGGAAGATTTAGCTTTAGGCCTTTCCAGAAGAAATGAGGTACAGCAAGAGAAAGTAATATAAAGGAGTGTGTTAATATGAATATATGGATCACCTGGATTTGATGGAGGTACCTTATTATCCAAAAGTATTTTTATGAAACCCTTGATTAATAGGATTAATAGGAGCAAAGTGTCCTTCAGCTGAACTCCAAACTGAACCCAGATAGCTAGCAGATAAAAGACCCTACCTAGTGACTTCTATTCCCTCAGGATAGTAAGTCCCTATCTTATGGTAACATCTGGGTGTCCCCATCCTTGCTGTGAGAAAATGGGTAGTTGTCTCCTCTCAATGTGGATATAACAGTCAGTCATACTCCTCCTGACCTATTTGTAGGACAAAGGTCTCAGATCCGCTCCTCCCCTTCAGGCTAGCAAAGTCATATGGTTCAAGGAACCCTGGTCTCAATAAGGTCCACTCCAGAGTTGCGTGCATATGAGGAAGTATAAGGTTCACTCCTGAGTTATGCCCATACAAGGAAGAGGGGTGGGAATACTGCTTTCCATTTAGCTAGTTTTTGCCCGTAGATTGTAACCCTTGAGTAATCAGACCAGTGATGAAAAAGGGGAGGGTCCATTCAGGTTAGGGACTAGGGTATAAAACAGGGCCTGTGAGCCCCCTTTCTTTTCACCCACTACCTGAACACTAGGGTGCCTCCTTCTCACGAGAAGGAAATAAAGAGCCTTTGTCACATCACTGTTGAGTTCCTAAGAATTACTGAGAAGAGGATTGATTTTCCCTCACACTTGCCAACCTTTTTTTTTTTCAATCCTATAATCTTATCATGATGCCATACTTGTTATAACTGAAATTGTTAAACTGCCTTTGCTTCTGTAGCATAATATTGAAACTGACAACACCCTGTAATAAGTGGATAAAAAAACCACACATACCCTCAGAAATGGGGAGTCTCTGAGCTCTGTTCTTAGGAGGGGAGTCTTCACATGATCATGTGTTATATATTTCTTCTTGGGACAAAGTATTAAATTGATATTTTTTTTTCTGTGTCTCTGATCTGTTTCTTAGGAGGACAGGTGTGGATATCATATTCTCTGATCTAGTTAGTAGGAGATATTGTAAGATATTATAATTTCTCTGACCTGTTTATTAATTTTGTAGGAGAGATTAAACATTATTTCTCTGATCTGTTTGTAGGAGACAGGCAGATACAAAAACTATATTTTAATATTCAACAGGAACAAGTACTGGAGCAAGTATTTTGTCCTCCCTATCTATACATCCTGGTTACATCTGGAATATCTTGACAACATTCTGCAGTTATTCCTTCAAAATGTCATTTACTTAGGGCATCATGTTTTCTGGATTTAGGTGTCTTCACATTTCTGAATTCTTGGTACTTAAATTGTTTCTAGTCTTTACTTTTACTTTTTTTGGCTGTTTCAGTGGATCATCTAAAAACCGACTTTATACATATGCATACATATTTTTAAACAGTAGAGAACACAAAAATTTAAGTCAATTAAATTTGTATTGAATTGTCAATACTTTCAAGTGATTATACATTCCCAGTATTGGGTTGTTTTAATTTTTTTGAAAGTCCCTCTTTTTGGAAAATAGCTTATTATGTTGTTCTTGTCTTAATTTATGGTGTTAAGAAATATAACAGATATTGGGCCCTTTTACCTTAAAATAAAGATTGTTTAAGTTTACACATTTTATGTTCAAATGCAATAAGGAATGTAAGCTAACATGGGTCATGAGCCCATGACTATCGCTGAGTCTGACAGCGATAGAAGCAAATCATACCTACATTGATTTGACATAACTCAAATTTCATATCATGTGTTCATACTATATTGAATAATTATTTCAGTGCATTTACTTTCAGTTAGAGAGAATTTTCTATGATCGTCTTGTTTTTAGTGATTTTAATTTGAATCTTGTTTTATTGGATGGAAAAGTAGATGTATTTAGGTGGAAGTTGAACCTGAAAATATCTAGTAAATTTGGCTATTGCTTCTCTTTCCCTTTTCTTCCTCACCAGTGGTCTTATGCCATGCCTTAAGATAGTTAACCTGCTTCCTTTAACAGGTAAGATTTTACTTTACAATGTGAGAAATTTGGTTATATAAAGGGGCAAAAAATGAACAATAAGTGCAAAAAATGAGCTATTGTATAAAAAAGGTTTAAATCAATTTGTGAAAGACATAAAGTATTGGACATTCATATGTGAACAGTATGGTTGTGAAAGGGGTACAAAAAGAACCCTAGTGTACAAAAACTGTTAAAAAAAAATACATGCATGACCTGATAGTGAACTTGTAGGACCTGTTTGAGGACAGAGAAATGATTGAGTCTTGTGGTCCCTCAGTTTGTTTTTTGTTTTTTGTTTTCATATGATTGCTTTTAGAGCTTGAGAGATTAGAATTAACCAAGCAGTATATCAAATAACTGTTTAGTGAAGATGAAATAAGAATTGTTGGTTTTCATAACTGATAGAAAGTTGGGTTTCACCAGTTTTACTTGATCAGGGAAAGATGAGTCACTCATCAGCAGGAGGCTCTGATTTGAGCTGTTTGAGACATTGAAGTATCCATCAAGAAGGGATAATGGGAAATGTTAAGAAGGAAACAGGAGGTGGGTAAAAAGATGCTAGCAGGATCAGTCAGCTGACAGGATAGTTTCAAATTTTATACTTGGGGAACTGCTGATTGGAAGAGAAGCCTTCCTTTGAGGACTGGATGAATAAAAGTTTGGCATGGAGAAGAGTTAACACTGCTATAGCTATTCAGTGATTGTGCCATTTATAGTTTGAAAGATAAAACTTCTGAGGAATGAATGGGGTGAGGGAGAGGGTAGTGTCTGGTTGCTCTCTGCTGCTGCTTCTGGTTTGAGAGGAGAAAATGGGGGGGGTGAGTTTCGGGGGGTTAGAGAACAGGCTTTGAAGGAGCTTTGCTATAAACAGACTGAAACCTGATTGGAAGATGTAGAATCTTAGTGAATACAGAGATGTTTGGGTTTGTACTTTGCCCACAGTACCAACCTATGGAGTTTTGCTGGGGGCTTTGTTTTGCTGGCAACACTGAAAGATTATTAGGTGATACAGAACATGTTTGAGTGAACAGCTGACTAGCCATGTTTGTATTGACCAGAAAACCAATCCGAGGAGCTCTGTAGTTCTCTGATTTAAAAGAAGTGTTTTTCCTTATTACTTTTTAGTGCCTTTTAAAGGGCGAGTGAGAGTTTTAAAAGCTTGCAACTATTTTATCAAGTCAAGAACAAAAGAGGAGCAAATTTGGTCATAAGGGTAGCAGAGTACAGGCTGTGTATATGGTACAGATTGCTCATGAAGGAACCATAGACAACAAAGCTTAGGGTCAAGAGTTGTGAGTTTCCCTTATTACCTGAGTTGTTTTTACTTCCTACTAGGTTTCTGTAAGTGTTTATCTACTTTCCATCATGAATACCAAGTGCATTGGTAAGATAGTATGACCTAGGGTTCTGAGTTAAATATAATCATTTGCTTATTAATGTATTTGCTTTATATTGAGTAATTGTAATATTATCATCATTGATTTTGTCTTATCATTAAGTGCATGTTTTATTTGTGTTAAGTGTCATCTTATGATTAACGGATTTTTTTATAGATACAAAGCACACTGGTGGGGGGCTCAGGAGCCACAATGACTATCAGTGTACCCTCCCATTCCTCCAAACAGGGTTACCTCTAGCATTCTAAGTAGAGTTTGAATTGTAGTCACATGGTAAGGATCCTTCTCTGGCAGTTGAGGGCAGATTGGGGTAAGCAAACATACCAGAGAGAATGGGGTAAAAACACTGTCTGCTAGGGGCTGCTCAGTGAAGGCAGTCATCCTACACAGTTACTGCACTTATTAACTCATACAAAGAATGCTCACAACTATCTAGTGGCTTATTGTTTCGTTAAAATGGAGGGCAAACTTTAACATGGTGAAAATTCTGCAGTGGCAAAGCACCAAAGATGATGTCTAGATAATGGTGTGGCAGTCTGCTTTCTTTGAAGTATTAACATTTTTTGTTCCTGTGTTTCCAGATTTTATAACTTAGCCATTTCAATTTGTGTTGGAGAAACCTGCCTTTTTTTTTTTTGAAAGACTAAAATTGGAATTAAGACCAACATTCAGCTCCTGGATATTATGTTATTGCTTTTGAGGTTATCTGGGGACTGGAGAACATGGAACGGACAAGGAAGTTACACAAAAATTAGTGCTAGAAAGGTCCGGAGGGTTCCTTTAATGCAATCAGTACCCTATCAAAAACACATGTGATATTTAACCCAGCAGAGGGGGCTCCTAGGCAGTAGTCTAATCCTGCTCAAGAAGAACCAGCACTTGTCAGTCCCATGCTCACCCTGGCAGTTATGACTTTAACCAATACCAGGGGAACCTTAGGGGAAGCTGGAAATTGCTCCAAATGCTGATGTTATCAAGTGTTACCAAAGTAGGTCTTAGAACTAACTACCCTTCCCCCGACTCCTATCCACTTCCCAATCAGAGCCCTCAGAGAGGCCTATGCCCAGGAAGTTGAGGGAACACATGATTTGAGTTGGTTTGGCTTTTCTCTGATTCTTCAGGGCAGCCACTGGTAGCCTGGATTTGGCTACTTTTCTTGGCTAATTTTGTTTTGTTCTATCCATATCTTGTCTCATGTTAAAAACTCAGCTCCAAAGCCTGGTCTGGCCCAGACAAACAGACTTACTATCACTGGCTCATTCAAGGATAGAAGCAGAATCTTTCTGTGCCGGGGCCATTTTGTTTTCCCTTTGTCTTTCCTTCTAAAGTTCATATGCTGGCCACATCTGTGTCATTCTCACCTTGAGGCTGTTCCTAATGTCCTCCTACCTATTCAAATCTTCCCATGTGTTAGCAATTAAAGTTCCTTAGGCAGAGTCCATCACACATTAGAAGGGGCACAGATATAACACTATATAATTTACTTCCAATAAGTACTAATTTAGCCTTCAGAGATGGGAGACTCACCACTTCAAGGAAAAGTGAAAAGTATTTTAGGGTCTTAGCTATAAAGATATCATTCTCATCGTTATCTTTTCCACATTTCCTCCTCCTCCTTTTTCTCTTCCTTTTGTTCCTCCTCCTCCTTCTTTTCCTTTTCCTCATTTCCTTCCTCCTCCTTTTTATTGTCCTCTTCCTACTCCTCCTTTTCCTCCTCTCCTCCATTCTCCTGTTCCTCTTCTCTCTCCTCCTCCTTTTCCTCCTCCTCTTCATCTCCTTCCTCTTTCTGCTTCTTCTCCTTTCTCTTCCTCCTCCTTCTCTTCTTTTACTTCATTGGATTAGGGAACTCTGTATGAGTAATCTCTTTGTATCAATGTAGATTGGCAGTTGTCCTGTAATTTATATATACTGAATTAGTTGTACGGGATACTGAAAGGTTAAGTAACTTTCCCAGGATCACATAGCTAGTATGTGTCAGAGGCACAGAAGTCAAAGGAGTATAGCTGGATGGAAAATGAAGAGATGGCTTTCCCAAGCCCCCTCCTTAAATGGAAGTTTTGGAGCTTACGCTTAGTCTTCTAATCAGAGGGGCAGAGGGTATTGATGTGGTTTGAGTGCCAAAGCTATGAGTACTGTAACTATCAATGTCTTCCCCATCCTTTATTTTTACAGTAGGATTTTTTTTAACCCAAGTGAAAGATTATAGCTAACCCTATTAAATTTCATCTTCTTAGACTCAGCCTATCACAGTAAAATTTTGTAAGAGCTTGATAACTTCATCTCATGTATTAGCTGGCTAACCCTCCCAGTTTTGTGTCATATGCAAATATGACAATCATTTATGTCCTCATTCAGATCATGGAATAAACCATTCAAATATGGAATAAAATAAGATTAAAAATACAACAACCCTATAGTATATAATCTAGATGCTTCAGGTAAACGTCAATCAATCAATCAATCACTAAGTATTTATTAAATGCCTACTACTGCCAGACATTATGCTAACTTCTAAAGATACAGAGAAAAACACACAGTCCCTACATTCTAGAAGCTTACGTTATACTGGGGGGAAACAACATGTACACATATAAATTTATAGAGAAGAAATACAAAGTAGTCGAGGAGGGGCAGCAGTGGCACTTGGGAAGATCAGGAAAGATGTTGATGTAGAAGATGTTGTTTGAGTTGAGGTGTGAGGGAGTGAGGGAGTGAGGGAGTGAGGGAGTGAGGGAGTGAGGGAGTGAGGGATTCTACAAGGCTGGGGTGGAGAGGGAGTATATTCTGGGCATGGGGGATGGCCAGTGCAAAGTCATGGAAGGTAGACATGGAGTGTTGTGGTGAGGGATTGATAAAAGGCAAATTTGGCTGGAGTGTAGGAATGGGAGCAATGTTTAATGAGGCCAAAATGATAAACTTGGTCTAAGTTGTGAAGGGCTTTAAAGGCCAAACAGGAATTCATATTTTATCTTAGTGGCAATAGGGAGCCACCAGAGTTTCTTGAGTAGAGAAATGTAATTCACTTAAGAGAAATCACTTTGGTAGCAATATTCAGGATAGGGAAAGTCTCAGGGAAAGGAAACCCATTAGAATGGTATTGCAAGGGGCAGCTAGGTGGTACAGTGGATAAAGCACTGGCCCTGGATTCAGGAGGGCCTGAGTTCAAATCTGGCCTCATACACTTGACACTTACTAGCTGTGTGACCCTGGGCAAGTCACTTAACCTTCTTTGCCCTGAAAAAAAAAAGAATGGTATTGCAATAGCCTAGGGAAGAGATGGTGAGGCCCTGAATTAAGGTGGTGGTCATAGGAATAGAGAGGAGCCTAATGGGAAAGATGTGGAGGTAGAAATGCAAGATTTGGCAACCAGTTGATATATAGGATGAGGAAGAGAGAGGAGTCAAGGATAATGCCAAGGTGATAAACATGGGAGAATAGATGAATGTTTAGAAACAGAAAAGATTAGTAGAGAAGAGGGTTTAAGGGTAAAGATGATGCTCGATATTTTGGACATATTGAATTTGAGATGTCTCTGGGATGTCTAATTTGAAATTTTCACTGTCATTGGTAATGTGAAACTGAAACTTAGAAGAACTCATCCCTAAAGAGATCGATGAGTCAATCACCAAACATTTGTTAAGTGCCTAATATGAGCATAGGTGCTGATTAAGTCATCTGTGTCTACAGATAGAAAAGACAGGAACCTGAGAGAAGTGATTAGTTTTCTATTATATTAATAACCAATTATTCAATTAGGATTAAGGTCTTTTTCCTTTCTATTTCCTCATTCTAGACCAGTCCCTGTAGATCAGTCAGTCTCTGAAGGACATTGTTGGTAGATGAGATTGCTCAAATCCTCTGGGTACATGCTCTGGGATCTTGGGACCCCATCCAACTAGAAGATCTTACTTCTGTTTAGAGTGTAAACAGAATTTAACCTAGGTGGATTTTTGCCCTTAGGAAATAAGCCCCTTTCACTATACCCTTCCACTGGATTCTAGGGAAACTCAGCTTATGAAAGAGAAAACCAACCAGAGTGATCTGGGTAGAGATGGATTCCTTTGTCTAAATTACTGGAGGCAGGTGTATCTCATGATCAAGGCACAGTCTCAGAGGAGAAGCTGACAACTTTTAGTCCACCTCCTCATTAATATGTTCACCCCATCATTAACTGTTCACCAGTCAAGGTTGATTTTCACCTCTTAGGGGCACCTCCTTTTCCAAAGGTATTTAAGCATTGAGGAATCTCTATGGTTTTCTCTAGTTCCTGGGAGAAATCACTGACCATCAATTTATTGATTACCAGTTAGATTAAATAATAAATTGATTATTAATTACCCAGAAACTCTGTTTCTCAGGCTTTTCACTATTTCATTATCCAGGTCTTAGGAGAGATCTTTGGGAAATACCCATAATTATGGGGCACGATAGAGTCATAACATTCATGAGTTAGGAAAGGACACCAAGAAGGAATGATTTAACAAATTGGAGGAGAAGCAGGAGGGAGCAGTGTCTGGAAGGAAAAACAAACAGAGGACTTGCGAGAATATCCATGAGATCAGGGAAGTCAACAGGGTCAAATGAAAATAGAGAGGTCAAGAAAAATGAGGACTGAGAAAAGACCACCAGATTTGGCAATTGAGTGGTCATTAGTAACTTTGGAGAGAGCAGTTTTAGTTCTATGATGAGATGAGATGCCAAATTGCAGAGTTAGAGTGAGAGAGAGGATAATGAAGTAGAGGGAATGGATGTAAACAGCTTTTCTAGGAATTTGGCTGAGAAAGTGAAGAGAAAAGAAATGGTAGGTTTTGGGGAAAAAATTTTTAAGGATGGGGAGACAGGCATGTTTGACAGCAGTAGGAAAGGAACCATTAGCTAGGGAGATATTGAAGAGTATATATAGAGAGAGATCTTCGAGGGAGCAATTTCTTTGAGACCATGAGAAGGGATGGGATTAAAGGCACCTGTAGAGGGGTTGGCTCTGGTAAGAAGAAAAGTAATCTTATTGTGAGAGACTAGAGGGAAGGACAGAGTTGGGAGTGATTTCATAGCGTTTTGAGATGAAGAGAAAGGGAAAGGGGGAGGAATTCAGTCATGTTCCCTTATTTTTCTAAGCTACGAGGGAAGGAGGAGAGGAAGATGTGAAAGGCTTGAAGAGAGAAGAAAGGATTTAGAACAGCTTCCCTAGTCAGTAGGATATGGAATCAATTGGAGGAAATAAGACTCGCCTTGCTGCAGTGAGAGCCCAGTTGGTAAGATAACATAAAGTTTTCTAGTATGAAGATAGGAGCTGAGGAGAAGGAGGAGGAGGAGGGGGAGATAGGTTAGCTGAGTACTGAATGCCTTGAGAAAGGAGAAAGGAAAAATAAACAACTTAGAGGTCTATAAACAATCACCATCACTAAAGTTTTGGTGAGATACTTTGTAAAATGCTTTTCTGGAAATCATAGAATCCCAGATTCAGAAGTGGAAGGAACATGAAAAGTCATTGATCCCAAACCCCTAATTTAAAAATGAGGAAATGGAGGCCAAGAGAGTTAAAATGACCTGGCCAAGGTCACACAGCTACTGAATGTATGGGTAATCAACCTTGGTCTTTGTGACAAGCCTTCTATCCACTTCACTATTCTGGCTCTATATTTATTAAAACAAAAAACAAAAAACTTAAAGTTGCACTAAGACTTTTGGGACATATAGACTATGTTTAAGGCAATTCTCCAAAGTACTTATAAGGGAGGGAGGGATAAGAATAGAGACTCATACTATTGTTGTTCAGTCATGTCAGACTCTTTGTAAGTTCATTTGGTTTTTTTCTTAGCAGAGATACTAGAGGGGTTTGCCATTTCCTTCTCTCGATCACCTTACAGATGAGGAAACTGAGTCAAACAGGGTTAAGTGACTTCCCAGGATGACACATCTAGTATCTGAGGCCAAATTTGATTCAGGTCTTTCTGACTCCAGGGCCAGCATTTTATCCACTGTGCCATCTAGCTGCCCCATCTGATACTACAGTACATATAGCATATACCATGGCTTCTTAAACTTTTTCCATTAGGGGCCCTTTTTCGCCTGAAAAAATTTTACAGGACCATGGGTATAGAGGTATATAAAATAAATATACATAACCTTTTACTGTTGCCAAAATTTTCGAGACCCCCACATTCAGTTACGTGACCCCATATGGGGTAGAGACCCACAATTTAGGAAGCTTTGGTGTATGCTATGTTCTTGTAAACTTGTCCAAAAAAAAGAAAGAAAGACAAAGAAATATCGTCAAATGTAAGGAAGTTACTTTGAAAGCCTTAAAATGTTAGGTAAATATGTCAGGAACCTAAATGATATAGGTATTAAGTAGCAGAAGTTGGATTCCAACTTAGGAGATAGAAGGCTAAATCCAGTCTTTCTTAGCCACTCTACATTGACACCCTGCTTTCCTTTCTAAGGGCTCACAAAACATGGATTTACACCCCCTCCAACCCCACACCACCATTCCCTCCTCCCCACCACACATATACACCCACAATTTGTATATGATATTTTGTAAACTCTTAATCTGTGGATTACTGTGATCAGTGAACCCAAAAGTTGATGTTTAGAATTTTGCCTGACGTACTGTGCTGTGTGAAATGTTGATGTATTGGCAAGCAGAGACACTGCAGAAAACACCCAGGAGACTAAAAACATCCCTCAATAGGACTCAGGACCCTACTTGAGATCAGGGGCATCACCTTCAGAGCCTTTGCAGTTCTGTTTAAATCGACAAAACATGGCCATGGATGGCACCCAAGGAAACATTTCCAGGGGCACTAGATGAGATCTGCAGGTCGCTGGAACACTCTTTAGCAATCTATTTCCATAAGCTAGGACTGTCTCCCTTATTAAGACTCCTGCACCAAAAGCAGCATATGGCTCATGTCAATCTACGTGAACACTCTATTCCCAAACTGTCTAAATTTCTCTCACCACTGAAGGTATATATTTATGTGCTTTTTCTTAGGTCATATTATTTTAGATCTGGGGTTCTTAACCTGGAATCTGTGTGCTTAAATACACACATATGTAATTGTATTTCACTATATTGCTTTCTTTTGTAATCCTATATATTTCTTATGCATTTAAAACATTCTAAAAAGGGCCCGTGGGCTTCACAAAATTGTCAAAGGGGTCCATGACACAAAAAGGTAAAGAACCCGTTTTATATGACATCCTGGTGATTAGTCAGATCTTCCTGCCTCTCGACCTGAAAAGGAAACTTAATTGCAATGTTTAGCTGCATAGGTAGGCAATTAAACGTGTTTATCAATGCATATTGGGTATATTAGCTACATGCATGCACCCAGATATTAAACGTGATGCATTAAGAATTCCCGTCACTTCAGAATTCCTTTTTTCTACTGACGCACTAGTTTTCTCATTTGTATTCATAACTGCAGCTTCGTTTTGTGCTATCGATACAAAGTAAGAAAAAGCAGGTTAGAAAGGTGCTAGGAAATCCTTTCCAATCAATCAATCCTCCACCCACATCCCTCAGGTCACTGAACAACATATTGCAGTCAGTTGAAATACTGCGCCCCTCGCCCGGCCACATCCTCATACCCGTGTCTTTCATTTGCAATTTCGCTCTTTTAAAGTGGCCACTTTTGGGGTTGCTTGCGTTCTAAGTGCCCAAAGAGCATCAGAAGAAGGTACTTTATAATGGACGTTGTTTTCTGTCAATCCTTTCTGCCCGTCTGTGTGCAGGAGCATGCACAACCCGGGCATGGTGCAGCATCGTGTCCCTTAGAACATATAGATTTATAAAATGAAAACTCTCCCTTAAGGATAAAAATACACTTTCCATCCCCCCTCTCCCCTGGCACCAGGGTGGAGGAGGAGGGGTGGTCTTGTACACGTGCCAGGAGTGATGGCCCCATCGGTTTGATTTATGAGTCTGATAATAAAAATCCCATTAGGCTGCTCTCATTGAGAAAAAAGAAGGAGAAAAAAGCCGTGTGTGTGTCACAGAGGTAGCATTGACGCAGGCAGCTCTGACGGCAGCAGCAGCCCAGGCTGCGGCAGGGCTGGCTGAATGGGAGCCGAGGGGGGTCGCAGAGGGGGAAGCGAGGGCCGGCCGCCGCGGCCCTCTCGGCGGCGCTTTCCCGAGGAAGCAGCGTTCCCCCCTGCAGCCCCCCTCACCAATGACTTGAGTCTCCGCTGCAGCCCTCATCAGTGTGCCAGGCACGGAGCTCTGTGCGGGGTCCAGCTGCGTGTAGCCCGCGGCCCGCGCAAGAGGGGCGGGGGTGGAGAGAAGGGCGGGGGAGGGTGATGTGCGTGCATTAGAGGGAAGTCGAAGGATCGAGCTGGGTGTAGGCCGAGGGTTAGGGCAGGTGTGGGAAAGGGGGTTGCGGCTCCAGGCCCAGGGAAAAGGGGAGGATGGATGTTGCAGATGGGGGCTCATGCAGCAGCTGAAGTGCGACTTGTCTGCAGCCAGGGTTTGAGGTACACCGGCCCCACATGGGCTGCAGGCAGAGGTTGTTCAGGCGCCCATCTGCAGGTCACAGGCCCATGGATACAGTTTCCTTACGTGCCACAGAGAACAAGGGCCCTGGAGTAGGCAACAGAAACATACCCCCCTTCTCTCTTATATTTGTCTTCCTCCCACCTGCTTTTCCACCTCTTGCTTTCAGCCCCAGTCCCTGGAAGGTACCTATTGTCCACAGCATGTTAGATTCAAATGAAAAATAAATCTCTCTCTCTCTCTCTCCCCTCCCTTCCTCCTTTCCTTTTTTGCCTTCCTCTATCCTTTCCTTCCTCCCTTTCTCCTTCCCTTCATTCCTCCCTTCATCCCTGCCTTCTTTCTCTCCTTCCTTCTTCTTTTCCTTTCACCCTCTTTTTCTCCCTCCCTTCCTCTCTCCTTCCCTCCCTTTCTTTTTTCCTTCTTTCCTCCCTCCCTCCCTCCCTCCCCTCCTTCCCTCCTTCCTTCCTTCCTTCTTTCCTTCCTTCCTTCCTTCCTTCCTTCCTTCCTTCCTTCCTTCCTTCCTTCCTTCCTTCCTTCCTTCCTTCCTTCCTTCCTTCCTTCCTTCCTTCCTTCCTCCCTCCCTCCCTCCCTTCCTTCCTTCCGCTATCTAGTTACATAAAACACTTGCAGTTTGTTTTACCTATGCGTGACTAGAACTCTCTCACATGGACTAGAAGCATTTCCCACAAGTTTATTTCTTTGGGATGCAACTGGAAGATATCCTAGGACTTAAAGCTTACAGATTTGCATCTCTACAGTCTCTGCTCTCTGCAACCATGGACAGATGGAAGGCACAGCCTGTTGAAAGACCTGTCCCCTACCCCCAGGCTAGTTAAAGAGATTATGTTGTTTTGCTTTTCTTTACAGTCTTCACCTTCTACATCATGGGCTGAGGGACATGTAGTGTCAATCATGGAGATCATGAAGTTCTCTCCTAGGCTCAAGGTGTATTGGGGAAAGGGATGCCATACTGCATGCAGCCTTGGAGTTGGGAAGACCTTGGTTAAAATCCTGTGCCTCACATATACTTTTTGTTGTTGTTGTTTTTGTTTTGGGTGAGGCAATTGGGGGTTAAGTGACTTGCCCAGGGTCACGAAGCTAGTAAGTGTCAAGCATCTGAGGCCAGATTTGAACTCAGGTCCTCCTGAATCCAGGGCCAGTGCTTTTATCCATTGTGCCGCCTAGCAGCCTACATATATTTCTTGATATTTAATTGGATCTGATTTTTCATGACCCCATGGACCATACCATACATGGGATTTTCCTTGGCAAAGATACTGGAATGGTTTGCCATCTCCTTCTCCAGTAGATTAAGGCAAACAGAGTTTAAGTGACTTGACCAGAGTCACACAGCTGTTAAGTGTCTGAGGCTGGATTTCAACTCAGGTCTTCATGACTCTAGGCCCAGCACTCTATCCACTGAGCCACCTAGCTGAATCCTTCACATATACCAGCCATAGGCAAATCATTTAACCTTTCCATGCCCTAGACAACTTTCTAAGACTAAGTTAAAGATGCAGTAGGACTATCTAGAGAGAGAATTTCTACACCAAGTATTCCCTATGCTGATGAAATCACAAGTCCAGGCATTTCCTATATTAATGAAATCACAGGTGTGCGCATGTTAGGGGAAGATGACAAAGAATTATCTACCAATAGCACCAAGCACTACTCAGGCTCCCTAACAACTGGGCTTTCTTCTAGTTTCTGGACTATGATTAGATTTTTCAAAAAATTATTCTAGAAAATTAGGCAAATGGGCTTGCCCCTGTTTTTGACAGATACTGATAAACTAGACTCCTGCTTCATATTCTTATGTTCCATCCCACAGCTCAAATCCTTTCATTTAGCAGTTTCATGCCTTCAGTTCTGTATTCTCTCTTCATTTGGCTACAGTAATTATTTCCTAATCAACAGGTAGCTTTGCACTTAGCAATTCAATTGTAACACTAACTTTTGGTGGGTAGAAAAACAACAACCATGAATCAAATCACCTTTTCATGACAGTCACTCATTGTGAAGCTAAAATCTTTCATCTGCAGTGCTGTGGGGGAAGCAGGTTGGTGTGTGGGAAAACAGGATTTGTATTCAGAAGATGTAGGTTCAAATACTGGCTCTGCTGCTTCCTATTTGTTTGACCCCAGGTACATCAATAAAATAAGAAGGTTGGACCAGATTAGGGTTTCTTAACCTTTTGTTTATGTCATGGACCCTCTTAGGCAGTCTGGTGAAAACTATAGAGTCCTTCTTGGAATAATATTTTTACATGCATAAAATGAAATGCATGGAATTATAAAGGAAACTGATTATATTGAAATACAGCTATCAAAACAAGTTCACAGACCCCAGATTATGAACCCCCAAACTAAATCAAAATCTTTTTCAGTTCTTGATCCCTTTTATTTGAATGATCTTTCAACCTCAATAACCATCATAATTTAATTGTAGTTCTGGGAAATTTCTGTGAAATCTGATAATGAGGCCTATTACCAATGTACCCACTTTTTTTGCCAAGAGTGGCATATCATTTCTGAAGACAAAAATGAAACTAGTTACCCGATATCTTTGGGTCACTTGCCCTTTCTGGATTAAAGGATAACAAAAAATAGTGTATTTTCATCTTAACATATCTAAAAGTTTTCATTTATGGGTATAGAATGGATATTTCCATTTAGAAATGTGATTTTTTTAAAGAAAGAAATATTTGGATAGATCTGTGATCCCATTACTGTGCGTATTCCTATCAAGCTGTGCAGAGAACCCTGCTCTATCTCATCCTGTATATCACTTATCCAGATCCTCCCATTGAATCTGCCACAGAAGGTCTACCCAACATGTTAGTACCTAGCCCTAGATTTCTTCTCATTCTACCCACTGATTATCATGTCACCTCCTTTCCCAGTCACATATATACTCATTGTGAAGCCTACTTAACAATGAATCTCCTATACTATTCTTTATTCTTAATATGTTGTCTACCTGCAACATCTGTTGACATTCAGCTTAAAATTTTTTTGGGGTGGAGAGAGTTTTGTATTCCATGACTCACAGCTATACGGTATCACCAGAAGAATTTTTGTTCTTTTTTAAAGAATGGGCCTTTTTTCTCAGGTAGGAGGTTGGGGTAATACATAATTCCTCATAGGCAGCTATACTGGTCCTATTCAATTTCTGGGACAGCTCACTATCTGTATAAATTGTCCAAGATTTATGTGTTGATGGACCAGCTATATAGGTGGTCCATTCAGTTACATACCATAGTCAGGACAATAGTCATTCTTCATTCACTTGGTTGTTCCTGTGTTAACAGTTATGTTTAACTCTTAATCAGAAGGTTATTGAGTAAACATTATGTATGTTACATTTTTCAAGGAAGAAAAATGAGTATCCATAATATTGAGTGACATTATGGTAAGGGTCTTGTTGTATTTTGGGAAATATGATGAATCTACATTTTTACAGATAATACCATCCTTAGTCATAAAATATAAATATCTGAGTCAAAAACCCAACCAAGACCATTATATTGATTTTTTAAAAATCAGTTTTGGGAGCACAGGCTGGAAACAGTGTTCATTGTAATGAATGGGTCAGATGCTTCAGTACTACCCATTTCTCTTTGGTCTATTCCCCTAGGTTCCTATTAGAATAGAATTCTTGAACACACTGCGTAACCCTCTTATTTTTATGAGGCATTATACTACAAAGGTACAGTTGATATATGTGATATGATATATCACAATTGAGATATATACATATATGCATATATATGTATATATATGTACAAATGTCAAAGCCTTATAGGACATCATTATCAAACAATAACTATCATTTAAATAGCCCCTTGATGTATGTCAAGTGGTTTTTAGACATTATCTACTGTGAGAGACCTTAAAGATCAACTACTCCAACTGCAGAAAGGACAGATTACTTGTTTAAGTGAATAGCACAGGGGCAGCTAGGTGGTGCAGTGGATAAAGCGCCGGCCCTGGAGTCAGGAGGACCTGAGTTCAAATTCGGCCTCAGACACTTAACACTTACTAGCTGTGTGACCCTGGGCAAGTCACTTAACCCCAACTGCCTCACTAAAAAATAAATAAATAAACAAACAAACAAACAAACAAATAAATAAATAAATAAAGTGCACAATAAATATCACATCAGATTTGAACCCAAGTATCTTGTGACTCCAAGCCCTGGGCAAACCAGGATGCCTCTAAATGAATCATTCTTGGCAATAGAACTAGTAGACAAATAATTATGCATTTTTGGTCTTTACAATTTTAACCATCTTCATTTAAAATATTAAGATAAGAAAGCATACCAAGAATAGCCTTAATTATTTTACTTTATTGTGTAGGTATCAGAAGAAAGGGTTGTACCCATTTTGGGCAGATGTCTGGCTACCATGTTAATTTTTACATAGGAAAAATGAAAGAGCCTTCAGTCCCCATGCACTGTGCCTTCCCTCTAGTAATGGTACAAGTGACAATAGGTCTGTCCCCCCCACTGTCAAAAACCATGGTCATATGCTTTTTTTGAGCGCCTTCCCTGATTTCTCCCTATAACACCCATTTCATTTGTTGCCATATTATTGGGAAAAGGGATAAATCGTTTGGGGGATTAGAGAGAGGAAAGCATTTCCACATAAATGTGAACCGACATGGCCCTTTCTATAAGTAGACATGGAACGGTGTAGTACTTAACTTGAGCATGTTTGCTTATACCTTTTTGTAAACAGACCTCTAGGGAGAAGGTAGGGGTGGAGCTGAAGGATGTACTAGAACCATATTACAATGCTGCACTTGCTGGTCTCCTGTGTTTATCATTGGTATAAGAGAAAGAACCCAACACTTGGAGTTAGGAGAAAGCTGGATTTGAATCTTACCTCAACCTCTTACTAGCCATGTGCTTTACAAAAGGCAGCTAGGTAGCACAGTGCAGATAGAGTGGAAGACCTGAATTCAAATCTGGCCTCAAACTTTTCAAGCTGTGTCACTCTAAGTAAGTCATTTAACCTGTCTCAGTTTTCTCATCTGTAAAATAAGAATAATCACTGGGTTGTTACAAGAATCAAATGAGATAATATTTTTAAAGGACTTGGCACATAGAAGGTACTTAATAAATGCTTGTTCCCTCCTCCCCCCCTTTTGCTCCTCATGAGCACCATTGCTTCACTTTTCTGCAGGTAAGTACCTGCCCAACAGTGTTGTTGTGAAGGCCAAAAGAAATAAGTATGTCAAGTACTTTATAAACCTTACAATTCTGACAACTTGTCAACTGTTATTCTTGGTGTCCTATAGTCTCTGTGGGTTTTGTTTTTCTTGTAACATTGCTCCTTGCTTTACTAAATCTTGGAGTGCAGGCTGAGGCTGGACTGATATGATGATAGCTTTAGTTCTCCATATTTCCTTTTGGCTTATTTCCCTAGACCCTACATTAAAGTGGTTTATACCATATTCTCCCCTCTTCATCATAGATATTAGATCATAGAATTTAGATTAGAAAAGGATCTTAGTCAACATCTAGTCTACTTCCCTCTGGCAGCTAGGTGGCACAGTGGATAGAGTGCTGGGCCTGGAGTCAGGAAGACTCATCTTCCTAAATTCAAATCCTGCCTCAAATACTTATTAGCTGTGTGACTCTGGGCAAGTCATTTAACCCTCTTTGCCTCAGTATCTTCCTCAATAAAAATGATCTAGAGAAGGAAATGGCAAGCCATTCCAGTATCTTTGCCAAGAATACCCCAAATGGGGTCACAAAGATTTGAACATGATTGAACAACAACAAAAAATTCATTCCCCTTAATTCGTAGAAGAAAAAATTGAAATACAGAGGAAAATAAAACTGGGAACATCACAAATTTATGATAACTGTTTTAAGATAAAAAGGAGAGTTGGTTAAACATACAACCATTCATTTGAATGGAACTACATACATTTTGAAAGAACATTTTAAAGATTTTGTTAGCCAATCTTCCTTCAGTTGTATAGGACTTCCCTAGAGAGCTGTTGGTTTAAAATTTTATGTGCTTGTATTTAGTCCAAGTTGTATGTGTGTATATACATGAAACAACAAATCTCTTATAAAACCCATTGTAAAAAAACCCATTGTATACATTTACTTTTTTAATCATTGCTATGGTTACCAAAGGAAATAATTGAAACAACTTTAATCAAAAGATCACATAAATGGATTACATACTGTGACAGCATGTTCCCACACTTGTACACCAGTGAAAACCTGAGCAAGGCCAAGACAAGAAACCTAATCTTAAAATTTCCACAAGCTTTTCTAGCATCTTGAAATCTGGCAAATGTGTTGGGAATTATGGTGAATCTGAGGATAGAAAGTTCACAAAATCAGCTGTCATCTCTTGATGTCTATGATAAGACTGTTGCTGAATTGCTGCAGATGGCATCTGTGGAAAGATTAGGGAAAGGGTAGTTAGACAAATGAGAATCTCTAACAAGCTACAGAACCCAGGCACATTGTGAAATGGCTTTGATTTTATTATACAATATGATTCATACATCCATTATATTCTTATACACAATTCATATATTTCATGAAGCAGATAAATATCTACTTATCAAAGGATATAGTTTTGTTTTTGTTTTTTGCAGGGCACTGGGGGTTAAGTGACTTGCCCAGGGTCACACAGCTAGTAAGTGTCAAGTGTCTGAGGTCGGATTTGAGCTCAGGTCCTCCTGAATCCAGGGCCGGTGCTTTATCCACTGCGCCACCTAGCCGCCCCCAGGGATATAGTTTTAGTATAGAGGAAAATCGTAGACTTTTTTTAAGTGCTAGAAGGTAAGATGATCAACAAGCAACATCAATAGGATCTTTTTTGCTTTGTTTTGTTTTGGCTTTTTGGGATGTTACTTCTTAAATCTGCCTTTCCTTTATCACTACTGTTAAGACAGTTTGATATCAGATTTCTTTTCTGTAATAAAATGGCCAAGTATGTTTTCAATAATAGTGGAATATGGTTCACCCTCGATAAAATAGTAAAGCCAAATCAAAGTGGCTTTCAAATAACGTCCACTGTGTTTAATTAAACTACATTAAAACTCTTAGAAAATAATTTTAGTGGTCCTAGAATAGATGTGAATTTGATCTCGGCCTATCTTCTCAGGGGCATGGATGATGATGGGGAGGATTCAGGAAGGCAGCCCATAAGGGCCTGGAGAATGGAGATAGGTAATATCTGCTTGAACCTGCAAATAACTTCCTGAGTCCTCAATCTCTTTTTCCATGTCTCCAAAAAGGAAGAAGTGTAGCCAAAATTGGGTTGTAGATTTAGATTTAATTGTCCAGAGGAAGCAGAGGCATGCCATAACTTATGCTAGCTACTGAATAAAGGACTCAGTACTTACATGCATTGATGGAGCTGTGATTTCTCTCATACAGGTACTTTCTCCAATGATAACGATACTCCTCCAACCCAAGGACAAATTATATCCAACTTAAAGGTTGACTGGGAAAAAACAGCCCGAAAAAAAGTATTGTACTTGTATGTACTTAAACTGGTACTAATTTGGGCAACCTGGGTTTGGTTGGTTTGTTGGTTGTCCTTCGTTTTCTTTTTTTCTTTTTTTCTTAAGTGAGGCAATTGGGGTTAAGTGACTTGCCCAGGGTCACACAGCTAGTAAGTGTTAAGTGTCTGAGGCCGGATTTGAACTCAGATCCTCCTGAATCCAGGGCCAGTGCTCTATCCAGTGCACCACCTAGCTGCCCCGTCCTTCGTTTTCAAAGACTACCAATTGTATCATGGGATGTCTTGTGGGTGAATTTGGATTTAAATGAGGCAGAGTTGCACAAAGTCATCAGCCTCACTTTCTCTTCCAGAGTCATCCAAGTCCTGTAGTAAGACAAAAAAAGTCAAGAGGACTGTCAATGGTCCTGGAATGAATTAGATGACCTTGGCCTCGTTGATGTCTGAACAAGCTCTACTAAGGACTTCTTCTTTGGAGATGATGAATCTTTGGACTTGTTGAGGTACCAGTTCAAAATATATGAGGTCAAAAGTACAAAAATGAAAATATATCTGTAAGTATTAGCAAACATTAAAGAGTGATATAAATATTATTATCACTTTAATAAAATGTATGCCTTTGTAGAAATTACTGGAAATTTCTTCTTTAAATGATCTGTTTTCTAATAATTATTGTATTTCTAGAGGAGGAGCTTTAAAATGACTTGGAGATAAGTACACTGCAAATCTAAGAGGGTGTTACTGCCTGCTTAGAATAAGCTATTTGAAGGATGTTTGAATCCTAAAATTTTTGGTTTGAGTTGGGCATTCAGCTTCAGAGAGAATGTAGTCCAACTCCTATATTTCATAGGAGAGGAAACTGAGGCTCAGAAATGTTAGCTTTCTCCTTAAATTATTTGGTACTTACTCTCTGCATACATTTCAAATCTCCTCAGCAGAACGTAAGATTTGTGATGATAGGGCTTTTTCATTTGTCTTTGTATCCATCCCTAATTCCTTGAACATAGTAAGAACTTAATGAGTGTTTGCCGAATTGAGTTGAAGTGACTTTCCCAAGATTATAAAACTATCAGTCACAGAGCTGAGACTAAAACATGAATCTTCTGATTCCCTTTCAATATTCGTTTCACTTAATTTCTGTTGCAAGAGAAAAAAGAGTATTCAAAGACAAACATGGTAATAATGGTAATTCACACTTACTTAGAGCTTTAAGGTTTAGAAATCCTATTTTTTAAAAAGCATGAATTAGGTCTTGTTAAGTATACCTTATATACTAACTGATCTCATAGATGCAGCTTTGGGCTTCATTCAAGATCCTAATATGGGGACATTTATAAGTAGGTGGCCTCTGGCAAGAGAACAAAAAGCAAACAAACAAACAAACCAATCTGTCTTTCTTTGCAAGTTCCACTGAATCCTTTCCCTGCTGCTGACTGCTGACTTATCTTACATGACTTCCTAGATGCTAGGTTTGTTCTTTTGGTCTTCTCCCTCTGAGGACCATATGTAACAACTTTTCCCCAATCTCCTGTGGTTCCAGATTGACCTTCCTGGCTGTACCTTTTAATTTTATCAATTTTTTTTTGATGTTCTTCCTCCTATCCTTAACTAAATATAATCTCCTTGAGGGCAGCACTATTTCATTTTGATTTTGTATCCCCATTCTCCAACAAAGTGCTTGAACACACAGTAGGTACATAATAAATGATTGTTGAATGCATTTTAATTATGTATTACTAAATTCATGTCCAAAACAGCCTCAATATAGGACAGAGGCTAGAAGTCATAGGTCTGATGTTTCCAGGTTAGGTCAATGAATCATCCTTTTAGAACATATGAAAGGCTTCCCAGGTACTAAAGATTAGATGGACCACTGGAAATTCTCTAAAATTGTTCTTTATTTTTTATTTATTTATTTTTTTTGGAGGGGCAATGAGGGTTAAGTGTCTTGCCCAGGGTCACACAGCTAGTAACTGTCAAGTGTCGGAGGCTGGATTTGAACTCAAGTACTCCTGAATCCAAGGCCAGTGCTTTATCCACTGCGCCACCTAGCTGCCCCCTTTATTTTTTAATTAACTTTTTT
Source organism: Dromiciops gliroides (assembly GCF_019393635.1). Classification (NCBI taxonomy): domain Eukaryota; kingdom Metazoa; phylum Chordata; class Mammalia; order Microbiotheria; family Microbiotheriidae; genus Dromiciops; species Dromiciops gliroides. The sequence goes on along the minus strand of NC_057864.1, from coordinate 409,134,152 downwards.
GTTTAAAGCTTTGAGTTTCAAATTCTATCCCTCCCCTCCCCTCTCCCTAAGGCAGTAAACAAACAGATATATGTTATATATGTACAATTATGTAAAACATTTCCACATTTGTTATTTTGTATAAGAAGACTCAAATAAAAGAAAAAATGAAAGAAAGTAAAAAACAGCGTGCTTTAGTCTGTGTTCAATCAATATCAGTTTAATCTGGAGGCAGATAGCATGCTTCATCATTAGTCTTTTGGGACTGTCTTGGATCATTGTATTGCTGAAAATAGATAAGTCATTCACAGTTCTTCATTGAACAATATTGCTGTTATTGTGTACAGTGTTTTCCTGGTTCTGTTCACTTCACTAATCATAGGTTCATGTAATTCTTTCTAGGATTTTCTGAAATCATCCTGCTTGTCATTTCTTATAGCAAAATAATATTTCATTACAATCATCTACCACAGCTTATTTAGTCATTCCCCAATTAATGGGCATTTCCTCAATTTCCAATTCTTTGCTACCACAAAAAGAGTTGCTCCTTTTATCTTTTTTGAATTTCTTTGGGATATAAACCTAGCAGTGGTATTGCTGGATCAGAGGGTATGCGCAGTTTTCCACACAATTTTTCTTTAACAGCCAATCCTAGCAAAGTCATCCAAGTAAATGTATATGTTTGAGATAGCTGAGCTCACCAACCAGTCATGGAAGAGCAAAAGGAGCAAATGTAAAATAAATGAGAAGACTGAGTTTTCACAATTTGTTTGCAAAAGTTGAAATGTAAAGTATGGATAATATCCTTTTTTTAAAAAATCTCATAATATAATGTGGCACCATTTCCCCAAACTACTCATATTTTAAAATTTGTGTCTTTCGCTGATTTACAATCTCTTATTCTTAGATTCAACCCATCTGCAACGTTCAATAACCAGCTGTCACACTTTCCAGTCCGCTCATAATTCTCTGGCTGTAAGAAGCGCCCTTAGAAATGTTAACCACTCTGCTGAGTTGCCAAACACAAAAAGTGTCTCAAAAATTCATAGGGAAAATACCACAGACTAAAAAACTGGGAAAGTGTTCACAGTTTTCACAACAATTAGTGTCAGCATGTAGGTTCCTTGATAAAGTTTTTCTTCTCCTTTTGCATATTTTCTTTTATGATTTTTTTCTAAAGAAAAAAAAATTCCTCCATGCAAGTGACCAGATACCAATACAAAAAGACTTCAATATTTAAGGAGCTTGGTTATCTGGTTTCCTATTCCAGAACGTATTTTAAAAGCAAGAAACTAAAAGTGGATAGATGGAAAATCGTGAGACAAGAATGCTGATGATTTGTGGAAATAACATTTATTTTAAGTAAACTAGGTTGGTTTCTCCTTAAGGAAGCAAGGGGGCAATTTTTGGGATTTGGTTAAACTGGAGGGTTAAAACCGCCCAGCCTGTATGAAATCAAGGTTGTGGAAGTCAGAATTCCCAGTTCCCTATTTCCCATACCCATTTGACCTAGAGCTGTTGATTTTCTTTTGATTGCAAAGGCTTGTAGCATTTTATTTGACTCTAACCAGGACTTGCATCCTTTACAATATTATCATTACTAAAGTTGTTTTTATTGTCTATGAGGGTCTCACTGCATTCTAATCTTCAGAATCAAATCCTGGATTGACCTTAGGTAGACCTGGCTCAGAATCAAAGTCATCTAAAATTAATTTCCATATTAGCTGTGCTCCAGAAAAAAAAAGTCAGAAAAATAAAGAGAAAAAAAATACACTACAATCTGTACTCTAAGTCCATTAGTTCTCTCTTTGGAGGTAGATAGCATTATTTATCATGTGTCCTTTGGAATTAGGGCGGATCACTGTATTGATCAGTTACTAAGTCTTTCACAATTGATCATCTTTACAATATTGCTGTTACTGGGTACATTGTTCTAGTTCTGCTCATTTCACTTTGCATCAGTTCATATAAATCTTCCCAGGTTTTTCTGAAACTTTCCCCATCATCATTTCTTATAGCACAATAGTATTCCCTCACATTCAAATCCTGTAACTTGTTTAGACATTCCCCAATTGATGGGCAAACATCAGTTTCCATTTCTTTGTCATGACAAGAGCTACCATAAACATTGTTAAACATATGTGTCCTTTTCATTTTTCTTTGATCTTTTTTGGGTTATATACCTAGTAATAGTCTTGCTGGGTCAAAGGGTATACACAGTTTAATAGCCCTTTAGGCAACGTTCCAAATTATTTTCCAAAATGTTTCACACCACTAATAGTACAGTAGTTTGCCTATTTTCCCACATCCCCTTCAACTTTGATCATTTTCCTTTTCACAACAGAAAAGTTTAAAAGGAGTCACAGAGCTATGGTGTATAATATATCACAGTATGCTAATAAATATTCCTAAGAGCAAGCCTATTCATTCCTTTCCAGGATATATACCCTCCCAGATATTTCTCTATAATGGCAAAGAAGCCTTTCCAGTCTGGAAACTCACTTCAGCCCTGGAACTTCACACATTGGAAGTACCCCTTGCCCCTTTGGCTCTGCCTTCTGGTTGTATGGTTCCCCCCCAAAAAAACCTCCATTTTAAGGATGATACCTAGGCAGAGCTGTGCTGAAGTGAACTTATAACAAGTTAGTGAGGACAATATTTAAAATTTCGACGTATTTACACCTTGAAATATATTCCATATATTCTACTTCCAAACATGGAATAATGTTCAGTTCTGGATTTCACATTTTAGGAAAGCTATTAGCAAATTGGAATTTGTTCACCATGATGGTAGAAAGATTGAAAACCATATTATGAAGAAATTGGGGATGTTTAGCTGGGAAAAGGGAAAAATTAAGGGGAACAGTATACCTATACTGAAGGGCTGCCCTGTGGAGGAGAGTTTAATTTGTTCTGTTTGGCCTTAGAAGGAAGAAGTGGGTGAACATTCAAAGGAAGATTAAGACTACAGCAAGAAATAAATAACAACTTAAAGGGCTGCCTTGGAGAGAAAAGAGTTTCTTGTTACTGGATGCCCTCACTTGAGAACTGGGTGACTACTTTAGGGGGATATTATAGAGGACATTGTTTTTGTTGTTGTTGTTTGTTTTAGTTTTGCCGGGCAATGAGGGTTAAGTGACTTGCCCAGGTTCACACAGCTGGTGAATGTCAAGTGTCTGAGGTCGGATTTGAACTCAGGTATTCCTGAATCCAGGGCCGGTGCTTTATCCACTGTGCCACCTAACTGCCCCCATAGAGGACATTCTTGTCAGGTACAGATTAGACTACATGATCTCTGAGGTCTCTTTCCACTCTTTTTCTGTAATACCAGTACTACAGTTTGTCTACTACTGGTTTGATGCAATAGTTCTCAATTTAAAAAAAGTTTTATTGACCTTTTTTTTTTTTCACTGCATTATCATTTCCCAATGACACCTCCCACACCCTACCTATCTTCACATAGAATCCTCTCTTGTGATGAGGAAGTATAGCTAAGCAGAACTACTCAACACCTTTGCCCTGTCAGAAAATGCATGCTTGGCAACTGCCCCGTTAGGGCTACAGCCACAGCTACTGAAGAGCTAGAAAAGTTTTTGCCACAAAAGTCCTTGGCATTGTTGAGTAGTTCAATGTCAGAAAAGGATTTGATTTTACCATTGGAAGTGGCAATAAAGAAAAGGCATTACCATTTATTTTACTGCTGTACCCTAAGGAACATGGGACCTTGCCACCTGACTTGTAGGAACTTGTGGTTCTTCCCCAAATAGAAAGTAAGCTCTTTGAGAAAAAGAACTCTCTTACTTTTCTATTTGTTTCCCCAGCACTTAGCACAGTGTTTTGTATGTAGTAAAGTCTTTAATAAATGCTTCATTCATTTCACACCTGTAGTCTAGGGGGCACTCTTCATCAACAAACATTCTTTCATCTGGAACTACTTTGGCCAAAGAAAATATCTGGAGAATCTTTTAGCCTAGCTACTCCTACTCGTCACATTATTCATGCACATTTCATATCCTCTTTTTAGACTTTAAGCACCAAGGGAGCAGGGACTATGTTAAAACTTTTTGTCCCACCCAATCCCTAGAACAGCATTCCGCATACAGTGTTAAAGAATAATAATGCTTATTGAATTTAATTACAAGGAGAAAAATGATTAATCCTTATGACAGCCTCTTATTTATATTCCTTACAGGAATATGGGAAGGATCATCAGTTTCATCAGCATAGGAAACAATTGCAACTGGGGTATGAGTCACTATGTAAATGGTAGAGATTTAAATGAAACACACAGACATTCAGTGACTTGGCTGGGTCACAGACCAGTGTCAGAGGAAGAATATGAACCCAGATCCTCTGGTTTCCAATCTACAACTCTAATGCCTCAGATAATAGGATAATAGGTTTAGAGCTGGAGTGGATTTGAGAGGCCATTAGTCCAACTCCTTTGGTTTTTGCTATGAGAAAATTCAAGCCAAGGAAAGCTAAATGGCATTGCCAGGGTCACAGACCTGATATGCTCCCCTTTTGGTATAGTCCTCACGACAGGCAAATTGTCAATTAATAGTAACTAAAGTATAGACATTTTATTATAGTCATACAGGATAACTGTTACTAACTACCACTAGCTACTGCCACCACCACCATTATTCTTTTTCCTTCTCTTCTCCACTTCCTCCTCTAACAACAACAATTACTCCTCCTTCTACTAGTACATTCCTTTCATGATTTTATTTTTTCTTCAGGTTAAACATTTTTATTTACATTTTTCTGTACCAGTCTCTATCCCTCCTTCCCTCCCTCTCCTCCCCCCTTCCCAAGGCGGCAAACAATCCAATATGGGTTATACATTTATGATCATGCAAAACATCATCACATTTGTTACTTAATGAAAGAATGTGAAAAATACCATGCTTCAGTCTGTTCCATCAAAATCATTTCTTTTTCTGGGGGTAGATAGTATGTTTCATCAATGTTCTTTTGGGCTTGTATTGGATTATTAAAGATAATCCTGTAGAACACCAGTGGACCCTGTTCCTACTCCTCAAAATCTTGCTTCAAAAATATTCCAGGGGCAGCTAGGTGGCACAGTGGATAGAGTATCTGCCCTGGATTCAGAAGAACCTGAGTTTAAATCCAGCCTCAGACACTTGACACTTCCTAACTGTGTGACCCTGGGCAAGTCACTTAACCCCAATTGTCTCACCAAAAACAAACAAAAAAATTTGCCTGGCCTTCTTTATTGCCATTCAGGAAACACACAGATTTATTAGGTTCTTACTATGTGCTTGTACTGAGTTGAATACTGGGGATACATAGAAAGGAAAACAAACAAACAAAAAACCATGAAAGAGCTCACATTCTTTTTTAAAATTTTTTTAATATTTTATTTTTTTAAATCATGATAAGCCAACATATCAGCCACTCTGCTATGGCTTTGTTGTTGTTCAATTGTGTCCAACTCTTCATGACCCCATTTGGGGTTTTCTTGGTAAAGAAAAAGGAGTGGTTTGCCATGTCCTTATTCATTTTACAGATGAGGAACTGAGGCAAACAGAGTTAGGTGACTTGCCTAAGGTTACACACCTAGTAAACAGCTGAGGTCAGATTTGAACTAAAGAAGATGAGTCTTCCTGATTCCAAGCCCAATGCTCTATCCATTTTAACATTTAGTTGCCCTAGGAACTCACATTTTAATGGTAGAGGGGATACAAAGAACTATGTATGTATAATACATAAACAATATAAGTAGAAGGTAAACTCAGAGGGAGAAGGCACCAGCCCCTGAGGGGCCCGGAAAAGTATCTAGCAGAAGGTGAGACTTGAGTGGTCTTGAAAGAAGGTATGGAAGCCAAGAGTCAGAGAGGTGAGGAGGGAGTACATTCCAAGCACTGGGGACATCCATTGACAAAGTATAGAGTCTGGAGAAGGGGAATGGCAGAAAGGCAATATTTCTGTATCATAGTATATATAGAGGGGAGTAAAGTATAAGAAGACCAGAAATGTGGGAGGGAGCCAAGTTGTGAAGGGCTTTAATTCCACCACAGAGGGTTTTATATTGACCTGGAAGTTTACTGAGTAGGGGAAGTGACCTGATCAGACCTGTGACTTAGGAAGATCACTTTGGCAGCTGGGTGGATAGGGTGGATTGGAGCAGGGAAGAGATGATGCAAAGGGAATCAGCAGGACATTTTAAGCAGTTCAGTCTTGAGGTGATAAGGACCTGTACCAAGATGGCAGCAGGGTCACAGGAGAGAAGAGGATGTGTAAGAGCCAAATTGTGAAGGGAGAATTGACAAGATTTGGCAATAGCTTGGATATGGGAGATGAGAGTGTGAGGAGATGAGGATAACACCTAGGTTATAAGCCTAGTGACTGAGAAGATGGTGGTAACTTGGACAGTAATAGAGAATTTGGGGAGATGGAAGGATTTGGGGTGGGGGAGGTATTGTTTCTGTTTTGGACATGTTGAATTTGAGATGCCTTATAGACATTCAAGATGTCCAAAAGTCAGTTGATAATGAAACTGGAGCTTAGGATATTAGGGTTGGATATACAGAGTTAGAAATCATCTGCTTTGAGATTATAACTGAACACATGGGAGATGATGAGATCACCAAGTGAGATAGGAATAGAGGAAAGAGAAGAAAGTCCATGACAGTGTGTGTGTGTGTGTGTGTGTGTGTGTGTGTGTGTGTGTGTGAGAGAGAGAGAGAGAGAGGGAGAGACTGACTTGGATGAAGAGTTAGCAGAAGGAGCTAAGAAGGTAAGAAGGAGTGGTCAGAAAGGAACTAGGAGAACCAGTGTCAGGAAAAGCTAGAGGGGAGAAAGTATTGAGGAAAAGATGATTAAGTGTCAAAGGTCTAGAAGGTTGAGGATTGAGAAAAGGTCATCATATTTGGCAATCAAGAGTTCGTGTGGTGGTAGGTTGGAGCCCTACTGCAGATAATTTAGAAGCCTGTGAAGTATGGAAATGAAACAGTATAAACACAGCTTTCTCTATCTCCCTTTCTAGCACAGAGTCCAATGCCTGGCACACAGTTGGTGTTAATAAGTGTTTGTTGACTGATTCTTTTCCTCAGTTTGACCAGCTACAAAGCTGAGTTTGCAATATTACTTCTTTTTCAGTAAATAAACATATTCAACATTTGTTAAATCTCTACTATTATGGAGGCCCAGGGGATACCAAGACAAAACAATAACAATAAATCAAAGCAGTTCTTGTCCTTCAGAAGAGCTTATATTTATTGAAAGAATACACCATGTTCACAGGTATGGAAATAAAAAAATATGTAGATGCTCGATTCCTCCCTCCCTTGCTCTTTTTTTTGGGGGTGGGGCGGGTGAGGCAATTGGGGTTAAATGACTTGCCCAGGGTCACACAGCTAGTAGGTGTCAAGTGTCTGAGGTCGAATTTGAACTCAGGTCTTCCTGAATCCAGGACCAGTGCTTTATCCACTGCGCCACCTAGCTGCCCCTCCTTCCCTTGCTCTTACTTGTTCCCGCCATTAACAGATTCTATGTAAGGTGTAGAAATTGGCAAAGTGTGTTGAAAAGAGTTCACAGCCAAGTTAGTAAATATGCACTCTGCAGATATATCCCTGTTCCTAGACAGAGATTTGCCATTCCTCACTGCCCCCCCCCCCCCCCCCCCCCCCGTCCTCCCCCATACTTCAGTAGTCTCCAACAGGCAGGAAACACTTTCTCTCTTTTTCTTTTCTCTCACTCACTTCTCACTCACTTTCCCCCCTTTCTGGTCAGGCAGCATTGATCGAGTCCTCTGTGTTCATAGCTCTGCTCCTACTGCTCCCCTTTAAAGCCTCTGAAAAAGAAGCCAGTGCCACAGGCAACCAGCTCAGATTCCATCTCCCGTGTCTGGTTTCCCCCAACCCCATTCCCTGTGCCTCTGAAGCCACTTGTCTACTAGGACTATGTACCACCATTCATTTCCCCTGGAGCATTTTGCTCTACCTTTGGAAAAGCCGGCTTTTCTAGAACTCCCGCCCCCGCGCCGTCCCCCACCCCATCTGCCCAACTCACTGCGCAACCCACCCCCTTGTTAACTCCTAGGCGAGCAGTGGAAACGGGAGGCAACGGTGGTCTACAATCCACTAGCTTTTGAACCCCAATGCTCCAACCGTCGCTCCCAGCCCTGGTGTCAGTTGCTGTTGGCTAAGTTTTTGGCCATTAAACACCAAAGATGCTTTCATTGCCGGGGTGGGGGTGGGGTGGGGTGTGTGTGTGGTGCAGACTAGTTGTCTTCCAGCCCCCTTCTCTTTTCTTTCCCAGTCTGTTTACCCAGTCCTACCCCTCTTTCAAGCTTTCCTCTCTTCAGAACGCCCAGGGGTAACGCAGATTCCCCCAGAAGGGCCATTAAGGGGCAATTCTCCCCCCCCCCCCCACCTTCCCAAAGCAAAAGGCTGAGCTTGGGGAAATTCTCCAGGTTTAGGAAGAAATTGCCCCGGGCTCTTCAGAGACCTTCCTCAGCCAAGGGCTGCAGACCAGCCAGTGTCTATGGTGCAAACCTAGATTGCTGCTTCCTTCCGGGGAAGGAGCCAGAAATCCTTCAGCCTGTGCCCCTATGAATGGAGAGAAGCAAGCGAGGAAAACAGTGGCTGTGGTTTTGACATCTTTCTCGAGCCAAGCAGGATATGCTGATAAAAAAAAAAAAAAATGAGACAGGGGTTTGCAGGGGGCGGTCTGTTTCATTGAGAAAGTGTGTCTGTAGGTTGTACTGTATAATCAATTCTCAAGGTCCATGAATATACAGGCAGATTAACATGCTCTCCCCCCCCCCCAGCTCATCGCTTCGTGTAGTTCCTCTCCTCCCTTTCCCCTATGCTACTTTGAGGGATTTTTAAAAATTACTTTTTTTTTTTAATTTGCGGGGGCGCAGTGGAAGGTGAGGGGGTGGAGAATCATCTCAGCTTGAGCAGCCTCCAGCTAAAGGTTCAGACTGCTTACGTCGGAGCTCCCCTTATCATTTCAATGAATGGCAACTGCAGCCTTGGTACTGTTATAGCGATGAAGCTACAGACGTCATTGCCTCCTGTTGGACGCGAGATGTGTCCAAGCATCATCTCCCTGCTTAAAGGAAAACTCTCTAACTTCCAGGCAGCCAGCAAGAGAGTCTTTTCGGAGAACACATGCACCCCCCAAATATTTAGCACACACATACACACGCACACAGAGAAAGATGCAGATTCTATATATAGTTTTGTGTGAATTTAAAGTTACTGTCGTTGGGAGGATGAATTGAAATTTTCTGATCATCAACGGGGTGTCTGCACTGCTTTATTAAATGCATCCAAGAAGGAAAAGAGAGAAGATTCAATCATTAAGCATCCTCTTTAGGGTTTCCTCCCTCCCACCTTTGAAGGATGATCGGCGTGGAAACCTACTTTAAAACCTGGAAGATGCCTTCTGAATGAATGGAACAGCTCGGCGGACTCTTGGAAGGAAAGATTCTAAACTTGGGCCACTTGGTCTCCTTTTTGCAACATGTCTTGTCCACTTGCTCTATCGAACAGAAGACCCGATTCGCCTCTTTCTCGTAATCTCTTTTTAATCCTTCCCTCTCTTTTTTATTTAAGAACTTGATTTGAAGCAGGAAACAGAAATGAGCTTTGGCACACTTTGGCGGGTAAGTTGCTCGCTCTTTTTCTATCTCCCATAAATTCAGAAGAGGTTTTTAGAACTTGGTGCAAGCCTCTTTCTTGATATATTTATTCTCCTTCCTCACCCCAGCCCCAATGTATAGAGGGGACAGAAAGGGTCTGGGGGTGGGGGGAGGAGCAAGACCGTAGTGGCAGGACCTCAAGGAGTTGGGAGAGGTTGGGAAGAAGGGAGAAGGGATGTGGAGAAAGAACCATAGTTTATCAAAACAGGACTGGACGCAAAGGGTTACAGAGAGGAAAGGAGAGGGAAAGACTGAGGGAGGGGGAGAGAGGGAAGGAGAGAGGGAGGAGGGAAGAGGGAAAGAGAGGGAGGGGCAGAAAGGGAAGGAGAGGAGGAGGGAGGGGAGAGGAGGAGGGAGGGGAGAGGAGGAGGGAGAGGAGAGAGGGAGGGGCAGAAAGGGAAGGAGAGAGAGAGAGAGAGAGGAGGGGAGAGGGAGGGGAGAGAGGGAGAAGACAGGGAGGGGGAAGAGAAGACAGAGGGAGGGGAGAGATGGACAGAGAGAGAAGAAAGAGGGTAGGGAGGAAAGGGAAGGAGAGAGAAAGAAGAGGGTAGGAAAGAAAGGGAAGGAAAGAGGAACTCAGAAAGATAAAGAGAGAAAAAAGAGGGAGAGACAGAGAGACAAAGAATAGACAGAGTGCATAGACAGACTAACTGACTGCAGCGGCACTGACTTTGCACAACAGAGGAGTTTGCAAGCTGTGAGTTACACGTGAATATTACCAGCCAGCTGCAAACCGCAGCGTCTGTAATGCTAGTCCCGCAGGTGCCTCCTGGGGCGGTCAAGAGAAACTGCTAGTGTGTATCATACCCCCCTCCCCCAGTCCCCTGCCTTCCTCCACTTTCCTCCTCCTTCACTTCTGAATGGGTTCAAGAATATCTTCCCTTTCCCATCATTAGGCCTCTTGGCTGCCCCATCCTCTACTTACCTGCCCCATCCTTCACTTAGCTGTCCTTTTCCAATATTTTGCAAGAGATCATTTGATGTCTTCGGGGAGGAGGGAGTTCAGAGTCCTTAGCACCTAAAGGCATTTGCTCTTTTCTTTCCCATAAATTTACTCCCCTTGCCCCCTCCCATCCTATTTTGTCTTCATTTCATTGAAAATAGCTCCCTCCCCCCCACACACACATACACTCATACACCCTTTCACCTACAACAGGAGGAATTATCCGTAATATAACACACCCCCTCCCAGCAAGATACCCGATACCACCTCACCCTTCCCCAGTAGAACCAAAAGATGTCCAAAGATCCTGTTCTGTTTCATTACCCCTCCCCTCTCTGTACACAGTGAGAGAGTGAGAGAGAGACAGAGAGAGAGGAGAGGAGAGGAAAGGAGAGGGGAGAGAGGGAGAGAGAGGGAGAGGGGGGGGGGAGAGAGAGAGAGAGAGAGAGAGAGAGAGAGAGAGAGAGAGAGAGAGAGAGAGAGAGAGAGAGATTGAGAGCGCAAACAACCCCCTAGACGTGGGGCTGAATTGATGGAATTGTGATTGTAGGATTTCTCCACTTAGTCCCTGCCTCCTCTTTGCTCTCCAGCCACTCCAAAGTCTCTTCCCCTCTTTAAGCAGCAATTTCTTTCAATCTCCCTCTTTCTCATTTCACCCCACCCCTTCCGTCTTTCTCTCTCTCCCCCTCCACATAACCCCCTCGTTCACTCTTCTCTCAGAGTGGGGGAGGGGTAGGGGGAAAGAAACCCAAACTCCCAGCACCGGCCAGAGATGTCGAAGAAACGCAAAACCTTGGAGGGTGGTGGTGGTGGTGGAGGAGGATCCCCGCTCCCATCCGAGGAACCTACAGCCTTGTTTGGGGGCAGCAGCGAGGAGCAAGGTAGGGAGGAGTGAAGGGGGATGGGGGAGGAGAAAAAAAAAGAAAAAGAAAGGGGAGCCAAAGCAAAAAGGAAACGTTTTGGAGTTGAAGGGTCCTAGTACAGGAATGTATCAACTTGTCTTCCTCTTTATCTCCTTGGGTCAATAGAACTCAAGTTGACTTTTTTGGGAGAAGGGAAGATGGTTTAAAATTTGTCCTCAGTAAATTGGGCTTGGACTGAAGGGATTGAGGGAAGATGTTGGAAGTACAGATCTGCATTATATGAACTTTAGGCTCTCTATTGGGGGTGGGGGGAAGAGAGGGATTGGGCAAGGTGGTTAGAAGAGGCTGAAAGGTATTGATAATGGCCAGTTGTTGATCAGGGCAAATAGTGATTAGTCTCAAATCATTCCCCTGCTTCCATTTACTAGTTGTCAGTTACATTGGTGTGGACAAATTGTCTTCTTTATTGATTTGCAAGCAATGTTAATCTCTGTATGCAGGACAGCTGTGCTTGGATGGTGGGGGATGATGATACCTGCATAATGACTGCCGTGTTTAAGGGAGTAGGCAATGACATGGAGTTCCCAGATGCACCCCCCCACACCCATTTCTAAGATGCTCCAAATTACGTCATACAGAAGCTTAAACCCTGCCCTTATAGCACACTCACTTTGCATCTGATAGAAGTTAGTGGTTTGTTTTTCAGCAGCTATAGGGTTTTGCTCTAATTTTCAAGAGGAGATGGGTGGTGACAGCTGTTGGGTGTCTCTTTTTTTTTTCCTTAATAATGTCAATGCAAAAATAAAGCTGGTGCACAATTGCCTATGAAAACAGAAATGTTACTTAGATAGCTGGTTTTCAGGCAGAAGAGGCCCAGTAACTGCTTCTTATTTCCCTCTGATCATTCCGAATTCAGTTAAAAGTAGGCCCAGATGAATCAAGTCAAGCTATTGTGGGGCTGTAGTTAAAATGCAGAGAAAAGAGAACTAAGTACAAATATCTATTTGTTAGGGCTATGGAAATTGAAGTAATGGGACTCTAGGATCAAGTAGGAAGAACATTTACTTAATGTTTCTTCCCTTTCAGAAATATAGCCTTTTGTTCATTTTTAGCTAGTAAAAAAAACTGAGCATAGAACCAGGTAGGGATAGATAGCAGTGTATTCTCCACTATGAAGTCAATGATCCTTATTTTCTGCCACCATCAGAACCGTCAATGTCACCAAAGTTTCCCAAAAGTAAAAAAAAAAAGTTGTGAACTTTAGTCTCTACTAGAATCTTTTGTATGGGATGTATGCATTTAAAAACAAATTCATTTGTTTTTAGATGTCTTCATGCTATTTGGTTTGACTTTATTAGGCAGAAATCATCTTGATGCCATCCCACTAAAGAGAATGATGGGTTATTGTTTTGAATTCTTTTCGGGTGTTATTTTTTTTAAAGTCCATTCAGTCATTAATCTTTACTACTTAAGGCACATCCATTTGGGACATTTTAAGGATGGACAAATTACTTTGTCTAGCTGTTTGTTTTATTTGGAGAGGATGATATTTTGCTCTGCCTGGAGAAGTTTTCTCATTTTTATCAAGACTGGTCATGGGACCATGTTTGACCTGAGAGTTGGTTCGCAAGGCTGAATACCATTATTTTCCCTTTAATCGTATTTACCAATAATGTCAATGGAAGAAGACTGGCAATTATGAAAAAAAGAGGAGGAGGGGAATATCTTTCATTTCACATGAATGGCTTCAGCATGGTTATGTCTTTTAGAAAAGCAAGAATAGTATCTTTATTAAGCAGTTTTGTTCTTGTAGAAATGTATAGCAAGAGAGTCAATAGAGGTTTGGCAAAGCAGGGTATGGAGGAATATCCTCTCAGCAACAAATAAGTGCATGATTCCTTGCCATAACCTCCACACTGGAAATCTTTTATAAATCAGAAATGTTAGAATTTGTATCTACATCCATGCTTATACTTTCTCTTAGGCACTATTTTGACTAAAAAATAGTCAGAGGCAAAAGCTCTTTCTTCATTTGGGAGATTGAATAAATTGTTAGGTGACTTTAATTTTATTTTCTCCTTTTTATCTGACAAATACAAATGCTGATGGATAATTATATTGCCTGTAAGTACATGCCTAACTGCATTAACCATTAAGGGATTTGTGTGCGCATCGTATTGTAATTTTATATTGGATATATTTTTGTTGTGAATTGTTTGATGTAGTGTAATTGACATGGTAGACGTGTGGGCATAAATAACTTCTACTATATCCACTCATGGAGAAAAGAAGTGGACAGAGTACGGTACGACATTTAACATTAGAAAAGGTCTTTAGCTCATGTAACTTTTTTTTTTTTAATGATTCAACTTACCCCCTTTTCTCCCCCAGCTTCAATATGACTTTTTATTTATATGACATTATAAGGACTTATTTGAGAAGAGCAGCAGTTCAAGTTGCTAAAGAGTCATAAAGACCCTGAATGCCAAAGATCTTCCAGTGGGAGCTAATAAAGTGACTTTTTGGTGTAAAAAGGTTGGAAACCACAGGCTCTTGTTTAAATTCTACTATGGCAGGTCAATTTCTAGCATTTCTTTCATTAGGGAAACTGATAAGCAAATTTCATTGAATATATACAGTGATTTTGAGGTAATCTTCCAACAGTTTGCCTGGTTCAGATTCTGAATTGATCCACGAACATGTATGCAGGTAGAAGTATATATAGCTATCCTCTTGTTCTGGTTATGCTTTGGTAACCCTTTTTGTTAGTGGCTTGTGTGCATACAGGAGAGTTTCTACAAGGAGGAAGGGGGATATGTGAGTGGATCACTGTGAATATAAATATAAACTTATAGGTCATTCTTCTATTATCTGTCTATGGCATATTCTAGATAATTAAATGTCATTTTTCTGCCTGAAAGTTTGTTGGGATCTCCATTGGAGGACTTGGATAATTGTGTGTGTGTGTGTATTTTCCTGTTTGTGCACAATAGAGCCAGGATTTTTTCTTAATGTGAGCTCTCCATCCTTGTTTCAGATGACTCTCTTGTTTAAAATGGGTGGAGACCATATGCAGATGGGTCGACTTTGGAGGAAAAGGAGAAAATTTATACAGATTTTTTCCCCCTGCAACTGGTTGGGAAAACTTGGTGCAAAAAATGGGTGTTGGCCATAACTTTGTTTTGCTTTGTGTCTTATTGTTCTTTATTACTCCGAAGCTAAATCAAACCTTGGATAATAGGACAGAATCTGTAATATGTGGGGAAGATGAACATGTCAATGAGTGTTCAAAGGGAAGCAGCCTGGAGGAGGTACTATAAAAAGATATTTACTCATCTTTTGTTGTTTTTTGGAAGTAGAAAGGCATCCCTCCCCCTATTTCGTATCCCTTTTTATTTTTTCCTCCAGAAATTAAATTTATGAAAATTCCTAGTTACTCCAAGGTTAGATAATAACATTGAACTGTACCATGTGAAGTCTTTCTTAGCAAGAGCCCCTTCCTTTCCTTCCAACTTTTATTTTCTCTCAAATTGCTCAAATTTGGTTGTACAACCATCATCAATAGTCCCCCCCCCCCAACCCCTTTAAGATCATTGTCCATGAGAGAATCTTTCAGTAGTTTTACTTCCTGGGTTCATATCATGTATTTTAAAACTAAAATAAACTTTGTCAATTTTCACGGGATCATATAAGCTGGTCTGTTTTCCTGGTTTCTGTGCTCCCTTAGAACTATTACAGCGACATGTCCTGTGGAAGCAGGGAAGTTTTGAGACCCATGGAACTTTAGAAAGAACCCAGGGCTAGGAAACAGAAGAATAAAGCTTAAGTATTGACCCCTGAGCTCACTAGCTGGAAAACCTTGAGCAAGCCTCTCAGCCTCTTTTTCCTCATCAGTAAAACAGGGATAATAATTTCATCCCCTCACTAGGTGGATGTGATAATAAAATGCAATAACATGTGAAACTTTTTGTTGTAGCAAAGACATGGAAACAAAGCAAATGCCATGGACCGGGGCATTGCTAAACATGCTGTGGTACATGAAAGTAATAGAATATTGCTGGGCAGTAAGAAATGATGAATATGATGAATACAGAGAAGCATCGGAAGACATATCAACTGATGAAAAGTCAGCAGAGAGAAAAACAGAACAATGCAATGACTACACAAATATAAATGGAAAGAAAAAGAATAATAAAACAGCTGAAACTGAATGCTGTGAAATGATAACAACAAAGCTTGATCCTAAAGGAAAAAATGAAGAATATACCTTCCTTTCTTCTTTGAGGAGGTCAAAGGGATGAAACATTGTTTAAAATCATACTTGGTTGATATTTTGCTAAACTATGCTTTTTTGCTTTTTTATTCTTTGTCATAGGAAATGGCTCTCTGGGAGAGCAGGGAAGGGTCTATTTGGAAACTTAGATGACATAAAAACGAAAATTGTCAATGAGAAATTCTGTCTGTGAAATCATTTAAATAACTATAAAGCCTTATACAAGTATATGATACTATTAGTAGCAACATGTTTAAACTATAGGTGACTTTGTATTTCTGAATCACTTAATGAAGGGAATGTCTGAATTTTTACAACTGCACCTTCTTGGTGTTCACAGGATACTGCACATATAAAATAGCTGTCTACATAACACTACAAAAATAACTTGAAATGTAAACAACTGACTGATTATATCATTTATATGACCCCTAACAATCAATTGACCAGGTGTCTTATAATTATTTAATAATCTGTGGTCCTTTTTTTTCCGTGGCTGGACAATGTGATGTTGGACTACATAATCTCCAAGGTCATGTCCTGCTCTTGAACTTGTCACCTAAAGTAAAAATGGTAATGTAAATATCATCATTTTTCTAGCATTATGCAAATTAAAAATCTATTTCCAAGACAAAAAGCACCTGCAAGCTGAGAACTACCCCGACATAGCAGCAAAATGTAGACTTTTTTGGGTGGGGCAATGAGGGTTAAGTGATTTGCCCAGGGTCACATAGCTAGTGAATGCCAAGCGTCTGAGGCCGAATTTGAACTCAGTTCTTCCTGAATCTAGGGCCGGTACTTTATCCACTGTAACACCTAGTTGCCCGCAGAATGTAGACTTTTAACAAAAGTATTTACCCCTCTATTTCTTCCTATCCTCTCTTCTCATCTTTTCAGACCACTTCTCTGGAATAAAGAAAGAACTCTTTAGCCAAAGGAGAAGGTATCTACATTTCTCATTAAATTTAAGAGAGAGAGAAAAAAATAAAGTAGAAACTTATCACAGTTCATTCTACTTTTCCTTTGTTTACTGCAGATTAAGGACTTTAGAATTTAAACAGCTACTTTGTGGAGTTTTCCTTCCAAAGTTTCCGGTGAATAATGATTTTGGAATTATTCATATCACCCTGTTTTAGCGCAGTTGTCACAATTATAAGCTTCTAGTTTTGCTGAAAAGTTAGAGGAAGAATTATTTGGTGACAGAAGAAAGCTCTCAGTCTCAGATTGTTTCAAAAGAGAATGCCAAGGGGCAGCTAGGTGCTATGGTGGGTAGAGCACCGGCCCTGGATTCAGGAGGACCTGAGTTCAAATCCACCCTCAGACACTTAACACTTACTAGATGTGTGACCCTGGGCAAGTCACTTAACCCCAATTGCCTCAGCAAAACAAAACAAAAACAAAAAAAAAACACCAAACAAAACAAAACAAAATTCTGACTGAAGAAATTCAGCAAAAATGTAAATATTATAAGTATTATTTCCCAAATTTTTAGATTATATATTTTCCAATGCCTGCTAATATTTTATGTACAGATTTGCTATCATCATTATTTTCAGATTATTGATTTCTAGAAGATTTGTAGGTGTTCAAGTACTTAACTCAGTATCTTGTATATAAGGAAACTTGACATAATGATCATAGTAATTCCAGGTGATCAAGTGAATAGAGATAAAAATCAACTTTCATATTAAACTGTGTGAAATGAAGGAAGTTAGAGCAAACTGATAGCTTTGTGACATTAGCCAAGTCACTTGACTTCTCTAAGACTCAGTTTATTCATTGGTAAAATGAGAGTTGAAAAATAAATCTTGGGTGTCCTATACAATACCAATATGCAGGGATTGTGTGACAATGGGCATACAGATAGATGAGTTGGGTGACACAATAGAGTTCTAGACCTACAATCAGTTCAAGAGCCCAATTCTGGCTTCAGAAGCTTACTAGCTATGTGATCTTTGGGCAAGTCATTTTACCTCTGCAGAATTCAGTTTCTTCATCTGTAAAATGGGGTTTGTTGTAAGGACAAAATGAGATAATATTTGTAAGGTACTTTTAAACTTTAAAGTACAATGTAAATATTAGCCATTATTGATGAATTATTAATAACAATATTAATAATAATAAGGATTAATTGAGGAAATTGGCAAACTGGGAGTTTGCTATACTTAATTGCTGCTTCACCACTTCAAAAACAAGTGCAGATTTATTTTCTTAAAATTTCTAAAAGTGTAACAAGATTGTTTCAAATACAATAGGACTGGTTTAATTTTTCAACAGCCTTTAGAATTTGCAGAGATTTCATGTTTTCTAACAACTTGTTCTATAGTTATGAAGTAATGGATCTGAACTGAAAGGAAACTAATATGACTGTGGAAAGGAATTTTATTTTCTTTCTTTTTTTCCCTTTTCTTTCTTTTTCTTTTTTGCAGGGCAGTAAGTGTTGTGTCTTGCCCAGGGTCACACAGCTAGTGAGTGTCAAATGTCTGAGGTCGGATTGGAACTTAGGTGCCCCTGAATTCAGGGCCAGTGCTTTATCCACTGCACCACCTAGCTGCCCCCCCTTTTCTTTTCTTTTTCTTTTTCTTTTTTTTTTTGTGGAAAGGAATATTCAAATATTCCCTTCATATCTGAACGTTATTTGATGTTTCCTGAAACAGAAGTAGAAAAATATTCATTAAAGTGATAATGTCAATTGCTAAAACATATGAAATGCTGATGTAGATTAATGTCTACAATAGGAAGAACATTTAGTAAAATTATTTGGTATTTTCTCTATAGCTAGAATAACCAGTCTAATCATAAGTTTTGTTTTGCTTTGTTTTAAATGAAGATCCTAAGAGGCAGCGTGGTATAGTGGAAAGATAGTGAATTTGGAATTCTTAGGCCCCTCCATCCCAGAGTGACCACCTCCTTACTAGCTGGACACAAATAACTTAAAGTCTCTGAGCCGCAGTTTCTTTATTTGACAAGTGAGAATGATAGATATTCTATGAACTTCATAGGATTGTTGTGAATATGTGCATGACCCTGATTTACAAACTGTAAACATAAATATTGTCATCTTCTATTGAAGCTACTAGGACTTGTTAATAAATGTATTCCACTTTTCATAACCACACTCAAAGTTCATACAGTTTATAATTAGAGAGTCCAACTGGACCAGGACCAATCAATATTATGGAAAGAACCATGACTTAGAATTGAGAAGACATGATTGAACCCCAGTTCATCTATTAATTGATGTGTGTCTTTAGGCTAATCACCTAATTCTTCTGAAACCTAATTTCCTCTTCTTTAAAACAGATCTGATAATACCTTCTTTATTAACATCATAGGATTGTTGTGATGATGAAATGAGATAATATATGGAAGTATTTTGTGAATTGTAAAGTGTGATGCTTATGTGAGGAATTATTGTTATTTGACATGTTCAGTTGTTTTTCAGCCATGTCTGCTCTTTGTGACCCTCTTTGAAGTTTTCTTGGCAAAGATAATAAAGTGGTTTGCCATTTTCTTCTCCCAGCTCATTTTACAGATGAGGAAACTGAGGTGAACAAGTTTAAGTGCCTAAGATCACACAGCTAGTGTCTCAGGCCAGATTTGAATTCAGGTGTTTCTGGCTTCAAGTCCAGCATTTTTTTTCACTGTACCACTTAGCTGTCCATGTTTTAACACAGTGGCAACTAAAGTCAGAGAATAGTGTATAGTGTCCCGTAGTCTTGGTCCAAGCTGTAGCAGCTTAAAACTGCACCAAGACTTTTTAGATATCCTGCATTATTCCAACAAAAGGTTATCCTTCACATTAGAGGTCTCAACAAAACCACATTTCTGATTCATGAAAGTTTCTATGCCCATTCATTTGATGGGGAGAAGTAGTAAGACTTATCAAAATTAGGAAGGTTGTGTTCTTCCTTCCTCAGCCTTGTAAATGTTAACTCTTCTACTTCTAAGATGGACATGATAATGGTAAAATGTTTATCTCATAAGGATGTTGTAAGAATGAACTGTCCCATGAGAATAAATGTGTAATATAATTATGTTCTATATGTATAGACACATATCTCTTAATTTAATCTTTTATTTTCCCCCAATTACACGTATAAACAATCTTAACATTCTTTTTTTTAACATTTTGAGTTCAAAATTTTCTCCCTCCCTCCTCTCCTCCCCTCATTAAGAAGGCAAGTAATTTAACATCACATATATATTTATTCAGGAACACACACACACACTCCTTTCAGAAAGTACTATATACATTTTTGAGTAATTGAGTTATTTTTTCCTTTTGCTGCTTTGAAATCCAATTAAACAACGTAGCAGTCAATGACTCCAAGATTTTGAAAAGGACCTAATTTCACCTTGTATCATAGTATATGCATTTTGCATAATTTCTAATAGATAATAAGCTGCTAGTGAAAAGGAACTACATAATGTTTTCATATTTGTATCCTAAATGCCTAGTACAGTGTTGTTAACTAGTAGGCATTTTTAAAATGAGTTATTTAATTAATGTTATTTCATTGGTGTAGGAAATTCCTGGTTAGGAAATGCTCTTTTCCAGTGCAACTGCTCTATAACGAATAGTCTTAGAGACGCTAAATTCAGTAAACATTTATTAAGTGGCTACTATGTGCCAGGCACTGTGTTCTCACAGTACAAAAAAGAGAGTTCCTCCCCTCAAGGAATTTTAAAGAGTCATATTATATCCATTATGTGTTATAGGTGAAACTTCAGCTGGGTCTTTCTGGTTCTAAAGACAGCTCTTCTCAATAGGCACTTAAACATTTGCTCAACTGAGTTATTGAATAGTAAGGGCAATGTAAGTTTGCACCATATTGCAACACATTGACCATAGAGTCAGAATCTACTCTAGACCTTCGAGACTTCGCGGATCTTAAGATCCCAGGAATATAGATTTAAAAATGGAAGGGACCCCCGTCTCTTCATTTTATGGATGAGAAAACTGAGGCTAAGTTAAGTGACTTACTCAAGGTCTCACATGTGATAAGCATCAGAAGTAGAATTTGAACTCAGCCAGGGTCTTTTTCCCTCAACTCCTCTCATATAAATGAGAAAATTTCTAAGTTTCCCTCTTAAATAAATAAGGAGTACTTCTTTAATAGATTGTAGAAGCAGCCCAGGAGTTCTGTGGAGACTACAGGGTTAAAACAGATGGCCTGCCTGCCTCTTTCCTCTATGCAACCAGTATTTTTTAAAATGAAAATCCCTAAGCTATTTTAATGAATCTATTGGGCAAAAAAGGTATAGCAACCTCCAAAGAACGATCTCAATGAAAATAATGATGATGCTTCCCCATCCATTTGGATACAATTGTATTCTCCCATCCTTGTAATAAGTGATGGCAAAGTGTTTTTTTTTTACTCATTAATGATTGACATTTTCGGAAGTCTGTAAACAGAGGCTGCCCTTCAAAAAACTTGGGATAGAGCAGTAGAACACTTCATTTGTTGTCTGAGCTTTCCTTCATTCCACGTTTCTCCCGCTGCATCACCCCCAGTTATGAAGGGGTCTGCATCTGTAACACAAATGGCTGCTTTTGGCAGAAGACACCGACACTGGAAAAACCATGGAACTCCGATTGAGCAAACTTGAGTCTGAGTCCTAGCTCTTGGGCAAGTCATCCAAGTCTTCAGATTCTCTTTCCTTATCTGTACTTAGGGTTTTGTCTATATAATGATGGCTTTGAACTTGATGTTCTCTCAGGTTGCTTCTACCTTGAACATTCCATGAATATACTGTTGTTCCATTTGATTAATTTGTGTGATGCCACACAAATAACCCTGGAGAATAGGCCAAAATTAAACACCAAGGAATAATGTATTCATGCTTATTTCCCCCCCTAGATTTTAGGAGAGAGCTCTACACCAGAATTCTCAGATTATTCTGCCTGTTTATTCTAATGGTGAAAAAGAAGGAAGAATATTATAGAAATAAAACCAAACTCATTTGCTATTTATGGGAAGAGGTGGTAAGATCTACATTAAAGATCAATCTATATCATGCTCTTCCTGGCATATAATTGGTGCAACCATGTTTCTATGCTCTGATATAATGTAAAAACATGGACTGATGGTCAGGTTTTCTAGGTACGTGTTAGCGGACTACAACACATAACACATGGAGGGAAGCAATATAAGAAATATTATCACAGAAATGTATGATGGTACAAAAAAGAAGAAAGATAGGTTGGTCATGTAGTCACAATTCACATACTCCATTGGAATCCATGTGATGTAAAAAGGATGATCAAAAGACTCCCAGAACACTGGTGGATTCCTTGTGATAGATTTTCAGGAACAAAGAGTTTGCACAGGATGGGCAGTTAAGGATGGTTTGTGATCTGCATCCTTGTAGAAGGTAATCATATTGGCAAGATCATAAATGCTTTCAGTTTTGTTTTTGTTGTTATTTTATTTTGTTTTGTTTTGCAGGGCAGTGAGGGTTAAGTGACTTGCCCAAGGTCACGTAGCTAGTAAATGTCAAATGTCTGAGGCCAGATTTGAACTCAGGTCTTCCTGAATCCAGGGCTGGTGCTTTATCCACTGCCTCACCTAACTGCCCACTTCAGTTTTGAAGATAAGAAGCATGGGCATAGCTTCTGTTTGTGCTTTGTAGATGAAGAATAATTTAAGAATAAAATTATTCTGTTCATGAAATTACTGCCTCATTGGGTAATGAACTTATAGGTGTACATCCCTTCCCATGTCAAAAGAAATTGTAGATGTGGTAGGGCTTCTTTTGGGGGGGGGTAAAATTACCACTGTATGTCTTAAGACATTGTTTTCCAGAAAGCATCTATTTACAGTGTGCATTTCATAATTGACAGGTGCAATGTATTTTGCCATGAGCACCCAGCTATTGATGCATCAGTATAGCTTAATTAATTAAATGGATTCATTTGGTTTTACTAAGCAGAAGCAGAGTCTACTATTGATCTCCCTTTCTTCTGAATTTAAGGCCTATATAACACACTTGAAATTTTAATTATTGATACTTGTGCTGTTTTCTAATTATTTCATCTGTTCGTTTGTCTTTGTATAGCTAGATTTTAAACTCCTTGAGGGCAGGGACCTTGGCACACTCTTTCTAATATCCAACAGATTTTCCACAAGTATTTATTGAGTGTTAGACACTGGGGTTGCAAAGATGAGCAATAATACCATCCCTGGCCTCAAAGATCCTACAGTAAGGGGTGGCTAGGTAGCACAGTGGATAGAGCACCGGCCCTGGAGTCAGGAGGACCTGAGTTCAAATCTGGACTCAGACACTTAACACTTACTAGTTGTGTGACCCTGGGCAAGTCACTTAACCCCAATTGCCTCACTAAAAAAAAAAGATACTACAGTAAGTGTTGGTGGAGGTTCATAATATTTACATGCAAATAATTATGGTATAAAAATGTCATGAGGCCAAAAGAGAGCCCAAAACAGAGTACAATGAGAAATTCGAGGAGTGTACTACTTCCCCCATGCTTTTCCTTTCCTTTCTCAGGCCCAAGCCTCCAGCAAAGGGTTGAGAATATACTCTAGTAGATATTCAGTAAAGACTTTTTGACCAAGGGACAAGTACATTTTCAGTGGGAGGTCAGGTGTGGTGGTTGAGAGCTGGGGCTGGTTCAGTACAAGAGAAAGAAAGCTAAATCTAAAATCAGAGGACTTGGGTTTAAATCTTAGCTAAGCTACTCTTTGTAACCATGGACAAGTCACTTAATCTTTCTAGACTCAGTTCCTCATCTGCAGAAGGAGGCTGTTGTATTAGATGATGGCTGAGGTTCCATCTAGCTCTAAGTCCATTATGATCCCATAATTCTATGATCATAAGATGATCCGTGTTACAGGGTCAGAGAAATTAAGTAATGTTCCCCACTCTCGGCCAAGTTCATGCGTAGTGTGCTGAACTCTGGGGTGAGCAGACTACAGGTTGGAAAGCACATGAAGCCAAGCCCAGGATTCAAATGTAGGTCTTCAGACTCCTATTATGTATTGTAATCCATATATGCTGCAGACCTGAGGGTGATGCTGCTTTGAGGGAGTCTGATCATCATTGCCGAAACATAGAGGGAATGGAAACCTGGAATACACTGCCTCCCACCCCTCCCTCTTAGGATGCTCGACTTCCTTCACAGTTTCCCTTAGGCTTCTTCTCATAGTCTACCCTGATGCCCACCCCCACCCAAGTTGCTAGTACTCTTCCTGACCCCTCTGGAAATAACTTTGTATAACATTTATATTTACTCACCCATGTTAATGTTGTCCCACCCCTCTTCTCAAAAGAATGAAAACTCCTTGAAGGCAGCGATGAGTTAATTTCTCTGTTTTGACAGAACCTGGTATGTAGGAGGCACTTAATTAACCCTCGTTGAATGAATAAATGTGGTAACACAATGCCAATAGGAAGAAGCTTTCATTTACTTGTTTTTCTTGTTCGTGAGTTTGGCTGAGAGGAAGCATAAGGTTCTAGGACCTGAGTTTCCTCATCTCTAAAATGACAGAGTATGACTACAAGGCCTCTGTGGTCCCTTTCAGCTCTCACTATAAACCTAGTGTGACTGCCAGGCTTGGATTCAGTAGATCTGGGTTCTAATCCTGGTTCTGACCCTTACTAGCTGTGTGTTGTTATACTTATCCAGGCCTCAGTTTTCTCTTCTGTAAATTGAGGCTATTAATATAATCATGATCCATTGACCTGAAAGAATTATTAAGAAAGCACCTTTAAAGCTTTCCAGGGGCATCTAGGTGGCACAGTGGATAAAGCACCAGCCCTGGATTCAGGAGGACCTGAGTTCAAATAAGGCCTCAGACACTTGACACTTACTAGCTGTGTGACCCTGGGCAAGTCACTTAACCTTCATTGCCCCAGGGGGAAAAAAAAAGCTTTCAAGCCCTTTGTCAGTGTTAGTTGTCATTATTCTTAGATTGAGCTCCCATCCTCTATAATGTGATGAAAGAAATTTTTTCTAGGATTTTTTTTTAATTCTTTGGGGAAAGGGATTCATATCTAATTCCTATTCTTTATCGGAATGTCCTGGAATATAATTTTCTGGCTGCTTCCCCTCCCCATAAGTATCTGGGATATTCCTTGGTTTTTCTCTCTCTGATCTGAGTGTGTCTTTCCTTTTCACCCCCTCACTCTTCAGGGTGTTGGACCTTTTGCTTTTATTATTCGGGCTTCAACTACAGCCCTGTCAGATTTCAGTTATTACTTTACATTAAAAAAAAAGGCATTTGAAAAGTGCTCCAAGTCAGAAGTATGGAATATGTCTAGTACTTTATAGCTTTTTTTTTTTTTTGGTAAAGTGTGAAGTTTGGCTTGCCCACATTCAGTAGGTAAAGGAATATAAAAAGCCACATGACTGCCTATAAGCCAGTTTGCAAAAATTAATGCCAAATTATCTTTGGAAATCGCTGGCACAGCTGTGGTTTTCAGTAAGGCTTCAACCCACGACTCTGCTGACTTAAACTTTTCATTTCTTATAAAAAACAATTTGGAAGTGTTAAATGACTCTTGATTTTACTTTTTTCCCCAAGTCTATAAAAATAAATGTGAAACATTTGAGTCTTCATTAATGAAGCTACTCTCTCTGGGGTTGTTGATGAAGGACAGAATTTAAATTTGTATCATAAGGTGAGAAGGAAAATCATAACATTCATACGAGAAACATTTCCAAGCATCAGGGTCTTAACTGAAGTGGAGTGATCAGGATTGTACCCCAGGGTATTGAATTCAAAGGACACTGAACATTACTTAAAGTCCCTTCATGCATTGGGATGAGTTCTTCCTCCTATATTTTCTCATCTTCTTTCTCCTCTTCTCCACCTTGTTCTTTCTACCAGGGTCATTGAGGCAGCTTCATGGTAGGGTCCTTGTCTCTTTCTTTTCCTCTACTGAGGTGGTGTCCTGCCCCTTCATCTCTCCCCCCCCTTTTTTTGAGGCAATGAGGGTTAAGTGACTTGCCCAGGGTCACACAGCTGGTAAGTATCAAGTGTCTGAGGTCGGATTTGAATTCAGGTCCTCCTGAATCTAGGACCAGTGCTTTATCCACTGCACCACCTAGCTGCCCCCCTGCCCCTTCATCTCAACTGTAGATGCGTTTTGTGCCACTAACCCTGAATGCAAAAAGTTCCAACTTATAGTTTGGTTCAGTGATTCCTACAAGTACAGCATTGGACTAAGTTGTAGAGAAGACAAGGACACATAAGAGAGACCCCTTGTGTTCAAGAAGCTTATAATTCAGTAAGGAGGGTCACACCTATGCCTAGGGTTCTTAATTGCTTATGTGTCATAAACTCCTTTTGCCAATTTGATGATGCCTCAGAGTATCTTCTCAGAATGTTTTAAAATGCATAAAATACATAGGATTACAAAGGAAACCATATTGAAATACACTTCTTTAGATATATATATGTGCACATACATATGTCTATGCACTTATACACATTTTCAAATGTGTATATACACATCTATGTACATAATACATGTATGTGTATGTGCGTGTACACACACACACACACACACACACAGCCTCTAGTTAAAATCCCCTGGTATGAAGAAAAAGTTATAATGCAGTACTGAAGATGATCCATGCTATAGGAGGGATAGACATGATGTTTTAGATGAGCCTAGAAGAGAGAAAAATTATAGCTTGGATGATCAGGGAGAGATTAAGAAAGTGGCTTTTGAGCTGATCTTTGAGGAATGGTGAAGATTTAGATAGTTGGAAATGGGGGAGAATGTATTCAGAGAAAGTAACACGAATTACATGTAGGAAGGAAAGGTCCACATAGGTATATGTAGGAAGGGAAGCAGGAGAGGCTGGAAAGGTCATTTAGCATCCAGTTATGAAGGCCCTTGACTGCCAGGCTGTCAAGTTCTGTAGGCCACGGAGATTTATTCCAGATTTTTAGAACAGGGGAATGGCATGCATAGAAATTGGCCATAAAAACCATTTAAAAGAGGTTAATGATAATAATCTCTATTTAAAGGCGATTGTAGGGGCAGCTAGGTGGCGCAGTGTATAAGTGTATAAGGCACCATGCCTGGATTCAGGAGTTCAAATTCAGCCTCAGACACTTGACACTTACTAGCTTTGTGACCCTGGGCAAATCACTTAACCCTCAGTGTCCTGCAAAAATTAAAAATAAAAATAAAGGCAATTATAATATGGCAAAGCAACAGGTATAAAATGGTCACTTGAAGTCAAGAAGACCTGAGTTCAAGTCTTAACTTTGATACTTACTAGTTGTGGGATTGTGAATATGTCAATTGATTTCTCTGGGGCCCAGTCAACTCTCCAAATTTATTAGGTTATAGACAGGTTGTTTTGTGTTGGATAGAGTTGTTCTCATATCCATCATAGCACATACCCATAACAGAATGACAAAGAAAGTCAAGCAAGGCATTTTTCGTGAGGTCCAGCCTATTGCTTCAAAACTCTTAGTGCCTTATTCAGTAGCTCAGAAGTGAGAAAGTGTGGCACAGTGGAAAGAGTGTTGGATCAAAAATCAGGGGGCTGGGGGCAGCTAGGGGGCACAGTGGATAAAGCACCGACCCTGGATTCAGGAGGACCTGAGTTCAAATCCAGCCTCAGACACTTGACACTTACTAGCTTTGTGACCCTGGGCAAGTCACTTAACCCCCATTGCCCCCCCCCAAATTAGGGGGCCTATCTTAAGATCTTTGCTCTCCCACAGTCTGCCAATGTGACCTTGTGTAACTTCATTTACGTCCTCTGGGCCTGTTTTGTCAACTGCAAAATGAAAGGGTTGGATCAGATGACCTTTTAGGTCCTTTCCAGCTCTCATTTTTTTATCCTTATTCCAACAAAAAGCTCTACATTTGTAATAACTGGGGTTTCAAAAGCCATGTGATCAAGGAAGCTCTGCCTCACTTATAACAGCTTGACCTTGGACAACTCTTTTAACTTCTTTGGTCCTCAGTTTCCTCATTCATAAAAGGAGGAGGTGGAATGAGATGATCATTGGGGTCCCTTCAGACTTCAAAATTCTGTTATCTTTAAAAGATCCATCATCACCAAGAAAGCAAGATATTATGCACATGATGATATTCTGGGCAGCACGTCAAACAGAGTTCAGCAGATCTAATTATGTGGCCACCAGAATCATTATCCTCACTCATTGGAGAGAGAAATTGAGATACACATAAGAGATTCCATCAGTTCTCATTTATCGAGCATCTGTTGGGTACATGGCACTGTAGTGGGCACCCTGTCCTGGCTAAAAGATTAGCCCAAGATAATAATCTAATCCATCACTAGGAAGTGCATGGCTCATTTACCAGAGCATCCCATCTCATGATATGCATGCTGTTAATTTGTTATCTTCTTGCTTTCTTTGAAGTACATCAATTCCTCAGTTATCCCATATAGGAGGCCTTGGATTCTAGCCCTTGTTTCACTACCATAGCACTAATTAACCTGCTAAGAGATTTCCCCATATTCTGGAATTAACCAGTAACTAAAACAGGAACTTAATATCTATCACAAGGGGCAAGTTTATTCAGAAGCCATTGAGCACTGTCTGATCAAATACCTAGCATAAGAAATTTCATATTGAGATTTTTCTTAAAGTCAGTGACAGTTCTGTGAAGACTAATAGTTTGATTTGATTTGGGACCCTCTCATAGTCCAAAATAGCCTAGAGCTGGTGAGCTCCTGAGATAGTTCCCTTGTAGTAGACAGTTTCTGTTCTGGACAATGAGGTATGATTGTTCTTCCTTCTCTTTTCTGGAAATCTCCGTGCCTCATTCTAGGAATCCTTAGATTCTTCCACATGGGAAATTGTATCAGCCAAGCATTCCATAGACATCCATAAGGACTAGTCTCAATACCCTATTACACAAGGGGTATCTTGATGTTCAGGGAAAGAGAGAGATTAGGTAAAAAAGGTAATTTAAAAAAATTATCAAATAATAACTTTGAAAAAGATATCAATAATGAAGAAAAGAAAAAGGGTCCATAAAAAACTACTTACTTGGGTTCATTTTTCTTCTCTACATAGGACACATTCAGCTTTATGTATTTCTCCCTAGTCTCTCTCTCCTCCCCCAATTCTGTATCACCAACTAACTGCCCACTGGACATTTTGAGGTGAATGTCCCATAGGCATCTCAGACTCAACAGTCCAAAACAGAATCATCACATTTTCACCAAAACCCTTTCATCTTCTAAACTTCCTTATTTCTATTATTTCTATGTCCACAATCTTTCCCTCCCGTCCCCTTCTTTCCACTCGTGAGGCCTCCAGCCCAGCTCAGGTTCTCATCACCTCTCACCTAGCAAACTAAGCCAGAATGATTTTTACATTTGCAAATAAAGTTTTATTGTATCTAGGAATGTAAAAGCCATTCTCAGCTCACCAGCTGTACAAAGACATGTGGCAGGCAGGATTTGGCCCTCCAGCCATAGTTTGCCACCTCCTGGCATAAGCTATTGCAAGAGGCTTCTGGTTGCTCTCCTTGCCTTAAGTTTCTTCTCCAATCCATGCTCTATTCAGCTGCCAAGATGATTTTCCTAATCAGTAAGCTTTAATGCCTCTCTTTAACCTCTAGGATCAAATATAAACTCCTCTACTGGATATTTAAAGCCTTGTACAATCTGTGTCTAACCTATCTTTCCAGCCCTTTTGTTTTACACATTATTGCCCTTTACACACACTGTGGAAGGGCAAATTAGCTCTCTTTACTGTTCCTTACCCATAGCATTCTTTCTATATTCTCTGACTTTCCACTGTCTACCTTTCCCACACACCTGGGATGCATTTCTTCTTCCTATCCACTTTTTAGAAACTCCAGTGTCCTTCAAGTCCACAGTCTTTATGTGGCCTTTCCTGATTCCCCTCTAACTGCTCCCCTGTTTTCCCCACTCCTTCCAAATAACCTTGTCTCTATCTCGTTTATAGATATAAATACACATATTGTTTCCTTCAGTGAGGCTATAAGTTTCTTGAGGCCAGGAACAAATTTCACTTCTGTCTTTATATCTCCACTGCCTAGCACACAGTAGTTGACTTATAAATTCTTGTTGACTGGCTGATGGATTGAAGGTTCAGGAACCTTGATTCTCCCATGTTAGCACCTGAGAGGTATTGCACAGTCTTTTTCTGTGAACTCGGGGGCTACTGCTTCTGTTTGTGAAGTGTAGTTAATAGTGTTGCTCTGTGTTACAAGTTTCATTCACAAGGAGGAATAAGTACAAAGTTTCACAAATATTTAGTCTGGACTGTTGATTTCATTGATATGTCTAAATCCCGGAGTGAAAATTCCCTTCCCTGATGTTGATTAGCAGCTTGTCTCCAACTTTCTGTCTTCAGGCAGTGGTTCTCAAAGGGTAAACAACAGCATGCCAATGTGTTGAAAGCGTTGGCTAAGCCTACTACCACAAGACTCCCACGTTTCCCTATTTCCTGCCCCAGCTGTAGTTTGTTGCCTGCTCTTCTTAGTTTGCCATTGGGAAGGTTGTAGTAGCAGCTGTTATCCATGGCAGCACAAATTCTGGAGAAGTAAAGGAGAGGGTGGAGGTGTCGATCAGATAGTTGGGATGTGAAGACTGGAGTCCAAAAGAAAGAATTGGACTGGATATTCATCTGCGTGATGCCGATCATTGAAACCTCAGGCCCTCTCATTCTTGACACTTTGCTTTTATTAATATAGTCTGATCACATTATTAGCTTTTCAACTTTCACCTCACATTCACCTTTCAATTAACAAAAAGAAAACCTGTTCTTCCTATGAATTGTTGTCTAGTTAGTCATTCCTTCTTTATACTTATGCAGTTGAGTAATATTTAAGATTTTGCTGAATCACACTGAATTTCATTTTATTAGATTCAGATTATCATCTATTTCAAGATCTTTTTTAGTGCCAATTCTGCCATTTGACATATTAACTCCCCCTCCCAACTTCATGTCATCTGAAAATTTGATAAGCATCCAAGACGCTCAGAATTTTTTTAGTAGAATAAAGTCTAGAGAGTGCTTTTCGTATTCCACCAGAATCCTTTGTGTTGACATTGGTCCATTAATTACTAGTATAAGGATGGGGTTGGACCCTTTCCACCCATTTGAGCCTTGATACATTATCAGAAGATGTCTCAATCAATCAATCATTTGTAGGCCTTAGATAAGTGTTAAAGGTCCCTCGCAATAGAATGATGTTGTAAAAGAATCCTGTTTCAATGGGATGAAATTTGGCCACATCTCAGGTAGCATCTATAAATTATCAAGCAAATTGAGAAGGAACTGATTTCTAGAAGCTGGAGCAAGTATGACTTTCTAATACATCCCTGCAGAGGAAGCACCTAAGAGGAAGGAGCCAGGCTTTGGGGACCAGACTCATCAGAGGAAGTGAGATAAAGGATCCTCTGAGCTATACTGATCATTCAGCCAGTTCACAATCCTCTAATCATGCTATCATGCAGCTCACAGATCTCCATCTTCTCTGTAAAGATGTCATGAAATTATTTGTCAAATTCAGTATTGATTTTCATGTAAACTATGTCTCCTACATTGTTCTACTATACTGTCAAAAAATCTGGCATGACTTGTTTTTAATGTACCAGTGCATTGTGATTTCCTTCCTTCCTTCCTTCCTTCCTTCCTTCCTTCCTTCCTTCCTTCCTTCCTTCCTTCCTTCCTTCCTTCCTTCCTTCCTTCCTTCCTTCCTTCCTTCTTTCCTTCCTTCCATCCATCCATCCATCCATCTGGCTGGCATGCCTTTCCCATTATACTCTGTGAGGACTATGTCTTGGATTTTATATGGACTATGGACTAAGTTTCTTATCTACAGATACTACTGCATCTTATTATTATTATTATTATTATTATTATTATTATTATTATTATTTTACTTTTGGTAGTGGCAAGTGTGAGAAGAAATCTGTTATTAGTGATTTCTTTCCCTGACTCATATTTTGAATATATATCTACTGTTTTATTAAATATACCGCTTTGATGAAGGATATGTTTTGTGCTTTGGTTGCATCCTAGCTCTTGAGCTTTTCTAGTAGCGTGTCTGTGTTCATGAGGATCAATAATGTATGTTGTGTTTCTAGAGAATTAGCCAAGTAGAATTCTCACCACACAGGTATGATGTATTAGGTTGCAAAGTACACTGGGAGGACCCCTAGGATCCCAAAGACCCTTTCAGGGAGTCTGCAAGTTCAAATCTATTTTCATAACAACACTATGATGTTATTTGGCTATTGAGTTACTTCTCCCCTTTCTAACTATATATCTGTGTGAGGCCAGGTTTTCTTCATATATTTCCTCCAAAACAATTTATTACAAAATATTGAATGCAGAAGCAGATATGAGAATCCAGCTGTCTTCTATTAAGCCACACATTAAAGAGATTTGCAAAATATGTAAAACATTGCCATTCTCACTAAATTTCTTTTGTTTGGGAGACTATTTTTTAAATAAAAATGCTATTCGTCTTAAATGTAATAATTATTTTAATAAATTAATAATTTTAAATTTTAGTAATTCAATTTAAAATATGATACATATTGATAGAAACATATCACATAAACCAAAATCATTTGTGGTCTTCAATAATTTTTTGTTTGTTTTTTTGTTTTTTGCAGGGCAATGAGGGTTAAGCAACTTGCCCAAGGTCACACAGCTAGTAAGTGTCAAATGTCTGAGGTCAGATTTGAACTCAGATCCTCCTGAATCCAGGGCCAGTGCTTTATCCACTGCGCCACCTAGCTGTCCCTGGTCTTCAATAATTTTTAAAAGTTTTAAGGGTTGTGGGTTGGTTTTTTTTGACACCTCTGGCTTATAGTGGACAAAAAACTGAAATTAGAGTCACTTAGCATTGGTTTAAATATTGGCTTTGCCACTTGCAAAGCCCTTGTGACCTTGGGCAAGTCATTTCTATTCTCAGACAAAAAATAGGTGGTATGACTTGATGTCCTTAATGGTCCTTTCTAGATCTAAAATTTTATGAATCTGAGAACTCTATAGTTTATAGAAGGCAGTTTTTAACCAACAATTTTAAGCTTAGAAATTTTATAATCCAACCTTCTCATTTTACAAGTGAGGATACTGAAGCTCAGGGGAGAGGAGGTAACTTCTTTCAAGAGTATACAGAGGGCTAAAAACAAATCTTTTGAATCCAAGCTGAGTGCTCTTCCCACAGGATTATCAACCTCTTGCCAGTGTATTCAGAAAACTGATCAGGTGGTTTGTGAGTATAGGCACTTTGTACATAGAGATAAAATTTATGTTGAACTTAGTGAGAGACTTTATTTTAGACAAGTCCCTGTAGTAGCCATATGTTCAAATCTATATAATTCATGTAAAATTAAATTATAGAAATGTAGACTTGTGATAGGAATGTTAGGAGGGGGAAAGAAGACATTCAGATAGCTGGCAGCTAGATCAAGCTTACTTCTGTCTTCTCTTCCTCCACCATTATCTCTTTTATAATTGCAGGGTCTTTAAATGTCAGCTTCCGCTGCCCTTTGTAAAAGATCTTAACACTGGATTAAAAGAAGTACTTCTCTTAAGCACTCTTTACTTTTTTCTTTTCCCATTTAAGACTTTCCTACAGGCAACTAAGTTGTTCCACAGCAAGTTGAGATTATTCCAAGTTTGAGAAATCATTTTTGTTGTTGTTGAATCACTTTTCATTTGTGTTCAACTCTTCTTGGCAAAGATATTGGAGTGGCTTGCCATCTCCTTCTCCAGCTCATTTTACAGAAAGTAAACTGAGGCAAATGGGGTTAAGTGACTTACCCAGGGTCACCAAGCTATAGTAAATGTCTGAGGTCAGATTTGAACTCACAGAAATGAGTTTTTCTGATGCCAGAACTGGTGCTCTATTCACTGAGCCACCTAGATACCCCTGAGAAATCGCTAGGTATCTATTAAGGGTCAGAGGTGAACACTGGCAGCTCTACACGGTTGCTGCAGTGCAACAATCATAAGCCTTTCTGCACAACGGATTTAGAATCATAAAAATAGTAACACCATAAGTTTATAGAAATGTAAGTGATTGTATTTACGTATATTACAGAGTGCTTTATGTAAGCTACCTCATGTGAGAAGTGCATAGTTCATTAAGACTAATACTTTATTTTTGTATTCATTTGATTCATCAACATATCCCATCTGCCATAAACCTGGGTTTTGGCATCTGTTATGTAAGTTAGCCTGTCTCAGCTGAAATCCTTTAGAGGGAAAACTTGGATCCCTTTGACCCTCTAGCAGATTAGATGCAGCACTACATGAATGCACTTAGACACATCAATGAGGTCATTGGTGTGGCCAGAACAAAATCATAGAATCTCCAAGTTGGAGAGAACACCAGAAGTCATCTAGTTCAACCATGACTAAACAGAAGTCCCCTTGACAACATTCCTGGCAAGTAATCCATATGTGCTGAAGATAGATCTCTGGCGATGAAGAACCTACTACCTCCTGAAGCAGTTCATTCTGCTTTGGGAGAGCTTGAACTGTTAGGAAGTTTTTGTTTGTTTGTTTGTTTTTTCCTTACACCAAGCCTAAATCTGCCTCTTTGTAACTTCCACATGTTGTTCCTAGTTCTCCCATCCAAGGCCAAGTACAAAAAGTTGAATCCCTTGTCCACGTGAAAGGTCTTTCAGGCTAATGACTCCCAGTTTCTTCAACCAATCTGAATATGGCACGATCCCTCACATCTTTCAAGACTCAGTTCAAGAATCAACACCTACATGAAGCCTTGCCTGATCATTCAAATTCTAGTGTCCCTCTTCCCCTATGCCATGAAGGATAGAGAGCTGGTCTCAAAGAAGTCCTGGGTTCAGGTCTCACCTCAGATACATGGTGGCTGTGGGAACCTGGAGAAATCATTTAATCTCTCACTGCTCTAGGCAACTCTACAAGGCTATAGGTTGCAAAGAAGATGGCCAATCTGTTTTGATAAAGGGAATTTTCTGACCTGGGAGTTCCCTGTACCAATTAAATCAAAGATCCATTTTGTAATCTCTGTATATATGTTTGTTTCTATATATAGTTATATATACTTATGTATATTTGTATATATACTTCTATGTATACATATACTTATGTGTATTTGTATATACATATGTACATATGCATATACCTGCATATTTATTATATGTTTGTGTACATGCTGTCTCCTCTGATAGACTAGAAGCTCCTTGAGAGTAGAGACAGTTTCATTTTTTAAAATCTTGGTATTCTCAGTGCCTAACACAGTGTATGTAGTAGGTGATTAATGAATTCCTCTTTCTTTCTTTCTTTCTTTTTCTTTCTTTCTTTCTTTCTTTCTTTCTTTCTTTCTTTCTTTCTTTCTTTCTTTCTTTCTTTCTTTCTTTCTTTCTTTCTTTCTTTCTTTCTTTCTTTCTTTCTTTCTTTCTTTCTTTCTTTCTTTTTGTGGGGCAGTGAGGGTTAAGTGACTTGCCCAGGGTCACATAGCTAGTAAGTGTCAAGGGTCTGAGGCCAGATTTGAACTCAGGTCCTCCTGAATCCAGGGCTAGTGCTTTATTCACTGCACCACCTAGCTGCCCTGATTTATTAAATGATAGTATAACCTATCATTTTGTCATCATTCTTGTTCTCTTCTGGACATACTCCAGTTTATCAATACTGAACCCATAACTAATTATATTACTCTAGAGGCTATCTATCTAACTATGCCACCTCCCTTCTGCCCATGCTGCTACTATTCTATACATATGCAATTATTTTTTAAATTCAAATTTAGCATCACAGTGAACTATATAGAGTTTAATCTTAATAGAACTGGCCTATTATTATAGCCTGTTGAGATAATTTTGGATCTTATTTGGTCATCCAACAAGTTAGTTATTTTTTCCAGTTTTATATTAATTGTCCTGTAATGCACTGACAAAAATGTTGCTAATAGAGGACCATAGTTATAGTCCTAGGGCCATCTACTAGACACTTCTCTTCAGATTGATCTTGATCTGTTGAGTGGCTTCTTTGATGCCAGAAATTCAACCACCTCTAAACTCTACTATCACCTAGTCCATATCTTTCCATTTTATCTGCAAGGTATCCTGAAAGACTTAATGAAATGCACAATTTACTAGAATCCAAGTAAACTATGTCTGTGGTATTCCCTTGGTCTACTATTCTGTCAGCCTTACCCAAAAAGGAGATGAGTTTTGCTTGATTTAACCTATTCTTGATACATCAATGATGGGTCTTAATCATCGTTGCTTCACTTTCTAAATGCTCAGAGACCATCCCTTTCATTATTTTAATATCTTGTGGCTGTCACTGCAACAGTTAAGCTATTCATCTGTTCTTCCACATTCTCACTAAAGGATGAGACTATGTTCTTTTCTAGTCATACATGTAATCACATAATGACTCCTTTTCTGCCATTTTTCATGCACTAGTTATTATTTGTAATATGCTGTAGCCTGCTCACAGTTACCATACTTCTTTCCTCTCCCCATAGGGTAGCCTACAATTGTGACTTTTCTGAGTTTGTGGTGTACTATAATTTATAGCTACATAGCATCCTTGAGAAAAATACTGGCATTAGAAACGTGGGCTTCTGTAGCAGTAAGCAGCTAGAAATAATTGACTTCACTCTATAATTCCCCAGATGTGATCAAGCCCAGTCTCCTCCATTTATGGATCCAGTTAATCCTCCATCTGTAAAACCTGTCTAAAATATATGTACCAATGGACTACCTCAGTGGTTGATCTGTCCAACTGGCTTTCATTATCTGAAAAATGGTATTTTTCATTGACTTTGTCTTTCCTTTAGGGATAGCTAGGCTGAATTAATTTATTAAGTGACATGGATCTCATTAAGCCAGGGCCCATAATATTCTAGGGCTTGGTGCAATCAACACAATGTAATCAGAGAAATTCAAGCATCTAGACAGTCTCTCTGTCAATAGGAATTCTTCATCTGTTTGCACTTTGTCCAGAAATTTCCATGACACCAGGGAGTATCTTTGGTGATTATGTATCTCCCTGTTTGGTGCCTTCATTTATGTTGATATACATAGACTATTAGGAAAAAAAAGTCTCTTTGCTTGTATCTGCTCTGGAATTTTATGTGATTATAAATACACATAGGAGACGCCTTTTTAAGGACCACCTTTAAAGTGCATCTGTGTCCTCTGTAACATATCTAGGTACACAAGTTCCATTTATTTTTTTTAAAATATTGATGCCTTTGGATTTTTATACTACAGATATTTTCCACTTTCCCCAACCATTTCCATGTAATTCTTCCTTATATCATAGGAAAGCACAAACAAAACCCAGTGACACAATGAACTTGCTGTATGTAGATAACAACATTCTGCATTCATAGTCCAGTGGTTAATGGGGGCAACTTTCCTGTTATTTTCCAGTTCAAAAAGTGCTGTTTTGGACTCACTTCTAAAATTGTGTACTCACAAACTAAGATTAAAACGACACAGAAAAATTACCATATTCCTTGTGTATGGATGACATACAAATTAGGAACACATTGTTAGATGGTTCAGTGGATAGAGCACCGGGCCTGGAGTCAGAAAGACCTGAGTTCAAATCCAGTCTCAAATACTTACTAGCTGTATGACCTTGGGCAAGTAACTTAACCCTGTTTACTTCAGTTTCCTCATTTGTAAAATGAGTGGGAGAAGGAAATGACAAACCACTCCATAGCCAAGAAAACTTTAAATGGGGTCATGAAGAGTTGGACATGACTGAACAGTGTTTTGTTTTGTTTTTAAATCCTGCTTTGAATATTTTGGTGCACATGGTATTTTCCATTATGTGTGTTAATATCTTTGGGATACATGCCTCATACAGGGATTGCTGGGTCAAAGAATATGAACAAGTTAGCACCTTGTCTTAGCTGCATTTCTTTTCAGGGTGGTTTGTTTGCTTATGTTCTTCTTAACTTCAAAGTGAAATAAAAAGTTTCTCCTGGCCTTTGGATGGAAATTGAAACCTATCCTCTTAGAGCCATAAATCTACCATGCTATGCTCTTGAGTACATTTAGGCGTTTGGAAATTGTCAATTCATCATGATCTAAGTCCATTGAATTATGTCATCTTCCCAGTCACCCAGACACACACGCCCAGCAGCATGCTCAGCTCCTCACTTGCACTCACCTATGTCCAGTTTGTCACCAACTTTTCCCATTTCTTGCCATGTTGTGTCTTCATAACATCTCTCTTATTCATCTCCTTCTTTCCTCTGACGTTGCCAGGACCCTGATGCAAGCCTTTCTCACCTCTTGCCTATGTGACTGCAACCACCTTCCCCTTTGTCTTGACTCAAGTGTATCCTTTCTTTTCATTCATTCAGTAAACATTTAGTAAATACCTGCCATATGCCAGGCCCTGTGCTAGTGTGCTGGAGATATAAAACAGGGCAAAAGACAGTCCCTGCCTTCAAAGAGCTTGCAATCTAATGGGGGATATAACATGCAAACAAATATATGAAGCAAGCTATATAGAGGATAAATAGGAAATAAAAGATGGAAATGCCTCCTGTAGAAATTGGTATTTTAGTTGGGATTTAAAGGAAGCCAAGGGAGATCAGTAGTTGGAGTGAGGAGAGAGAGCAGTCCAGGCATGAGTGATAGCCCCGGAAAATGCCCGCAGCCAAGACATAGAGTACCTTGTTCATGGAATGGCCAGGAGTCCAGTGTTACTGGATTGAAGAGTAGCTGTTAGGGAGTAAGGTGGAAGAGGACTGTAAAGGTAGCACGGACTAAGTTGTGAAGGACTTTGAATGCCAAGGAAAGCATTTCATATTGGGTTCGGAGTCAAGAGGAAGCCAATTGTAGTTCACTGGGTAGGGGTGGGGGGTGACATGATCAGACCTGTATTTTAGGAAAATCACTTTATGGGAAGAGTGGAGAATGGGTTTGGGTGGGGAGAGACTTGAGGCAGGCTCACTGACCAGTAGGTTATTACAGTAACCCAGGCATGAGGTGATGAGGACCTGCACTAGTGTGGAGGGAAGGAGACATATTCAAGGTAGGTGTTGTTATCTCTATTATCTGTGCTGTCAATCGGGAAACTGAGGCCCAGAGAGATGTTAAATGATTCACCCAGGGTCACATAGCTAGTAAGTGTCTGAGAATGGAGTTGAACTCAGGTCTTCTTGAAAAACTATAAGTCATTATCAGCTGGTTTACAAAGTAAGCCCTGAGGCTAGTAATGACCAGTTGCTAACTTATAAATTCTTAGAAGGCCTAAGTCTGTCATTTACTATCTTTATGCCTTAGACAATTCCTGTTACCTCTCTGGCCTTGGTTTCCTTATCAGTAAAATGGGAATAATAATTGACCAGCTTATATGGAGAAGGTTTCTGTAAGGCCTGGATCAGATAAAAAATGTCAAAGGACTCTGATAAACCTATGTCAGGTGTTATTATAAAAAGAGGCAGAATCTCCTTAGCTTTCTTTCTGAAACCTGTAGTTTTGAGCAACTTGAAGGGTTTTAATACAATAACTTTGCCTCTCTTTGCAGAGAGGGTGAAAGGGTGGGGATGCTAGCTAACAGAGATCTCAAATAATTCCTGTGGAAATTATGTTTCAGAGACTAGAAAGGTTTCTTTCCTACCACAGAGGCTGATGGGGTTCTCCCTATAATCAGTGACGAATCCCCAGGAAAGGTGTTTGGTATAATTATGATAGCTGGGGTATGTGTATCTGTGTACTACTGTTCAAGTCTTAATATACATTTTAACCTTGTTTAGGAGCATAGAACAAGTCTAAGCAATATAACACAGCAGGCGGCGAACTTGCCAATGATGAGCGTGCCTGCTTCTCTCTGGTGGTGGTATAAAGGCCCCAGCCAAAAGAAGGGGGCTTTTATACACCCAAGAAATGTTATTATGGCCTTGAAATTCACTACCTGGAGTGACCGATGGGTTTTTTATGAACCTGAGTTTTATAATGATATTAATGAAAACAGTTAAACTTTCGCCTTTATTGGCCAGTTCTGGGCTAGGTATGACATCAGTGCCAGCCAATCTAAAATCGTTTCCTCTGACTGGTGTTCTCCAGACACTTTGTAGAACACAGTAAAACATGTGCTGCTGACATCCTGGAGCAGGTGACTGGAGTCTGGAAAAACATTAACTTGGACGATTCTACATCCTCTCCTAGGACCTGATGAAAAACACACTTCTCCCAAGATTGAGCCTGAATATTAATTCCCACCTGAATTCTGCAGTGGAACATAATTCGAACAGTTAGCCAAGAGATGAAAAAATGATTCAGGAGTTGGCGTCCAAGTCACTCTAAACAAGATGTGTGCCTAGTCAATGATGCAGCCAGCTTGGATACAGTCATGCAAAGCATCTCATACATTTGGGCCCTGTTTCCATCCCCACCTACCCTATACACCAATCAGATTTCATCAGCCAGGAAAGGAAACATGGAATAAGATCTTTCTGTACAGTTCCTAAATATCTTTGAGTGTCACACCCCACTTGTGTGCCCCCAAGGCATGCCCACATGTCTGGTTACTTTTTGGTGAGGTGTTTACCATAGTAAAGATTGTGAAAGGTAGAAATGTCCCCTCAAGACATGGATGCCAATTGGCAGTGTTTGCCTGTGGATCACACCTTCCCTTTCTCACCCACTCTGCCCCCTTGGTATCACAGGTTGTTTTTAGAGATGTGTGATACAGAAGAAAGAGTTCCAGCTCAGGAGCCAGAAGGCTCGAGTTCAAATCCAGCTTCTGATGCTTACTACCTGTTTGACTGTGGGGGAATCACTTATCCTACCTATGACTTAGTTTCCTCATCTGAAAAAATGATGGAATGGGCTTAAATATCACCTTCCAGTTCCAAAGTTATGATTCTATAAACCTGTAGCTTTTATTTCTCCTCTCAACTTAACTTGCCTTACTCAGAAAAACACTGAATTGATTTAACTGGTTTCTAAGGTCCCATACAACTCTGAGTCTCTTTGTGTGTGTATTTGTGTGTGTATGTAATGAAATTACAGTACAATTATAACCTAAAAGTGTATGAAAGGAGGGAACGGTCCTTTTGGGTTTTTTTGTTTTGTTCCCCCCCCCCCGGGCAATGGGGGTTAAGTGACTTGCCCAAGGTCACACAGCTAGTAAGTGTCAAGTGTTTGAAGCCGGATTTGAACTCAGGAACTCCTGAATCCAGGGCCGGTGCTTTATCCACTGCGCCACCTAGTCGCCCCGGGAAGGGTCCTTTTGCCATCCTTTTGTGATTGTGGGGGATTTATGGGCTCACTATATGTTTTTACATGAAGCTTATGTGTTTTTTTTAACACCAGTTAGCAGGAGCCACCTTCTTTTCTAGTGACTGCCCCCCATGAATCTTACTATCCAAAGGAGCCCGGAACTCCAAATCTCTAAACCATGAGCATGTATATGCTAGACTGACTTTGATACGTACTCAATCCAATCAGAACTATAAATCAATCAATGAACCAGCATCAATTAAGTGCCCTCTATGATCTGAGAATCATGCTAGGTGCTAGGGATACAGATTCAAAGAATAAGATTTAAAGAACAAATATAGGCAAGGTGGCGTTGTGTAGGGAGTGCTGGATTTGTAGTCAGGTTGTGGGTTCAAATCCTAGTTGTGCTGCTTATGACCAGTGACCTTGGCCAAGTTACTTCATGTCTCTGGTCCTCAGTTTGTTAATCTCTAAAATGACAAATTTGGATCAGAATGGTTTCTAAGGTTTCTTCTAGTTCCAAATCTATGTGTTTTGTTGTTGTTGTTTGTTTGTTTGTTCGTTTTTTGTGGGGCAATGAGGGTTAAGTGACTTGCCTAGGGTCATACAATTATAGTAAGTGTCAGGTGTCTAAAGTCAAATTTGAACTCAGTTCCTCCTGAATCCAGGGCAGGTGCTTTATCCATTGCACTACCTAGCTGCCCCCTATAAATCTATGTTTTCATGCTATCATAATTGAGATATACCTTTTCAGAAAAGTGATTGGGATTTTTATCTGTCATCCACACTTTTATTAGTGGTCTTTCTCCCCACAAATTGTCACATATTAAACTAAGCTGTGTGAATGTTGCATCCCTTAAAAGAATATAAATTCTTTGAGGGCTGGGGCTGTTTTTCACTTTTGTCTCTGTGTCTCTAGCACATTGTTTTGCAGACAGCAGGTGCCTACTAAATGCTGGTTTGTATTTATGGTGGCAGTCCCCAGGGTAGTATATATGTCTTCTTTTATTGCTAGACAGTCAGGTCATGGTGAATAATTCCTAGTTTGCCAAGTTCCATTTTTACCCTAATCACACAAAACAGGGGGAAGAGAATGCTACGAACTTAACAGCAATCACTCTACTCCTAACAGCACACCACCGCCCCCTCCAACTTCTCCACCCCAACCAGCCCTGAAAAAATATTTACTTGCAGACACCAGACTGGAAACCATTGGTTGGAAATGAGAAACTGAACATTTTTGAAGAATAGCCTCACCTTGGCTCCCAACTCAACTGCACACATTGTAAACTTTCTAACTTTAATATACATGCTCATCATGAGCCAAGAATAGCTGGAGCCTGAGGTGTTGAGCCTGAGCATGGGGTTTTACTCAGTAGGATACGTTCAGTACTAAAGCCTGACACATGTTAACACTTATCCTGATGATTCTCCCGATCCTGCTGTGTATTCCAATGGCAGCTACTGGTTGAAGGGTCAGTCGGTTGACAAGCATTTATTAATCACTTAGTATGTGCCAGGCACTGGGCTAAGTTCTGGGGACACAAAGCAAGGCAAAAACAACCCTTGCCCCTCAAGCACTTGTCATTTGACAGCTTAGAATCTGCATGTGGTCTTGTGCTTTTGCCACCTGTGGCTCAACCCAGAGTTCTGACATTGACAAAATAAAATCCATTAAAGTAAACTCTGAAGAAAAACTCAGGAGAAGGCATTACTTTGCATCATACTCTAGGGATACAATTGTTATAAAATGTCTTACTTCAGCAGAATGGAAGTTCTGTCTGTCTGCCTTTTCTGTTCATCATCTGTAAATCTACAAGCTCTGATGGCTCATGGGGACCCTAGAGATCAGGGCATCCACCCTGATCATTTGACAGCTCCTGCCTTTTGTACTTTCTTGAATTTTGGCCTGAAATTAAAGAAAAAAAAGAGAAGCATTATAAATTATGTTTATATAAATGTTTTTAAAATCTACCTTCAATAGTTTTATTACTTGTATGTTTTAGTATCTGCTCTTTAATTTATTTTGCAGAGCACTTACATCTGTGAAAAAGAAAAAAATATACATCTGGAGTCTTGGCCAAATGGTACTTTGTTTTGTACAAATAGAGAATCAAAGAGAATTGGTTCCAGGACCCCTAAAAATAAGTAAGGAACATATGTGATCATAGGCATAGCCCCTCTTGGGCAGGTCAGGGACAGGTCTTATTTTGCTATTGAGATAATGGGGTTTCAGAATGCCTGGATGGCATGCTTGAGGAAACATAATCATTGTTGGAGATAAAATTGTAATTAGTGAGCCATTGAAGGACTCAGTTATATCTCAGCACCTCACACACCTCCATCCCACATATCTAGTGAGTTGCCAGATCTTACCATTTCTACCTTGACAATATCACTCATATCCCATCCCTTCTCTCTTCTCACATAACAAGCACCTTAATTCAAGCACTAGTAAGACAGTCTCTTAATTAACCTCCCTACATTGTCTCTCTGGTCCATCTTGTACACTAAGGTCAGAGTGATTTTCCTTAACCATAGATCTAATCATGTCATTTTCCTCCTCATTCAACTCCAGTGGTTCCTTATTACCTCTATGATCAATTGCAAATTCCTTAGTTTACCTTTTAAAGACTTTCACAACATTTCTATCTTTCCAGCTTTATTAGTAAATTACTTCTCTTATATTCTGAAATCCAGCCAAACTTGTCTTCCCCCTATTCCTCACACTCAGAATTCCCACTCCCTATCTTTATACTGTGTATTGGCTGACCCCCATGCATGGAATGCACCCACTTCTGACTGCTGCCCTCATAAAGTCTCCCTGTTCCTTTAAGGTGCACCTCCAATACCAGCATGATATCATTCCCCATCCCCTTAGCTGCTGG
Organism: Dromiciops gliroides; assembly: GCF_019393635.1. Taxonomy (NCBI): domain Eukaryota; kingdom Metazoa; phylum Chordata; class Mammalia; order Microbiotheria; family Microbiotheriidae; genus Dromiciops; species Dromiciops gliroides. Next base: position 409,090,332 of record NC_057864.1, on the reverse strand, counting down.
TGTCATCTTCTCTCAAATTACCTAGTAATTCAAAGTGCATTTATATTTATTCTCTTTACATTTATTCTGTATGTACTTACACTTGTACTTGTCGCTCTCATCAGAATGTAAGCCTCTTGTTGTCTGGCCTTATTGCTATATCAGGATTTGTTGTATTTATAGCATCTAGCACAGTGCCTGCCACACGATAAGTGCTCAATAAATGCTGTTGATGGATTTAGTTGTATGATGTATCCTTCTTTCTGTGACCATATATATATTGACGTTCCTAGGATTAGTGCCTGCCCTCTGCGTCAGAGACAAAGGTTGGGGCCAAAAACTATTCATTCAGTGTTCTACTCACTTTTCATTCAGGAGACCTTTATTCAAAACCCATCTCTGATTCTTGTTGCCTTGAATACTTAACTTCCTTGGGACTGTTTCCACATATGTAAAATGAGGGATGTTGGATTACATGACATCTCTGTTCTTTTCCAGCTTTATGTCTATAATCTACTCAAAGTTAGCAATCACTAAATGATTCTTTTTTGTTTTAGTATTTTCTTCTTTCCAATTACATGTAAAAAGAATTTTAACTTTCATTTTGTACAATTGAGTGCCGAATTCTCTCCATTGCCCCTTTCCCTCCTCCCTCATTGAGAAGGAATGCAATTTGATAAAAGTTATACATGTGTAATCAAGTAAAACATATTTCCATCTTAGCCATCTTGTAAAAGAAAGCATACACCCCCCCCCAAATAATGTAAGAAAATACCAGTATGCTTTGCGATGCATTCAGGTTCCAACTTCTTCCCTAGAGATGTATAGCGTTTTTCATCATAGGTCCTTCAGAAATGTCTTTGATCTTTGCTTTGCTGAGAATAACTAAGTCATTCATAGTTGATCATTGTACAATGTTGCTGTTATTGTGAACAGTGTCATCTTGGTTCTTCTCACTTCACTTTGCATTAGTGCATGTAAGTCTTTCCAGGTTTTTCTGAAAGTAACCTGCTCATCATTTATTATAGCACAATAATATTCCATCACAATCTTATACCACAACTTTGTTCAGCCATTCGCCAATTGATGGGCATCTCCCCAATTTCTAGTTCTTTGTTACCACAAAAAGAATGGCTATTAGCTTTTTTGTTTTGATTAAAAATATAAATATCTTTGGGATGCAGACCTAGTAGTGATATGCTGGGTCAAAGGATATGCACACTTTTATAGCCCTTTGGACATAGTTCCAAATTGTTCTCCAGAATGGTTGGATCAATTCACAATTCTATCAACCGTGCATTAGTGTCCCAATTTTCACACATTCTCTCCGACATTTGTAATTCTTTTTTTTCTGTTATATTAGGTATATTAGTTATATTAAATGGGTGTGAGGTGATATCTCAGAGTTGTTTTAATTTGCATTTCTCTAATCAATATTGATTTAGAACATTTTTTCATTTGACTATAGATAGCTTTGTTGTTGTTTATTTTAATCTGAAAACTGTTCACATCCTTTTACCATTTCTCAATTGGGCAATGGCTTGTATTCTTATATATTTATCAATTGGGGAATGCCTCATATTATACATTTGACTCAGCTCTCTGTATATTGGCGAGATGAGGCTTTTATCATAGAAACTTGCTGTAGAAAAAACTCCCGTTTCCTGCTTTCCTTCTAATTTTAGCTTTATTGGTTTGTTTGTGCAAAACCTTTTTAATTTAATGTAATCAAAGTAATTCATTTTACATCCCATAATGCTCTCTATCTCTTGTTTGGTAATAAATTCTCCCCTTATCTAAAGATCTGACAGGTTAACTATTCCATGCTCCTTTAATTTGCTTGTGGTATTATCCTTTTTTTTTTTTTTTTTTTTTTTTGGTGAGGCAATTGGGGTTAAGTGACTTGCCCAGGGTCACACAGCTAGTAAGTGTTAAGTGTCTGGGGCCAGATTTGAACTCAGGTACTCCTGAATCCAGGGCTGGTGCTCTATTCACTGTGCCACCTAGCTGCCCCGGTATCATCCTTTATGTCAAAATCATGTATCCATTATGAGCTTTTCTTGGTATATATTATGAAATGTTGGTCAAATAGTGAATTCTTGTCCCAAAAGTTTGTTTAGCAGATAAAAGATTACTATGGTCATTTCCTACTTTGTATTGTATACAAAATCTATTCCACTAATCCACCACTATTTCTTAGCCAGTACTGGATTGTTTTGATGATTACTGCTTTGTTATACAGTTTGAGATTTGGTATGGCTAGCCTTCCTTCCTTCACATTGTTTTTTTTAAAAATAATTCCCTAGATATTCTTCACTTTTTCTTCTTCCATATGAATTTTATTATTTTTCTAGCTCTATAAAATAATTTTTGTTACTCTGGAATAGCACTAAGTAGACTAATTTAGGTAGAATTGTCATTTTTATTATTTTGGCTCAGTCTACCCGTTGGCAATTAATATTTTTTTAGTTTTTTTAGATTTGACTTTATTTGTATGAAAACTGTTTTGTAATTGTGTTCATGTAGTTTCTGGGTTTGTCTTTCAGGTAGACTCCCAAATATTTTATATTGCCTATAGTAATTTTAAATAGAATTACACTATCTCTTGCTCCTGGGCTTTTGTTGGTAATATATAGAAATGCTAATGATTTATGTGGGTTTATTTTATATTCTGAAACTTTGCTAAAATTGTTAATTATTTCAACTAGTTTTTTTAGTTGATTCTCTGGGATTCTCCAAGTTTAGTATCATGTCATTTGCAAAGAATGATAGTTTGGTTTCCTCATTACCTATTTTAATTCCTTCAGTTTCTTTTTCTTTTCTTAATACTACAGCTAGTATTTCTAGTACACTATTGAATAATAGTGGTGATTATGGGTATCTTTGCTCCACCTCTGATCTTATTGAGAAACCTTCTAGCTTATCCCTGTTACAGATAACACCTGCTGTTAGTTTTAGATAAATACTACTTATCATTTTAAGAAAATATCCATTTATTCCTATGCTTTATAAAGTTTTTAATAGAAATGAGTGTTGTATTTTGTTTAATGCTTTTCCTGCACCTATTGAGATAATCATATGATTTTGTTGGTTTTGTTATTGATATGTTATGCTCATAGTTTTCTTAATATTGAATCAGCCTTGCAATCTTGGTACAAAGCCTACCTGGTCATAGTGTATGGTACTTGTGATATATTGCTGTAGTATTTTATTTAACATTTTTAAAAATCAATATTTATTAGGAAAATTGGGCTATAGTTTTTTCCTTTCTCCATTTTGGCTCCTCCTGGTATAGGTATCAGCACCATACTATGTTATGAAAGAAATTTAGTAGGACTCCTTCTTTGACTATTTTTTCAAATAGTTTACATAATATTGGAATGAATTGTTTTTTAAATGTTGGGTAGAATTCATTTGTGAATCCATCTGGTCCCAGGCATTTTTATTAGGTATTTCATTGATGCCTTGTTCAATTTCCTTTTTAAGAATAGGGGTAAATATTTTACTTCCTCTTTTCCTGATCTGTATAATTTATATTTTTATAAATATTCATCCATTTCACTTAGATTGTCAGATTTATTGGCATATAATTGGGCAAAAATAGCTCCTAATTGTTGTTTTATTTTCCTTTTCATTGGTGGTGGATTTATTCTTTTAATTTTTGATACTCGTAATTTGGTGGTGTACTTTCTTCTTAAAAATCAAATTAACCAATGCTTTACCTATTTAAAATTTTTTTTCTAAAACCAGATCCTGGTTTTATTTATTATTTCAATAGTTTTCTTATCAAAATTCATTAGTCTCGGGGGTGGCTAGGTGGTGCAGTGGATAAAGCACCGGCCCTGGATTCAGGAGTTCCTGAGTTCAAATCCGGCCTCAGACACTTGACACTTAACTAGACGTGTGACCCTAGGCAAGTCACTTAACCCCATTGCCCCGTTTAAAAAAACATCATTAGTCTCTCCTTTGATTTTCAGGATATCCAATTTGTTATTTAATTGGGGATTTAAATTTTATTCTTTTTCTAGTTTTTTTTAACTGAATGCCCAATTCATTGAACTGTTTATTTCTCTATTTTATTGATATAAATCATATAGAGATATAAAATTTCTCCTGAGTATTGCTTTGACTGCATCCATAAATTTTAGTATGTTTTATCATTGATGTTGTTCTCTTTATTGAAATTATTTGTTTCTATAATTTGTTCTTTGACTTACTCCTTTTTAAAGATTAGATTATCTAGTTTCCAATTAATTTTATCTCTATATCCATGACTCTTTATTGAATGATATTTTTATTGCATTATCATCTTAAAAGAATGCATTTAATATTTATGCTTTTCTGCATTTGGTTGTAAGGTTTTTATGTCCTCATACAGGGTCAGGTTTTGTGTAGATGCCATGTACCACTGAGAAAAAGTACTCTTATATTCCTATTCGGTTTTCTACAGAGATCTATCATATCTAAACTCTTCTAAAATTAAACTCTGGTCTTTTCACCAGAAATTCTTGAAAGCCCTCTCTTTCATTAAATTTCCATTTTTTTTTAACTGTAAAGGATTATACTCAGTTCTGCTGGATGGATGATTCTTGGTTGTAATACTAGCTCCTTTGCCCTCCAGAATATCATATTCCATTCCTTCTGATCCTTTAATGTAGAAGTAGCTAAATCTTGTGTTATCCTAAGTGGGGCTTCATAATATTTGAATTTTTTCTTTCTGGCTGCTTGCAGTATTTTCTTCTTGACCTGGGAGCCCTGGAATTTGGCTATAATATTCCCATGAGTTTTCATTTTGGGATCTCTTTCAGGAGGTGATTGGTGGATTCTTTCAATTTCCATTTTTCTCTCTGGTTCTAGAAATCAGGGCATAACAATTTCTTGTGATACTTTTTTTTTTTTGGTCATGAACAGGGGTCTGGGCCCTCCCTGCTAGTTTGCTGGGGTTCAGGTCCTAGTTGCTGGTGCTGGCTTGTGGGGGATTGGGGCCTTGCTGTTGACTTGTGTTGGGGTTATGGGGCATGCTTCTGGTTTGCACCAGGGCATGGAGACTTACACCACTTACATTGCTTGCTTGCCAGGTTAAGCATGGGCTGGACTGAGCTCCTCCCTTACCCCTTCGAGACAGACCTTTCCTACCAACCTTCTAAGTTTTCTTGGGTTGGAATATTGCTTTATTTGGTTCTTTTGTTCATTTTGCCCCTTGTTTTTCTACATTATTTTAAAGTTGTTTGGAGGGGAATTTGTGGGGATGGGGGGGTCAGGTAAGTTGCTGCCTTTACTCTGCCATTTTGGCCTTAGCCTAAGTGATTCTTGAATACTTAAGTACCTTTTTTCTATATATACTACCTTTAAATATATAAATGTAATAAATATATATAAATACTATGTTTTTCTTGTCTGAACAAAGTCAAGATGTTCCAGGTCTGGAGGAAGCCCTGTTTTAAAGAATCATAGAACATTAGAATTGGAAGTAACTTTTGGAGATCTAGTCAAACTGAGTTTCAGAGAGGATAAGTGATATACCTATAATTGTGTAGTTCTCATATATACATATATTTCTATAGACATAGAAATATATGTATATATGTGTGTGTATACACAAACATACACACATATACATACATATACATGTATACATACACATATCTATCAGTTAATGAAAGTAAGAGAGCTAGGACTTTAACCCACAAAAGTCTTTTGAGATTCTTCTACACCCCAGTGCCATTCCACATTTGGGGTCAGAAGAAGGGGTAGAATTTGGGACTTAAGAATCTGGGTGCATTGATTTTTCCCCCACTACCCACACTGCATCTCTTTATAGATGCTACTTAATTTTCTCAGTTGGTAAAAAATTGACTTTTTAAAAAAATTATTTTGTTCTGAACTCAAGAAATAAAACAAGCATTTCCATAACATAGTAGAAGAAAGGATGATTGTATATGAAACTGCAAATCTATTCTGTACAACTCGATATTCCTTTTAAATATACAATAAAGTTATCATGTAACTTTCTTTTTTCTTTTTCTTTTCTTTCTTCACTCTCCTCTTTACCCCCCCTCCCATCCTAGGGGTGGCTACCATTAGGCACAAATCTACATGTATATGTAAAATCATTCTATAAATACTTTTTATTTATCAGTTCTTTCTGGATGCATATAGTATCTTCCCTCATATGTCCTTTGTAGTTAATTTGTGCATTTATAATAGTCAAAATGACTTACTCAAAGTTGTTCTTAAAACAATATTTTTTTAAGTCTGATTTTGCTTCAGCGTCATTGTGTTGACTCTGGGTCCTGAAGGAACCACAGGAACTAAATCAATTTTACCTAGATTAAAAAAAATACCCTCAGATTTTGGTGTATTCTTCTTGTGGTAGTTTACCTGAAAATACTTTTATTCCTGTAATATTTTTAAAATGTAATTATGCTTTTCCTTTCCAACTAAATTACAAACTCCCTGAGGGCTGAGATTGAGCTTTTGTACTAAGTGACATTTATGTAACCAGCACATTACGGACATTATCTCATTTAAGTCTCACTTGGTGAGGTATTTTTGCACTAATTTTATAGGTGAGAAAACTGAAGCACAGAGGTTAAATAACTTGGCCACAGTCACACACATACCATTAATAGGTGTCAGATGCAAGATCAAAAGCTAGGCCTTCTTGACTTTAATTGTGGCACTCTATCCACTATATCCAGCTGCCTCTATTTGTACTTAAATAAAAGCCTGGGTTCAAAGCCTTATGTATGTTGGACTCTCAAAAATTATTTGTTGATTGACTATCAAATAATTTATAGCCTTGGAGTATTTTTGGTTTTATCCTTTAAAATCTAACATCTAATTGTGTTGTTCTATAAAGATCAAGGCTTCTTTGTTTTTTATTTTATTTTATTTTTTTTAGTGAGGCAATTGAGGTTAAGTGACTTGCCGAGGTTCGCGCAGCTAGTAAGTGTTAAGTGTCTGAGGCCGGATTTGAATTCAGGTCCTCCTGACTCCAGGGCCAGTGCTCTATCCACTGCACCACCTAGCTGCCCCTCAAGGCTTCTTTGTACTCTTAGATTGCTATTCTGCTATATTTGCAAATCTTGCCTTTTTCTTGAGGTTGAATTGTATGGTCAAAGAAGTGCTAAATTCCCTCTTAGGTCTCAGTATTTAAGTGTGTCTATATTTTTGTAATCTTGAGGGAAAGGCACCATGTTAATGTAAAATATTATCACAACTAATATTTGCTCTAAGCCTTTGTAAAGGGGCCAAGAAGAGGAGGAGCTGACAAGCATGGATAATTTTCCTTGCCAGTGGTGGGGCCCATTTCCAAGATTCCTGTTTGAGAGAATCAACTCTGTGGTTTCTTGACAGGACTTGGAGTTAACTTTTTAGTGGTTCTAACACCTTTAAACTTTTTACTGCCAATCAGAAGCAGACATAGAAGGACGGGAATCTTCCAGAAAAGCTACTTCTATAGAATCTGGGTAAGCTGCCAGCTCAGGAAGCCCTGTCACTCTTATTAAAGAGTCATTTGCCAAAATTTTCCCATTTCAGTTCTACAGGCAAGGAAACTTATATTTCAGATAGACATCAGGAGCATGTTATGTCTTCTTTCACCATAGCTGGCTCAGTGACTTCCAATTTCTAAGGATTTCAACCAGTACCAAAATTAGCTGCCCTGGAACCAGCCTTCAGGATAATACTTTAGAACTGAAAGGGACCTTAGAAGGCATTTAGTCCAGCCATATCCCATTATCGATGGGACACCAGAGTTCCTGTGAGATTGAGTGATTTATCAACCAGGATTTTTAACTCTAGCACTCTTCTGTATGACATAGTGCTTCTCAGCAAGATACATGGTGGTTTAAAGGATTTTATATTAGGGACAGAGCTTTTCTTCTAACACTCACTCAGCCTGGGAGGCTGGGCTATCAGAACATAGCTGCTACATCTCCTCTTAGGGATATAGGGTATTCTTAGGGATTTGGAGTTGCTTTCTTTCTTCCTCTTTCTTTCTTTCTTTCTTTCTTTCTTTCTTTCTTTCTTTCTTTCTTTCTTTCTTTCTTTCTTTCTTTCTTTCTTTCTTTCTTTCTTTCTCTCTTTCTTTCTTTCTTTCTCTCTTTCTCTCTTTCTTTCTCTCTTTCTCTCTTTCTCTTTCTTTCTCTCTCTTTCTTTCTTTCTTTCTTTCTTTCTTTCTTTCTTTCTTTCTTTCTTTCTTTCTTTCTTTCTTTCTTTCTTTCTTTCTTTCTTTCTTTCTTCTGTAGCTTTTCTACTGGGTTCCTTGTAGAGCATTGAATGTCTTTATTCATTCCATCTAGTCTGTTTTGGGCTTGCAGTGTAGACACTGCCATCAGCTATTCTGGGATGCTGTTGGATTGTCTCAAAAAGTCCAGATCTTCTGACCTTCACACACCCAAGAGATCCAACGTTAGATGAGATGGGGCTAGAGAGGAATGAGACAGAGACCAGGGCTCTTTACCTCCCTCCACCTCCCATTTGTCCCAACCCAAGTAATTTTTTTAGGGGCTTGATTTTCACCACTAAGGTTCCAGATGTTCCAATCCCCAGCTTCCAAATTGAAATGCTGTTTTATATAAAACTCAGAGGGCATGACAAAGTTTTCTTAAGGAATTAAAACATGCTTCTTGTGTCACCCCATTTCATCAAGTGGTTTTCAAGGACTTATAAATTGAACAAGAATTTTTTTCACAGTTAGTCTGAAGTCTTTAATTAATTGATTCAGGAGGGCTATTTAGGACTTGTTCATACCCGGTTTAAATCTTTGATTGATTTGGTTGTGAAGTCCTATTTCTGTAATTGTTGAATTAGTGATATAGGACAGCTCTCTTACAATAAAAAGTATGCACATATATTACTTCTGAAGACTTGAGGAACCCCGCCCATTCTGGAGTCTTAAAATCACATAACATCAGAGCAGCAAAAAGGAAACTGAAAAGGGTCACTGAATTGAGTCTTTTACCTTTACAATAAACCCTTTAACATCTTAGACAAATGGGAATCTATCCAGTTTTTAAATTACCTCTATCTAAAAAGTAATCTATGGCATGAATTATGATGCAATCTAAAGGTAAGGTTGTCACCCTTCTTACTGAAACTGTTGTAGTGCGCACTTTATAATTGTGTGCATTCTGCCAGGAAAGAAGTAATTTCTTGGGGCAGTGGTCTGAGGTGAAAGGCTGTGAACCTCATAGTTCATAGAGGGACTGGCAAATCAAAATCAGTGGTAGGGAAAGGTCCCAGGAGGAGCCAGGAATGAGTTTTCTTCTCTTTTCTTCCAAATGTAAAGATGTAAAAATATGGGATGCTGGGTACACATTTCTAGTAGAAGTTGAACAATGTATAATTATATTTAGGCAGTGGGGTCCCTTTGTGGAATATTAATGTTTCTATCAGAAGACTATATATCTTATATGTTCCTGGTTGCTTTCATGTTATCTCCCCAGTTAGAATGTGAGTTTGTTCATTGAGCCAGGCACAGTGTTTTTATCTCCTTTTATCTCCAGTGCTTAGAACAGTGACTGGCACATAGTAAATGATTAACAGATGCTTGTTGACTGATTGACATGACTATTGGGAAATTTCTATAATATTATGAACTTCAGTATGGGTAAGGTTTAATGGGGTAGGGATGGGGTATGCATTTGTGTTATAGGTAGAAGTTAGTATATTCTTTAGGAGATCATTTCTGAGAGGAAGCTGCCAATTGCTTTCAATTGAATTGTATTTTTCATGTCACTAATCCATCAACAAGCAAGTATTAAATACCTATGTGTGCTGTGCTAGTCACTGGAACTACAAAGACAAAAGCAAAGTTGTTCTAGCCCTTGAAGGGCTTACATTCTATCTCTAGGACACAGCATGTATTTACATAAGGATGTACTGAAGAAATATAAAAAAGTATAAGAAAAAATAAATCCATATAAGATACTTATTTAAAAAATTTTTTTTTTCATGTTAACGGAAGCATTGTGACAGTGGATAAAGGAGCTGGACTCAGTCAGGAAGCCCTTGTTCAAATTCTGGCTCTGACCAGAATTGGCCCCATTATACTTGACAAGTCACCTAATCACTTAGTTCCCTGGAAAACTCTTTTTTAAAAAAATTAAATTAATTTATTTATTAACAACTCTTAAGACTATTAGTTACAACTACTTATCTGCATCACTGAAGGGCGTTTTTGTGCACAAAATTCCCTACTGCTGAAATCTCAAATCAGTAACCCAAACTTAATAGAAATGGTAGCAAAACACATAAAATACAGGTTATTTTCAATCATTTAGGACAGAGGTGTGTGTGTGTGTGTACGCTCGTGTGGACCCCTAGCAGTCTGGTGAAAACTATGGATCCCTTCTCGGAGCTATAGTTTTTTTTTTTTAATTCATAATTGAAGGGAATTGAAGGAAATGATGTTCAGTTAAAATTCAGTGAAACAAAAGATGTAAATTTTTTTCCATCTAGTACCCCCCGAAATCTATAACCCTATAAAACCCCTCATTGGTCAGCAGATTCCAGGTTAAGAACTCGTGGCATTGGGATTCCAATAGTTATCATATATAATGTATACTTGGAAAAACAAAATGTATAAAAAACCACCTAATATCTAGCTCCTGACATACTGTTGTTAGATGGACAGCTCACAGCTTCACACAGTGGTCAAAGTAATATTCCTAAAGCATAAGTTTGACTATGTCATTCCTCTGATCAAAAATAATCCCTCCCTCCCTCCCTCCCTCCCTCCCTCCCTCCCTCCCTCCCTCCCTCCCTCCCTCTCTCTATCCTTCCTTCCTTCCTTCTTTCTTTCTCCATAAATGCCAGCTGAATTAAATGGAACCCTGAAAAGTAGATAATAAAATTATTATTATCCTCATTTTACAAATGAAGAAACAGCCGGAGAGAGTTGCTTACTGTCACACAACTAGTAAGAGTAATGGCAGCTCTTGAACCCAAGTCTTGACTATGAACTCAGTGCCCCCCCCACCACCACACAGTCTTCTTGAGTGCTAGTTATTCTTTGGATGTTCAATTAAAAAGTATTTTAATGATCAATTTATCCTTGTTGGTAAGTTTGGATTAAGTTTTGTGAGTTTATTCATTTGCATCAATTGTAATTATCTTATGACAGCATTGCAATAACTAGAATACACTGGAAAACTTTGTTTTGCACCTAAATGTTTTTTCTTACTCTTCCATACTCTAGAGATGAACCAAACATTTTAGACATTACTCACTCATGTTCCCAATTTCCTTTTGAGTTACTTAGGGAGTATTACTTTTCAAAGTACACAGATGAGGAAGTTTAAGAACAGAAAAGTTAAATGACCACAGGTTACAGAGTAAATTTAAAATATAGATTTATCTTTTCAGGTTCCCACTGAAGAAAAATAGTAGTTTAGCTGCAGGCTAACAAATGGATTTTTATTATATACTCTTCCTCTTTTATCAGTGAAAATTACTTTAGGGACCAGATGGTCTGTATTTGGGCTAAAATATAGTCTTGGAGGAAGGGGAAATTAGGGATGAGAGTAACCTTTCTCAGCTATTTTTCAATTATGGCATGGTGAAAAACCCACAACTTTGGGGTAAGAATGTTCTCTTGCCATTTCTGCTCTTGTAAAAATAAAGAGGGGCCAAGGACATGAACTTAAAAGACTTGCTTGAGGAAGGAAAATGAAGCTAAGTGTGAAGAATTATTAGGCATATTTGAAGCTCCATGGAATGGAAATTGTGGCTGTTTTACTGGACAGGGACTTGATACCATTTTAATGGAAGCACCAGTTAACACAACCAGTGCTAAGGACTCTGCAGTTGAACCAGATAGTTAAAGGGAATGTAGTTTCCTGTCCCTCCCAGAGTTCTTTGGTTTCCTTCTCCCCCTTCTCTTAAGAAACAAAATTTAAAATTAGGGAGAAAATACTGAAAAGCTTATTGAATCATTCAGATTAAAGAATGCCTCCTTTTTGATTCAGGAGATTTCAGAATTAAGCTTAATTGCTAGATTCCATTCTGCCGTCTCCCAACAGACCACTGCTCTTGTTCTACATTTCAAACATTTATCAAAATGAATTGTAGTCTTCTGTAATGGGTTATATCAGAAGAATCTGGATCCCCTCATTTTATTCCCAATATACCATGAAATATGGTGTGTCTATCATCAGGGCAAAACTAAAATGCCTGGAAGAATCTTATTTTCGTAAAGACTTTGTTAAAAACAACTACAATAATACCAGCAAGAAGAGTAATTCACTGAAACGTTTACTATGTCCCTCCTAGACAATAATCTCCTTTAAGATGAGACTGTGACTTATCTAAACTTTGTATCTTCCCTCTTCCCTAGAACTGTGTCCAGCATACAGGTGATACTGAATAAATATTTGTTATATTTTGTGGTTATGTGCACAAAACTGGGAAGTGGTATAGTATAATGGATGGAGAGCCAGCCTTGGAAGCATGAAGACCCAGATTCAAATCAGACCTTTGAAATATAGGCTGAAGACCTTGCCTCACATTTTAGTGAGTAAACTGGGGCCATTATCTATGAGCTCCATCTTTGCCTCTTTTCTACTTCTTAAAACCCTTTGTCATCTTCCCCTATTCTCACCTCTTTTATCCCAATTCCTGATTCCAAAGTGGCCTATCTCCTTGCCAAGGCCAGGTCTTCAACATGTGACTGATCTCTCATCCCCTCTCATATTCTTTATTCTTTCTTTATTTTATTATTTTTTTGCAGGGCAGTGAGGGTCAAGTGACTTGCCCAGGGTCACACAGCTAGTAAGTATCAAGTGTCTGATGTCAGATTTGAACTCAGGTCCTCCTGAGTCCAGGGCCGATGCTTTATCCAGTGCTCTACCTACCTGCCCCAGCAGGTAATCTCAAAGTGGAATTACAGGAGAGACCTTGGAGGCCCCAAATAAGGATCCTCCCATACTATCTACCTACCCAAGAGGTTATCCAGATGTCTCCTATAGATATCTAGTGAAGGGGACCCCACTACTTCCCATTCTGTCCTTGGATAGCTCTAATAGTAATTAAAGAAGCTTTTTCTTCAATCAAGTCCAGATCTGCCTCTATAATTTCCACCCATTGTTCCTGGTTCTGCCCTCCAAGGCAAAGCAGAACAAACCTAACCTTTTCAATTGCTAAAGACAATTATTGTACCCTACAAATTTTTCTCTTTTTTTAGGCTAAATTTTACCAGTTCCTACAACGGATTCTCACAAGGCCACTCACTTTCCAATTACTTTTTTTTTCTGAATGCTTTCCAGGTCATCAATGTCCTCAGAATATGATGCCCAGAATTGAACACATACTTTAAGTAGGGTGCAAAGCTCAGGGAGACTATACCTTCCATAATTATGGATAATATTCCTTTCTCAAATTGCACACCAAGATCTTATTATCTCCCATCGATGCAGATTCCAGCTCCACATGAAGGACTCTTTAACAATTCAAGTTGTCCAGCAGTGAAAAGGACTACCTCAAACATTAATCATTCCCTTGACCTGAGGATTATTCAAGAAGAGGCTAGATGACCATTTCCCAGGGAGATTATAGGGTAGTTTTCTACACTGTAAGGAAGGTTGTACTAATAGGTCTATAATCCTCTTACTGTTCAAATTCTCTACTTTTCTGATCTCAGTGAGGAAGATAGTGACACTGCCTCCATGGCCTCATCTCCATTACATATAAATAAACACTTATCTGCTGGGAGAATAGTCAAACTGGCTACAGAGTATTAAAAGAACCCCTTGAAGTGAAACAAGAACAGTTTCTTAGAACAGAAGGTTGAGGAATCAACTCAGGTTTACGAAATGAGGAAAACCAAGTAAGGTGTTAGTAGAAATATTGAAGAACTCTTCAGGATATCGTGAACCATAGAGTAAATCCTTCCCTAATGTAACAGTGTTATAAATGAAGAAATCGTGGTAGAGTCACTCATGAGATGAGTTAAATAGAGGGAGTAGAGATTTTGCCCATCCTGTCTAGGAGGGAAAAAATTTTCCTAACTGTGGCAGAACACCTGTCCCTTTACTTTGGCCCAGGTTCCTTTAAAAGTTTAAAAAACATCATTCCTTTAAATCCCAGATTAACATACAGCCCCCAGCCTCCAAAAAAAGCACATTCATAATATAGTTCAGGTACATTTATTTCAAGAATCTTTTGAGAATAAAACACAGAATTAAATCTTATCCCAAAGTTGTTGGCAGCCCAGCTAAAGACATCCACCATCTGTGCTCTTGGCCATTAGTGGTTAGAATTCACACATTTATCCATCTGCGAGAATGTCCAAGGATTCCTTCTCTCCATCTTCCCTTATCTTCCACACCTGTAATTAGGGAAGCTTCATGGCTCAATAAGGGCAGTGTTCCCCTTGTTCACCATCAGCCAGGAAGAAAGGGGTAGGAATGGTGTTACCAACATTCAAGTCACCTCCCTTACCTAGGGTCCCTCAAATCCTGGCTGTTAGCACATCACCTTTGGGTGGTGTCTCTTCTCTGGGATAGTTTCAGCTCTTCCAGAATTGCTCTCTGCTCTGGGTTCTAGCTGTCCCTTCCCTCTTCTTCCTCCTGTGTCTTACATGGAAAAGGAAATTTGCTACCAGGAAAGCTGACATCCTTCCTCTCATGTTGTACAGAGCAACTCTTAAACTCTGGACATTCTCTCTGTCCCCAAAGCAATTGTTATTCAGTTGTGTCCTACACTTCATGACTCCATTTAGTGTTTTCTTGGCACAGATGCTGGGGTGGTTTGCCATTCCTTCTCCAGCTCATTTTATAGATGAGGAAACTGGGGCAAACAGGGTTAAGTGAATTGCCCAGGGTCACACAGCTAGGAAGTGTCTGAGATCAGATTTGAACTCAGGAAGATGAGACTTTAGACCTGGCACTCTATCCACTGTACCACCTAGTTGCCCCAAAGCAATAATCTGACACTTTTAAACTCCCCCACAGTGCTTCTTTTTTTAAATAAAAATTTGTATTTTTAGTTATTTGGTATTTGACAAATACCAAATTACCACGAACTTTTCCAGTATTAAGAGAAACAGAAAAAGAAGACTGTATGTGAAAACACAAAAGCCCTAGTGACATTTTGAATCATCCCATCACTTTTTTTGTTGTTTTTTTTAATTTGTGGGGCATTGGGGGTTAAGTGACTTGCCCAAGGTCACACAGCTAGTAAGTGTCAAGTGTCTAAGGCCAGATTTGAACTCAGGTACTCCTGCGTCCAGGGCCAGTGCTTTATCCACTGTGCCACCTAGCTGCTCCCAATCCCATCACTTTTGAATTTTGCATACTTCCTATTTACTCTTTGGTTCACTGACAGAATGTATAGGTTGTAAACAGAAACCAGAAAAATGTGAAGGGAGTTTCCTTTGAAAAACAGAATTCCCCAAACCATATAACACACTAGTCTCAAATTTATCCTTACAATAGATCATTGGTCAGACTTATTTGAAAAGTTCTGTGTCCAGAAAACTAAAATTGCACAAAATTGTACATGATTCATGAAAAAGCCAGAACTCAAGGTTGGATAATGCAAGTTCTAGTCATACATTTTACTGTGTACTGTTGTATTGCTGTAAGAATTCCTAGGCTTAACATGTTTGGTTTTTGTTGTTGTTGTTGTTGTGATTTTGCCTCTGAGAGGGGGACTGAACTAGATGACAACTCTTCCTTATCTCCCTTATAATTTTTCATTATGTATAACATTTTAATTGTTATATTGCTTATTTCCAATTTCTTCTGTATGTGAATTATCTCTTGATGCCACTGTAAACATTTTAGAAGTGTTTGGGGCTTCCAAGTTCAATCACAAGATGGATGTGCTTGCTTTGTTCTTCTATTTAAGGCAGCTGACTTTCCTTTTTCCCAAATCAGAAGACATTATTTTAGAAGCCCAAAGAATGCTATCTCTAGTGGTAATGAGTCATTTGTGAACTAACTCACAATCTCTCTCTCTCTCTCTCTCTCTCTCTCTCTCTCTCTCTCTCTCTCTCTCTCTGTCTCTCTCTGTCTCTCTCTCTCTCTCTCTTTCTCTCTCAATCTCTCTGTTAGAGAAAGTATCTTTGCCCAAAAGAAAGGAGTATTTGATGAAAGAGAAATCATCTGTAAGGGAGGTTTTATAAACTTTCATCCTTTTAAGGTACAACCCTTGGAGGCTGTAAGGCATATTGTTCCCCCTCCCTACCTCCACTCCAATATATTAGTTCCTTGAAAATTGGAACTAAGTGAATGCAAAATCATATATTAAGTGCTTACGAAATTAAGTACTGGGTAATAAAATATAAGAACAAACAAATTTCTTCCTTTAAGGAACTTGTATTTTAATAAAGGAAAACAACTCATACTGATCTTTTTTTGTGGCGCAATGAGGGTTAAGTGACTTGCCCAGGGTCACACAGCTAATAAGTGTCAAGTGTCTCAGGTCTTCTTGAATCCAAGACTGGTGCCTTATCCACTGCAACACCTAGCTGCCCCCGCAACTCATACTGATTTATTCCTTATGTTGAGCAAGAGTGGGAAGGCTCTAGGCAAGTCAAATTGCATCTTTTATTTAACTTCTTGCACAAACAGAAGTTCATTTACTCATTGTTTCTGTATAGCAAAACTGTCAAAAGTACCATCTGTGCACAAAAAAATCCCCCCAACACAAAATCACAACTGTATGTATTGTTTGGTAGTCCTGTCCCCAAAAGATTTAGCTCCACATTAGTTTTACAATGTAAGGGCTTGTCCTGTTGCCATGAATGGTAAGGAAGTAGTGGATTCCTTAAAGTTGCATTTGCTAATGATTATTCCACTATTAGGTCTCGTCAGTTTTTCATTCATTCAGTTTGATGATGGACCATGGTCAAACAATTGTATTATTAAAAAGTAAATAAAAAGAATGAAAAAAAGTACATCCATGTGGGTTATCTAGTTCAGTTTGGTAGTATAAATTGTCATAGTTAGTTTATAATTTATATCTATCCAAAGTTGTAAATTCTAACCTTCCCCCCCCCACACACACAATAAAAGACCATCATCTGGGGAAAAAAAAAGAAAGAAAAGAGTGGAATGGGGCTGGAAGGTAAGCATGTGTCAGTGGGTTTTGGAAATGACCAGAAGTGGCCTGGTGACCTGGTTCCAGAGAAGATGAAGTGAAAGCTCCCCTCTCCCACCTGAAGTTTCCAAGGAAAGAGTCTGAATTCTGGTGGGAGGAGGAAGCAGACCAAAGTACAGGCATGATGGTGTGAAAATAGCTTTTCCATTTTTATTTATGTATCCTCAGTGCCTTACACAGTGCCTGGTATATAGTAGGAGCTCAATAAAGAAATGCTTATTAGATCAAATTAGATTGCATTGAAAATGCATTGAATTAAGTTGAATTTCAACTACTCAATCGAATGAATAAATAAGTTCCACACCTTAGGATATATTTGGAAGGAAACAAGCTCATTTCTTTCTTAGGATAGAACTCAGTGTGCAAATGGGAAATGGAAAATGACATTGCAGACAGTTTCACTAACAGTATATATTTTTTTAAGTTTTAAGACAGACTATTCAAACTTTTAGCATTAATTATTCTGCTTTGCATGGTGTCCACTGGGAAGAGTCTTCCTAGCTCTTTCTCTCACTCCCAAATATGTTACATATTCTATTTTATTATTATTTAAAAATTGATAAATACATGAAAATAGAACATATTTATCAAATGACATATTAATGAAGAAATGAAGGCCTTATTTAATTTCTTAGAGTATTATTGATAAACTCTTAAACTTCTCATCCTCTATACTGATTTATTTTGACCACACTAAGAAAGGAAGTATAACTTAGCAGAATAAACCTACATGAAGAATTGGAAATATATACATATATAAATATATTGCATGATTTATTACGTGTATAGACATTTATCAACATGTATATGTATGCATGTACACATATACATATATTTCAGATCTGTATTACATATGGGAATGCATATATACATATTGTGTATTTGTGTGCATGTGTGTGTGTGTATATATATATATATATATATAAATTCCATTTACTGTTGCTTTTCAAGTAGTGTCTTGAACTACAGATTTAGAATTGAGAACCACTTCTTCCTCATTCTATTATTATAAAGGGGATAATACTGTTGCATTTTGAAATTCCCCCAATTTTTTGTGTAAGTTTTTTTTGGGAGGCCAGAGATTCCTTTGTGGCAGGAAAAAAAGTGACATACATTACATTTTTAAAAGTGACTATGAAACATGACATTTTAAAAGTTGATTAAATATATGTGCATGTTTTCAAACATTCAAAATTCCTTGGATTCATTCATTTTTCCATTGTTAGGTATGTTTTAGGACACTGCTGATAAAATGCTGAAGTCAGTAATTTCCTTTACTATCCCCCTAAAAGTTCTTGGACACACCCAATTTTATATCCTGTAGTTAATCAAAGCAAAGCATACATACCTCTGATATGAATGATTATATTCGCTAAACAAAAATGCTATTTTTTAGAAAACTTCATTGGAAGCAAGCCTTCCTTGATTGCATTTCCTAGAGATATGCATAGCTCCAAAGGTTAGATAGGGTTTCCCCAGTGTTTATTTGAAAGATTCACTGTCAGCTTGTGGATTTTACTCTACAGGTGACTCCCTGGTGGACATGATGATTTAAAGGAATATACTTTGGTGTAATACCCTTTTCTAAATGCTATTTTCCTTTTTAAGAAGTCAGAGAACTAGAGTTACCTTTCTAACACATTTTACTGTTTAGACCAAAGGAATGTGTTCTCTTTAACTTTGATCTTAAACTACAACTGTCTTATCTGGTTTAAAAGTTTTAAATTAAGTTTTATTTAAGAACATACACTTTAATACTTCATGATTTTAATGCAAAAGTAGGCATATGGGAAGATCATCAAAATACATTGGAAAATACGGCTCAGGATCCAGAAATGCAAGTCAGAGGATTTTAAACAAGCTTTAGGTGTGTATGTTCCAAGTACTTTCTTTAAAAAGAGAAATGGGAATCACTAGATGTGACCACTATTCAGTATCATTAAAAAATAAAAACGAAAGTATCTTGTTTGACTGTCCAGAAGAAGCTGGTTACCAATATAGGAGTTATCTTTGAATCACCTATGTCTATGTAGTATAGTATATGATGACAGGTGACTGACTTAACTCATTTATGCTGATGAGTGGGGGCCCCAGAGATTGACCACTCTATCCCCTCAGAGATCTAGAATTAGTCCCAAGGGAGTGGGAGATAGTTTTCCAATGAAATGGCTCATGAGCTCCCACCAGTATGCCATACTTATAATTGATATTCTTTAGTCATCCAGGTTCAATTGCCCTTTAAAAAGGGATATTAACTGGGGGCAGCTAGGTGGAGCAGTGGATAGAGCACCGGCCCTGGAGTCAGGAGTACCTGGGTTCAAATCCGGCCTCAGACACTTAACACTTACTAGCTGTGTGACCCTGGGCAAGTCACTTAACCCCAATTGCCTCACTAAAAAAAAAAAAAAAGGATATTAACTAATGTTGTACAGTAATAAGAGTTGCTACAACTCCCCGCTACTCCCAAAATAGTTTATGACACACTCTTCCATGAAGTACATTCACAGGAGTTAAAGATACAGGACTCCTGCAAATGTGAAAAAACATGAATAATCTGAGCCCCCACCCCAAACCTTTATTTTTTTATTTTTTATTTTTTTGGGTGAGACAGTTGGGGTTAAGTGACTTGCCCAGGGTCACACAGCTAGTACATGTCAAGTGTCTGAGGCTGGATTTGAACTCAGGTCCTCCTGAATCCAGGGCCAGTACTCTATCCACTGCGCCATCTAGCTGCCCCACCTTTATTTTTAATAATTCTGATCCTGTTTATTTAAAACACAAAAAAGTACAAAGACACTGTATACCCATAAAATAGTTGACTTTTTTTCAAGAGAGATTTTTATCTTGCACATTATGCAGAATCTTTGCAGCAGCTGGTGTAGCTGTAGCTCGTGCTTCATGGATGTCTTCCTAGGAAAAGTGAAAGATATAAGGATCACTGTGACCACATGACTGAGTGTGGATGGTAGAGAGACAAAGAGGAGGCATTCCTAGAGAGAGTGTGGAGCCCGTAGTTCTTTAGCACACTGAAATGTTTAGCAACATTTATATAGTGAATTTATATATATATATATATATATATATATATATATATATATAATAACAATTAGATTTCATAAAAATAAAATAGAAAAATATGTTATAATAAATTTACTATTGATGGTAGTAAATGATAAATTAATAACATGTAGTATTTATGCATTTGTGACTTACTAATTTTTTTTTTTAGTTTTCTTTACATATGCATGCTGTCTCTGATTTTCGGCAGTATGCCACAAATCTCCCCAAATCCCCATTTAATCATCAGTGGCCAACCCACAAATAATCAAAATCATGAATAGTGAGGGATGATGAATCCAGGGGAAAATAGACTCAAACTTAGCAAGCTCATGTGGGAAAAGGAATTCATAATTCCTGGTTGCTGAAAGTCCTTTTCTCTCCTTCATGGGATGCTCAAGAAACTTCCCTTAGGCATGGTGTATCTTCTTGGATGGGCTTCCTGTGGAGCCATGAATCTACATCTATATCTTGGGTTCACTGCAAACACTTCTGGCTGCTTGCTAATGCAAGATGCCTGCTAGGATGCACATGGGAAGTCCTCCAGACATCTACAATTCACAAAGTCTTCTTCTAGCCCAGAGTTTCTAAAATTGTGGGTTGTGACCCAATATGGGATCCCGTAACTCATTGTGAGGGTCACGAAAAATTTGGCAACATTACAAAGTTATTATACCTATTTGATGTACCTATATACCTTGGGTCACATAAAAATTCCTTGGTCAAAAAGGGGTCACTATTAGAAAAAGTTTAAGAAGCCCTGCTCTAATCAATCAAAGTGGGGGAAAATAAGATAAGGATGGCATAAAGACTTGGATTCCAAGGTGTGGGGGCAAGAAGAATGGAGAGATATATCCTAGACTTCAACCGTATAATGTATACATATATAATATTTATATGACAATATGGTATATATGATACATCATATAATCATATTATTTCTATGATATATGATATACGACACACATATAAAGAATATATATCATTGTCTATTCTATTTAGCTATAATATTGATAATTCTATAGTACAAAGGAATACCATTAAAGCATGTCCTCTTGTTTATTTCCTAGATTATTCTTCCTCCCCAATGAATCTATTCTTATTACAGAAAATGGTATATTAGAAAATTAGTGTCTCATTCTTCTCTTCAGAGCAATGTTTTTGTTTCCTATAAGTCTCTGAATGACCATAGTTTTCCATCTTAGATGAATTGGTGAGAATGGGACCTTAAGAGCACTGTGTTTTCTGATCATAAACAAAGTTAGTTAGCTCCAAGTCTGTAAGTACATTCTGTCTCTGCAGAATCTCATATATCTGTCCTCTCTGTTACCACAGCTCACATCCTAGCATATTCCCTCATTACTTCCCACATAGACTATTGCTATTCTTTCCTAATGGGTCTACCTATAAACACTTTCTCTCCATTCTAGTCTTCCCTTCACATGATTGCAAGATCCATATTTCTTATGTATAAATGTGGTTATGCTAGTCCTTTGCTTAAATCATTTAATGACTCTATAATTCAGATTTCTTAATCTAGAATTTAAGGACTTCCACAACCTGGTACCATCTTACCTTTCTAGTCTTATTTCTTCTTCCCCTGTCCATGAACTCTGTACTTTGGCATCTTTGGACTGCTCACCTAGAGCACACTCTTCTGCCTCCACAATTTGCTCATGCTATTCCTCTTCTTTCCCTCATTCCTCTCCTCTTCACATATGCATTCTTTCACTTGCCGAGTTTCTGCCTATTTTTCAAAAGCTAAGGGATAACTTTTCTTGTTGGTGATGAACATCTGTCTGGCGCTTATACATCAATTTATTTGTAACTGTGAAGGTAATTAGGGCAGCTTGGTGGTACAGTAGATAGAAGGCTGGGTCTGGAATCAGGAGGACCTGAATTCAAATTCTGCCACTGCCACTTACTGTGTGACCCCGAGCAAGTCACCTAACCACTTGCTTGTCTCAGTTTCCTCACCTGTAAAAAGAGGATAATAACATTACCTACCTTCCCTGGTTGTTATGAGGATGAAATGGGATAATGCTTAAGTACTTAACACAGTACCTGGCACATCATAGATATTTTGTGAATGCTGATTTCCTTGCTCCCTCCCCCATCAGTGGAATCTCTGATCAATTTGATGAATCCTCCAATTAATTTGATAATATTACAGAGGTTAAGCCTTTGCTTGGTGGAATGTGGAGGCTGACTATGGAAGGGAACCTTGGTGAGAGTGTACACAACTATTGATTGACTCTCAATCCATCCTTTGATAACTCTCTAAATCACCAATCAGATATTATTGAATTTTATGGCTATGTATGCTGGTGTCATATCTTCCCTGCTAGAATTTGTAGTTCATAGTGCCAGGGATCATGCCTTATCTAATAGCAGTAATAGCTAACATTTATATAGCACTTTAAATTTTGCATATTGATATATATGGTATCTCATTTGATCTTCACAACAACCCTGAGACACAGATGTTGTTATTATCCCCATTTTATCGATTAAGAAAATGAGGCTGAGGGTGTTTAAGTGGCTCTCCCGAGGGTCACCGAGCTAGTAAATCTCAGAGGTGAGACTTGAACTCAGGTTTTCCTGACTACATGTCCAATGTTTTCACCCACTTTCCTACATAGCTGTATTTTTGTACCTCCTTTCATTGTGTGGAAATTTATTTTGATTTGGGGACCCTACCTTTAGGCTGAGACTAGAAAGCCTTAGGCCCTCAGGGTCTCTCCCCTTCCTCCTCAGCGGAGCAGGCAAAAGAGAGGCCGAAGGGCAAACTGACAGAGCAGACAGACAGACAAGGTTACAGGCCTTAATACAAACCAGGGAAAGTGTAACGTGCCCTGAGGCTGGAGGCCGATAAGGCCCTTATTGTATTCAAGAAGTTGTTCCAATCGCAGCAGGTGGGAAAGAGACCCAGTGGAAAGAGACCGCAGGAAAGCTGTCAGGTTGTACTTTATTTCCTTGTATTCTTAATTTTCAATAGTATCTCATAAATAAACTCTGCTTTGATTATTTGGTTAAGAGGTTTCTTAATCTTTAGTTTATCAGTTTGGGAGCAGTGTGGTGGAACTTTATAAACGGCCCATATTAAATTAAACGAAGTCAGATAGCCAGTTAGTCACAAGTCCCCAGATTAGTCATCCATAGATCAGTGCCCCCAAATTAGGCCTAGTCATTTAAAAATATTTCTACAATTGTGTAGCACAGTGGTCTGCCTACTGTCGCTCTAAATGTTTGTCCAGTGAACAGATGAATGGGTGAATAAATGAATAAACAAAGGAAATTTATTGATGAAGCAGAGGGTTGATGCCTAACCTTTTGTAGAAATAAGGATGAATATATTTAAACAGCTAAACATATATTGGAACACTGTGCTGTATAAATATTTCTAAAATGTACAAAAGGGTGTTGTAATAATCCATCTCATAGTATTTAATTTATTTTATTTAAGGACTCCTTAGGGCAGCTAGGTGGTACAGTAGATAGAGTGCCAGGGCAGGAGTCATGAAGACCTGAGTTCAACTATGACATCAGACACTTACTAGCAGTGTGACCTTGGGCAAGTCACTTAATTCTGTTTGCCTCAGTTTACTCAACTGTAAAATGAACTGGAGAAGGAGTGGTAAGCCACTCCAGCATCTTTGCCAAGAAACCCCCAAATGGAATCATTGAGAGTTAGACACAACCAAACAGCAAAAATGATAACAACAACAACAACAAGATCCTTGGACAGAGGAAAGGAATATAGGACTTTGAGGAATTAGCCAAGGAACACCTCAGACATGGATTTTTACCAGAAGCTAGGAGCCAAAACACCGATCTGAGAAAGGAAATTGAGATTGTCCTCAGAGCTAGGGTCACCCTGGGTGAGATTTGTGCCTAACATCAGGAACTGGAGAGTTTAGCCCCAAGAAAAGGAACCAGGGGCAGGCCTCCTGAGAAGCAGAGCCAGCATCCAGCATGTTATATGCCAGACCACATTAGAAGAGGCTTTGTGGGTCAGAGGATCTCGGTATCACAGATGTAGAGCCAGAAGGAATCTTAGAGGCCATGTCAGTGTTCTCCTGGTTGTCACTAGTGCTCTGAGCATTAGCCTGCTGGAACTTCCATACCACCCGAAGTGTTAGTAGAGATATTATGTATAACCAAGAGGGTGTCCAGCCAGCCAGATACAGTATCCTGGAAGCTTTCCAAAGGAGCATCAAACTAACTTTGTAAAAGGAGTCCAGGTAGGCAATGAAGAGCTCTCTCTCCCAGATGATTTTTCTCTTTTCAGACTCAATAAAGTTGTTAGGTTTTGACTAATTTGCACTTTCTCCTGAACTTGGCATGGTTCTTAGTGGAAAGAAAAAACAACAACCAGTCAACATGGCTGTGTGACTCCCCTGATTATTTCCTTTGCATGTATTTTAACCCATGGCTCATTTTTTCCATGAGTAATAGGGCCAAACCTTTCTGTGACAACTCAGTGAAACAAAAAATCAAATCCCAGTTTTCAGTTTGGAAAACTGCTAAAAAAAGAGGCTCTACCATTTTACTGTTACAGCCAGAAGCAGTATGTGGTGACCATAGTAGGTACTCAAAAACATAGTTCTCAGAGGAATAACTATAAGCATAAATCACTATTATTTATCTTAGCATTCTAAATTCTTTCTCTTTGAAGGGACTGGGGTGATGCCAATGAAAGGGCCTACGCCTAAGGCAGGCACTCCTACCCTGGACTCTGTGGATAGATTTTAAGGGGTCTGTGAACTTGGGTGGGGAAAAAGATTATGCATTTATTTTCATTCACATTTGGTTTCCTTTCTAATATGATTTATTTTATTTTATGCGTTTAAAAACATCATTCTGAGAAGGGGTCATAGTGTTCACTAGACTCCCAGACGGGTCTGTGACATGAATAAAGATTAATGCCCTCTCACTTAAAGTTAGAAACTAGAGAGGTCTCTCAGGAAAGAATTATGTAGAGTAATTCCACAACCATCCAAAAGTCCCTGCTTTCAAACACCTTCAATTCTAATTGGGGTTAGGGGAGGCAGAGGAGGACAATGTGTATGTAGATAAATAAATGCAAAGTAATTTCAGGGAGGGGGCACTGACAACTGGAAAAATCAGGGAAATTCTGTAAGAAATGAAAGTAAGGAGGAAGAGCATACCATGGGTGGGAAAAGGAATATTATGTATAGAAAGTCAAGGACCTGAGGTATTAGAATATAATTAATGCACATCCTTGGAGGCAGCTAGGTGGCTCAATAGATAGAGATCTGGGCCTGAAGTGAGGAAGTCCTGAGTTCAAATCTAACATCAGACACTTATTGTGTGACCCTGGGTGAGTCACTTAACTTCCATTTACCTTAATCTACCGGGGAAGGAAATGGCAAAACACTTCAGTTATCTTTTGTCAAGAAAACCCCCTGCACAGTATTGGTGTGTTATGATCCATGGAGTCATGCAGAGTCAAACATAACTAAACAACAACCATGTACATCAGTAGTATAATTTTCTTCTTGTATCCAGGAGTATTCTGGTAAATGTTTAACAACTTGCTCTCTTCTCCCCAAAATGTCTAGCACAACACACTGTTAAGTTTAATGTGTGTTACTAACATTTTCACCATAATTTTCTTCAGTATAGAAATCAACAAAACAGTAAATTTAGGCATGATTTGTAGTGTTCGCCAGTTTTGGAGGTATAAATGCTCACACTGAAAATTTAACAATTAGCTCCATGAGCCGGTTCAAGCTGACTCCAGCATAATCCTGTATATCCCCTTACATATATCCCTATTTACCCACTCATCATTGTCTACTGAACAACTTAAATATGAAGGTGGCATTCCTCTGCTCCTCATTTTGTCAGTCTCATTCAGTGGTACTGGATAAAGTTGTGTTGGCTTTGGCTCTCAAAAGGTCAGCCTTGATTACAGTCTGTTAGTAGGCAGAGTTCATGGATTGGATTTTATTTAATTGGTGGTTAGGTTTTATGACTCAGTGACAACAAGCTGCATCTAGAAGACAGCTGTTAACTTTTTCCCCAGCTTGTTGCTGCCTATACCTTGAATTGTTTAAAATGATCTTCAGAATTCAGTCTCTAAAGATATTTAGAAAAAAATCTTGTTAGAATATCATGTCTGGGGGTGGCTAGGTGGCGCAGTGGATAAAGCACAGGCCCTGGATTCAGGAGTACCTGAGTTCAAATCCAGACACTTGACACTTACTAGCTGTGTGACCCTGGGCAAGTCACTTAACCCCCTTTGCCCCGCAAAAAAACCCAACAACAACAACAACAAAGAATATCATGTCTGTAAAGGATACCATTTTCTTATATTGGAGAATAATTATAATTCATCAAAGTAAAATATATGAAACGGTTTTAGTGTTAGGACATTGGAAATAGAGCAGTGTGTTTGGGGGAAATATGAAACAGAATGCCATTACAAAGAGGAGAAATTGGGCTGGCCCAGGAACTGAGAAGAAAAACAAGCTAATTATATAGCATATGCTATTTAAATAGTTACTCTGCTAATTAATTGTGGGTTAAAAAAACAAACTCAATAGATTCAAATGCTAATAACTCTATAGAAGAATTGGACCTTTTAATTCCTCTTTGGCAAAAATAGCAAATAACAGATGCGTTGTCTCCTACTGGTACCAAGCTGCCTATTTACAGCATGTATATGCTCCAGGTATGTTATAAGACATGTTAACCTTAAAAAAAGAATGAATATTAAATTTTATGACCACATTTAAGAGTTATGTAGTAATAGCAGGGCAAGATGATACATGTTACATTTTTTTTAAGTAATAAATTTTGGATTTGAGACCACTGCTCTTCATTGGCTCATAAATAGTGGACTAGCTCCCTAGAGGATGGCCCAGGAGGGATGCTGGGTAGTTTTATAAGCCCTGACACTTTTTCCACCAGATCTGTTAAAGACACTGACCACAGGTCTCTGCCAGATCTGTTAAAGGCCATTTCTCTTTAACTAGGGATCTTTTTTTGGCAATGGACAATAGGACACTTGGCTGGCTGAACTCCACTGAATAAATAGAAAATTTTGTTTCTAGAGAGTAGGAAAGAGATATTTAGTGAGAAACAGCAAGCATGTTGACTTTCTAGGAAATTTCAAGCCCAGTGATAGACATATGAATCCAATAGAAACACTAATATAAATTGAAAATATAATCCTTAGGTATAATTCTAAATAGGTAGCATTTGCCCTAAGATACACCTGCATTCCTATAAAGAGTATGGAATTAGATTAATCCTCCTGGCCCAGTTAGTTCTACTGTGATGGATGGCAATGAAGCTTTGCCAGATATAAAATAGACAGAAAGGTAGAGAAAGTGGGGGTTGCAGAAGGAGGGTGAGAAAAGTGAGGGAGGTGCTGTATTTGGGTGTCCATTTCTCCTCCCTGCCATGGCCAGCTGCTGCTCAGCTTCCTAGGAAGCTGATCTTTGTGAAGAAAACCCCAAATGGGGTCACAAAGAGTTAGACATGATTGAAAAAAAATGACCAAACAATAACCAATGAAGACAGAACTTAGATTCCCTATATATCTCTAAATCCCACAGGTTACTTCAGTCTACACTAGATACCTATTAGAGTGCCCATCCTTGTCTCTTAGATACTACTCAGGATTGGACCCCACATTCTACATCTCAAGCTTTAGGTCAAATCCGATGGTGAATTGGAGGCATCTTGCCAAGGGATCTCAAGTTCAGCTTAGCCCTATGAGCACATGCTCACTTTCCCCACATTTGCTGTTCTGGCTGGAGCCTGGTGAGCAAAGAGCTAGAATGTAACAAGGGATCAGTTGCAATTATGATAATGCCAAGGATAGCTATGTAAGCAGGCTTCTATCAGGAGCTGTCTGGGCTATAGGAATGAGGACTATGACCCAAAGCTTTTCTCACTTTTTAGGAGGAAGGATCAGAATGGTATTTCCCAGAATCTTATAAACTCAGCTCCTAATGTAAGCAACACTTTTCCCCCTCAGAATTAATTGTATACTATCAGAGCTGGAAGAGACCATAGTGATGGACCCAATTTCTTCATACTGAAACCCAGAACTTTCCTGGGTTCATGCATATTTAAATATACTGTTTTTGTAGACTTCCTGAACGAAGTGAGGGAGCTCTCCTTGGCCAGTAGCTCCTTTCTATGTTCTGAGAGCAAGTAAAAGCATGAGAAATGTAATATTTTTCCCATTTTGCATGGATCTTCATATAGAATATCAGCATTTTTTTCTCTCCCAGATATCACCCCAATTTTGCTATGTTCAGTCTCAGTACTTCAGAACTGTTTTGGGCCATTTATAGTGACAGCAATTATTCTGTTTTTGCCCCTGGTAATTTGTTGAGCAAACTTAATCTTGGTGTTACTGTGCAAATCATTATTATATCCAACTATCTTTCACAGCATTGTACACCTTACTCTCAGCAGGTTAAACTCTTCTAAATTCCACATGCTGTCGTGCTTAGCATTCTGGGAATTGTTGTTGCTTCACGGTCTTACTCTTTTCTCCAATAAAACGTTTCCAAACAGCATAGGTAACAGCTATTTATTCAAACAGAGGCATTTTCAAGGTCAAGGCATTCCCAAGAAATGCTTCTGTGATTGTATATCCCAGCTTGTAGCCATATACATTAGCTAAGCAGCCTTTCCCTACAGCTGGGTGCAAACTTTCTAGGAAATGATCTGTGATCATCCATTCTCTTTAAATGAAGAGACTGGGTTTTATACTTCTCTTTTGTTTCCCACAAAGCTTAGCACAGTGCACTCAAAGTAAAAGGATTGTTGAATAAATGAATGAATGAATGACATTTCCAAGTATTTGCTGTAGATCTGGATAACAGGTGCTCTCTCAACAACCCTCACTACTTGAAATGTTTTTTGAGTGAATTCAGGAGTATACAATATAGTTCAATCAACAGGTATAGTTCTTGAGTTCCTCTTATATTTTTAGTACTAATACTTATCAGAAGTTGTCATAAGGTCTCTGCTAGGTATTCAAGACATATATTTGTAAACAGAGCCGTAACTCCCCTACTGTGGCATTTGGAAATATTACCCCTACTTGGGAATGCCAAAGCTAATGATGGGAATTGTTTCTTTCTGCCCCCCCCCCCATACTCACTTCATGCATTTTATGCACCATTACTATTACTCAGACCTATTTACATCTGATTTTGTGAAGGACCAAGGGGAGTGATCTGCTTTCAAGAGGAAAATATCTCCTTTGAGATGAACCAACTCTTTTCTACAATAAACCACACTGCCCTTTCTCACAAGATCACCAAATGCCACCCCAATGAGCTGTTAAAGTGCCAGGAGTTTCTCCGGTGAAATGTGTGGAATACCAGCATACTATTTCCTTATCATTTAAAAAATGGGCCTTTGTTTATTTTATCAATGGATATTTCTTATCTGTAATAAGAAATATTTGTATCTGTGTCTTATTTGAATAATGTTCAAGTGTAAACCTCAAGTGCTGTTGGAGGCATAAATGCATGTGTCTAAAACACCAATGGCTCATAGAGGCTTGGAGCCTAAATCAGCAGTGTCATCAATGACCATCTCTGTTTGCTTTTCATTTTCTCTCCGATTAAGCTCGTCCTCTTTATTAATCTTAGACAATGAATGTACAAAAAAGTAATAGATTGGAAAAAAGTTCACAGATGTTTAGTCACTACCTTCCACTTTTTCTCTGCTCCCTTTCCCACCCCCTCATCTATTTTTCTGTGTTCAGATTTCCTATTGACTTAGAGTTGTACAAGAGATAAAGGGGTGGTGGTGGTGGTGGAGGTGAACACACTGCTGTTGAGGAAAAGGAATATTAACACATTCTCTAAAACCTCTAGTGTTCCTAGAGAGCACAGAAAAGAAAATATTTGTTTCACATACTAGTGACTCATGTGTTTGTGGTCTTCCTCTCTTCCTCTGTTCACATTTATATTTCAAGTTATTGTGAAAAAAACAGGAATGGGTAAGAATGTGCTTCTGATTTCTGCAGTGGAAGCCCTGCACAAAACTGGCACTGAGGGATGCCTGCTGTTTATATCAAGGTGACATACAAGCCTTTTCCTGTGTCTTAAGGGAGACAGAGAGTGGGGGTAGAAGAATGTGAAGGGATTCGTAGGAGCACAGATCAAGCTCAAAGGGACCTCAGAGGGCATATAATGCAACTCCCTCATTTAGTTGTGTACTATAACAGAGGCTTACAGATGTTAAGTAACTTGCCCTAGTTCACACAGGTATTAAGAATCATAGGTAGGTGGGGGCAGCTAGATGGCACAGTGGATAAAGCACTGGTCCTGGATTCAAGAGAACCTGAGTTCAAATCTGGCCTCAGACACTTGACACTTACTAGCTATGTGACCCTGGGCAAGTCCCTTAACCCTCATTGCCCCACAAAAAAAGAAAAAAAAGAATCAGAGGTAGGATTTGAACCTAGATCCTTGATTCTAGAACCAATGGGAATTTTTCCCCACTGTACCCAACTGTCATTTATGTGTCTTATATAATCAACTGTACCTTGAATGTAATCTACTAAACTTCATCTTTTCTTTTTTTTCCTCTTTTTAAAAAACTTTTTCTTGAGGGGCAATGAGGGTTAACTGATTTTCCCAGGGTTACACAGCTAGTAAGTGTCAAGTGTCTGAGGCCGGATTTGAACTCAGATCTTCCTAAATCCAGGGCCAGTGCTTTATCCACTGAACCACCCAGCTGCTCCTAAATTTCATCTTTTGTAAAGGGAAACTTCAGAGCATGTAGCATCTGCCTTCTCTTACCCCAAGGCCCTTTCCTATGACTTGGCATAACGTGGTATGGCTGTTTGAAGACTATTATGTAAAGCTAATAGTGAACACTAATTTGTATAAAAAAGAATGCAGTTGTTTTAGAGATGAGTTATTTAAATATTCTCATAGCCTTTGCTTCTTCAGTACCTCTACAAAGTGGTCACTCCCTCTACCAAGACAGATTGCAACCCCTCTAAAACTTGGCCAATGATTTTTCAGAGTTGACCCCTCCAAAAAAACCCCCCAAAACAACTTATCTTGCTGCTGTCAATCTGGTAAGGAATGTTTCTAAACTGTATAAAAGACTTACAGTCTATTGGAAGGTCATGGTCTTTTTGGCCTGGCAGGACCTTCCTAAATTGTACTTTGTGGACATTAAATTGAAGGTAATTCAGCAATTGTTCATTAAGCTCTTACTGTGTACAAGGCTATGTGCTAGGCTTGCTAGCATGGCTGTACAGCAGTTCATCTGAGATCTCAGGGCTTTCAGTAGGAAAAAAGTTCTTTATGAGTCAATAGTGTGATTTGGAAGATGAGAAATCTAATGTTATTGTAAGGTCCATTGAGCTGCTAGGAATAAGTAGGTGGCTGTCTCACTCTGCTCTGTCTTTGTCAGATCACATCTATAGTATTCCTTCTTTTCTGTGCATTATTTTTGAGGAAGGAGATAAGCTAGGAGGCATTGGAGGAAGACAACCAGGATGGTAACCAGCCATATGAGTAGTGGTTGAAGTAGGCATGTTTAACCTGGACAAGGGGGACAGTATAGCTGTCCTCACTCATCCTAACCACTTGGCCCCAGAAGGCAAAACTAGGAGCAGTAGGAACGGTTTCAAAAATTTAGGTGGGATGAAAAGAAAACTTGTCTCAAAATTCAAGTTAACATGATGGCTTTGGAAGGTAGTGGGTTCTCTTTCATTAGAGACCTTGCAGGGTTGGATGACTACATTTCAGGTATATTATAGAGAAGATTCTTGTTCAAGTATGGGTTGTTCCAAATGACCATGAAGATTCTCTCCAACTCTGAAGTCTTAAGATTTTGTCATCCTCAGCTGATAGATACACATTCCGCTCCTGGGACTGTATTTGAAGTCTTTATAACATTGGTTGTCCTGCCAGAATTTGGGCTCTGTCAGCTTAAACTTGGGGAACCCAGGGTTCACTGCTATGCCATAATGAGGCATCAAAAGAAGAGGACTTTAGTGAAACTTATGTGTGACAGTCCTTCAACTATTAGAAGACAACCAGTAATTTTCCTTAGGACTTCCCTTCTTCATTCTTCTTTTGGCATGGTTTGAATCCTTTAACTATCCTGGTTGCTATTATCTGGATCTGTAGTAGATTGCCAACATCCTGTCTAAAATATGGCACCCAGAACTGAGGAAAACTCTCTGGATGTAGTCCCACCATGGTAGAGGAGAGCCAAACCATTTCCTCTCTTGTGAACACTATACTTGTAGAAGTACAGCCTAAATACACATTAACTTTATTGACCACACATCCCACATTGCTGCCTGATAATGAGCCTACATCTTGGGGCTTTTTCCAGAAGAACTCCTTTCTAGCCACATCTTCACCATCTTGTCCTTGGGCAATTGACTGGAACTGAGTGTAGAAGTTCCATTGAATCCAATTGATTCTGTCTTGTGAGTCATAGCTTTCCATTAATAGCCCATCATGATTTCATGCAGTAATATAAAGATGATGCTCAAAGGCTATGGTGAAAGAGAACAAACTCTGGTGTGCTGTACCTAGCTGGAAAGGCATTGAATATGAGTCTGTGAATGGACTGTGGGTCCACTGCCTGAAGATCAACCTACCGAAGATAAGAGAAGCTTGTCACCAAGTTCGCCGTAAGGTGATGAAGTTTTCAGTCACCACAAATCTCAGTAACTTGTAGACTTGTATTCTGCATTTATGGGAGAGTACCCATAGTGACTAAACTGGAGAACACATCCCCCTCTGCCCGCGCCCCCCTTTAACCAGACTTTAACTTTATTGCTGTAATAAAGCCCTAGTGAGGCAACTCACTTTACCAGCCCAGGTCAGCATCTACTCCTCAAACTTATAGAGTTGCCTGAGGCATTGAGACATGACTTGGCCAGGGTCAAACAAGGCCAAGGTCTTTCTGCCTTCAAGGTCAACTCTCTAACCACATACTATACTGATTCTCATCTTAGTCAGGTTTAGATTCTTGTTGTTCAGTCATTTTTTTTCCAGTTCTGTCACTCTTGGTGATCCCATTTGGGGTTTTCTTGGCAAAGATACTGGAGTGATTTGCCATTTCCTTCTCCAATTCATTTTACAGATGAGGAAACTGAGGCAAACAGAGTTAAGTAACTTGCCCAGGGTCACACAGCTAGTAAGTGTCTGAGGCTGGATTTGAAATCAGGAAGATGACCCTAGTGCTCTATCCACTGCAACACTTAGCTCCACCTGTGTTTATATAGGGCTCTCTAAGGTATACCTAGTATTTTTCTCACAACAATCCCACAAACATTGTACATGGTATAAAATTATTACTCCTGTTTTACAGATAAGAAAATTGAGGCTCAGAAAGTTAAAATTGTATTACTTTGTACATATGAGGGACTCTGCTAAGCCCTGTTGATTTAAAGACAAAAGCAAAACAGTCCTGGACTTCAAGGAGATTGTCTTTTAGTACATGAGACAACATATACACATAAAAGAATATGCTGAATATTTACAAAATGAATATAAGGTAATTTGGGGAGGGAGTGAAGTTGCAGCTGAAGGGGACCAGGAAATGATTGTTGTAGAAGTTAAGCATCTGGATGGCTCACTGGATAGAACACTGGGCATGGAGTCAAGAGGACCTGAGTTCAAATACGGTCTCAGACACTTATTAGCTGCATGACCCTTGGCAAATCACTTAACCTTTGCCTGTCTCAGTTCGCTCATCTGTAAAACAGGAATAATAATAGCATCTATCTCTCAGGGTTATCGTGAGGATCAAATAAGATGCTATTTGTAAAGTGCTCAGCACAATGCCTGGCACATAGTAGGCACTTAATAAATGTTTGTTCCCTTCTCCCTTGTACATCACTGCCCCCTGGAAATAAGACTTGAAAGAAAGTAGATTCCAGGATGGACAAGGGAGGAAAGAGAGCATTCTAGGCCTGGATACATAGCCAGGGCAAAGGCATGGAGATAAGAGACAGAATGTTTTGGGTGTGAAGAGAGGATAACATATAAGAACACCAGAAAGGTAGGAAGGGAGCAGGTTGTGATGAGGTTTAGAGACCTCCCTCCAAGATGACATGAAATAACTAATCAGTGCTCTTTCGGTCAGCCCCGATGACTAGATCTAAACCCACCTAAACAGACCATCACATCTCTCCATCTTGTCTGCAGGACTATTTGGAGCATATTGGTTAAATGCCTTACTGAAATCCAGCTCTGTTATGGCCATGCTATTCAAGTCCTGATCTACTCGTCTGAGAATTCTGTCACAAAAGGAAATGAGCTTAGTCTGCTATGACTTTTCCTTAATGATCTCATGCAAGAGGAGAGCCATCACCTCTTCCCTTTCTATGTTTCGCATTTTTTTCCCCTTTGGAAGTGATTTCTTTCATGTGGGGCACGCCCAAGGTAAAAACTTCCTTTATAAACTCATAGTTCCCGATCTATAATGGTAAAGGGAGTCTTTACACCAGGAGTAACATCCTCCACCCCTACCCCCACCAAAGAAATAAGTTGTGAAATCTGTCATCTTAAGAGTGTTGCTCAGACCATTGAAGGGTCAGATAGCTTTTCCATGTCCACAGAGCCAATATTGGGCAACTGGAATCCAAGTGACTCCAAGACCAGCCTTTCATCCACGACTGTCCCTAAATTCTTACAAATACTCCTTTAATAAAATGTTTTCAGTTTTTGCCAGGTGTCTGCATCAAGCTTTCAGGACTGTTAGTTGAAATATTCACATACTGCCCTTTTTTGATAAGAAAAGTATTCATCTTATTCCACTGAGCCCTGGAAGTCACAAGTAGTAGCAGTGCATAGAAGTGGCAATATGAACATTTAAGTTCACTGTAAAAGAAGTCCTCCTAAGGGGCAGCTAGGTGGCACAGTGGATAGAGCACTGGCCTTGGAGTCAGGAGTACCTGAGTTCAAAGCCGGCCTGAGACACTTAACACTTACTAGCTGTGTAACCCTGGGCAAGTCACTTAACCCCAATTGCCTCACTTAAAAAAAAAAAAAAAGTCCTCCTAGCCATAAGTCTTTTCAATACGTCTCTTTATTATGCATATAGGGAAAAGAGGCAAGTTGTTCTCTGTTACTACTGGGCATGACTCAACTGTGACTGCTCATTACCAGAAAGAGGGTCTCCCCAACACTCACTTCTGAAACATTCTCTACACTGGGCCTCTTGGCACAGTGACTGAGCAGAAAGAACCAATAGAAAGACAAATACCACTCCCAAAGCAACCAGGTGACATTTTTCAGATGGGGCAACCCTCTTATTCTGAGAGGTTCCAGGCAAAGGAGATTCAGGGCACAGTTTCAATGATTGTTGGAAAGTCAGGGATCCAGAGTCCCTTCCCAGCTCCCTTTGAAAGGCAGAGACTACATCATGATTTCTGTCTTTTTTTGGGATGGCCCCTCTAGACCACGGCGACTTTTTTCCACAGTGAAAGATGTGGATTTGGCTACTTCTCTCAGAAATGAAATCCGCATGCATTCTGCAGACCTTGAAGAGCTGCACCCATGTTGGCTTCTTTCTGCATTGTCTATATTTAAGCTGTTTCCAGAGTCAAGGATTTTTACTTCAAATATGGAACAAAAAAGTTAACTGACCTTTCAAAAATAAAGTTAACATTCTATTCGGATATGGTGATGGTTAGGTTGGACACTGCTATTATCTGAATCCTCACCTTGTTTTTATTCTCTATGAGAGATGATTTTTTTTGCATTAGGGATCTCTGGCAGTCTGGTGAAGTCTATGGACCCCTTTTCAGAAAAATACTTTTATGTTTTGTTGTTATTGTTGTTTTGTTTTTAATTTTTAAAATTTTAATTGTATTTTATTTTTACAGAATAATACTTTTAAATACATAAGAAAAAATACATGGGATTACAAAGAAAATCAAAAGCTAGTGAAAATTAAGATTTAATTGTTTTTCCCCATTCTATTTCACAGAACCACTGGAATCTATCCACTGACTAAGGGGTCTGTGGGCCCCAGGTTAAGAACCCCTGTTATAAGAGAAGGCAGGGCAAGAGAGAGAAAGAATGAGAACTTTGTTCTCCTGTGTACTGACAATTGGCACACATCCTCCAACTCCAGGGGAAAAAAGACAAAATAAGCTTTCTATCAAGCCCCACCAAATATTAAATAGTAACAATGTGCCAAATAGCTTTTGTTTCTGTCATCCTCAAATAACTTCAGAAGCCACTGCAAGTAAGTCTAGGTTCTAGGCTTATGTTTTTAAAAAATTAAGTAGAGTGCTTTTATTTACTGTATTAGGAAAAAGTAAAAACTAAAAGATCTATGCAATAGTAATTTGTACTGGGACAGATTTTATAGTTTTATTTGTAAGGTCTCAGTGTGATGTTTTTTTCCTCCTGTAATGGTTACAGAGCCAAGTTCTTTAAATCATGTTAAAGGTATTAACAGTCTCATGTGGAAACAGGCAAGGAAGGGACAGTGAACTAAGACATAACCCATAGGTATGTAGGTGTCCATGAGTGTGTTTGTGTCTTTAAGATTATAGAATCATAAAATCATAGATTTAGAATCAGAAGGAAACTTTGGCACAAACGTTAAGTTACTTGCCCGCAGTCATGCAGCTATTAAATGTCTGAAGCAAAATTGGTACCTATGGCTTCCTTACTCCATACCCTAGTCGCTACACCATGAAGGATCACAATAACAGTAAAATTCTCATGAGTGTACTATGAATACATGGTTTATACAAAATTACCAACTCTCAGATCATGGATTATAGGGATTAGGGAAAGATGAAGGTAAAGTTAGACCCAAGCTACCCAACATGGACCAGGGAGATTGGGAGATGAACTCCCCTTTTAGGACAAAACTTTGTCAACTTGGGCAATGACCCATCTGTCATTGGGCTGATTGTACTAAATATTTCCAACACTGAAAGGGTTATCTCTTCTAACCTACTCCCAACTTCTTGAAGCCCACCAGAAATTTCAATTAAACTACAAACATTAAGGAATGGATAAGTGTGAATAATCACCAACTTAATCTAAATTGACCAGAGAAAGTTCTTTAAATATATTCATTGGTGATTGTGATTGGTGTGAGAGGGAAAACATGGTGGGAGTGTGTGGGGGAGAGTAGTATGGTTAAAGCAACAGGGGATAAAGAAACAAAGTCTGTCCATGAGGATGAGTTACTGCAATGCATATATTGGAGAGGCAGTGTGGCATAATAGAAGGGCTAGCCTCGGAGCCAGGAAGACCTGGATTCAAGGTAGCGGACACAAACTGGTTGTACAACCTTGGAAATGTCACTTAACCTCTTGCTGATCCAGGAAACTATAAGTTAAAGATGAATTACCAATTGTCATCATTCTACACTGATGAAATACCCTAAACCAAGCAATTTTTAGTCTGTTAAGTCAAAGGAGCTTGGTTAAACTGCTCAGGAGTCATTTACTCACTTGCTTGCTCTCTCTCTCCTGCTATAATTTTTCCCTTGATGAGCATTTGCTTAGCACCTCCTATGTATTAAGGCTTAATAGCTTAAAATGTTAGACACTAACATAGTGCTTTGGGGACTATGTAATAAGGAGCATACAATCTTGTTGGGAAATAATCAATGTAGACAAACAGCACATTGTGGTGATATTGATGGTGATGATGACAACGACGATGATGATGATGTGGGCAGCTAGGTGGTGCAGTAGATAGAGCACTGGCCTGGAATCAGGAAGACCTGAGTTCAACTCTCACCTCAGATACTTACTAGCCATGTGACCTTGGGCAAGTCACTTAATCTCGATTGCCTCCTAACAAAAAAACAAAACAAAAATGTAAAAAGATAATAAAATGGCTTGATTGTCTATAACACTGTAAGGTTCACAAAGTCCTTTACATGTATCATTTCATTTGGTCTTCACCACAACCTTATAAGGTAATCTCTACTTTACAGAGGAGAATCTAAGTGTAAGAGAGGTTAAGTAACTTGTCTTGGGTCACATAACAAATAAGCATTTGAGTAAGAATTTGAGCTCTGTTCTTGCTCATACCAAGTCCAACATGGTCTACCATGCCATGCTCCCTCTCATAAATATTTGCTTGTTTATTGTTTCATGAAAAATTATGAGATCAAAACCAAAAATGTTTCATGAAACAATCAAGATTCCTCCTCCTCCCCTTCTTCCTCCTCCTCCTCCTCCCCCCTCCTTTCCTTCAATGCCCAGATGAGCAGCTACTTCCTCCATGGCCACTCTATCTGATTCTTTGCCATCCTCTTTAATACCCTAGCCAGTTCAAAGTAACCTCTGTACTTGTCCCACTTTTTCTTCTAACAAAATTATTTGTATCCATGTTATTTCTCCATTCTCCATTAAATTGTAAGCTTCTTGACACCTGGACGTATCCCTAATCCCTAACACAGTGCCTTGTTCATAGTGGGCACTTAAAAAAAATCTTCATTGAATTGAATGAAACTTAACTACTAAGATAGTCTTTGATTAATAATGAGACTTCAGAGATACACTGAAGTCTTGCTTGAAATTTTTTGTTGTCACTGGTTTGCTGAATTACCTTATGCAAAAGTCATTTGACCTATGTGACTACAGATACTCACTTGTCAGTAAATTATATTTGATAATACATTTCTGTCTTAAAAGGAAATTTATGAAGCATGATTGTTTGAAGCATCTCTACAGTGAAGTAGTTGAGAATTACAAGGCATGATTTATCCATATATATAATTTCTCTGTGACTAACTAGAAAGAGGTAGGAAAAGTGGCTGGGTTATTTATAGAGGCTGAGTACTTATAGATACTGAAGCATCTGGATGAAAGATGAAAAATTCTGTTGATCATAACAATGTTTCAAAGCATGTTGCATGTGGATATTCAGAAATAGCTGGATGGTTTACTATATCCAATGCTTTTCATTCACATGTTTACAGTTGTGTGCACATAACTCAAAAAAGTTAGCGTTTATATAGCATTTTAAAATCTGCAAAATACCTTTCATATATTATGTCATTTGATCCTCACAACAACCCTATGAAGTAAATGCTACTACTCTCCTCACTTTTGTTGTTTGTTCTTCAGTCCAATTCTATGACTCCATTTGGGTTTTCTTGGCCAAGATCCTGGAGTGGCTTACCATTCTCCAGTTCATTTCATAAATGAGGAAACTGAGCTAAACAGGGTTAAGTAACTTGTCCAGGGTCACATAGCTAGTAGGTGTTGGAAGCTGGATTTGAACTCAAGAAAATGAGTTTCCTAACTGCCTAGCACTTTATCCATTGTGCCACCTAGCTTCTTTCACTTTACAGATGGGGAAGCTGAGCCCCCAAAATAGTGACTTATTCAGGTTCATGTGTGTAGTAGATGTCTGAGGCAAGATTTGAATTAAGGTCTTCCTCACCAAATCAGAAATACTACCCTATTATATCCACTGTGCCACCTAAGAACCCCAGATCTTCTTTTTTAACCATGTGCTTTCTATTGCAATTTTTGTTAATTGTATTCTAAATAATAATTTCTCCATTAATAATAATTCCTTATTATTTAATTATCTAATTAGTTAATGATTCCTTCCAACATGTTGTTTACATTACCTCCAAATTATGTCAGTACATGGGATCTGTAATTTCACTGTTATATGTACCCCCTCCAGAGACACAAATTGTAACCTACACATACCTTCTGACCCTCTCCAGCTCTTGCCCAGGTCCTTCAATGCATTCTCCATGAGGGTGTCAACACCCAATATGCTAAAGGCCTTTCTGTAGATCTCTTGATGTTGTCCTAAGTATCCTGCTCCACTCTCCTCATTCTTTTACTCAGAAAATGTCAGTAATTATCCAGTCTTTTAATTTGCAGGATAATTCAACTGTTTTACATGAAGACCTTCAGCAGTCTGTCCTGCCTCTGAACTTGCTCACCTGATGAGAACATTCTGTTTCAACCAGGCTGGTCCAGCCCCTGCATGCTAAACTTTCCATAATAATTTTATGTTATGCTAATGCTATTTCCCTTACTTAGGGCACCTAGGTGGCACAATAGATAGGAGTACCAAGCCTGGAGTAAGGAAAACCTGAGTTCAAAGTCTACATTAGATTTACTAAATGTGTGACCCTGGGCAAGTCACTTAACTGTGCGTGCCTCAGCTCCTCATCTGTAAAATGGGTTGAAGATGGAAATGACAAGCCATTCCAGTTTCTTTGCAAAGCAAACCCCATATGGGGTCACAAAGAGTCAGGCATGATTGAAATGACTTAACGACAACATTTTCCCTACTTAGAATGCCTTCCCCCTTTCCCTCTCCTTTTTCATATTTGACACATTCTTTAGGGTCTAGCTCAAGCCCTCATTGATAAAACCATCTCCACACCCTTAAAATTCTATGCCTTTGTGCTCCTGTGACACTTATTATTACATATATCTGACATTTTAGCACTTAATCATCAACTTTTCTTATTTCCTTTATTGTATGTGTGTAGCTTGTCTTTAGAACAAGCTTTAGACATTTTAAGACAATTCTTTAGAACTCTCTTGTATGCATATACCTTTTTCATTTTTTAATATTTGATTTTTCCACAATTACATGTAAAACAATTTTTAACATTTACAGGTTTTTTGAGTTCCAAGTTCTATCCCTTCTTCCCTTCTCTATCCCCTCCCTGAGATGCTAAGCAGTTTGATATAGGTAATACATGTACAATCAAGCAAAACATTTCCATATTAGTCATTTTGTGGATGAAAACCTGGAACAACAAAGAAGTGAAAAATAGTATGCTTCAGTCTATATTCAGATGCCATCAATTCTTTCTCTGGAGGCAGATAGCATTTTTCATCATAAGTCCTTTGGGATTGTTTTGGATCATTGTATTGCTGAGAATAGCTAAATCACTCAGTGTTCCTCGTACAATATTGCTGTTACTGTGTACACTGTTCTCTTGGTTCTGCTCACTTCACTCTATCAATTCATGTAAGTCTTTCCAGGTTTTTCTGAAATAATCCTGCTTGTCATTTCTTTTAGCATAATAATATCCCATTACAATCATATACCAAAACTTGTTCAGCCATTCCCCAATTTCCAATTCTTAGTCAATAAAAAAGAGCTGCTATATATACGTTTGTATAAAGAGATTTCCTCCCCTCCTTCCCTTTTAAATTTATTTGGGATACAGACCTAGTAGTGCTTGCATATACCTTTCTACTCCCAACACAATGTTCAGATCATTGTGGGTACTCAATAAATCTCAGTTGAATTGAATCAAACATATTCAGTTGTTGGTTTAGACCTTTTAGTTTCCCTGATAACAGAAGTTCCATCTCATATAGGAAACACATTATATGCTTGTTCTAAGATTTCTGACCTTCTGTCTCTAAATATGATGTCCAAGAAAAGTGCCTTAAGATGTAGACCACATTTTGTAGTCTTCTTTGAAAATAATTTTGGCCAAGAGAGAGATTCTGGTTAATAAGCATGTGCATTTATCCTCGCTTTTTCAAAAATTGATTGATTTTCAGCTAGTTGTGGATTGCGATACCAAATTTTATATTCGTTTCTTGGGCCTCTTCCTGGGCACATGAAGATTACTTTGGAAATGAGACATGTCTTAACCAGCCACTGAAACATCTTGTGAGAAAGAAAGTTGCCAGTGTAAATACTTCATATGAAAGACTTGTGAAAAATGAAAATACAGGTCTCCAAGTTTTCCACAAGCTTGCGAGTGGAGCCAAGAGGCTTCCAGGCCATAGGACTTTACAAAAATCATCTGTTCCATGCAGTCTCAGAGTCAGATGGCTTCCCTAGCATATGTGCATATATTTTATCAAGATCTGCAACCATTTTGTGGTTGCACTTCTAGACAGCTGGGGTAAGCTTTCCATTCCTTTCAAATTCGGCATGCTTCTGAATTTGTTTTAGGAACTCTTCTGTACCTTGAGCAGACACATTTTTTTTTAAATACAGCACATAATGTTCATATTGTTGTTTGTTGCTTTACATTAAAGGCAATACTTTGTTTTGCCACCTTACCATTTATTCTAAGATTTTAGAGCACCTTTTCTCAAACAGGTATGTTAATCATGTTCTGTGGAGTCATAGTGAGAAGTAAAAGTCATTTTAGTGTCCATCATTCAGCTCCAACCGTGACCCTATATCCTGATCCCTTCTTATTCAGATGTCCTATATTAGTAAATGTTTTACCCTGAGGTGGGTCTTTTTTTCCCTTTGTTCATTAATCAGTTGTGTACTCAAGACTGCAAAACAAGCCTGATTTGTATGGTACAAGTATAAAATTTGTACAGCCTGTTTTCTCAGGGACACTGCTTTGCTCTGTAGTTAGAAAGGCCATGGATAGTAGTAGTCTGGATTGCACATTTTAGATGCATTCATCTACACATAGGTTACAAATTGTCTGTCCAGAACCGCTGACTCAAACATTTTGGTCAGACATATTTTGGCTTCTCTCCACATAATAGCAGCCCAAAATATTTTCAAGAGAAAATACCCATTTTTTTGTAGATATATGTGCCTACCTACTGAAAATGTGATCAGTAGTTCTGTATTTTTGAGCTCTGAAGCAACTTTAGAGTTCAGGGAAGCATCCTGGGATGCTGAAGCTTACTTAAGGGGTGCCCAAGGTTAAATATGATATTTTCAAAGTCATGGAGACTCTTTACAGGAAGCAGCCTCAATAGGTTTTGTTAGGTCTGTCAGTTTCAGGTAGTT
Source organism: Dromiciops gliroides (assembly GCF_019393635.1). Classification (NCBI taxonomy): domain Eukaryota; kingdom Metazoa; phylum Chordata; class Mammalia; order Microbiotheria; family Microbiotheriidae; genus Dromiciops; species Dromiciops gliroides. The sequence goes on along the minus strand of NC_057864.1, from coordinate 409,047,454 downwards.
TCCAAATAGGTAGCTCATGGTATAACCTAAAACAAAAAGGTTTACATAACAGGTTAAACCAGTCTGGATTTCTTAACCGAGCTGAAAAATTTATGTTTTCTGCTAAAATGGTTTAAAGGGGGCAGCGAGGTGGTGCGGTGGTTAAAGCACCAGCACTGGATTCAGGGGGACCTGAATTCAAATTCAAAATCATCCACTTGACACTTACCAGCTGTGTGACCCTGGGCAAGTCACTTAACCATCATTGCCCCGTTTTTAAAAAATGCTTTGAAGATATCAGCTATTAGTGACACATCTTAAAAAAACTTGTCAACATAATTTTTAAAAAGATTATAAAAATACTTCTAAAACGTAATCAGCCCAAGAGAGGCTAACAAGAAAAGGCAGGTTTTCAAAAGCCAATCTAAGGTCCATGCCATCCTCAGATTACCTGTCTTTTTTTTTGCCCTTCATTGGTAGGGCACAATGCCCCAAATTTTGTTGCTTTAGGACTTTGATGTAATCAAGACAACATTTCTCTGGTGAAAAAGGACACGCAACAATTTATATTTGTCATTAAATGGATATTACTTTCCAGGCCTTTTTCTTGGTTAGCCATGAGAATAAAAATGACTCAGAGGGTCAGCAGCAGGAAATGAGGATAAGCATTTAAAAGAGTGATAGCAGTATACCTGAGAACATATGACAATGAAGCTTTTTTGATTCCACAAGAATATAAAGCTTTTGGAGTCTTATTTGACATCTGAGTTGAAAACTGCTGACACATTCAAATACAGATATAATAGGTGAACAATCAGCAGAATATTAACATCAAACAAGGTACTGCAATGTATGTTTTTTTGTTTTTGTTTTTGTTTTTTTTTGGGGGGGCAGTGAGGGTTGACTTGCCCAGGATCACACAGCTAGTAAGTGTCAAGTGTCTGAGGTTGGATTTGAACTCAGGTCCCCCTGAATCCAGGGCTTTATCCACTGTGCCACCTATCTGTCCCCCATGAAATGTACGTTTAACAAATATGTTTGCAAATGTCATGGGAAAATGATGATCTTTCTGGGCTTCAGTTTCCCCATCTATAAAATGACAGTGTGGATCTTGGTCCAGTGAATGTAGAGCTGGGTTCAAGTTTGACTTCCAATGCATACTGACTTTATGATCCTGGGTAAGTCATATAACATCTAAGTGTTTAAAGCAATTTTTTAAGACTCTTAAGTTGCATTGTGAGTGCTAGTCTGCACTGGTAGCAGGAATTTCCTCAGTGAGAGTTTCAATACTAATGAGATCACAGATTGGGTCTAAAAAAAGTAACACTTGCATTCTGTACCTTATAACTTTGTTGTGAGGAAAATGCTTTGGAAAGCTTGAAACATTATATAAATGTGAGTAGTGATGACAATGATGGTGATTTTTTTTCTACATATAGTTCAGACCAAAGAAGGATGGCAAAGTTATTCAAATGCTTCTAATTATATATGACACCTTAGCAATTGTATCAACTTCTGGAAGTCTAAAATGCTTTTTGCTGACTTTCACTAGTTATGAAAGAGAATGGTCTAACCATCCATACTAGAAAAACACAATGGATGAGAAATGCACTGCCTAGGACACATGCAGCTAGATGAGCTATCAATATAGTCCATCAATATGCAGATCAAGACTGCATTGCCATGGAAAGTGAACTGAGTTCTGAACTTAGCAGGGGAAGATATAATTGTATGACATTTGGGTAATAGTACAGTGCTTTCAATGATTTTAAATTATTTGCTATGACAATCTTTTTAACACCCACATAGGCCTGGTGATTCTATTGGTTATGAATAATACAATATCATGAACTTGGATTAAATTATAAGTAAATCAAAGATCAAATGAAACACACAGGATGGGAGTAATATGACTGAAATATGTAACTAATAGTGCCTCGCACTGGACAGATGGAATAAAAGACATGATCAAGGGCACATATCACTGGAAAAGGAGTTGAGCTATTTGAGAAGTAAGAATCAGAGAGAAAAGACGGACAACCCCGAGTGTGATACACATGCTTGGGAGGTACCAAAAGAGCAAGAGGAAGGACTGTACTGCACCAGGAGGTCTTACATGCAGGATGAATTTGGAAAAAAAATGAACAAGAACCTCATGAAATGTAGTGATAAAAAGATGGCACCATTTCATCCTTTGCCCCTTTTAAGTTTATGTATCCCAAAACTGGAAACTGGAAAAATGTTCTATTTTTTTTCCACAGCTCACTTAAGCCATAACAATGTAAAACTGAATTTAAAATAAGAAAATATGTTCTACTTTCTTAGGTGAAATATATGTCTCAGACTAGTTACCTGGAGAAGTGGAGGGGATAAAATAAAGAAAGCATCAATGAAAGAGATTTCTTTCTTCATATACACAAATACATAAAAAGAAAAAATGGATTTGATTATAAAACAATATAGTCTTTCCACTTTTGTTGAAGCAACTACTTTAATAAATTCTCTGGCATAATCTACCCATATAAATGAGTAACCACCAAAGAAATAGGCTAATGTCCACTATGGCATAAGAATTGGCCATTTAGGATTTTTTAAATCTTCCTTTAAGTTGGGGTCAACTTTAAATCGTGGGTATTCTCAGAGCAAAAACCTCTCCATCCTGCTACTTGCCAACTTTTCCTCATTTGACAGCATACTTTGAACTATTTATGTTTATCATAGCAACCTCCTCTCTCTAATTTCCATGTAGATATTTTACATTTTTATGTACTCTTTTCTCCCCTCCCACCATTGTAATGAATCAAGAAATGGTCTTCTTTATGTTAAACTCTGTGTAAATACTCTCTTTATTTTCCTATCCTAAATTGAAAGCTTCATGAGGGCAGTGAAAATGTCAGCCTGATCTTTGTATCTCTCCCATTTTCTAGCGCAGCACATTATCTGGCAGAATCAATTCATAAATGCTTGTTAAATGTTGAGCGTTGGGGGTAGCTAGATGGCGCAGTGGATAGAGCACCACCCCTGGAGTCAGGAGGACCTGAGTTCAAATTTGACCTCAGACACTTAACACTTACTAGCTGTGTGACCCTAGGCAAGTCACTTAACTCCAATTGCCTCACACAAACAAACAAACAAACAAAAATAAATAAATAAATAAATGTTGAGCATTGCTAAGTCTGCCCTTCTAAATGCAAAGCATGCTAAAGGTGGCTGGGGCAGTGTCTGTTCACTATAACTGCTACTAATTGAGCCTATACAGTTCAATTCCAATTGGATTTATAAAGCAGAGCACCAAGCTGGACACTCGGTAGGTCAAAAGGCCAGAGACAAAAATAGTCTGTGCCCTTGCAGAGCTTAAAATCTAGCGGGATGATAAGGCACTGAAGTGAATCCTCAAGAATCAGCATGCACAAATAAACTATTTTTCCACTGATCCTGTCCCTCTTCCACACTACCCATTTTTGCCGAGGGCACTACCATGCTTAAAGTTAACCAGGCTCATAACCTCAGAGTCAGTTTTGGCTCTTCTCTCTCCCCTTCATCCCTCCCATGTACAATCAGATTCCAAGTCTCGTTGGCACTGTAATTTAAAAAAAACAAAAAACAAAAAAGAACACACTAATAGTATAAAGTACTATAAGAGCAAATGAGGGAAGATTGGAAGGAATGAGGATGGAAAGATTTCCATTTCCTCCTCCCCCAAATCTGTCTATTTACATGATTACAATGGAGGAAGCTGGTGGCAAAATCGGGATAGAATTTGTAATAGGCCTGGAGTCAGGAAGACCTGATTTCAAATCTAGTCTCAGGACACTTACTAGCTGTGTGACCCTGAGCAAGTCACTTAACCTCTAGTTGTTTTTGTCTCGACCCCACTGGGAAGTAAGATCCTTGAGGGCAGGTTTTTCATTTTGCCTCCCCACCCCCCCCAAAGTCTCCTTATTTGAGAAACATTCCCTAAGGTTACCTAAGAAAGTGCTTTTCATGTAAAAGCTAATTAGATTGTATTGGATAGCTACATGTTACTATAACACAGTATAAGAGGTTAAAAGCAAAGTGATATATGAGATAGATCAGGGATAAGTTTAAACTGGAGAGATATGAAATAGTTTCTTAGATAAGATTGTTTTTGAGCTGGGCATTAAAGGCTGACTGTTCCCAGAACAGGGGAAGACAGTGAACCAAGGAATAATGGTGGGGCATGTACAAGGGTTGGCAGTTTTATTAGAGCATGGAAAGTATTGGGATGTAGTATGAAATCAGAGTGGAAACAAAGTGACACAAATTATAGAGGGCCTTGACTGATGGGCAAAGGAGTTTAAACTTTATTCAGTTAATGAAATGAAGGCACTGAAAAGTTCTAGGCAGAGGAGCACAAACCTCGGATTGCACAGGACAGATTAGAAGGGGAGAAAAGAGGAGAGGTAATGCTGGTTGTGAAGCTGTTGAAATAGTGCCTGTAGTTGGGTGATAATGATCTCTGACCCTGGGTGGTAGCAATAAGGCCAAAGAGCAGTGGAAGATGCGTCAAAAATAGTAGAACTAGAAAGCAATAGAAGTTTGGAAGTGCTTGGAGGGGGTAGGTGAGAGAAAATCAAAGAGAAAATTGAGTTTTCAAATGGGCAAGACTGAGTGGTACCACTGATAGAAATGATGTCAGGAAGCAGAACAGTAACAGGAGGGAAATAAGTATAGTGTTGAATATGTTGAATTTGAAATACTGGCTGACAATTAGTCAATTAGTCAAGCATTTATCAAGTGCTTGCTGTGTGTAAAACACAATACTAAGAGCTGGGGATACAATAAAAGCCCAAACCAGTCCCTGTCTTGAGGTGTTCTCTTATTCTAATGGGGAATGTGGCATGCAAATAACAATGTTAATATATGACCTATGGATTATTGCCTCTGTGGGAAGGCAGTAGCTATAAAGGAGTGGGGCAGTTGATATAGGATGGTGAGAGGCCTGCCGAAGAAAGTGGGATTTGAGCTGAGTCTGGAAGAAAACCATGGGAAATAAGAGGCAGAGATGAGGGATGAAACATTTTAGCTATGGGAGACAGGAGTGGATTACCTTGTTTGAGAAAATGCAAGTTGGCAGTTGTAACTGGATCTTAGAAAGCTCAGAGGACAGTGAAGTGTAAGAGGACTGGAAAAGTAGGAAAGAACCAGTTTATGAAGACTTTCAAGTGTCAAAAAGAAGTTTTCTATTTGATCCTAGAGGTAATAGGGAGCCACTGGAGCTTATAGAGGAGAGAAGTGACATAATTAGACTTACACTTCAGAAAAATCTTCTTGGCAACTAAGTGGAGAATGGATTAAAGTTGGGAGAGACCTGAAGACAAGGATTAGAAGTCTATTACACCTGAAGGCAAGGATTAGAAAATTATTGCAGTAGTCCAGGTGAGAGGTGTTGAGGGCTTGAACCAGAGTTATGACTGTATGAGTGAAAAAAAAAAAAGAAGGTAGAAACAAGTTTTAGAAAAGGGGTCAGTGTGAGTGAGAAGTTGAGAATGACACCAAGGTTATAGGCCTGGCTGACTGGAAAATAATGGTACCCTCATCTGTAGCTGGGAAATTTGAAAGAGGAGATAATTTGGTTGTAGGAGTGATAACGAGTTTTGTTTTGCATGTGTTGAGTTTGAGGATAACTAGGCAGAGAGTTGGAAATATACATCTCTGAGGTGAAGGCTAGTGATGTAGATTAGGGAGTCTATTGTATGAAGTCAAAGCAGTAGGGATGAATGTATAATGGGGACCTAAGATATAATTATTGGACATTCCTGCATTAAGGGCCAGAAAGTGAAAAAAGGAGTCAGACAAAATAGTCATAAGAGACAAGAGAAGTAAATAATGGGGAGAATAAGTAAAATTGAAGTAGTCAACAATCTCAACTACTGCAGAGAAGTTAGGTCTTAGATTTAAAGCTATAAGGAATCACAACGGACATCCAATACAACCTCTTTGTTTTACAGATGAAGAAACCAAGGCCCAGAAAGGTTCAATGACTTGCCCAAGGTCTCACAGTAAGTAACAGAGCTAGGATACAAACTCAAATCCAATGGTCTTTGGACTATACCTTGAGACTTCTTCCAGGATACGTGTAACAGTTACTAAAATAAAACCTTGAGGCAATGTAGGCATAAAACTTTTGAAGAAGAAGAATTTAGAAAAAAACTATTTATTTTGGCAAGAACAAGGTTTTAGTGACTTCTCAGAGAGCAGTTTAGGAGAGCTATGGCTAAAAAGCCAATCATGTGAAAGGGGGTATATGGGGTTTTTAGGAGATTGAAATGTGAATATGAATCCTCAGTGTAATGTGGTAACCAAAAAAGTCACGTGATCTTGGGCTGCATTGTATAAATAGAGGGTTCTTATGTAGACAGGTAACAGTTCTGCTGAATTTTGTCTTGTCAAATCATGTCCAGCTGTGGATGCCACTTTGTAGGAGACAAACTCAAGTGGATGTTGGGTGAGAGACCAGCATGGTGAGGGGTCTTAAGGGGGAGTCATGAGGATCAGGGGAAGGAACTTGAGGTGTTTGGTCTGAAGAGAAGATTGGGTTATGCTAGAAAGCAGAGGAGTGCAGAGGGGAGGAGCTGCTTATGTGTTTTTAATCTAAACAATGATTATGGGTCAAAAGCTGTATATTTTTACAGGAAAATTCAGGTTAGCCCAAAGCTGCCTCTGGAATATGCAGTGTAGTTTGGCTAGCCAATATGGCATGATTTTAGCTTCAGCAGAATGGTCCTCTTTCTTCACCTCTTAAATTTATCTCCTCCAATAGATTAGCTGGTACCTGAAATTCTATGATTAGAAATCTATTTCTTTGGCCTGAAGCTGCTTGTCAACTATTTGTACATTAATGTAAGCGAATTTATCAGATTTCTTTTTTTCTGTGGCATGTCTTGATAGATAGAAGTGAGAGAAAGAATAGGAGGACACTGGGTAGCTGTGAGGGGGCAGGGCACCTGTGTGTGTCATCACAGAGGATGGAAAAAGGCAACTGAATAGAAAGTTAGGAGGCAGAGCTGTATCTAGAAATTTCTGTACCGAGGGCAAGGGGGCATTATTTAGAAAGATAGAATCACCAGAGTTGTGTCTGGCAGTGAGAAGGTCACTGTGAGTTCCAAGTTGCTGAGGGCATGGTGAAGCACTCCCACAACTTCAGTTCAATTCAATTCATTTTGTGTTCATTAAATGTGTATTATGTGTGTGACAGGAACTATGTGTGATATGTGCTGTAGCTACTATAACAAAACCAAAAAACAGACCCAACATTCAAAGAGCTTGCATTCTATTGGAGGAATTATGCTTGTGGTTCTTTCTAAATTTCCAACCCTGGGACAATGCCCTACTCAACCTGGAGGCATCAAAAACTAATGTCATACATTTCACAAATTAATCTAGGGATGCCCCTTATTGCACATACATTTCTGATTTTTTTCCTCTGGATATACAATGGTCAATACTTGTGCTTTCACTGGTATAGGACACTCATCATAAGGAATCTCTTTCTTCCAAAGCAGATTATTACCTGCTCTGCCATTTATAATTTTAAGGAGTTACTTGATACACTGAGAAGTTAAGTTCTCATAAGGAGGCCTGTGTCTTAGAAGGGGGACTTGAATTCAGGTCTTCCTGACTCTGACTTTATCTACTACACCATGCTTCTGTACATATAATACAAAGTCATTTCTTCCCAATCCAACCTCTTTCTAGGAGATATATACACAGTACAAATCATTTTCTACAAACCCATTATAATTGGTTACTTTTCCAGTGTAAGTAGACTAGTGGGTCTCATACTGAAAGGTAGCATTATAGGTTACAGATCCTAAGGTGGCAGGTGTACAGGGAGATTAATGTCTTTCAACTTGTCTCTAATCCCAGATGATTGCTGTGAAATTATACAAGTGACTCAGTAAAAAGGGGCACATTGACATTGATATGCATGGATGGCTAATGATATATAATGATAGAAGTCATATCCAGGAATGATCTGGGGGACATGATGAAAACAAACTAGAAATGAGTCAGAAATAGGATGCTCTTAGTAATAGCATATGATATGGAGCTTAAATGGGAGGAGAATCCTTAGTATTAGTCAGACCATTTTCCAAGAATTGACTCTATTTTCAACCTGAGATTCAGAGAAGATTTGAGAGGGCTCAAAGAAGAACAATAATAATGACGTAAGTTGGGTAGGAAAAACTGGGGTCAGAACATCATGATTTAGCATTGTTTATACTAGCAGTTGGCCAATAAAAATTTATTAAGCACCTATGATATACCAAGCTCTGTATTAAGCACAGAAGGATATAAAGAAAGGCAAAAGACAGTACCTCTTCTCAAGAGACTCACAATCTTATGTAGGAGACAACTTGCAAACAATTATGACCAAACAAGATACAGACAAAATAAATTGGGGAATAATCAACAGAGGAAAGTCACATGGGGGATGGGGAAAGACTTCTTTTAGGCAGCTAGGTGGCATGTGGATAGAGTGCTGGACCTGGATTCTGGAAGACATAATTTCAAATTCTGCCTCAGACACTTACTAAGCTGTGTTACTCTGAGCAAGTCACTTAACCTCTCTGGCTGCCTCAGTTTTCTCATCTGTAAAATGAGGATAAAAATCTCACATGCCTTTCAGGATTATTGTGAGGTTAAAAATGAGGTAATAACTGCAGTGACTGTACTTTTTGAACATTAAAGTGTCATGTAAATGCTAACTATAGAGGAGAGTTATCATGAGATTTTAGCTGGGACTTGAAGGAAACCAGGGAAGCCAAGAGGTAGAAATGAGAAGGGAGATCATTTGAAAGTCTATCATGGGGGAAGCTAGGGGGCACAGTGGATAGAGCACCAGCCCTGGATTCAGGAGGACCTGAGTTCAAATCCAGCCTCAGACACTTAACACTTACTAGCTGTGTGACCCTGGGCACATCACTTAACTCCAATTGCCTCACACACAAAAAAGAAAGTCTATCATAAAGTATATGTTTAGAGTAGAGAAAACATAGAGATCTGATCACCTATAATTAGCTACCTCCAAATTTCTACATAGCCAAGACTTTCTTTGGAGAAATTCAAGGGTAGATTAGTCACAGATTTTCACAAGACTTTGAAAAAGAAGGAAAAGTGGCTATCTTCTGTAGGTATAAAGTACTTAACAGAAGCATGTGATTTATAACACTGATGCTTTCAGTATTTGGTAAGAGCAGATTTCCTGTCATCTGTCTTCAAAAATAAGCCATTATCCATAACCAATTGGAAAGTTAACAAGCATTTGGGAAGACAAATTAGCATTTTGTCATTAATGTGTTTTTTTTCCTCTCTCTCTCCAGGGTACAAAACTTCCAGTTAACTTTTCACATTGTTCACATTGATAATCGTTTGGTATGTTACTCCACAAAGGATTTTACACATGGTTAAAAAACAAGCAAACAAAACAACTCCACAACACTATGGTAAAGGGAGTGTTGACAATAGGCTGGTTGGAGAACATTTTTGGAACATTCTTTCTAATAAACAAGAGTTTTCTCAAATAGCCAAAACATTCTAATGTTGGGTTTCTGTTAACAGACTAGGAAAGATGGCCTTTAATATGAGTGAACTGTATTGCTGCAAAAACTAATCTAGAAACCATTGAAACATATTATTTATCACTATAGAATATCAGAAGATATAGGGGAAGGTTTACATGGTACCTATATGCCAAACATTGTGCTAAGAACTTTTATAAATATTATTTCATTTGATACAACATTACAAATAAGTACTTTAATTATGCTCATTTTACAGTTGGGGAACCTGAGGCAAACAGATTAAGTGACTTATACAAAGTAGCACAAGTAGTAAGTTTCTGAGGGTGGATTTGAACACAAGTCTTGCTCACTCTCTACCTAGCACTTTATGCACTGGACTACCAGTTGCCTGAGAACATTGAGAAACTTGTATTGAGAGAGGCCACAACATAATCTTGGCTCTGTAGAGGTGAACAGATGGCTCAGGATGTTAGCCTTCAAGATGTGCAGCCATGTGTATAGTCCTCATAACTGAGCAAAGGACTACAGCCTTACATCCGTAGTGGCATCATTATGGGTGTAGGTTTATCCAGGAAGAATCCCACCAGAGGCTCAAGTTCCCAAATGGTAAAAGTATGACCATAAACATAGTTTTAGAATTTCTTGACTTTAGTGTTAGTAGCAGCAAATGATTCTTTGTCAGTTTGCACATAGTTCTGTTTTGTATAGATGACACTGCTCTTGGAATAGTAAGCAATTGGTGCTTTAGAGCCATCTGGCATTTGGTAGCTAATTCAGTTCAGTTCACCAGACATTTTTAGTAAGCTCTGCCAATAAGCCAGACACTGTACTAGAAGCTGGGCATAAAAAGACAGAAATGAAACACTTCCCACCCTCAAGGAGCATATATTCAGTGGATGAGTATCCTTCAAAGGGGATTCAACCAATGTTTCTTGACATACAAGTGTGCATACCAGTACAGGCTACAGGCAAATACATTTGGGTAATATGAACTTCTGCAAAGACCTTCAAGAACATTAAGTTATTGCAGAAGGCAATCTTCCAGCTGGGGTATCCACTACACAAAAGGCACAACTAGGCTAGCCCACCCTATTGCAATGAGCAAGCTGCAAGCCACTGAGGCCTCAGAGCAGAAATACAGTGATCTGGTTCCTGTCCCCCAGCAAAAGAAGCATGGGTCAGTACACCCTATACTCAAGGAGCAGAGCTTAACTTTAAAAGGCATGAAATAGGCTAAAATATGAATAAGAAACAGAAAAGAACTCTCACATTATAAAACTACTATGGTAAAAGTGAAGACCAAAACATAAACTCAGAAGAGGACAACCATGTCAAAATGCCTACATTAGAAGCCTCAGAGAGAAAGAGGAATTAGTTTCAAGACCAAAAAGCCCTCTTGGAAGAGCTCAAAAAGTATTTTATAAAGCAAATAAAAGAGGTAGAGGAAAAAATTTGAGGAAAAAATGAGAGTTATACAAGAGAGAATCAATAGCTTGGAAAAAGAAGGACAAAAATTGACTGAAGAAAAAAACTCATTAAAAATAAAATTGGCCAAATGGAAAAGGAGGTGCAATAGCTGACTGGGAAAAATAATTCCTTAAGAATCAGAACTGGGCATCTGTAAGCTAAGAACTGAATGAAACATTAGAAAGAAGTAAAGCAGAATCAAAGGAATGTAAAATTAGAAGAAAACATCTTTAGAAAAACAACAGACCTGATAAATAGATCCAGGAGGGACAATTTAAGAATTATTTGACTACCTGAGGGTCATGATCAAAAAGAGAGACTGGACAGCATATTTCATGACGTTATTAAGGAAAACTGCACCAACCAATGTTTTAGAACCAGAGGAAAAAAATTGTCATTGAAAGAATCCACCAATCATCTCCTGAAAGAGACCCCAAGAGGAAAACTCTGAGGAATATGATAGCCAAATTCCAGAATTATCAGGTAAAAAAGAAAATACTACAAGAAGCCAGAAAGAAACAATTTTAATATCAAGGAGCAACAATCAGGATTACACAAGATTTGGCAGCTTCAGCATTAAAGGATCAGAAGGCTTAGCATATGACATTTTGGAGGGCAAGGGAACTTTGATTACAACCAAGAATGTACTACCCAACATAATTAATCATAATATTTCAGGGGAAAAGATGGACATTCAGTTAAATAGGGGATTTTAATACTTTACTAATGAAAAGTTCAGAACTGAACAGAAAATTAAATCTTCAAATACAAGACTCAAGAGAAGCATAAAAAGGTAAAATGGGGGAAGGGGGAGGGAACAAAGCATGTTATTCAATAAGGTTAAAATGTTTACATCCCTACACGGGAAAAATATACTTGTAACTCTTGAGAACTGTATATCAATTAAGGCAGATAGAAGGAGTACACATAGACAGAAGGTATGGGTATAAGTTGCTTTGGATGTGATGATATAAAAAAACTTAGGGGTGACAAAAAGGTTTATACTGGGAGAAAAGGAAAAGAGAGGCGGACTGGGGTAAGTCAGAGGCACAAAAGACCTATTACAATAGAGGGAAAGAGAGGGGTGAACATTGTTTTAAGAATAACAAGTTGTTGGTGGACCTTTATTACTTGATATGGATACTATTTAAGAGTTGTAGTATGCACAGTAACCACACCCTGATTAAAAAAAAAAAAAGTCTTAGCAGATAAGGCTAAGGTTGTAGGCCAGCCAACAGACCTACAAACATTTGGTACTTGGTGAGGTGGGGTGGGCAGCGTCTATCTCAAGCATATGAAGATGGAATGGGTAATTTGTTCAAATCACCATGACAGTGGTTGAAGCAGGTCAGACATTAAAGATACCAAGGTCAACCACTGTCTCCTGGACCATCACCAGTCATCTTGACTTTTTCCTGCCACAGGACTTTAGTGACTCTGTAAGAGATTGAAGCTGATGACTGTGCAACTCTGCCTCACTTAAGTCCAACTTATGAACAAGTCAAGACATGATTGATTCTCTTTGAAGACTAAGGACATTCAACTATGTAAGAGTATTTTCATATCACAGAAGTATTTGTAGTCTCTGCAAAGTCTTATTTTAGTACTCATATAATTGATATGGCCTACTAAATATGTATAACTTAGTGTGAGGACACCTTATATGATTTTTTTTGAAGGACAATGAGGGCTAAGTGACTTGCCCAGGGTGACACAGCTAGCAAGTGCCTAGTGTTTGAGGCTGGATTTGAACTCAGGTCCTCCTGAATCCAGGACTAGCACTTTATTCATTGCACCACCTAACTGCCCCTGACACCTTATATGATTGCAAGCTCCCTTTAGGGTGCAATGTGCATGTCTTTCTTTTTTTTAAATTTTATTTCATATTTTTAGAATTTTATTTTCCAAATTACATGTAAAAGCAAATTTTGGCATCAATTAAAAAAATTTGTGTTCTAACTTCTCTTCCTCCATCCCTTCCCACCCCCACCCCAAGAACTCAAACAATTCAATATAAATTATACATGAGTAGTCATGGAAAGCAATTCTACATTAGCTAGGTTGTGAGAGAGAACAGATAAAAACAAAACTTCAGATTAAGGAATTGTCAAAAAAAAAATGTGTTTCAGTCTGTTTTCAGATACCATCAGTTCTTTCTCTGTAGATGGACTGCAATTTTCATAAGTTCTTCAGAGTTTTATTGGATCATTGCCTTGCTGAAAATAACCACCTGCTTCCCAGCAGATCATCTTACACTAATGCTGTTATTTTGTATACAGTACATTTCTCTCTGCTTCAGTTCATGTGGGTCTTTTCAGGTTTTTCTGATAGCATCCTGTTCATCATAATTTTATATAGTACCTTGAACTTGACAGAGAATTTTCTTCACAATAGCCCAACAGAGTAGGCACCATATGTTTTGACATTGTAGTCAATCATCATAACTATATCCCTCCATCCCATTCCCTTCCAGTGATATTTACTCTATTGTCTATCTTATTTTGCCCTAATCCTCCTCAAAAGTGTTTTGCTACAGACTTCCCCCTCCCCTGCTCTACCCTCCCTTTATTCACCATTCCCTCCTTATCCTCTTTCCTTCCTACATTCCTGTAGGGTTAAATAGATTACTCTTCCCAGTTGGGTGTGTGTGTTATTCCCTCCTTGAGCCCACTCTGATGAGATTAAGGTCTTTGAGCTAATTCTGTTTTCTAAATTTTTCTTCCTCCCTCCCTCCTAAACTCTCCCTATGAAATTAAGCAATTCAATATATGTCATACATGTGGTGTTATGCAGAACATATTCAACTTCCTTGAGTGTTTTGCTTTTTACAGCTCCCTCCACCAAACTTCCCTTCACTCCTTCCCCTTTGCTCCCCACCCCGCCATCTCCTTCTCCTCCCACTTTTCCTCAGGGCAAAAATATATTATTATTCCTGCTTGAGTATGTATGTTATTCCCTCTTTGAGCCAATTCTGATGATAGTGAGGTTCACTTACTCCCCCACTCCTCCCCCTTCTTCCCCTCCCCTCCATAAGCTTTTTCCTTGTTTCCTTCATGTGAGGTACCTCTCCCCATTCCACCCCTTCTCCCTTCCCCAGTCTATTCCTCCTACCCCTCAGCCCCATTTTAAAGATATCATCATGGGTTAACTGGGTGGCACAGTGGACAAAGCACCAGCCCTGGGCCCAGGAGGCCCAGAGCCTAATTCTGCCCCCAGACACTAGACAACCCACCCTGTTTGCTCCACAAAGAACAAGGATACACAAAAAATAAATGTTTTACAAATATGATCCCTTCATATTCAGTTCAGACCTGTGTCCTCTGTGTATTCCTTACTGAAAGTTCTTATGAGTTGGAACTATTATTTGCTCATATATGAATGTAAACAGTTTAATCTTTTAATGTCCCTCATGATTTCTTTTCCCTGTGTACCTTCTTATGATTCTCCAGGGTCTTGTATTTAAAAGTCAAATTTTCTATTCAGTTCAGGTATTTTCATCACAAATGACTGAAAGTCCTCTTTTTCATTGAAGTCACATTTTTTCCTCTGAAAGATTATACAAGTTTTGCTGGGTGCATGATTCTTGGCTGTAGTCCCAGTTCCTTTGCCCTCTGGAATATCATATTCCATGCCCTTTGGTCCTTTAATGTAGATGCTGCTAGATCTTGCTTTATCCTTATTGGAGCTCCAAAGTATTTGAATTTCTGTTTTCTAGCTGCTTGCAATATTTTCTCCTTGACCTGTGAGTTCTAGAATTTGGCTATAATATTCCTGGAGGTTTTCATTTTGAGATCTCTTTCAGGAGGTGATTGGTGGATTCTTTCAATTTCTATTTTAGCTTCTGCTTCTAGAATATCAGGGCAATTTTCCCTGATAATCTCTTGGAGGATGGTATCTAAGCACTTGTCTTGGTCATGGTTTTCAGGTAGTCTAATGATTTTCATATAATCTCTCCTGGATTTATTTTCCAGGTCAGCTGTTTTCCAAGGAGATATTTCACATTGTCCTCTATTTTTCCATTCAATTGGATTTGCTTTACTGTGTTTTGGCTTCTCATAAGGTCACTAGCTTCCATTTGTTCAATCCTAATTCTTACACATAAGACAGTTTTTTTAAATTTCCTTTTCCATTTCACTTTTCAAACTGTTGACTTTTTTCTTATGACTATCCTGCATCACTCTCATTTCTCTTTCCATTCTTTCCTCCCTCTCTTTAAATCTCCCATCTATCTCTCCTACTTTCTCTTCAAAGTCCCTTTTGAGAGCTTCCATAGCCTGAGACCAGTTCATATTTTTCTTGGAAACTTTGGATGTAGGGGTCCTGTGGTTGATTTCCTCTTCTGAGGATGCACCTTGATCTTCCTTGTCATGGAAGAAACTTTCTATGAACTTTCTTTGCTTGCTCATCTTTTACTTGAGTTTAAACTCTCCACTGGGAGACCCTGCTTCTCAGCTCCACTCCTGTTCCCAGCTTCAGAAGTTCCCAGGTGTTTTGGTTTGAGGGAGGGCTGGTTTTGCTCTTGCCTGGCCTGTTCTCTGCTCTGAAGATAACCTCAAGCCTACTTACTAAACAACCAACCAGCAAAGCTTTCTGTGGTGTGGTTCTTAACTTTGATGAGCCTGTGCCCCTCCCCCGTCTGGGCCTCCTGCAGCTTAGGATTTCTTCCTGGTTCCCTGCTGGGATGGGGCAGCCAAATTCCTTCCTAGGTCCCACTGAAACCCCTGCACTTTCCCCCTGAGCCAGCAGTTCAGCCCTCTCACTCGACCACATGCTCAGTTCCAGAAGATGTTAGCGCTATAGCTGATTCAGAGGCTCTAGGGTAAATTCCTCTGGTGTGGCTTACCTGGGGTCTCTGTTGGCACAATTGTGGGGTTCGACTTTACTCGTAGCCAAGCATGGCCCCCTTTAATCTAATTTATCTATAGCTGGAAAATAATCTCAGCCTGTATTTTTGTGGGATTTTCTGCTCATGGGGTTCTTTTATTGCTGTTTTTGGAGTAATTGTATCAGGAGTTCTGCATGTCTAGCTTTCAAGTGAATTGATGCAATGGCTGGATTCATATTTATATGTTTCCACTTCATGGGAGATGCTGGGAAATTGTTTATTACTTCTTGCAGTTGGACTGTCTCTTTGGATGGATTTTAAATGGCATGATCTCATGAGAGGCAGTGGGAAGTAGTAGAAAGAACACAGATCTTGAATACAGAAGAGACCTAGGTTTTCAATTCAACTGAACGAGAAAATATTGAGTACCAGTTGTATACATAGATAGCCCTGTGCAAGGTGCCTTGGGTTTATGACAATTAAAGTAAAACAGTCTCTGCTTTCAAGGACTTCATATTGTGTGGAATCTCATCTCTATCACTTACTTGTTAGATGATCATGGGAAAGGCATGTAACCACTCTTACCTCATTTTCTATAAAATAAGGATAATGATTCCTGTAGTACCTACCCCATAAGGTTGTTAAGAAAATCAGCTTAGATAATTTAAGTAAATCTTTAGCAAACAATAAAGCATTATGGGAGGTTTTTTGGTTTTTTTTTTGCTGGGCAGTGAGGGTTAAGTGACTTGCCCAGGGTCACACAGCTAGTAAGTGTCAAGTGTCTGAGGCGAGATTTGAACTCAGGTACTCCTGAATACAGGGTCGGTGCTTTTCCACTATGCCACCTAGCTGCCCCCGGGAGTTTTTTTTTAATTAATTAATTAATTAATTAATTAATTAATTAATTAATTAATTAATTAATTTTGGTGAGGCAATTGGGGTTAAGTGACTTGCCCAGGGTCACACAGCTAGTAAGTGTGTCTGAAACTGGATCTGAACTCAGGTCCTCCTGAATCCAGGGCTGATGCTTTATCCACTGTGCCACCTAGCTGCCCCCCGGGAGTTATTTTTAAGGTGACTTTCTTACAAAATATTTGGTTCAAATTCTTGAATATTCTGCTAGAACACTAATATATCCTCTTCAGCCTAGGCAGGAGTTGATATGTCTGAACTTATTCAAGATATTGAAAAGCATGCATTTCTAGTATTCTCCTGATCTTGTTGACAGGAGATCTCTGTATGCATGCTATGAACTGAATTGAAATTATAAAAGCTGATTTAATCTTCTTGATACTTAATTATGTATTATAGTTGACTATAATTTTTTTTCTTGGTCATGTTAAATGTCAAACTTGGCTTATTTGAGTCAACACAAGAAGGCTTTATTGTGAGCTTCACATTTAAGATGATCCCATAACATGTCAGGTAAGAAGTTTCACATATTGAAGTGTCGAGATGGATTCATGGTTCTGTAATGTGTACAACAATGTATTGATGTGGCCATTGATACTATTTCCGGAATTTAAATCTCTGAAACAATACCTAATGGGGCCACTGAGATGTTTTCAATAGTTCAGGAATTTATCAAAAGGCTTATTCTTAGAAAGACTAGGGATAATGAGGATTATGACACATCATAAAATATTATCAGAAGTATAATAACAGCTAACATTTATATAGCACTTACTATGTACCAGGTACTGTTTTAAGCATTTTACAATGATCATCTCATTCAATCTTCACAATTTTTAACTCATTTTATAGTTGAAGAAAATGAGGCAGAGGTTAGCGATTTGACCCGTTAACACAGCTACTAAGTATCTGAGGCTAGATTTGAACTCAGGTCCTGCTGACTCCAGGCCCAGCCTTTTATCCATTATATAATCCACCTAGATAATATATAATGTGCATATAATTTGAACTCTTCCTGTTTACTTCAGGATAGAAACAAAATTGAATAATTTATATTTTAAAAAAACTCTCTAGTCTATCTGGAAGTAGTTATTGTAGAGAGTTTGCTTCAGTTATGTTTGATTGCTTAATAGGAGTACCTGAGTGGAGCTAAGTTGTCAGCAAATGGCCTTTATCTTTAACAAGATCCCACTTTCATCATCAGGAAATGTGTTGTGTTGGATATCAGTAAACTGACAAGGGAAGAACAGCTTGTAATATGATGATTTGATTGCCGCAAAATGACTGTGGAAATCAGTTTAGCATACAGCTATGGTAACATATAAAGTATAAGACTTTAAAGAATTCAAAGGGAATAACATTGCTACCTTGACCCAGAGTTCTTCATAGTCTATCTACAAGACATACACAAACTTATGTGCATGGCATGTTTGTGGGAATTATTCAAGAGGCATATATAAAAATGGAACAAATGTTAAGATACACTTTAAAATATTTTCAAAAGGTAAATATTTTTAAGGGCATGAATGGGTTTAAGTGTTATCCAAAGAGAGTCTATACAAATATGAAAACAACAATTAGACAATGCTATTGAAATGGCTAGATACTAAAATCTTTGCTATTTATAATGGGAAACTTTTGGCACTGAATCTCTAGCCAAATGGTGAACTTCACAACTCTTTTAATACCAGTGAATTCTAATTTTATTTCCATAGAAATGAATGTTGGTTTGGCTTTGTACTATGTGGAAAATACAGTAGAATATTGGTTTTCTATTGATTCTTTTTGGAAGAAATGTTGAAAAATAATTTTATTTATATGATTACAGAATACCATGGTAGCCAATCCTTCCCCTGTGAGGAGGAGAATTATTTCATAAATGTACTCTGATATTGGCTTTGTGGTAGGCCCAGATTCAAGTAGACCACTCTCCTGGGAGGGGGGGAATGGGCAACATATTGAGAAGGAATGGTTGGAGATATAACAGTAATAATACCCAACACCTATATCCCTTGTCTATAGAGGAGTGAGTGTAGGTTATTATCTAAATCAATGAGGAGGAAGATAGAAATGAACACTAGAAGGTTCAGTACCAGAGCAAGATTGAAGACCAGTCTGGGTGGTCACCTCTAGCTGAAGACAGCATGGAGAAGACCAATCTTAGAAAGGGTATGAGGGCAAAGGTCCTAGTTTCATCCTCCCAGTCCCTAGGACCCAATGCTAGTCTGAGGCATTCAGGAGAAGAGACTCTTTTAGCACTCGGAAAAATTGATTGTTACAATCTGAAGAATAGCTTTTTAATTTTTGTTTTTTGTTTTTGATAAACCAAACAGAAATAGAAAAAAAAATCTAGAGTGAGAGAAAGGACTTCTAAATGCCAGAGAATTTAAAGAGCAAAGGAGATGTTAGGTTTAAAGTCTAAGTTAAAAATATCTTGAAAGACCATAGAGGGAGGTCAGTGGGAATAGACTCCCAAAGTTCATGACCAGACCAACTAAAGTGAGGCATCTCATGGAGTGGCCAGCCTGGAGTGGGAGTTGTGGGAGTAAGGTTCCTGCCCTTGGCCCCCACATTTTTAGCTGGGGAATTGATATGTATCCTTCCAGAAACTGTTGGCAGTAGCTTTGATAGACCAAATCCATGAGATAGAGAGCTAGAACCAAGATCTGACAGGAGACTGCCCAGAAAGAAGGAAACAAACAAAACAAAACAAGAGAAACACATCGTGCATGTCAAACTAGAATTTTCATGTAAGACTGCTAGAACTTTCCCTTTGATGAGTTACAGGGACAAGTCACACTTCCCTAACAGTTTTAACACAAGCAAAAATAATGCTCGATGTTGCGCCAGAGAAGACAATTCTTTGTTTACAATCTGACCATCTGGGAGTTGTGCTTTAGGTGAGAGAAGGGAGAGGCAGAAAGGAGGGGTTAATGCTGCTGCTTTCTTGTTCTTATCATTAGGTTTGGTTGCTCTCTTGCAGTCTAAGACATAGGCAGCAATTAGGCTTGACCTTAACTTCCAGTTTTCAACACTGGTACTTACTGACCAAGTTGCATAAAGGGGGAAAAATGCAAGTTGGAATCAAGCATAGAATTAGGTCCTGGCTTTTTGTGATACTAACACAGATATTTTACCTTTGGAATTCTGGCAACTTTTGCATGGACACACTTTTGGATTAACAGCTTGCAAATTAGGAATTGGCTTTGGTTCCAACACAATTGCTAATGACATTTTTCTTGTATATTTAGGCAGAATAATTATACATTCCAAAATTAATGTTCCCATAGCAATGCTCACTCAACCACATTGTACACATGTAGCCTTCCATTGACTATTATTGTTTATTTTCTTAATTTAGTCATCAACATAGATGCTTAAATGTAATTGAAGTTAATATCATTAAGGTGGTCTTCAGATCCATCTATCATGTGAATGATGGCATTTTGTTTACCTCAAGGATTAGATCTGAGGATTTTCAAAAACATAGTCAAAAATAGAAATGAGAAACAACGGTTGCAGTTTTAAAGGTGCGGTTGCAGTCATGCCTGTATTTAAACCAAAGAGTTTTGGTCTGCTGAGTCATTGGAATATGATACACGAGAAGAGCCAAGAAGCTCTGAGCTTCATTGACAGCAGTGCTAACTCTGAAAGAATGACTAGGTTTGCAACCAAGATGGAGAGAGCCCTTTTGACTTGGAAAAATATAGCAGAAAATATTCCTGGACCACCAAGTTGAATGCCACAGTCTTGTGTGTAATCGGACACTTCAGAGGTGTGTGTGTGTGTGTGTGTGTGTGTGTGTGTGTGTGTGTGTTTCCTGATAAGTCTTGGTTCATAAATTTTGGTCCAAAAGATATAGACACTGCAATACTATTCTGTGCTGTGTGCATTATAGCTATACATTGGGCATGGTGGCTTATAGGCAGCCATATCATATTTAGTCATCATATTTATGAACTCTGTGTGCACTAATATAGAAAGAAACCTATGCAATTATGTTACAGAATAAATCAATAGCAAAATCCTTATCAAGCCATATATGTTAGTTTGGGGTCAGGAAGACATCATAGCCATAATTGTAATCTGATTTCCCATTCTGAGCTAGTTTTATGAACTAAAGTTATTGTCTCTCTGACTAAATGGTAAGTTCCTCAAGATGGAGGATTAGACTTTGCAGACTCAAGAGCCCAGTACTATACTCAAAGTCCTCTTTTGTCCTAGAATCAGATTTGTAGCACCTCTAGCACCCAACCACCAATCATTTATTAAGTACTTATGTGTGCCAGATACTGTTGCACAGAACCTAAGGGAGGTACAGAGTCTCCTTTTCAGTTGTTTAAGATACTTCAGATTGAATTGAAATACCCGCATGGTCCTGAAATTGTTGTTACACATTTCTATATTTCTGCTCTAGACAGCAGACTCACTAAATGTACTAAGAAATTAGAGATGAAATGAATGTAAACCATCTGGGCTATTTCATGGAAACTACTTTGTTGGATGGAATAAAGACTCTAGTGAGCTGGAAAGACCTCCTTGAAGTCATCTCGCCCAACTGCTGAAATTTAGCAGTGAAAGATCTGAGGAGAAGAGAGATCAAGTGATTTGCCCAAGGTCACAAGGCAGGGAGAAGCAGAATCAGAATTTGAACCCAGGTCTTCTCTGACCCCAGACCCAAAACTCTTCCCACGACATCGTGCTTTCTCATGCAAGGGGACTTTCTTCCTCCCAACTATTTGCTGTGTCTTTCAGTTGGTGACATCTTCCCTGGGCATCTTCCATCTTGACCCCTCCCCCTCTGCATTTGTGCAACCAGTGCATATTTCTGTTTTCCCCAACTCACAGAGTTTCAGTTTGGGCATCTGTTACACAGCTGTGTAAAAATTTTGTGCTGTCAGGAGGAGTAACTCGATTAATGTTTTAAAAGTGTTCTGAAGATGAAAGGTACTCTATGAATGCCTAAATGCTCGAGTTATAAAAATGAATCTGTGATTTCAAAGGAGCCTCCCTAGTGTACTGTATCAAGCTGTGAAAGGTACACTGGTCCTGGGAAAACTCCAAGAACCACTTAGGAGATGTCAGGTGATGCTGCCAGGAAGGGAAAGTCCATTGGTTTCTCAAGTTCGTTTAGCTCATTGGTGACATCATAAGATCACTGTCACCTAGGAAATGGGACCTGTTGTCATGGGAACCTCAAGGCTGCATTATTACACAGCTTCTAAATGTTGACATTTGAAAAAAGGCCACTTTCTGATACTGCAAACCAAAAGGTGTTCAGGGTGGTTTTTTAAAGTTTCATTTTGTTTAAAAATATTATTGGTTAACATTAATATAGCTTGGGGGGAGAAATAGAGATACTATTTAATACACAAGCTATTTAGAATATTAAGTCTTTCAGAAAATGCTCATCAACCAGCTGTTTCAGGGAAGGTTGTTGTCTTTTGGGATTCTTGTGAAGTTGGGGTTGTTATGAAGTAGTGAGAAAATTGATATGAAAAGGTAAGAGTGGAATAAAAAGTTAAAGTACTTCTGTTTGCTGGAGAGTTTCCAGGGAAGAAACCAGGACCTGAAGGGCCCTTGAATCCCTGGCATGTGAGTATCTGTTGAAGGAACTGGGCATTTAGTCTTAAGTGAACTCTCAGGGGCAACAACAGGAGAGATGGCTTCAAGTATCCGAAGACTCGTCATGAGGAAGATGAAGTAGAGACTTTTGCTGTTTGGCCCCAGAGGGCAGAAACCAGCAGTGGTGCAAAGAGGTACTTACTCTAAGGAAATGTTTTCTGGTAGGTAAAACTATTCACGGAGGCAGCTGGGTGGCACCATAGTGCACAGAGCACCAAGCTTAGAGTCAGAAGACATCTCCATGAGTTAAAATCCAGCCCCAGACACTTACTAGTTGCATGACCCTGTACAAGTCACCTAATTCTGTTTGCCTCAGTTTCCTCATCTGTAAAATGAGCCATAGAAGGAAATGGCAAACCATTACAGTATCTTGGCCAAGAAATCCCCAAATGGGGTCACAAAGAGTTAGACACAACTGAATAACAAGATCAGTGACATAGAAGAGACCTAGGAGGCCAGCTAGTAGAACCTCTCATTTTACAAATGAAGAATCTGAGGTCTGGGGAAATTAAGTAACTTGACTGAAGCTAACACACAGGCAAAAAACATCAAAGCCTAGGATTTGAACCCAGGGCCTTTGACCTCATAGCCAATACTCTTTCTACTGTACCAAGCTTATGAATAAGACTATTATTTTTATTCTTGAAAACTATATCATGGCAATAGGATTGTCTTTTTGTATATATTAATATTCTGTTTGTCTTTAAATATTCTGTTGCAACAATCAATAGCTTGTAATAGCCGCCTTATAATATAGGAATAAAAGCAGGGAAATGAAATAGGTTAATTAATTAAGTAGCTTAGTTTCACTTGAGGAGATGCTACTTCTCCTTTCCTAAATCACTTTAGACTACCAACTCCCCTCCCCTTCCCAAGAGACCACACTAGCCACCCTTAGTTTTAACACTTTTAACTTGTTAAAAGGAAGCCTAAAATATGTGTTTTTTATCTTTAGAGTATCTCTTAAATTGTTACAGCCTATATAAATTTGTTGTCTTGTGACTCTCTTAAAAGATTCACTGTGCTTAGCAAATTTGTCAGCAATTTATTTAGATGCAATGCGACTATCTGATGAGCAATCAAAACATTCCCATCTGTTCTTGGGTGGGGGTAGAGAGAAGGCTTTGAGGTTTTGATGTACATATGGGGTTTTAGCCAGTCAATTCTCAGGACCCAGTTAAGAAGCTTTCTGAATTTTCTTACCAGGCTATTAACCTTGTTCCTCAAGAGACAGTCTATTCCTTAAAGATTTTATGATCATTTTGGCCATGCTCATCCTTAGGTCCCTTGGTATCACTTGTTTGTAAGTACCCTTCCTTCCACCCTAGGGTTATTCTAAAACTTTTGTAATATATCTTCCCAGTAAAACCCAGGTGGGCTTAAGGATGATCATCCATGAGTGGGTAGTAATAGCACTCAAAAAAAAAATTAAAATCACAAGGTAGATGTATGCATACCTTATGGCAAAGTGATACTTTCCTTTCAATGAAATAACTCAATCAAAAATTATTTGTTGAGCATTTCTGTGACCAGAAAAATATGAAAGACTTATAAAATATAGACATAGACATAATCACAACAGTGGAAGTTACCTTAGCAGTCTGATCTTCCAGTTTTATAGATAATGAAATTCACCCTTTCCCGGCAAACTTTTCCTCTCTCCTGAAAGGAACTACAAACTTTTACACAGAGCAGGTGTCTTAAATTAAACACATCTTAAAAATAAGCTTTAGCCCAGGTCATGATTAGCCTAAAAGAAATCCAGCAGCACATCCAAACAAATACACTGTTACTTTTTCTTTCTTTGACATGTTAGTCAAATGGAATGTTCTGAACATCTCTAGAGTTTGGAGGACAGGGCAATTGCATACTGTCTTATGCTCATAAAACACTGTAGGCCTATGTGACTTCCCGTAAGTCTTGGTAATGACTGGTAGTATCAACTATTTGTAACTGGTATATCAATGAGTCATTCAACAAGATTCTGTTACATGTCTACTGCATGTCATGTGCTATGTTAGGTGTTAGATATCAAAGATAGAAATGAAGCAGTCCCTGGAATATGGCTATAGTATCAAACAAATCATAGTACCTATTGATGACAAGAAAAACATGTAATAGATATTATCTCCCAAAATAGAATGATTTCTAAGACAATGGAAATTTTTCATCAGTATGAATTACTGTAATTATATATTGATTCTGGGAAGATTAAACTTTGGGTTGCCCATGACTAAATTTGCCAAGTACCTCCTAATTCAGAGGAAAACAGATTAGTATATGGAGAGCAAATGACCTAATTTTATTTAAAGAATGAACAGGAGGAATGAGGTAAGCAATTGCAGGTTATAATCTTTTCTTCACTGTTCTAGTGCATAATAGAACTCCTGACATATAGTATGCACTTAATAAATGATTGTTGACTTGGTACATGGGTAAAGTACTTAATCTCTTTATAGTTTAAAATAATGATCTCAGAGATTGAAAACTCACCAACTTTCCCCAAAATAGTGTCTATGCTTATTGCAACCCCCCCAAACTCTAAATTACCCCAAAGTGTTTTCAAAGCTCCCAGAAATATGAGGACCTAAGTTCCCGCATGGAATTTTTAGGTATATGGTTGTTACATTTTTAAAAAATGCAATTTAGTTTATTATTGGATCCAATGCATATAACTTTCCATCAGAAAAGGCATATTGTTTCTACTGATGTTTCGCAGTTTTCTTTCATTTGGGGGACCATTTCGCTTAGAAGTTTTGTTTGCAATAGGTTCAATAGACCTAATGATTAATGAAAAATGAGATATTTTATATTGGTATGTGTTCTTATTCACATACTTTGTCATCAGTGGAATTTGCCAAAATTCCAAGTTCATTCTGCAATTTTAGGGAAATTAAGCATTTCTCATTCCCAGGAACCCCCAATCATTTAAACTAATCAGATGTTTCCTTTAAATATAACAATCCTTTCAGCCTAATGAGGAGGCTGGTAGCTCAATGAGGGAGGAAGGAATAAATGAAGAAAAGGGCATTGGCTAAGGGAGGGCAGAAATGTATCTGGAAATTCTGGTATCTGAGACAAGTTTCATAAAATCTGGGTGATATAAGTAACATGAGATATAACCTCAGATTAATTTTTATAGACAGTATCAATTCTGTGGGCAGAAAGTCTCCCAGATTACACAAAGCCAATAGTAAGGAGGCTGTTGTGGGTCAATGGCCACTGGGTCGTTCTATGGCTCATAGAATCTAGAGCTGGAAGGAGCCATAAAGATCATCCAGCCCACCTGATAGCTTCCTATTTTAATGAATTATCCTTGCTAATCCTTGCTTGCTATCCTTGCTGGGCTCAAATGTTTTCAAGCTGCAGTTTTGTGGTAGGCTCCCTCTAAATTTCATTGATCTATTGCAAAGCGCCAGTTGCCCTCCCCTATTAATAGTTCTGAAAGGAAGAGAGAAAGGTCAGACCTAGACATAAATCTGTAAAGTAATTTGTCTGCTTCAAAACTGTCCCTTGCCCCTGCTCTGTAAGCACCTTGGGGATACTTATATTTAAGTTATTACATCCCCTGGAAGGAGCTACCATATTAATACAGATAATTTCATATGAAACCCATTTCTACACATTTCAGCCCTCTAAGAGCACTCTTTTGGCGGGGGGTAGGGCAATGAGGGTTAAGTGACTTGCCCAGGGTCACACAGCTAGCAAGTGTCAAGTGTCTGAGGCTGGATTTGAACTCAGGTCCTCTCGAGTCCAGGGCCAGTGCTTTATCCACTCCAGCACCTATCTGCCCCCTCAAGAGCAGAGTCTTAAGGGAATAGGGACCCAGACAAAGAAATTTGTTGGGGTAAGGGTAGGAAGAGAAAGTTTGTGAGCATCAGTGTGTTGTCCATCCTCAATGGAACTCTGCAGTGGGGGGTACCTTGGTATCCAAAATTAGCTAAGTATGCCCCTATGTTGAAAGTGAGTTACTATAAATAGGATTAGGGGGTTTAAAGGATTAAGGTAATTTTGTTTACAATTTTTCCTATCTGACCCTAGATATAAATAGGACCACAAAGGAAGCAAGGAGATGCAAAAATGGAAGTAGAAATAGGGAAAGAGAGAAGTTATTTGAGAAAGGGCACCCAGGAATGAGAATAGAAGAATGGAGGAGAATGAACTTGACCCAGGTCATAATATATAAAACTCAACAGAACTTTAGACATCACCTAGAGTGACCAGTTCTGCAGATGAGGGAATGCAGGCTCAGAGATGAATTGACTTGTCCAATAGGTGGTAAAGAACACAGATGATATTTGAAACTAGGTCCTCTGAGTAGAAACTTGGCACCCTTTCTTTACTATCCTGAAAAAAAAATAGAAAGGAAAGAGGGAAAAACAAGAGATTAGATGCATTAGAGAAAGGGGAATTAAAGTTACACATGAAAGTTCAGTGTATAAAATTAGTTGACAACCAGAAATAAAAGAAAATCATAGAATGTAAGTGGAATGTTGTTTCTGATGTTACAGGGTTTTTAAAACCTTTCTAATTTTCTAGAAACAGTTGTGATGACCAAAGAAAAATTTTTCTTATCTTCGTGTCTTTCACCTGGGAGTTAGCAACCACTGCTTTATTCCTTAAATTATCTCATTTTTCTTCTAAAAAAGAAATGAAATTAATTTTATAAAATGACATATTTTATACATTATAATTATTTGCTGCTTTTATTGCCAGGGGAGCTTTGTTTAACACTAAGAGGAAAGCTATTCCTGGTTTAAGTTCAAACATCCTACTGACATCCTACTGACATCCTTTTTGGAAGTACACATATGTGATGATTGATTACATAAAGTCTTTCTAGTTCTAGAGCAAAAGTTATTATTAATATTTGCCATTGTACTAGCATTTTATATTTGCAAAGGACTTTATTGATGGTTTTGTATTCTTACCAGTTACTTGGTAAAGAAGGGTTTGCTACACAAATTGAGAGTTTGCACAAGATTGTTTATAGCATTTCATCTCCTTAAAAGAACAGTTTTTTTAAAGGATTTGGGTCTTTTTTCATTTTTTTTTGCATTCAATATTAGGCTGTCAATTGCATTGGAATGCTGTTTATTATTAAAGCAAAGATTTTTGTTGGAAACAAGATGTTTGCCAATCATTTATTTTGTGTACTTAGAAGTAACATACCAAATCATCATTGTGTCTACTCTTCCCTCCTGTGGTTCAGATCACAACCCATCCTCACATCTTCTCCTATGACTCTTCGTCATATACTCAAGTAAATTCTACACAGAGTTTCCCCTCAATGTAATAGTAAGTTTCCTCTCCATCAGTTGTTATTCGTAATGATACCAATGAAACAAAGGGGCTGTAAGCATTGCATTATGAACATTCATCATTAAAAATTTTCACCAACTTAGACTATCTTTGTCCTCAATGAATATGAATGAGTGAAGTTTTATTGTGAACATATTATTGGCTTAATAAAGCACAAACAAGATTTTATTGGTTTAGTGTATGCATAGAATGGGGTTGTTTAGTCATTTTTCAGTCTTGTCTCACTCTCCATGACCCCATTTGGGATTCTCTTGGCAAAGATACTGGAGTGGTTTGCCATTTTTTTTTTTTGCCAGCTCATTTTATAGATGAGCAAACTGAGACAAATAGAGTTAAGTGACTTGCCCAGGGTCACACAGCTAGTGTCTGAGGTTAGATTCAGGAAGAAGAGTTTTCCTAACTTTAGGTAGGGCACTCTATCCAAAGAAACACCTAGGCTACCAAGAATGGGGTTAGTTGTTGTGAAATGACAAGTAAAACATGGTCACAGCAAAACTAAATCAGATATTTTTGCTTTCCTTGTCCATAATGATTACTGTTTCAAGACTAAACATCTTAAGGATGGAAGTTATTGTCTTATTTATTATCCAGGTGTTTTTTTCAGCACCTAATACATGGCTAAAGAGTACCGGACACAGAGTAAATTCTCATAAATGTTTGTTGATTGATTCACGCATATTATTGACTCATTAATATTAATTGAATTAAGTCGAATCTAGGTTTGAAAGAGTCTAACACGATGGAATGTATCTTATTCTTCATTGAGAGGACCCTGATAGAAAATTCATAGGAAGACATGGGCAAGAGTCAAACATGTTGAGAAAATATGAATGGTTTACATTCTGCATTGGTGAAGAGAACACTCAAAAAGATTAAAGTGAAGATACATAAAAATATCAAAATAATAAGTTCTTTTTACTTCGGACAGCATGTTGATTAGGATTCATACCAATAGGATATGCTATATTTCTATATCTAGAACATATAAAAGAACATTAGGTGCAGATTTCCTATTCAAGATATAAAACTTGGGAAGATTTCAGTTAAATTGTAGGGTTCAGCTATTTTGGGTTTTGGAGCTAATGGAAAGAAAAAGGAAAAAATGTCACTCACATGGCCTTGAGGTCCTTCCTACACCAACTTTCCATGACTATACTCCTACCACATGCACCATTAGTAGTTTCAACAGAGTATTTATGCTCCACTGGGTAAAATCCGGAAAGAGAAATTGACTAGAAATTGAGCAGTTTAGATTCAAGTGAAATGAAAAGTGTGAGAAGAAGAAATCCTGAGCAGTATTTTCACATTTCTCTGGTTTTGTTAGATAATCCAGAGTGAGCTTCTTTTATTCCTCATGCATTTGGGCATAATTGAACTATATAAATTTGCTATCATTAAGTTGACTTTTACTTTCTTTAACATTAGTATTCTGGTAGAGATAAAGTCCTATGTGGGAAAATTTGAAGAGATGCAGTGGAACTGGTTGCAGTAAGTAATTAAAAAAAAAAAATTGGCAGACCACATATGACCCAGACCTGTGTAGCCCAAGTTTTAGCAGCTTTTAAGAAGTGACCTTCTAGGGGGAAGCTAGGTGGCACAGTGGATAAAGCACCGGCCCTGGACTCAATAGGACCTGAGTTCAAATCCATCCTCAGACACTTGACACTTACTAGCTGTGTGACCCTGGGCAAGTCATTTAACCCTCATTGCCCCACCAAAAAAAAAAAAGTGACCTTCTAGAATTTTATTTATTCACCAGTAGTAATGGGGGAAGGGTGTAACTATTGTCCACAGATTATCAACTCACGGTCCAATCACCTAGTGTGGTCCATTGTACATAGCAAATATTTTATTGATTTATTTAATTTTTGTCCTTTTTGGTGAAGAGAACTGAACTAAAATGGCATTCCAGAATCACCATAAGCATTCCAGTATCTTTAAGGAAACAGAGGACTCCTAAGGAGTGAAGAGGGGACCCAGTTGGCATAGATACAGATAGGTGCATGTTCTACTATTAGAGGTATAGACCCAAGATCTCAAGATGATTTCAAGCATTAACCTCTTTCATCAGCATTGGCAATTGTTGAACCTAGGTTGCTTAATTGGCAATTGTGAACCTAGGTTTTTGAGGACCACAAGATGAGAAAAGTTGGTTAGGAGATGGAGGTACATTTTCTTGCCTGTTTTCTATAGTTCAAACATCCCTCTGTCTTCTTCTCTGAGCTTCTGTGACACTGAGAATCACTTTGCACACTCTTTTTGGCATGCATAGCACAGTGGTTACCCATTCTTTATATTCCCTGGTGGATGTTGGGTTATTTTCTGTTTATAAAGCTGTGTTGATACAAATTGGTTCAGAATCTTGGCATAACTTCTTATATGATATAAAGTGAATAAATGGCCCAAATGCTTCAATATGGTGAGCTGAAGTAGGTTTGTGTCAAGCACGTTGAACTAAAAAATACTTTAATGTTGTTGTTTGTCCTTCATTCTCAAAGAGAACCAATGACATCACAAGCATGATGTCTTGATTTGTGAGTTGTTAAATTGACCATGTGACTACATGATGCCTAAAGAGTCAGTTAATTCATACATTCTGTCAATTAGCATTTATTAAGCAATTATTAAGTGTCAGGTATTGTGTTAAGCTTTGGAGAAAGAAAACAATAGTCCCTGCAGGGCAGCTAGGTGGCGCAGTGGATAGAGCACTGGTCCTGGATTCAGGAGTACCTGAGTTCAAATCTGGCCTCAGACACTTTACACACTTATTAGCTGTGTGACCCTGGGTAAGTCACTTAACCCCAATTGCCTCACAAAAAAAAAAATTTAGTCCCTGCCCTCAAGGAGCTTACATTCATATTGGGGATACAACATGCCAAAAACTATGTACATAGGACGCAGCTAGGTGGTGCAGTGGATAGAGCACCAGCCCTGGATTCAGGAGGAACTGAGTTCAAATCCAACCTCAGACACTTGACACTAGCTGTGTGACCCTGGGCAAGTCACTTAACCCTCATTGCCCCACAAAAAAAACAAAAACAAACAAACCAAAAAACCCTATGTACATAAACCATATGAGCTCCTTCCTTAATACTCTCCCCTTCCAGTGTAAATGGAGCAGATATAAGGGACAAGCCAGTTATAAGTTCCCAAGTTCAAAAGATGGAGTGTTATGTGTGAGGAGGAGCAAGGAGGCCAGTGTAGCTATATCACAAAGTTCATAGAGAGGAGTAAAGGGTAAGAATTCTAGAAGGTAGAAAGAGGTTATATTGTAACATCTTTTATGTGCCAGCTAGATGGATTCATCTTTGATATGAGAAGTAACAGGGAGACAGTGGAGCTTAGTGAGTAAGGAGGTGATATGGTTAGACTCTATACTTAAGGGAAATCACTTCAGTAGGTAATGGAGAATGGATTGGGGGGAAAAATCAGTCAAATTAGTCATTTATTATCTTTTTTTTGGCGGGACAATGAGGGTTAAGTGACCTGCTCTGATGTTTAAAATCTAAATGTGTGGTCATATTAAATTAGAAGCTTTAGTGCCAGTTTTGGGGCATTAAGCATTTATTAAAGCATACTAGGTATTAGTAAAAAGGAAAACACCTGGAGTTCAGAAAGTTAAGAAAAGGCCTATCTAGCCTAGATTTCTAGCCTGGTTTGGCTCTTCCTCAAGTCCTCCACTATGAGCCTGCTTCAACTACAAACTGCTGCAGCAAACTGAGTGTGGAAGCTTTTTATGGTTCCAGAACATAGGCGGTCCTTACACACTGCTTCAAGCTGATTGGTTAGTGTCATCCAAATCCATTGGTTCACTGAACTTAAAGGTGGTCTCGAGTTGAGTTCAAAGTCCTTAGCTTCTGAGAACAATACCTTCTTAAGGGCTAGCCAGGTGTGGTTACAATTTAATGAACTTTAAGAAGGCTAATCAGCAAAGTCAATCACTCCTATTTAATTCAGTCAGTTTAGATGAATCTCCAGGTGGGGCCTTTGAGAATCTGCCAAATCCCATTATTTTCTCACATTGCCCAGGGTCACACAGCTAGCAAGTATCAAGTAAGTGAGGCTGGATTTGAACTCAGGTCCTCCTGAATCCAGGGCCGGTGCTTTATCCACTGTGTCACCTAGATGCTCCCCCCACCATTTGTTATCTTGAAGCTAAAGAAAAAACACCTTAAAGTTCTTGGGTTAATGACCTTTTCATCTTAGATGTTGATGGCTTGACATCATACAAACCCAGATACAGAAACAGAGATTCGAATTGTTGATTAGTTTGAAACAATAGCAAAGCAAATTACAGATGATGATATTTCTACAAGATCAAATTAGAACAGCCTCAGTGCACATTCAAGGGGCAAACTTTGACTTAGGACAGCTAACATGGGGCAATGGTTTATCTAGGTATGCAGGACCTGAACTCTCATCTTCCTGAGTTCAAATTTGGCCCAAGACACTTAGTAGCTGTGTAACCATGGGTAAGCCACTTAACCCTGTTTGACTTAATTTCTACATCTATAAAATGACTTGGAGAAGGAAATGGCAAACCACTCTGGAATCTTTGCCCAGAAAACTCTGAATGGGGTCATTTAGAGTCAGACACAACTGAAACAACTAAACAACAGTTTAGTTACTAATCATTATTTTCATGTATATCTTTCCATTCTCTCAACCCCCCATAACCCACAGAAGAATTAACAGCATTTGGATATTTTTTTGGGGGGGGGGCAGGGCTATGAGGGTTAAGTGACTTGCCCAGGGTCACACAGCTAGCAAGTGTCGAGTGAGTGAGGCTGGATTTGAACTCAGGTCCTTCTGAATCCAGGGCCAGTACTCTATCCACTGCACCCTCTAGCTGCCCCCTGGATCATCTTCTAAGATTTAAAAATAGTTATCAAAAGACTAGGAATTATTGGGAAGCATGTAAACATTCTAAAGATCATCCTGATTCTCCCTAAACTTTTTGTTACAAAAGCAAAAAAAAAAGTCTGTCTCTGGACTTCTATCAGGGCTTCCCTCTATAGATACATCATCAGATTCTTTCCTAAAGAAGTAAACTGAAAAAATATTTGTGTAGAGAGAACTGATGTCTAGAGAAACTGTATTATGTAGTGGATAGAGAGTTGGCTTGAAGTTAGAAAGACCTTTCAAATATGGCCTTTGACACATACTGGTTTTGAGTCCTTGGACAAGTCACTTCTCTCAATCCTTTGGGCAATTCTTTAAGATTATAAGATACAGAGAAGGTGAAAACCTGAACTGATAGAGGGAGTTCCTCAAGGGAAGTACCTATATCAATAAAAATCACTAGTGCTTATCTCCATCCCATAGAGAAGAAACAAAGTAGGGTTTATAACATTGTAAGGATGATCTGTATATTCCAATTTGGCTATTGATGCTTTGGGGCATCTTTAGTCTGATGTTACTTGATTTTTTCTATTTGCAAGATGGAATGGTACTCAAATCATGCTTTGATTTCTTCCAGCTGATAACAATGCTACTGCTCTGGTAATTTTTCTTTTTCTTTTTTTTTGTAAAATGAGAGGTTTGGACTGGTTTAGAGCTTCTTACCCTATTTTGTGTGATGTACCCCTTTGGAAGCAGGAAAACCTGTGGATCCCCTTTCAAATACATAAAAATTTGCAACTATTTCCAAAAGTTACTAAATCGTCCATAACTCTTTGACCCTGTGAAGCTTCTAATAGGTCTATATCTCAAAGATATCAAAGAGAGGAAAAAGACCCATTTTTATAAAAAGTATTTATAGCAACTCTTGTTTATATTAGCAAGGAAATGGAAATTAAGGAGGTGTCTATCAATTAGGTAATAGCTAAACAAATTATAGTATAGGAATGTAATAATATACTAGTTTGGCCATATGAAATGGGGAAAGGGATGATTTCAGTGAAACCTGGGAAGATATATGAACTGATGTATGGTGAAGTGAGTAGAACCTGCAGAACAATTTATACAAAAAACAACAGCCCTGGAAAAACTGAATAACTTTGAAAGACTTAAGAAGACTGATGGCCATTCTAGCTGATATAAATGGTTAGGTAGGTTTGCCCACTGACTTTTCTAGACTAATTTGCCAAAAGAGCCAATGAGAAATTAGAGTGTGAGGAGATTAAAAAGAAGATGGAGATTAAAAAAAACCCACCAGAAACGTTGCTGAGCAACCTCACTTCATAAGCATAGTGAGCTGCTATTTTTACACCATGAATGTTGGAGTGTTTTCTTTATCAGAGTCTTCCTATCACATCCTAGTCACCATTCTTAAGGAAGAGTAGGCAATGTGTATAATGGTAGGAATACTGGACCTAGAGTAAGAGAAAAGGGGTTCACATCCAGGCTCTGACACTTAACTGTCAGATATGTGACTTTGTGAAAGTCACAATCTCTCTGGGACCTAGTTTCTCCATCCATAAAAATTGAGAATGGGTTAGATGAAACAAACCTTGAAGTCTCTTCCAAATCTTAAACTTAACAACGAAAAAGAAAAGTAAACCAAACAACCCTCTAAAGTTCTAAAGATAAGTAAATTAACTGGTAAAGCTTTGCAGCTGGCTACTTCTCCACATTGTGATGTTCCAAGTATAGTTGAGCTCTCCTCTGTTATGCAATATAGTGAGATGTCATGTGATTTAGGGCTAATATTGGTTACATCCTAGATATATGAAATATGTTGACCAGCAGTAAACATAGCTATATTGTTCAGTGGTGTTTGATGATTTATTTATTTGTTCCAGAACTGGTTGACATTTTTAGCAAATGAGTATTTTTGACTATCGGACAGGCTGAGACCAAGCTTCTTCCTTAGACATGTGTGGTAAGATTATTGGAATTTGGCTGACTGATTGGGATGAGCCACACCTGGCCTGCCCTGAGTGATGTGTGCTGCTGATGTCAGCAGGAGAAACCACTCTCCACAGGAAGTTTTGAAGGACCTCCCCTTTTGGGGAAGGAAGAGTAAATGCTAGCTGAGGGGAGCTCAGTCTCTTCCGGAGTGACTTTCTCTTCTGGTGGTGTGAGCAGCAGGAGAATAGTCCTGCACACCCTGGCTGAAAAGCTGGTTTTCCATTGATGCTATGGACCCCAGGTGGTGAGTTAACATACGAGCCCTGCTCCTTTGAATTAGCTGAATTGGAAGCAAGTTTGGGGTTTGTATAAACTTAGGTTAGAGTTAGGAGGATTATCCATATTTCTTTTCCCCTATTCCCTTGTCTTTGATTTTATTAATTTCACCTTTGCTGTTTATGTCATTGCTATTAATAAAACCTGATTCATTTGTGGAAAAGAGGCTGTTGGCTTCTTTCTTATTGGGAGAAATATCTAAAAAGGCAGTTTGGAGGGGAGGGAGCTTTGGACCTAAAGGTCCCTAATTATTTCCGGGACTCCAGTATTATGATGAGCCACTCAATTAACTCTCCATATATTAAATTGGGCCCTCACACATGTCTCCCACTATTAACCTTCATGAGCTCTATCTTGCAGTCATCCAGGACTAGGTGGTACAGAGGATAGAGAACTGGGCCTGGAATCAAGAACACCTGAGGTAAAATCTGACCTTGAACACTTAGTAGCTGTGTAACCTTGGGCAAGGCATTTAAATTTTGTCTTCCTCAGTTTCCACAACTATAAAATGGGAGTCATCATAATAGTACCAACCATCCAGGATCAAGTCGGATAATTTTTGAGAAGCAGTTAAGCACAGTGCCAAGCACATAGTAGGTGCTTAAAAAGGCTTGTTTCCTCCCCCATCTTTCTATGAATGTGCCCCATGTTTTGCTCACCCTATATCTTATGGCTAAAATGTCCTTTTCCCAACATCCCCATCTGTTGAAAAATGTATCCATCCTTCACAGACCAGATTGAATTCTTCCTTCTCTATTTTGCCTTTTTTCATCCCCTCAAAACAGTTGTAATGACCCCTCTCTCCTTTTAAATTCTCGTAGTACTTAGATATTGATGTTCTCATTTTATTTCTGCTTATGTTCAAAGCCTCTGAGTTTTCTTCTTCCTGAGATCTTTGGCAATTTCATTCTCCCTGCCCCTTCCCTATTTTCCACTATTGTTCACTTTCTCATTCTCTCCCCTCTAATGCTGGTTTCCTTGTGGGATGGGTCTCAAAGTGTCTCAGTCTCCTCCCTGTGAGGGCCAAAATTGGATATATGGAGCATTAATCTCCTCCTTTAACTTTCCCATATGTGTGTGTGTGTGTGTGTGTGCGTGTGTGTGTGTATGTGTGTATATATGCGTGTGTATATGTGTGTATATATGCATGTGTGTATATATGCATGTGTGTATGTATGCATGTGTGTATGTATGCATGTGTGTATGTATGTATATATATGTATATATGTGTGTGTGTGTGTGTATACACACACACACACCTCCGAGGCCAATAAGAAAAGGAGCTTCTGAGCTTTAGTTCATAAAGGATCAGGTTTTATTGCTTGGGAATTAATTAGACCACAAAGGTGAAACCAATTAGGGAAATAAGGAAGTAGAAATATATAGTCTTAGCTCTAAGCTTAGTCTGTGTGATCCCAGAGACTAAGCTAGTTCAAAGGAATTTAGGATTTTCCTTTATAAAACTCATCAAATCTCAAACTGCCCGTCAGGCTGAGAATGAGCATGCCCAAGACTGAGCATGAAGCACATGCTTCCAAACTGCCACCACAAGCCGAACACCGCCAGAGACTCCTCTCTAGAGAGGCCAAAAGAGCTGGACCTTTTGAACGACTCACTCACCAGAAGTTGCCTTGACTTCCAGTGGAGTTTTTCCTCCCACAAAAGTGGAGGTCTGGAGTTTTTTCCTCTCCAAAAGGGGAGGTCCTTCAAAAGCTGCCTAGTAGCATGCATAGTCTCAGGGTGAGCCAGGTGTAGCCCCTCTCAAATGATTCAGCTAAAATTTTTTATATTAATCTTTACCAGAAATGATTTTTACCACATCCCACACTGGGTAATTCAGGATTCACCAGCCTGAGTCTTTGCCCGAAGTGATATTTGAGTGAATAGAACTGGCCCCAGCCAGATACTGAATCCTTTTCCTTAGACTTAGTGGAATGTTGTGAAGCTTCCCTTCCACACATAGTATTTATCCATTCCCATTTTCTGTATTCTAGATTCTTTGGGGCCACCACTGGCACTTCAGAACTTTGCAGTGCTGGTGCTATGGGGTTGTCACAGGGTTCAGCAAGTTTTTGTTCCTGAAGGGCTAGCACTGGCTATAGCAGAATAAACTTCCACAAACTAGAGTCAGTATCTCCACAGCACAGGAAAGAGGGAGGGGGAACTAGATTATGTGATTAGGTTTTGTTAATAGTTCATGTATTGAGTCCATGGATCAGTTAGTATATTTTTTCTGCCAGTAGCATGGAAAGTAGGGGAAGTTTGATGAGTGAGCTCAAGGTAGGCATTGATTCATATTGTTTTTTTCCGGGGGAGTGGGGGGTGGGGGGTGGGGTGAGGGGGTTTGCAGGGCAATGAGGGTTAAGTGACTTGCCCAAGGTCACACAGCTAGTAAGTATCAAGTGTCTGAGGCCGGATTTGAACTCGGGTCCTCCTGAATCCAGGGCCATTGCTTTATCCACTGTGCCACCTAGCTGCCCCCTCATATTGGTTTTTTTTTTTTTAATTAAAAAAATTTTTTTTGGATTCTGGATGTTTTAGATCATGAAGACAATCATAGTCTGGAAGTTGAAAGAGGCCTTAGATGTCATCCAGCCTGTTCTCATACCCTGTAAAATAATCACTACTAAAAATGTCAAATGGAGATCCTGTTTCTTTTGGAACACTTCCAGGAATGGGGATTTCAGTACTTTGTAAAGCAGTCTATTCCACTTTTAAAATAATTAATTAAATTCATTTCAAATTAACAAATGTTTATTAAACACTCATTTTGTAAAAAAAAAAATCCTTATGTTAGTCACTGGTGATATAAAGATAGCTATAGCACAGGATCTGCTCTCAAGGCTATTATAGACTATCATGGGGGAAGACATGTACACATATAACTATGTTGCAAGGGAGAGTGAGATAAATGTAAAAGTGAGATCCAAACAGGAAGCTATGCAAAATTTCAGGGGTAGTCCAAAAGGCTTCACTGAGGAAGAAGGACCTGAATTGGGCCTTAAAGGAAGCATCAGCTAAGACTGAAAAGTCTTTTCTCTTTTCCTACCTTAGATGAGCAGCATCTGCCCATTGGTTCTAGTTCTGAACCCAGAAGAACGCATATCAATTACAATCCTTTTTCTGCATGATAGTTTTTCAAGTAGTTGAAAATAACCA
Source organism: Dromiciops gliroides (assembly GCF_019393635.1). Lineage (NCBI taxonomy): Eukaryota > Metazoa > Chordata > Mammalia > Microbiotheria > Microbiotheriidae > Dromiciops > Dromiciops gliroides. The sequence continues at coordinate 409,009,489 of NC_057864.1, read as the reverse complement.
CCATGTCTTTCCTGCCTCTCCCAGTCTTTGTTTTTATTCCAGGGCAAATATCTTCAATTATTTTCAATAATTAGTTATCAAGCCTTCCCTGTCCTGGGTGTCCTCTGGTGGAATCTTGTTAGTCTATTCCTCTTAAAATAGAGCACGCCAAACTGAACTCATTCTTTCACATGTGGCCTGACCAGTGCAGACTACAATGGGACTCTGACTCTTACAATATGAAGATTATAATTCTGCTAATGCTGTAGATTTTCCACACAATCATACTTTGTCTCCCCATGCAGATGCCTGGATTAGGCCTGCATTGAATGGATGAAATTAGGATATCTAAGCAATATGGAGGACTGAGCTACAAAGAGATGAAACTAAACGTCCAACGTGTCCGGGTAGGGATTGCTGGGGAATGTTGACTCTAGACAGATCATGCTGTTGGGAAGCAGTAGGGAGAGTTAACTGGCTGTCTTTGAATAAAGACTGGGCATATGGGGGCACCAGGTCCTGGAAAAGGATTTACAGCTATAAAGAAAAAGCCAATTTACAATTATGGGCATTATGGAAAAGACTGTTCATTCCCCCTTAATCTCTCCATCTACACCCATCAAATAGACTGATCTCATTGCTGGTTGGCATTAAGGAGCAGAGCAGCTTAGTTCCAGGCATTAAGGAGCAGAGCAAGTCAGTTCCAGGAGCAGCCTGGCCTCACAGTTTGCTTTGGTAAGGTTTTTTTTGTTTTTTACCATAAGGATTGACTGAATGAGTAAAAAAAAAAAATATTAAGTATTTACGATTGTCCTAGTCTGGAGATACAAAAACAAGCAAGATAGTACCTAACCCCAAGGAGCTTATATTCTCTCCCTCTCTCTCTCTCTCTCTCTCTCTCTCTCTCTCTCTCTCTCTCTGTGTATATATATATATATATATATATATATATATATGTGTGTGTGTGTGTGTGTGTGTATACATATATACACATAGATGCATTATCTTTTTTTTTTTTTAAGTGAGGCAATTGGGGTTAAGTGACTTGCTCAGGGTCGCACAGCTAGTAAGTGTTAAGTGTCTGAGGCTGGCTTTGAACTCGGGTACTCCTGACTCCAGGGCCGGTGCTCTATCTACTGCGCCACCTAGCTGCCCGATGCATTACCCTTTAATGAATAGTGACCTTGGTATAACAAATATTGCAGGCTTATATCTCCTCTTGCATGCTTCACTATTGTTCACCAAATGTGACAAAATCCAATATGAAGCCAAGGTACCGTGCTTGCCATCTCTCTACTACCAGCTTTGTGCCACCATCTAGTTAGCAGTCTTTTTTTATGTCTCATGTCACCACCACCACCACATGTTACCCTTTGGTAATGCTATTTTTACTCTTAATAATCCTCAAACACATGTTTTAGGGATAGGGATTTGGAAGTAGAATTATCCCGTGATGTTGCTTCAACATGGGTAAATCCTGGCAATGATTGTAGCTATGAGTATAACTTGTGCTGCTAGGGACATACAGATTATAAGCAGTGAAATTTTCTTTAAAAAAAAAGGTTGATGGTGACTAGCAGGAAAGACACTAGTAGTCATGTCTATAATTAGGGTTACATTATGTTGTCTAGAACTGGGATACGGTTACCTTAAACTGAGAAAGTAGAGGCATTGTGGTCTATTAGCTACAACAATGCAAAGTAGGTACCTGTGATAAGTCAGGAAGATCTCTGTTGGAGCTGCGAGTTACTATCAGTGTGACTGTTAACCCATTAGTGCCTCTGGTCACTCCTTACAACTTCTGCAATAAGTCATAAAATAGTTTGCCATCTGCTTTGGTGGAGGGTGTTCCTATAAGCAGAATTCCCTATGTGGAGGAAATCATAGATTATACATCCTAAATAAGAGAGGAAGAAAATCATACCAAGTAGCCACAAATTACACATACATACCATCTTGCCTTACCTGTTCTTTTGTTTTTATTTTGTCTTATGAAAATAAAAAGAAAGAAACATAATGCTTCAAATGAACCATTTGCAGAACTTCAAATTGCATCAGCAAAGTTAGCAGAACAAGAATCCACCTTGGTGCACGTTGTAAAACTACATATGCATCGCTTTGCTTGCAAATGCCATGTCAACCATAGGACATCTTTTTAATCCATGTTGCCCCATAGGACAAAAAAAAAGCAGCAGGCAGAATAATTGAGAGATTTATATGTAAGCCAATAAACAAACAATTTCTTAATTAGTTATCAGGTGCTAAAGATGTTACCTTGAATTTTTAATCACTGTTCAAATGTTTTTCTGAAGTCAGGACTGAAACTGTTGAAAAGGGTACCCCACTAGGAAGAAAATTAATGTTAGAAAGGAAGATGTTATATTTTCTCCTCAAAATTGCAAAAGTAGCCATGATCAAGAGGGGAGCATATAGCTAAATTTGACAGTTGTATTCTGCAGTAATTACCACATTTCAGTCTCTTGGGCAATGCCCACATACATAAATCAGCTCTGTTATCCCTTCTTAATCTAACCATTCACATAACTAATTTATTTTCCGCAGGTACCTGTGTTTATGATAATAGGTACCTAACATCAAGGTACTATGATTCCTTTTCTTTCCCATCCCTTTTTAAATTTCTCACACTTTTTGCTTACAATGCACTGCTATCAACCCTTTGGATTTCAATTTTTCTAATTCCTCTGGCAGCCACAGAGAAGTTCTCCTTGGGAATGCCAGGTAGCTACTGCTAAATGTAGGAACGCAGGGGAGGATGATCTCTGCCTGACTCAAGGGAAAAGCTTCCCTCCCTGTAAGGAATGTGAGGGTAGCTTAGGTGGTACGCTGGAAAAAATGATGGGTCTGGTATCAGGAAGACAGACCTAAGTTCAAATTTTCCTGCAGGCACTAGCTATGTGGCACTGAGAAAGTCACTTAACCCTGTTTTGCCTCAGTTTCCTCATCTGTAAAATGAGCTGGAGAAGGACAAGGCAAACCACTCCAGTGCCTTTGCTAAGACAACTCCAAATGGGGTCACAAAGAGTCAGACACAATGACTGAACAACCACCGGACATAGGATTGCCTCATGGAACGAGGCTTCAAGTTAGGCAGGGATTTAATATTCAAATTGAAAACCAGCAACTTCAGACTTTATAGATGTGTTCTCTTGGCTGTTTATTGAAAATGAATGATTCTTGACAGATAGCCCTGTTTTCTTCCTTCTTCACTGAGTTGTACCAGGATGTGCTGCCATCAAGTGGGTAGAAAATAGGAGACATGGGTCTTCATTTCTTCCCTGGTCTAACAAGCAGCCATTGTAAAGTGTCAGTCTGGCGTCCTCTAGTGGCTCCTTAAATGACCACGGCTGTTTCTATTTCTCAGAAGATACAGGGAAATTGAATAGGAAGGTTTTTCGAGGCTTAAATCAAAGGTTCATAAGTCTAGAATTGATCATCTAGTCATTTAGTTTAAACTGCCTCCTTTTACAGATGACAAAAGTGAGAGCAGTTAATTTTTTTTAACCATCAAAAGCCCTTAAAACTTGGAAATTTTTTCAAAGAACTCTTCCATCTCTTCCTTCTACCTTTCTTCTTTCAAACGATAGGCACCTCCCTATGTAGAAGGCACCCTACTAACACTGGACAGCCTACTAAGGCAAGCCACCTGTTCTGTAGAATTTAGATATCTACTGATTGCCACATAGTTTTGAGTGAGAAACACTGGTCTAGATTAGTGGTTCTCAAACTTCCTACAGCAAAGGAACCTCATACATTAAATGAATCTTTGGCAGACCTGTTGAGGAAAATCTTTTTAAATGACTTAAAATGCCTACTACTATTTACTTTAATTAAAAAGAACATTTATTAATTACCTACTATATGCTAAGTGTTGGGGAACACAACATTTCTTCTAGGCAAAGACCTTACATTTTACTTTTTCTTTTCTACTTTGTAAATGGGAATTCTCTGTGTGTGTGTGTGTGTGTGTGTGTGTGTGTGTGTGTGTGTGTGTGTGTGTGTATCTATCTGCCTGTCTGCCTCTCTCTCTGTCTCTTTCTCTATCTCTATCTCTGTCTCTGTGTATCACTCTGTCTCTCCTCCCTTAGGTTTTCCTGAAATTAGAATTTCTATTTTTTAATTACTCATATACATGTATTATTCCTTAAGTAGAGGGTTTTTTTTTTGGGGGGGGTTGCATGGCAATGGGGGTTAAGTGACTTGCCCAGGGTCACACAGCTAGTAAGTGTCAAGTGTCTGAGGCCGGATTTGAACTCAGGTCCTCCTGAATCCAGGGCCGGTGCTCTATCCACTGCGCCACCTAGCTGCCCCCTGTTGTTTGTTTTTTTTTTTAAAAGACCTCAGACATCCAAATAACCCACTAAACTCTCTCCCAAATTAAAGCAATGCAAAGGCAAGCAAAATAATTGTTCATTAAATGTTGGATTCTGATTATAACCTGCCTTATTAGTTTTAGGTCAAAGAGATGATATGACAGAGTTGTGTTACTTATGCTGGGTTTTTTTGTACATTAAAATGTACATGAGGGGCGGCTAGGTGGCGCAGTGGATAGAGCACCGGCCCTGGAGTCAGGAGTACCTGAGTTCAAATCCGGCCTCAGACACTTAACACTTACTAGCTGTGTGACCCTGGGCAAGTCACTTAACCCCAATTGCCTCACTAAAAAAAAAAAAAATGTACATGAAAGCTCCTTGAGCCATAATCAATGTGCACGCTTAATTTATGTGAATTTGATAGGACTCTGCATCTCTTTATCATTTGAAATCACTCTGACTCAATCATTTTTGTGTCTTTACTTTTATGAGAGCTTGTTAAGCATAACTATGATTTATTTGATGCTGATGACTTGGCCAGAAATAAAGCTTCAAATTGTTCCTATGGGAGAAAGTTTTTATGATGTGTTTTTGTTTGTTTTGTTTTGTGTGTTCTTTTAGAAGCGATTGTGGTGAAAAGTGAGTACTGCCTGTATGACCCCAAGAAGAGAGTTGATAGGGCTGGCTTCCTTGTCTGCAATATAAGACTTTTTAAAGACATACTGAGGAAATGCTGGTACCTCTTACCTACCAAGAATCTATAATCAAGCCAACTCTTTACTTGAACGGTTAGTTTTGTAAGTAGAAGTTTAATCAGAAAGACGACTCATCATTTTTCTTGTTCTGCTCAGTTAGCTTGATGTAAAGCATTAGAAGCCTTGAGAAATGGAAGTTTTTTTGAATACCAAAGTATGGTTATTGCAAATGTTACCCCTTATTTAGATCAGGACTAACAGTTCCATGAAATGTACTAATAGTCATTTTAATTTAGTCATTTCTCAGTCGTGTCCAACTCTCTGTGACCCCATTTGGGGTTTTCTTGGTAAAGATACTTGAGTGGTTTGCCATTTCCTTCTCCAGCTCATTTTACAGATGAGGAACTGAGCCTAATAGGGTTAAACGACTTGCCCAAGGTCACACAACTACTAAGTGTCTACTGCCAGATTTGAACTCAGATCTTCCTGACTCCAGTCCTGGCACTCTGTTCACTGTGTCACTGAGCTCCCTTATAATGAACTCCCTTATATTTAGAGCTGGAAAGACCATGATGATCACGTGATCTAATCCAAACACCTCATTTCACAGAGAAGTAAACAGAGGGATTGAGAGAAAGATCATAGAAAGGGAAGGAAGGAAGGAAGGAAGGAAGGAAGGAAGGAAGGAAGGAAGGAAGGAAGGAAGGAAGGAAGGAAGGAATGTATATGAAGAGACCAACTATCTCCTCCTTGCCTTCAGATAAAACCCTTTCAGTCTTGGTCTTCAGGACCTTCAGGAATGGTTCCAGGGGGCAGCTAAGTGGTGCAGTGGATAAAGCACTAGCCCTGGATTCAGGAGGACCTGAGTTCAAATCCGATCTCAGACGCTTGATGCTTACTAGCTGTGTGACCCTGGGCAAGTCACTTAACCCTCATTGCCCCATCTGAAAAAAGGGAAAGGTTCCAAAGATGCCTTCAGGAACTCAGTTTGGTGTTTAATAACTCTGTCCAGCAGACTCTACACAGGTATGGATTCATCTCTCTGGCTGTACCTTAATTTAAGTGAGGTTCAAATTTGAACATGTTGGTTTGTGATGGGAACTAGCAATTCAATTCAATAGTCAATCAATCAGTAAACATTTATTAAGTGCCTCCTATGTGCCAGACACCGTGCTGATGACTAAAAATACAAATACGAAAGTCTCTGTCCTTAAGAAATTTAAAGTGTAATGGGGGAAGACAACACATACTCAAGGAAGCTGAAAAGGGAATAGAGAAGCAGGGAGGGGGCAGCTAGGTGGCACAGTGGATAGAGCACCGGCCCTGGAGTCAGGAGTACCTGAGTTCAAATCCGGCCTCAAACACTTAACACTTACTAGCTGTGTGACCCTGGGCAAGTCACTTAACCCCAATTGCCTCACTAAAAAAAAAAAAAGAGAGAGAAGCAGGGAGGAAAAGAACCAGTTTTTGAATCTGGGGTCATGATGAAGTCCCAAGGAGTTTGTCCATGTGGCTAATAACCATCTTTTAAATGCCAAAGCACTGCACTATGCTCTGGAGATAGTCAATTTTTTTGTTGTTTTTGTTTTGTTTGCGGGGCGATGGGGGTTAAGTGACTTGCCCAGGGTCACACAGCTAGTAAGTGTCAAGTGTCTGAGGCCAGATTTAACTCGGGTACTCCTGAATCCAGGGCCAGTGCTTTATCCACTGCGCCACCTAGCCGCCCCAATAGTCAATTTTTAAAAAATTGTAATTTAAAAATTACTTTTTCCCCCATTTTCCACATTTAAAATTTTTGTTCTCATGTCCTCTTATTCTTGAAACACTTGACATGAATGGCTTCAGGCAAGTCATTTTGCAGTTCTGGGCTTTGTTTACACAAACACCAGGTTTAGCAGGTGTTGTGGTTTTGTGTTTTTTTTTTTTCCCCCTGAACTGATAGTTCAGTTCTAATAATTAGATAATTCACTACAAATTAAGATGGGGCTCACATTTTGTTTGACACCCTTTAAGCTACTCCTTTTGTTATACATTTGAAGACATATTGGAGTCAGAGAAATCGTTAAAGACTATTTCCGATTTCTTTTTGAAACTTGTAAGCTCCTTGACAGCAGGACAAGAATCTTGTCTCCTTTTTACTTGCCCATTCCTACCTTCCTGCAGTACTTAGCACGGGGCCAAACTGCCTAGGAATTGAATAAATATTTATTTGTTTGAATAAATGTGTTCTTTTAGTTGGTACCTAGGTTTGATCTGTTTTGGCTCTCGTTCCTTTAACGTAAGAGCAATATATTTTTCATATACAGCAGAGAGAAATTTCTTGGTACAATGGAAAGAATGCTGCTGGATTTGTGGTTAAATGATCCAATTCTGAATTCTGGCTCCAACAATTTCTACATGGAACTTTGGGGAAATCATGTAACTTCTTTGACTCCCAGTTTTTTCAAGTCAAGTCGAATCAACAAACATTTATCAAGTGCCTGCCGTGGCCGTGTGCCAGACACTGTGTTAAGTGTTGAGAATACAAAACGTTATCAGTTTTTAAAAATGAGGTTAGACCAGGGTACCGTTGAATTTCCTTCTAGTGCTAAATCTGTAATTTTGTGAATTTCTTATAAGAATATACTGATACACACATATATTTTTATATATAGATGTCATATATAATACATAGAGAGATGTTTCTCCATAGCTGTGTGATATATAGATATCTATTATATGTAAGATATGGTTTAATCTGTATATGTATCCACATAGATGTGTGTATACAGAGATATATGTATACATATATAGTATTTTGCACACACTGCTATATGTGTATATATACATATATGTGTATGCAGCATATATGTAAAACAGAACACCACACACATATGTATGTATATATGCATGTACATATGTGTATGTACATATTCACGTATGCAAGTATGTATGTATATGTACCACATGTGTAATTTCAACTGTTTAGGAAATCTTAGAAGTGGAAACTTCCTCCACCAATGTATTTCAGAACTTTTGTGTAACATTGTTTTAGAGAGTGTATCTGGAATCCTGAAAATTAAGTGGCTTGCCCAGAATCACACCATAGTCAGAGGTAATACTTGAACCCAGGTCTTCCTGGCTCTGATTCCAGCCCTGTAGGCAAGATAACATGCTGCTCCATTTCTCCACTTCTCTCTCTGTCTCTGTCTGTCTTTGTCTCTCTCTGTCTCTGTCTGCCTTTGTCTCTCTCTGTCTCTCTTCCCCTTTGTCTTATGGGCAGATTCATGGGTCTGGGAGATAGCCCAACGGGTCTTCTACATATTTTCCTTTAGGAATGACAACATCCAATATCTTTTAAAATTATATAGAGAGCTGGGTCAAGGTCATTCCCTTTCTTTGCTTCAGTTTCCATATTATCATAATTATGTCCAATGATGTTTTGTCTTGTCACTGTTTTAAAAGGTTAACATGGTAAAAAAAAAAAAAAAAAAAAAGGAAAGGGATTAGAAATATGCCTGGCCCCTTTACATTAAAAAAAAAAATGTTCACAGCAGTCAAATTTGAGGTTTTGCTTTTTTATTAGTACACACTTCCCCCTAGTGGAATATATGTGTAAAATCATGAAGATTATAGGTCCTGCTAGGTAAATACAGAGTTGCTGTGAAATTCTATAATTATGCCCACACAGTAACTACAATATAGATGAACCTTGTAATTATATGTGCCCTGTGCTGTCACCCATCTTTCCTCTGAATGTGTTCATACCCTTCCCCTGTGTTATTTCCTGTCTGTCTTCCCAATTATTCTATAAGCCCCCTGGGTAGAGAATGTTTTTAATGCTGTGTTCTGAACAAAGCCTGGCACGTTGTCAGCACTTAATAAGTATGACCGATTATTATTAATGATAGCAGAAGGAAGTAGGCAGTCATCAATCAAGATGTGCTTTGGAAATCATGTCTTTCCAAATGTCTGAAGGATGATTTTAGACCAAACTCTTTTTTCCCCTTTTGCTATGAATAATTTACAAAACACCCACAAGTAGTCAATTTAAAAAATTGAAACAAAGCCTTATAATCCAAATTTCCTGAAGCTGTGTGTGTGTGTGTGTGTATGTGTATGTGTGTGTGTGAGAGAGAGAGAGAGGGAGAGAGAGAATTTGTACTGTTCCTGTAGACTATTGTTACCAATTTTTAGAGGAGGAATTTTAACCTTTTTATGTGAGTCAGGGACCCCTGATGAAATCTATGGATCCCTTCTCGGAACAGCATATTTAAATACATAAAATAAAGTAGAGACAGCTATGTGACACGGTAAATATAGTGTTGGACCTGAAATCAGGAAGGCTTTAGTTCAAATCTAGCCTCAAGCACTTATTAAGTGTGACACTTAGCAAGCACCCTCACCTCTTTCAGCCTCAATCTTCTTCAGTCTACTCTACTCTGTCTTCTTCAGTCTACTTATTCACAAAATGGAGATTATAATAGTACCTATCTCCCAGGGCATCATATTTATAAAGCACTTCACAAATCTCAGAGTGCTTCCTAAGCCCTAGTTATCATTATTATTATTAAAACTCATAGGATTGGAAAGGAAACCAAAGGTTAGTGAAGATAAAGTTGTAATTCTTTTCCCATACAAGTTCATGTGCCTGGATACGGATGGATCTAGAAGTGAGATAGAAATCCTTATGTCAAAGTTAAATGAGTTTGGGTTTTTTTTTGTTTGTTTTGTTTTGTTTTGTTTGTTTTTTTAGTGAGGCAATTGGGGTTAAGTGACTTGCCCAGGGTCACACAGCTAGTAAGTGTTAAGTGTCTGAGGCCAGATTTGAACTCAGGTCCTCCTGACTCCAGGGCCGGTGCTCTATCCACTGTACCACCTAGCTGCCCCGAGTTTTTATTTTTGTTAATATTTTCTCTCTCTTTCCTACCATACAGAATGGAACCAGATAATATTCCTTTTGTTCTTCATGAAATTCTTTATTTTTTAAATGTTTTAACATTCATTTTTTAATTGTCAGTTTAAAATCCTCTCACTCCTTTCAACCCCTTCTTCACCCATTGAGAAGGCAAGCAATAGAATACCTGTTCTATATTTCCCTAAATTCTTTATGGAAAATGCATGAAAGAAATAGTGTCCTAGTATTCTACTACCATCTGTTCCTGGTGACCCTTTTCTTTCCTCTTCCCTCTTTCATGGCTCTAGGCAAACAGATGTTCCAGATGCACCATGAATTCCAGTACAGATTTCCTGGAAAATTTACATTTCTTTGAGTGACAACTGGTTATTTTTCCTATAGGTCCCCTGTGACCATGACATCAGGGCATATGCGTACTATCAAAACACATGCGTTGTCGCACATTCTTTCTCCATATCATACTCTGTTCATTTCTCTTGCTTTCCTATCCCTTTCTCTCTTTCATTCCTTTGCTAATTTGATAACTATTCCATGTGTGAAGGCAAGGCTTTCCAGGAAAAGTTAGGGGTCAGTTCCAGTATGTTTAGTAATCCTTCGTATTCTATAGAGCCTCTCCTGGAAGACTACTAGGGAAGCAAATAAATGACGTATTGGATCAGTGACCCCATTGAGGGGGCAGCTAGGTAGCACAGTGGATAAAGCACCAGCTCTGGATTCAGGAGTACCTGAGTTCAAATCCAGCCTCAGACACTTGATGCTTACTAGCTGTGTGACCCTGGGCAAGTCACTTAACCCTCATTGTCCCACAAAACAAACAAACAAAAAATTAAATTAAAGGAGAGGGTCAGCTCCCCAACTCTGCTCAATGGATCACTTTATTTTTTTTTTTGCAGGGCAATGGGGGTTAAGTGACTTGCCCAGAGTCACACAGCTAGTAAGCGTCAAGTGTCTGAGGCCGGATTTGAACTCAGGTCCTTCTGAATCCAGGGCTGGTGCTTTATCCACTGTACCACCTAGCTGCCCCCCTCCTTTTAATTTAATGCTTTTGATTATTGCTTCATAATTACTTTAACTTATCATGACACATATGATACAGCTGATATGGACTGAGACCTTATTTTGTTAGTTTCTTCTTACATGTGGCCCTTTTCGCTTGCTGTATGCACCAAACATCTGCACAAACCTTTGTCAGTAGTTCCGATGATATTTTCCTCCAGTGACCTGTAGATGAAGCTTGACCCTCATGGACTTGTTAGTCACTTTTTAATTCCCTCTAGCTCACCATGTCATTTCAAGAGGCAAGCAAGCAGGCTGTGGGGACAGCAATGTTTCTCTAGCACTGAGTACAATGCCCAGCACATCACAAGAACTCAATAAATTCTTGTTGGTTAACTAGCTAATTGACTAATGCTTGTACTGCCTACCTCATCCAGGGTTACGAAGTCCTGAAGTGCTATATCAATCAATTATTCTTAGGACAGGAAGATGCTGCCATGCATCAGCTTATTGCTTCACATGGTTATGGTAGCAGTGGAGATGGAATGGCTGTTCTCATGATTAAAGAAGGGACTTCATGACAGAAGGGTCCATGCTTGGTCACTATGAGGCTGTAACCCAAGGCAACAATATAGCTCAAGGACCACAGATGTAGAGCTCAAAGGGATCTCACAAGCCATCTAGACCAACCCCTTCACATCCCAGATAGAAAGTTGAATCTCACTGGCCTGATTGGGAGGTTGATTAATTCCCTGCTCATGAGTAAGCTCTAAGGAATATCAGCAGTGGTGGGGAAGTGGAAGACCCATAGCCACAAGTCACATAGTATACTAGGATGCCTATGCAAAGGCAGGGGCAGGGGTGTGGGACCAAAATGTTCAATTAGCAAAGTAAGGGCATTGACAGTATACAAATTAGGAGTTAAAGTACTAGTGAATTAATCAACAAGAATTTATTAAGCCTCTACTAGGTGGTATCCCCTACTCCTTACTCTCTCACTTCCTCCAGCCAATCAATTGCCAAATCCTGTTGATTGTACCTCCATAACATCTCTCATGTATGATCCCAACTCTCCTCTGCTGTTGCCACTATGCTTGTACAACCCTTCATTACCTCACACTTGGAATACTACCTGGTTAACCTCCCTGGTCTACCTACTCTTTGGCTAACTCTACCTAAATAACCATGCTGCATCTCTCTTTTTTGTTTTTTTGTTTTGTTTTTTGATTTTGTGGGGCAATGAGGGTTAAGTGACGTGCCTAGGGTCACACAGCTAGGAAGTGTCAAGTGTCTGAGGCTGGATTTGAACTCAGGTCCTCCTGAATCTAAGGCCAGTGCTTTATCCACTGTGATATCCTCCTAGCTGCCCCATGCATCTCTCTTTTTAAAGATATTTTAATGCTATTTTTTCCATTCCGGACTTAGGCTCTAAGATCCTCGAGGGGAGAGATTGTTTCATTTTCGTCATTGTGTCCCAAGAATTCAGCACAATGCCTTACAATCACTGGTGTCAAACTCAAATAGAAACATCTCTAAAAGTGACACTAAAGAATTTTGTGGGGCCCATGCAGGTGCAAATTTGACACCACTTTCTTACATTGAGTGCTCCTTATCTTTTTGATTAAATTAAATGGAATGAAAGAGGATCTTTCTATCCTAGAAGGATATTCAGTTGTGTTCATGATCATATCTGCTTGTTAGTTGTAATTATAATTACAAAATTGGAAGAGTTCTCAGAAGTTGTCTAATATAACCTATATCTAAACAAGAGCAATCTCTTCTACGTAATACCTGAGAAACATTCATCTATTTAAAAATCAAATTAATACTAAATTTAGTAACTTACAACTTCCACCTATCACTCCTAACCATCTCTGGGGCTGAGCAGAATAAAATTAATCTCTTTTCCATTTGACAGCTTTTCAAGTACTCAGACAATTATTAATGCATCCCTCTACCCCAAGTCTTTTCTACTCCTTCCATCCTAAGTATCTCTAGTGCCTTTGAATGAACCTCATAAAGATAGAATTCCAGGGCATTTACCATTGTGTTCTTTCACTGTGTATTTCTAAGCTTATCAATGCCCTGCCTCAAGTGAACATGGAAGCCTAAAATGAACAGAATATCACAGGAGTGGTCTGATCCATTGGAAGTGATACCATTCTCTGGTTGGCATAGGAAGAAAATCCACTCATGAATTTCAGGCTACTTAATTATTGCTTATGAGGAAGCACTTTGTAAACCTTAAAGTACTGTGGAAATAAGAAATACCATTAGCATAAAACACATGTTATTGTCACTATTCTTATGCTTCAATTACCATATATTACCAATATAAGACCACTTGTCTTGGTAGAAGTAAATCAATTTGTGATGGCAGAAGGAGTTTCCTCACTTCTGAGCTCCCTATAATAACAACAACAAAAAAACCAGGTTTAATTCTTGTATTTATCCCAGAAATATCCATGATGGGGTGGGAGAATATGAGATGAAAGGAGGATGTTAGTTTACTTCCAGACTATTTAGATTAATTTCTATATTTTTTTGCATCTATTTCACCAAATGCTTTCCCATCAATTTTAGGCAAGGTGGACCTAAACAATCTCACCTGATTATTTTTATTCATATCAATCACAACCACTATAACAATTACTTACATAACACTGTACAAATATGATCTCATTTTATGCTCATGGCAACCAAGGGATGTAGTTGCTATTGTCACCCCCATTCTATGGATGAGAAAACTGAGGCAGCATAGTTAAGTGACTTACCCAAGATTACATTTTTTGTAAATGTTTAAGGCTGAATTTGAATTCAGTTCTTTCTGACCCCAAGTCCAGTATTTTATCCATTTTCCCTCCTAGCTTGCTCTAGGAAATACTTCATGAAAGATGAGTCAAGTTATTATTTAATGAATTTTAAACTGTCTGGATGCAAGGGTTTAGAAGCCTATTTATTTAGACAAAAATGATTTTGAGGGGATTATTTAGTATTCCACTGAAAACTTTCCATTCCTGTTAGCCAGAACATTTCCCAATAATCTTTGTAAGGGAAAGATGGTAGATTGAATTTGGACAAAACTAGAATCAATTTAAATGTCCAAGAGAACTTGATATCCAAATGAACTTGAATCTTTTAAAAACTCATGTTTTGTGACTTCTTTTCTTTTAATTAAAAATGTGGCTTTCTTAATTTGAAGACCAAAAGAAAAAAATAAAAGGCTTATGAAACTACATGGAAGACTTCTTGGACATCAAAAGGCTCTTACAAAATGGCATGATGATGAGTTAAGTGTGAATAAATGAGAAACATGCGGATTAAATTTCCCTTAAAATGCACATGGGTTTAAGAATTAAAAGGAAAAAATTACTTGGCATATTATACTTTGAGCTTTCCTGAACCCAAAATGTTTGATAAATGGCTTTCAGTATTCAGCTGAACCCTGGCCAGTTGCCAGCTATGTCTTTCTCCACTGAAAAAATATTTATTTCTAATTTCTCATTGTGATTTTGTAATTGGAAACTAATAATACCAAAGAAAAATGCCATCAGTATGTAACAACAGCCTTTGACCAGAAATGAAGGATCTGAGTGAGCATCTAGATGTTTATATTAAACCCTGTAGGGGAGTCCTTAGAGGCTTACATAAGCATTTTGTAAATTAGATTTAAAAGATGCAAATAGTTAGAAAACTATGTTTCTAGGACATTCCCTGACCTCTGAATTGACCTCTGTCTCCATACCTTTGCACAGGTGATCTTCCCCATCTGGAATATATTCCTTCTTCACCTCAATGGTGAGAGATTGGGGGTTTTCCCCCATCAATAAGGTAAATGACAGCCAAATCCACTAATTTTGGTTTATGAGAAGTTGATGATGATTGGCAACGTCCAGAAGACCGAAATGAATTGTGTTTTAGTAATGAAGATATTAGTAGAGCACACAGTCTATTGGTGATGTCTTCCTCTCATTAGGTAGCCAATCTATCTTCTTCCTATATAGATTTCTTTGATTCCATAATTTATTCCAGATCCCCTTTGTAATTCCTTGCTTGTAATGTCTCATAACTTACTCATACCAGCCTATGCCTCTCCATTTCTCTCTAAGTCATACTCATTTTCAGTTGTCTGCAAACTATACTATTACAAGGCTATACAACTGTATCAGTGGAATAGTGCTATTAAAATCTTGGTCCTTTGTTTCAGGGAGAATCTTGGAGTCATTAAAAGAGCACTAGAGCCCAGGCAGGGGCAGTGCTAGACCCAGAAGTAGCTCTCAGTAGATTGTTCAGTTTTCAGTGTCAGCATTATGCTATGGAAACTGGCAAACAATCCAAATTGGGCTTGATTTGTGGTTTTGTGGCTCACCTAGATTTAAGAAAGTGATGGAGAATATGTTAATAATGCAGATTAAAATATGTACTTTTTTCCCTTGAGGAGATTCTTGTTAAACATTTACCAGGGCACTCTTGCAACCAGAATTCTTCATTTTTTCAATTCTACGAATAATTTGTAGTAAATTTCTGAGATATATGTACATGTGTGTGAGTTCTCACTATAACTGCATCTCATAGTCTGGATAATCAGCCTTCTTCTACTTACAACTATTTTTGTGATGGTGAACATTTCATTCCCAACTGAGATTTCATTGCCATGGGGAATTCCTGGTGAGGAAACACCTTTTTTGAATGCAAATCAGCCACTGTTCTACAACTGGAAAAGTTTATAGAGTTGCTTAAGGCCTGAGACTCAAATGACTTGCTGAGGGTCACTAAGCTGAGATGTGCCAGAGAGTGGACTTAAAGACAAAATTGAATCACCACCTGACACCCTGGTGAAGTAGTGTCATCTTTATAGTCTGGGACCAACTCTCTATTATATCATGACCATTTGCACATTTCAGTCATTTTTCAGTCATGTCTGACTATTTGTGATCCCATTTGGGGTTTTCTTGGCAAAGATGCTGGAGTGGTTTGCCATTTCTTTCTCCAGTTCATTTTACAGATGAGGAGATGGAGGCAAACAAGATTGAGTGACTCGCTCAGGGTCATATAGCTAGTAAGTGTCTGAGATCAGATTTGATGAGTCTTCCTGATTTTAGGCTTGGCACTCTTATCTACTGTGCCAACTAGCTTCCCTGAGTTTGCACATAGTAGACACAAAATAAATGTTTGTTAGATTGAATTGGAGCAAAATGATGACCTCTTATCCAGTTAGACCCTTCTAGGTAATGATTACATACTGCTATAGGGGCAGCTAGGTGGCTCACTGCATAGAGCCCTGGGCCTGGCATCAGGAAGACCTGAGGTCAAATCTAGTCTCATATACTTGCTAGCAATATAACCCTCGACAAGTCACTTAACCTCTGTTTACCTCAGTTTTCTAAACTGTAAAATGAGGGTAATAATAACACCTACCTTGCAAAGTTGTTGTGAACATCAAATGAAATCATATTTATATAGTTCTGAGCACATTATCTATCACATAGTAGGCTGGGTATGTGTTTATTTTCTTCTCTTCCACCCTCTAAAGTCTGACAAGTATTCTAGACCCAACAGTGAACAAGGAGAGAAGTGGCCAATTTCCATTTTTATCTCAATAAATAATTTAAAGTTAAAGACATAAAAGCCTGGGGGTGAGGGGAAGTAATAGTAAAATTCTGGCGAGAGGAAAAAATATCCAAGGAATTTTTAAAAAGAAAAAACTAGAGTTTTGGATTACATAATTTTAGAATGATCAATAAATTGTTTGTGATGATAGTGCCTTTTAAAGCAATTACTGCATGTCCCTAGCACTGTCCTAAGCACTGGGGATACAAAGAGATGAAGGCACGACTTAGTCCCTGCCTTTGAAGAATTGACATTCCTAATGGGGAAGATGATAGACGCATAAAGAAGAACTAGAAAGGGAGGAGGGAAGGTTCTCAGAGGAGAATTTGAGACAGTAGAGGCATGAGGGAGGTGGCCATATATTCCTGCATTGCTATCCAACCTTTTCTTCCTCCAAATGATTTATTAAAAACTATGTAAGATATTCCAAACTGTGAAACGAAAGCATCACATGACTACAAATTTTGCATACTGAACCCATTTCTGAAGTGCAAAAAAAAAAAAAAAAGATCCATTTCTATCTCCAGAAAACATCACCATTTTTCAAATGAGAGGGAAGAAGGCCTTTAGTGTCTTCTTTTTCTTTTGGTTTTACTCTAGAAATAGGACCTGATCCTATTTGCCCCTACTCATTAATTATGGTGTATAGTAGGAAGAACACTGAGTGAGACCTGAGTTTAAATCTGCTTCCTATTTAGCAACAGTGGCCAAGTCAAGTCCTATGGGAAGAACACTGGATTTGGAATCAAGAAAACACAATAATAGAATCTCAAGTCAGGCACTTACTAATTGTGATGATAGGCAAGTTACCTCATCTCTCTGAGCCTCAATTTTGCTGTCTGTCTATAAAATCGGAATTAGAGTCCTCGGGAATACCTACTCTACAGGATGATTACAAACTTTAAAATGCCATATATGTGTAACATTTTTATTGTTCTTATTATTAAATACTCAAGGATGGGATAGAGCCTGACACTATTTCATTGGTTTTAGGAACTCCTCAATTAGGAAACACCTCTCTAACCATGCTAACAATACCCTAAAAGAAGGCATCTTCTTTTGTAGGACTGTCCCAGACACTGAGAAACCTTGCCCAAGGTCACAAATTCAGTGTGTGTCAGAGGCTGTGTTCAAATACTCCAAATAATGATGCTTATGATGATGTTTCTGGGCTTCAGATTGCTCATCTGTGAAGTGATCTTTTAGGTGTCATCCAGCTAGCTTGTTCAGCTTTCAAGGTTTCCCCTTCCCACTTTTCATATACTAGATTCCTTCAAATTAAGTGATAGGTAACAATAAACTGGATTTTAAAGTGAATTTCTGATATTGTTTCCCTGTAATGTGCCTCTTTCTCCTTGGAAGACAAAGAATTCCAGTTAACTGAGGACTCTGGTTAATGAAAGAATTGCCCAAGAGAATAGACACAGAAATGCAAAATATGTAAAGAAAACAGCACCAAATTAGAATCTAGAGGTCTACTGTTAACTGCCTGTGCAGGGACTTAATTGAATCAGATTTAGAAATCTCTGAAGTTATACCTAGAAAAATAAATTTCTGTGCAGATGTTAAGCAGCTGCTTCTTTTGAGGAGCTATATAAATTTGGTGTCTGATTTACTTTCCTAATGACAGATATGTGGGCTGTACTATATACAGTGGAGAAAGGCTATCTAAGAGATGGTTTATGAGGGAATTTTATTCTTTCGAACAGTTTAATAAATGAATTATTCATAATTCAGAAAATCCAATTCTTAGCCAAAACACCTCAATGCTGACATGGGTCTTTTCTTACAATGTTTATGACCAAGGGTACTGTATGTTTCTTTTCGTTTTGCAATTAGAATAAAGCACATTTTAGAACTTACACTGAAGAATTTGACTGTGAGAGGGATATTTTGGAGACCCTTGAGGCTTTTTCATGAAACAGTGACAAGATAATTCATTCAGGGGCTGGGGAGGCAAGAAAGAGGGGCATGTTGGTAAAATGTAAGAATAATAAAGATAAGGGGAAATACATGAGCGCAGTAGTTGCCTGAGAACAAAGACGACTTTGGTAGAGTATCTGAAAATCCAATAATTGTGAAACAAAGTTACAATGAAGGTATTACCAAAGAAGGAAGAAACACATGAATTTGGAAAGACAATAAAAGATGAAACTTATAGTGGTATTGCTTAGTTTGAAGAAGTCATTTGAACTAACTTGATCTTCCCTTTTGAAAATAGACTTTTCTTAATGAGGCAAACCAAAATGATTAATTCCTGATTTACAGGATCATATGGTAGGATCACAGATTTAAAGTTAGGGAGACATTAGAAACCATTTAAGGGGCAGCTAGGTGGCACAGTGGATAGAGCACCGGCCCTGGAGTCAGGAGTACCTGAGTTCAAATGTGGCCTCAGACAATTAACACTTACTAGCTGTGTGACCCTGGGCAAGTCACTTAACCCAAATTACCTCACTTAAAAAAAAAAAAGAAACCATTTAGTCCAACCCTCTCTTTTTGTAGATGAGGAACTGAGGCCCAGAGCAGCATAGCAACTTTGCCAAAGGTCCCATATGGAGTTACTTACTAGTAGAGCTGGGATTTTAACCCAGGTACTCTGACGGCTCTCAAAATAGCATAGTTCTCACTATGTCATACCACTTCCAAACTGATTTGCCCAAACTGATAACATCCTGTATGTCCAAGAGTATCCACTACTAATTTTGCAATTCTAAATGAAAAGTGTGACAGTGCCAATTTTTAAAACAAATGGGATTAGCATTAGAGGCACTCATTGCCCTTGGTCATATATGAGTTATAAAATTTCTGTAGTAATTTATTGTCTGTCTTCATTCTTCTGGCCTTCTATATAATTTCTTTCCTTCTTCTCTATCTTTTCTTGACATCAAAGCAGATTTGACTAGGCACTACCTTTCTGAAGTTCAAGCAGACCACTTATAGCTACGTAGGTGGTAAGTCTTTTAAAACCATTCTCATTAAGGGGTTATGATTAGTTACAATTATTCTGCTCCATGACACACAAAAAAAGATTTGACAAGGTCTCTTAAAGAGAATGCAGTTATTGGTTTTTAAACATTGAAGAGCTCAAATAAGAAAGACAGTCATAACATCTTATTTTTCCTTCAATTACATGTAAAATACAATATAGCATTCTTATTTTAAAGTTTTGAGTTCCAAAAAAAACTTTTTGAGTTCTAAATTCCATTTCTCCTCCCCTTCCTCTCCCCTGCCCCTGAAATGGTTAAAGCAATATGCTATAGGTTATACATGTTCAATCATGTAAAATATTTCCCTATTCATAATTTTGTTCAAGAAAACTTAAAGGAAGGAAAGAAGGAAGGAAGGAAGGAAGGAAGGAAGGAAGGAAGGAAGGAAGGAAGGAAAGAAGAAAGTAAAAAAAAGAAAAAGAAGGAAAATAGGGGCAGCTATATGGCACAGTGGATATAGCACCGGCCCTGGATTCAGGAGTACCTGAGTTCAAATCCAACTTCAGACACTCAACACTTACTAGCTGTGTGACCCTAGGCATGCCACTTAACCCCAATTGCCTCACCAAAAAAAAAAAAAAAAAGAAAAAATAGGATGCTTCAGTCTGTATTCATAAAACATCAGTACCTTCTCTGGAGGTGGATTGCATTTTTCATCATGAGTACTTTGGAATTGTCTTGGATTATTGGATGGCTGAGAAGAGCTAAATCATTCACAGTTCTTCATCATGCAATATAGCTGTTACTGTATACATTGTTCTTTTTGTTCTGCTCACTTGACTTCATATTAGTCCATGTGAGTCTTTCCAGGTTTTTCTGAAATCATCTTGCTCGATATATCTGATAGCCAATAATATTTCATTGCAATCATATCCTAATTGTTCAGCCATTCCCTAATTGATGGTCATCCCCATAATTTCCAATTCTTTGCCACCACAGAGAGAGTTGGTATAAATATTTCTGTGCAATTAGGTTCTTTTCCTATTTGTTTGGGGGAGGGCAATGAGGGTTGAGTGACTTGTCCAGGGTCACACAGATAGTAAGTGTCAAATGCCTGAGGCCATATTTGAACTCAGGTCCTCCTGAAACCAGGGCGGGTGCTTTAAGTTCTTTTACCTTCTTAAAAAAATCTCTGTGATATACAGACATAGTAGTGTTATTGCTGGATCAAAGGATAAACATAGTTTTATAGCCTTTAGGTATATGGGAAATCATTTCTTTATCGTTTTTGCATGTATCAATTTCTAGTTTCTGTACTTTTCATATCATAGATGAAAAAATGTGAGAATTGATTTATTTTTATTATTTTTTGCAGTCCAGTGGGGGTTAAGTAACTCGACTAGGGTCTTGCAGCTAGTAAGTGTTAAGTGTCTGAGGACAGATTTGAACTCAGGTCCTCCTGAATCCAGGGCCAGTGCTTTATCCTCTGCACCACCTAGATGCCCCAGAAAATGTGAGAATTGAAAGTCATTTAATAGTTCCTCTTTTCCTTTTAAAAAAATTTCTTCTAAATGACCCAAGGGATAGACGTTACTATTGTTATAGGTTAATTCTAAAGCCAAGTATTTTAGGTCTCTTTGAAGAAATAGAGATAGAAACATTTCCCCCAAACTCTTTAAATTTGAATTTAAATTGCCCATAAAACATGTTTTTAAATTTCAAAGACTAAGACCAATTTAATAAGAGATTTTGAATAGAATTTGAGTTTTCCATTCTTATCAAGATGAATGGGATTTTTTAAAATGCAGAAATTGCATTTGTTTCTTTGTTTATTTCTAATCCCTTTTCCAATATACCAAAGCCATTTTAAATTGTGATTCTGCTCTCCTTAGGATTTGGTCCTCATAATCGCCCATGGTTACTTTTTCAACAACTCTGAAAATGTGACTTCACCAAAGCACTCATTTTTTTTCATGAGCTAAACACCTGTTTGTTGAATTGGATTGTTTATCCTGTTCCCTTCTCCCTGGGAGGATAAACTTTTTGAGAGCAGGGACTGCATTAACTAATTCAGTTTTGAAGTCCCCCTAGTACCTAGCACATGCTCTTCACTGACTGACAGCATAGAATTCAATAACATTAGCACATAGAAAATAGATTGTTTTCCTGTATTTCCATTGATTCCTTATGTAGCTCTATATAGGTTCCTTATACTTAATAACCACTTAATACTTTACTTATTGGCAAAATATGTTATGAATTGCAGCATATATAAGCTCTAGTTGTCCTTGTCCCATCTCCTATTCCTTTTTTTTAAATCATAAAAGTATTTTATTATTTTCTAAAGAGAGAGTTTTTAACATTTGCTTTTATAAGATTTCTAGTTTCAAATTTTTCTCCCTCCTTCCCCTACCTTCCCTTTCCCCAAGATAGCAAGCAATCTGATATAGATTATATATGTACAATCACATTTAACTTATTTCTGCATTAGTCATGCTGTGCAAGAAGAATCAGAGGAAAAAGAGAAAAATCTCAAAAAAGAAAACAAATACACACACATATTTATATATATTATGGTTCAATCTGCATCTAGATGAGCAGTTGTTTTTTTTTTATAGATTTGAAGAATGTTTACATCATGAGTCCTGTGATGTTTAAAATCTAAATGTGTGGTCACCTTAAATTAGAAGCTTTAGCACCAGTCTTTGGGCATTAAGCATTTATTAAAGCATCCTAGGTATTAGAAAAAAGAGAACACATGGAGTTCAGAAAGTTAAGTGTGAGAATTAGAATGACACCGCCTGCTGGGAGGGACATTGTGAGCTCTGGCCTGAAAAGAAAGCATATGATTTCTGCGTCCAGAAATAATCTTTCTGTGGTTTTGAAGGTTGGATTGGCATCTGGAAGTTATGTCTAATGCCTGTGGGTCTTGTCTATCAAAGTTAACAGCCAATTAACTTGGAGCTGCGTGTGTGTGGATGGCCCTATTTCCTGTTTCACAGGGGGCTTCTGGGAGAAGTCACTAGGGAAGTGAGGTCTTTTTGGTCCCGGACTTGTGCTTGGCAGGAGGATGGAGGCTTTCTCTTAGATAGCTAGATGAAGGTTGCTTCCCCCCCTTCACTAACTTCTAATACACTTTAATAAATACTTAAAAGGCTAAACTTTTGCTAAAGATTCTAATTTAAGGTGACCACTCATTAGATTTTAGACATCACACCTAAAATTTTAAACCTTACATAAGAAAAGGCCTATCTAGCCTGGAGTTCCAGTCTGATTTGGTTCTTCTTCAAGTCCTCTGCCAAGAGCCTGCTTCAACCACAAACTGCTCAAGCAAACTGAGTGTGGAAGCTTTTTATAGGTCTGGAGGAGAGGTGGTCCTTTTATACTGCTTCAAGCTGATTGGTTAGCATCATCCAAAACTATTGGTTCACTGGACTTGAAGGTGGTCTAGTGTTGAGTTCAACATCCTTAGCTTCTGAGAACAATACCTACTTAAGGGCCAGGTTAGGTTACAATCTAATTAATTTTAAGTAGGCTAATCTACAAAATTGATCACTCTCAATTAATGCAATAGGTTTAGATTTATGTCCATGTGTGGCCTTTGAGTATCTGCCAAATACCATAATTTTCTCACAATCCTTTGGAACTATCTTAGACCATTGTGTTGCTGAGAAGAGTCAAGTCTATCACAGTTGATAAACACAATGTTGTTGATACTATGTAAAATTTTCCCCTGGTTCTGCTCATCTCAAGCGGCATCAGTTCACGTAAGTATTTCCAGGTGTAAAGGCTAAAATTCTAGCTAAACTGTCTAAAATATCTAATGAGTGGTCGCCAATAAATTATAAGCTTTGGCAAGAGTTAGACTTTTAAGCATTTATTAAGGAGAATAAGAATTTGGTAAAGAGAGAGAGAGAGGCCTAGATTCATCTTATCTATTAAAGGGAGAGAGGATTCCTAGCTCTGCTCTCTGCCAGAGTCCACATGAAAGAGAGCGAGAGAGCACCAGGCTCCCCCTTCTTCCTCCCACAAGCAAACGTCACTTCCTGACACCAAAGAAAAACACGCAGTCTTGCCCTCAGAGACCTTCACCTCGTGGCGGAGCTTTTCTACAGTAAGTCTCCAGCATGTGGTGTCATTCCAAGAGTTACACAGGTTTCTCTGAAATCATCCTGCTCATTGTTTCTTACATCATGATAATATTCCATTACATTCATATACCACCACTTGTTCAGCCATTCCCCAATTGATGGGCATTCCCTCAATTTCCCATTCTTTGGCACCACAAAAAGAACAGCTACAAATATTTTTGTACATGCGGGTCCTTTTCCTTTTTTTATGATCTCTTTGGGAAAAAAGACCCAATAGTGGTATTGCTGGGTCAAAGGGTATGCACAGATTTATAGCTCTTTGGGCATAGTTCCAAATTTCTCTCCAGAATGGTTGGATCAGTTCACAGCTCCACCAACAATGCATTAGTGTTCTAATTTTTTCACAGCTTCTCCAACATTTATTATTTTCCTTTTTTGTCATATTAGCCAATCTGATAGGTATCAAGTGGTACCTCAGAGTTGTTTTAATTTGCATTTCTCTAATCAATACTGATTTAGAGCATTTTTTTCATATGGCACTAGATAGCTTTGATTTCTTCATCAGAAAACTGCCTGTTCCTATCCTTTGACCATTTCTCAAT
This sequence comes from Dromiciops gliroides, assembly GCF_019393635.1. Classification (NCBI taxonomy): domain Eukaryota; kingdom Metazoa; phylum Chordata; class Mammalia; order Microbiotheria; family Microbiotheriidae; genus Dromiciops; species Dromiciops gliroides. Next base: position 408,985,358 of record NC_057864.1, on the reverse strand, counting down.
TGGGAAATGACTTGGATTCTTATAAATTTGATTGAGTTCCTGATATATTTTAGAAATGAGGCCTTTATCAGAAATACTGGCTATAAAAATTGTTTCCCAGTTTTCTGCCTCCCTTTTAATTTTGGATGCATAGCTTCTTTTTGTATAAAAACTTTTAAATTTAATATAATCAAAATCATCCATTTTGCATTTCATAATATTCTCTATCTTTTATTTGGTCATAAACTGTTCTCCTTTCTATAAATCTGAGAGGTAAACTATTCCTTCCTCTCCTAAATTACCTATGGTATCACCTTTTATGACTAAATCATGTGCCCATTTTTACCTAATTTTAGTGCAAGGTATAAGATATTCATCTATGGCTAGTTTCTGCAATACTATCTTCCAGTTTTCCCAGCAGTTTTTGTCAAATGCTGAGTCTTTGGGTTTATCAAACAGTAAATTACTAAAGTCATTTACTATTGTGTCTCCTTTGCCTAACCTATTCCATTGATCCACCACTCTATTTCTTAGCCAATATCAAATAGTTTTGATGACTGCCACTTTATAGTAAAGCTTCAGATTTGGTATGGCTAGCCCATGTTCCTGTGCATTTTTTCCAATAGTTCCCTTGATATTCTTGACCTTTTGTTTTTCCAGATGAATTTTGTTATTATTTTTTCTAGCTCTATAAAACAATTTTTAGGTAGTCTGATTGGTTTGGCACTGAATAAATGAATTAATTTAGGTAGAATTGTCATTTTTATTATATTAGCTTGGCCTATCCATGAGCAATTGATATTTTTCCAATTATTTATATCTGATTTGATTTGTGTCAAGTTTTATGTAAGTTGTGTTCATATAGTTCATGGGCTTGTCTTGGCAAGTAGACTTCCACGTATTTTATATTGTCTACCATTACTTTACATGGAATTTCTCTTTCTATCTTTTGCTACTGGACTTTGTTGGTCATGTATAGAAATACTGGTGTTTTGTGTGGATTTATTTTATATCCTGCAACTTTGCTAAATTTGTTAATTGTTTCAAGTGGTTTTTTAGTTGATTCTCTAGGATTCTCTAAATATACCATCATATCATCTGCAAAGAGTGAAAGTTTTGTTTCCTCCTTGCCTATTCTAATTCCTTTAATTCCTTTTTTCTTCTCTTATTGCTAAAGCTAATATTTCTGGTACAATTTTAAATAATAGAGGTAATAATGGATATCCCTGTTTCACCCCTGATCTTATTGGGAAGGCCTCTAACCTATCTCCATTACATATAATGTTTGCTTATGATGTTAGGTAGATACTGCTTATTATTTTAAGGAAAACTCCACCTGTTGCTATGCTCTTTAGTGTTTTTATTAAGAATGAGTGCTATATTTTGTCAAAAGCTTTCTCTGCATCTATTGAGATAATCGTATGATTTGGTTAGTTTTCTTATTGATGCGGTTGATTATGTTGATAGTTTTCCTAATGTTGAACTAGCCCTGCATTCCTGGTATAAATCCCACCTGGTCATAGTGTATTATATTGGTGATCACTTGCTGTAATCTCCTTGCTCATATTTATTTAAGATTTTTGCATTGATATTTATTAGGGAAATTTGTCTATAATTTTCTTTCTTTTTGCTCTGCCTGGTTTTGGTATCAACACCATATTTGTGTCATAAAACGAATTTGGTAGAACTCCTTCTTCACTTATTTTTCCAAATAATTTGTTTAGTATTGGAATTAATTGCTCTTTAAATGTTTGGTAGCATTCACTTTTTTTATTTTTTGCAGGCAATGGGGGTTGAGTGACTTGCCCAGGGTCACACAGCTAGTAAGTGTCAAGTGTCTGAGGCCAGATTTGAACTCAGGTACTCCTGAATCCAGGGCTGGTGCTTTACCACTGCTCCATCTAGCTGCCCCCAGTAGCATTCACTTTTAAACCTATGTGGCTCTGGAGATTTTTTCTTAGGGAGTTCATTAATGGCTTGTTCAATTTCTTTTTTAAATATGGGCTTATTTAAGGATTTTTCTCCTCTTCAGTTAACCTGGGAAATTTGTATTTTTGTAAATATTCATCCATTTCATTTAGATTGTCAAATTTATTGGCATAGAGCTGGGCAAAATAGTTCCTAATTATTGCTTTAATTTCCACTTCATTAGTGGTGAAATCATACCTTTCATTTTTGATGCTGGTAATTTGGTTTTCTTCTTTCTTTTTTTAAATAAAATTAACCAAAGGTTTATCTTTTTTATGGGTTTTTTCATAAAACCAGCTCTTAGTTTTATTGATTTTATTGATTTTGTTGATTTTATAGTTTTCTTGCTTTTAATTTTATTAATTCCTCATTTGATTTTCAGGATTTCTAATTTAGTATTTAATTAGAGATTTTTAATATGTTCTTTTTCTAGCTTTTAAAGTTGCATTCCCAATCCATTGATTTCTTCTTTTTCTTTTTATTGATGTAGGCCTTTTTTAGATATAAAATTTCCCCTAAGCACTGCTTTGGCTGCATCCTATAGGTTTTGATATGTTGTCTCATTATTGGCCTTTTCTTGGATGAAGTTATTGATTGTTTCTATGATTTGTAATTTGACCCACTCATTCTTTAGAATGAGATTATTTAATTTTCAGTCTACCTTTGCATGGCTCTTTATTACATGCAATTTCTATTGCATCATGATCTGAGAAGGATGCATTTACTATTTCTGCCTTTCTACTTTTGACTGTGAGGTTTTTGTGCCCTAACACATGGTCAATTTTTTATTATGTGCCATGTACCACTGAGAAAAAGGTATATTCCTTTTCAACCCATTCAGTTTTCTCCAGACACCTATCATATCTAACTTTTCTGACATTCTATTTACATCTTTATCTTCTTTCTTATTTATTTTGTGGCTAGATTTATCTAATTCTGAGAGGGGAAGATTCAGATCCCCACTAGTATAGTTTTGCTGTCTCTTTCCTCTTGTAACTCATTTAACTTCTCCTCTAAGAATTTGGATGCTATACCATTTGGCGCGTACATGTTTAGTATTGATATTACTTCATTATCTATAGTACCTTTTAGTAAGATGTGGTTTCCTTCCTTATCTCTTTTAATTAGATCTATTTTTGCCTTTGCTTTGTCTGAGATAAGGATTGCAACCCTTGCTTTTTTTTACTTCTGCTGAAGCATAATATATTCTGCCCCAACCTTTTACCTTTACTCTGTGTGTATCTCTCTGCTTCAAATGTGTTTCTTGTAAACAGCATATTGTAGTATTCTGTTTTTTAATCCACTCTGCTATTTGCTTCCATTTTATGGCAGAGTTCATCCCATTCACATTGACAGTTATTATTCCTAACTTCATTTCCTTCCATCCTATTTACCCCCTTTCTACCTTTTCCCCCCTTCTTTCACCCTATTCCTCCTCACCAACTTTTGCTTCTGACCCCTGCCTCCCCCAATCTGCTCTCCCTTCTATCAGTGCCCCCTTTACCCCTTACCCTAAAGAATAAGCTAAATTTCTTTATCCAAATGAGCGTATATGTTATTCCTTCTTTGAATCAAATCTGATAAGAGTAAGGTTGAAACAATGCTCACCCCTCCCTTCTTTCCCTCTATTGTAATAGGTTTTTTGTGCCTCTGCATATGATGTAATTAACTCCATTCCATCTCCCCTTTCCTCTTCTCCCCTATAGTCCTTTTTCCACCCCTTAATTTTCTTTATATCATCACATCAAAGATAATTTATATTTATACCCTCTATGTATACTCCTTCTGTCTTTTCAAATAAAGATATAATTCTCAAGAGTTATAAGTATTATCTTCCTATGTAGGGATGTAAACTGTTTAAGCTTATTGAATAACTTTTCCCCCCATTTACCTTTTTAAACTTCTCTTGAGTGTTTTATATTAAGATCAAATTTTCTATTCAGTTCTGGTCTTTTCATCAGGAAACCTTGAAAGTCCCCTATTTCATTGAATATCCATCTTTTCCCCTGAAAGAGAATGACTAGTTTTGCTGGGTAGTTGATTCTTCATTGCAATCCCAGCTCCTTTGCCTTCTGGAATATCATATTCCAAGCCTTGTGATTCTTTAATGTTGAAGCTGCCAGGTCCTCTGCAATCCTGACTGTGGCTCCATGATATTTAAATTCCTTCTTTCTGACTGCTTGGAGTATTTTCTCCTTCATTTGATAATTCTGGAATTTGGCTACAATATTCCTTGGTGTTTTCTTTTTGGGGTCTCTTTCATGAGGTAATTTGGTGGATTCTTTCAATGATGATTTTATCCTCTAATTCTTTAATATCAAGGCAGTTCTCCTTGATAATTTCCTAGAATATAGTGTCTACATTCTTTTTCTGATCATGGCTTTCAGGTGGTCCAATAATTCTCAAATTGTCTCTCCTGGATCTATTTTCCAGGTCAGGTCCCTTTTTCAGGGAGGTATTTCACTTTTTCTTCTATTTTTTAATTCTTTTGATTTTACTGATTCCTGCTGTCTCCTGGAGTCATTAGCTTCCATCTGTCTAATTTGAATTTTTAAAGCATTGTTTTCTTCAGTACGCTTTTACACCTCCTTTTCCATTTGGCCAAATGAATTTTTTAAGGAATTGCTTTCTTCAGTCAATCTTTGTTCTTCCTTTTCCAAGCTGTTGATTCTTTTTTCATAATTTTCTTGTGTTGCTTTAATTTCTCTCCCCATTTCTCTTAATTGATTTTAAAAATCCTTTTTGAGCTCTTCCAAGGAGGCTTTTGGGTCTTGAGACCAATTCATCTTCTCTCTTGAGTCTTCACATGTAGACGATTTGAGACTATCTTCCTTGTCTAAGTTTGTGTTTAGCTCTTCCCTGTTGGCACAGAAGCTCTCAATGGTAAGAGCCCTCTTCTATTTCTTACTTATATTGTAGCATATTTTTTTTTAAGTTGAGGTCTGCTCCTGGGGCATAAGTATCACTGACAAGGGTCACTGTTTCAAGCTTCTTGTGCTGGGGGATAGGGTCTGTGTCACTAGATTTCTACTCTGAAGCCTTTATGGCTTCTGGATTCCTCACTATCCTGGGTTTGCTCTCTACCCTTGCTCCAGGCACTGGGTTGGCTCGGCCTAATCACACCTATCTTGTGGGGGGACTTCCAGCTGGTAGCCTGCTCTCTCAGCTGGTGCTGGAGGATCTCACAACTGGCCCGCTGTGCCACCAGCTTGATGAGCTAGGATCAAGGGGCCTCAGTTGCTCAGCTGTGGCCAAGAGCTTCCTGCTGATTTGCCCAGACCTCCTCCATGCTGAGCTGTGCTGTACTCCCCTTTTGCCAAGTGAGACAGACCTTTCTTGAAGTCTTCTAAATTATCTCAAGTTGGAAGATTGTATCTCTCTGTCTTTTTATAAGTTATGTATTTTCAGAATCCATTTAGAGGCTTGATTTAATGTTCTTTTTGAGGGAACCGCAGGAGAGCTAAGGTAAGCTGCTGGCTTCTTTCTGCCATCTTGGCTCTGCCTCCCCATCTCCTATTCTTGATGGCAAGTCAAATTCTTAAAGCAATACTCTATCTTATTTGTCCACCTGGAAGGCTGTGGGTAGCTTTCTAATACTCTTAGCTCAAGCCCTCATGCTGTTGTGTTCTCCCCAATATCAGTCACCAGATACTATTTCTCCTATATCATTGATTATCCAGTGATCATTGGCCTAGTGTCATTTAACTTGTTAATAGCAGTGAAATCTTACAAAAGGGATATTTAATAAACAGCATCTAGGTAGAGCATGGATAGAATACCTGGCCTGGAGTCAGGAAGACATGAGTTCAAATTCTGCCTTAGACACTTACTAGTTGTGTGACCCTGGGCAAGTCGCCTAATCCTGTTTGCCTTGGTTTTTTCATGTGTCAAATAGGCCAGAGAAGGAAATGACAAAAACTCCAGTATCTTTGCCAAGAAAAATAGGGTTATGAAGAGTTAGGATACTACTAAAACAACAACAAAACAAAAACAAAAGCAATTTCAATTTATAATTTCTCAAAATGTGGTATCTATACTTTTTTAATCTTGGTTTTCAAATAGTTCCATAATTCTTAGAATATCTTTGGTATGGAGGATTCCTTCCTGCCACAGGGCTCCAGGACCTCCCCTGCTGTAGACTTTGAAGGTGTCCTTCTTTCCTCTGGGATCCAGCCACAAACTAGTTGGGTTGAATTTTGCCTGGGACTTTTCTCCTGAAGCCTGGGTCAGGTGAGTTGTGCTATGATGAACCTGACCTTGAATAGTCCGAGTCTGTTGTTTCATACTGGACTCAACATTTTGTGACTGGCCTCAGGCACTGCTGGACTCAGGCTTGGAGTGTCAGAATGTATCCCACGGAAAGCTTTGCAGGGCTCTCCCTTCCACTTTAACTTGTCTATGGCAGGATCACTGTAGGGCTCCAGAGATTCCTTTGCAGATTCCCAGGGGAAGTGGAGAAGTTTATAGGTTGTACTTCCTATTTCTTTTTCCCAGAGTAGTGTATGTCCAAATCTCATTATGGTGTTTGCAGGGATCTGAGTTACACGGAATCCTAGTATGCTGCCATCTTCCCCCAGTTGTTTATAGCTTTATGTTAACCTGGTATGGGAAAGAGGCTTCAGGTACTATCCACACCAGGAGGCTTACAGTAGCTATTACTTCCTCACTTAAATGCAGCTTGGCTGGGGAAAAAAGATTTCAGTTGTTCTGGAGAGCAGGGCCCTCTATTATGCATCCACCAGTCTTTTAATTATTCTGTGACATAGTTTGTGATTGGTGACTTGAACTCATCAAAGGTATCTAGATCATTCCTTACTATTGCCCTAGTATTTAACTTCTCACTAATCATTCTTGTATCCTTTACAGTCAAATCAATCTCCTTGGCAGTAAAAACATGTTAAGTACTACTGAGAAGCATAATCTCCTCTCAATCTTTTAGGAACAGTGTCGTTTACACCCTGAGCAGAGGTCCTGTTTCTTCTATGATCTTCCTCCTTTCCCCAGTGTAGCCAAACCAACCAACCAAAACTGTAAAAGCACATGCTAGGAACCCCTCACCCCACCTTCTTTTTTTAACCTTACATGTCCTTGTTAATTATAGATCCTTCTTAGCCTTAACATTCTTAAAATTATTCTGACTAGGACCATGCTTTGCTTTTATGTTCCTTCTCTATTACCTGGTCTTGCTTCTATCTTCTGTACATGTACATACAATCTAAATTGGTTGCTTACTTTCCAGTCCATGCACATTAATCTTTTCTGTCAAGTTTCTTTTCTTCCTAATCAGAATTGTTCGTCTTGTTGTACTCAGAATTTCATTTTGGGAGCTTTCCATCTCTGTTGGGCTAACTCCCCTTCAGTCCAAAGGTTTATAACATATCCTTTTTCTGAGCCCTTCGAAATACGCTTTCTAAAAATGTAAGGCATATTTCAGATTCTTCTTAGCTTTCTTCTTTCTTAAATATTCTAAGATGGTGTGGTCACCTTCCTCCAAAGTTTCCATTCTTTCTTCTCCAGCAACAAAATATTAATTAATGGTAAGAATTGTATCTAGAGTAGCTGTTGTTACTTTCCTCTACCTTTTTTTTTTTTTAATTTTTTTGGTGAGGCAATTGGGGTTAAGTGACTTGCCCAGGGTCACACAGCTTATAAGTGTCAAGGGTCTGAGGCCAGATTTGAACTCAGGTCCTCCTGAATCCAGGGCCGGTGCTCTATCCACTGTACCACCTAGCTGCCCCTTCCTTTACCTTTTAAAAGACAAAATACCACTTTAATGGCTTTCTACCAACATGAGTCTCCCATGCTGACACTGAAGTTATGCAATATTCCTTAATCAGTCAGTCAACATGTATAAACAAGGAGGGACAGGGAAGAGGAGCATAGTAGTTATACATTGTTTTAAGGTTTGCAAAGGACTATACAAATGCTATCCCACTTTATCCTCAAAATAACCCGGGAATGTGATGGTTGTATTTTCATCCCCATTTTACAGATGAGAAGAGTGAGACAGATAGAGGTAAGTGACTTACCTGGTCTCTGAGGCTGGATTGGAACACAGGTTTTCCTGACTAGTCTAGTGAACTACTTTGTCACCTAGTACAAGTAATGAAACGCCTACTTACAAGGAGACTACATTCTGATGGGAGAAACAAGTACTAATATACACACATACATGTATATATGTGTGCATGTATGTGTATATATGTGTACACACATGTGTGTAAACTATGTACATGTGTATATAAATATTTGTATGTACATATACACACATACGTATGCATATACACATATATATGTATATATATGTATATATGTGTGTATATATGTGTATATATACTTTTTGCATCCACAGTACTTATCACAGTAGCTGGAATAAAGTAAGCACTTAATAAATATTTATTGGCTAACTGCCACCTTTCTGATATTAGACTTGGCATTAAAAAAAAGACTATTCACTGAAGGTCTTCACAACTTTTATGCAGGAGATTCAGAAGCATCTAAACTGAAGAGGGACTACTTATAATACATGGCAATGTACATGCTCCTGATTATACATGATGTTGTGTTCATTGTATAAACCCTGGAATAATAACAGGGCCTCCTGAAAAAAATCTATAATTATCCCAAAGAGTTTGATCTCACCATCTCTACAGGAAATAATAAGTGGATAAAGAATACATATTGTCTAAATCATAGGGACAACCTATAGAGCTCATTTTTCCATCAATATCTATATCTGTGTTTGTATTTAGGATCTAGTACCATCTATACATACATATATTACTATCAGATGGATAAAACATATGTTTATATATACACGTATATACATATCCACATTTATATGTGTGTATGTATATAAAAAAGCATGCCAAGAGTTAAACAGGAGAAAGAAATTGAAATAGCTTACCTTTGTTCAAACATTTTTAGTTGTGTCTAACCCTATTTTGGGGTTTTCTTGTCAGAGATACTTGAGTGGTTTGCCATCTCCTTCTCCAGCTCATTTTATAGATAAGGAAACTGAGGCAAATGGTAAAGTGATTTGCCCAAGATCTCAAAGCCAGTAAGTGTCTGAGACCAGATTTGAACTCATGAAGATGTGTTTTCCCAACTCCAAGCCTCACACTACCTTGATGTCCTAGCTTGCCTTTGGAAAATTACAAATTTCATTTATATTCAAGTTTCATGACCTCAAAAATTTTCCCTAAAACAAAGGCATATCTTTTTTAATAGCCTATGTTCACTTATTCAGTAAATAAGCATTTAAAAATGTCTTCTATGTGCCAGGCAGTGTTTATATCATTGTGGATATAAAGATAAATGTGAAATAGCACCTGACCTCAAAGAGCATATATCACATATGAACATAAGGAAACAGTACAAATATAGAGAGAGTAATTTGCCAGGGGTGGTGGCTGGCCACTGGCACCTGGATAGATCAGATGCATCCTCTTCTGACAAGTAGCCTTTGAGCTATGCTTTGAAGGAAGCTCGGAATTCCAGCAGATAGAGGTGAACGGTACATGTATTTTAGGCATAGACAAAAGCCTATAGAAAGGTAGAGAGAAAGTTGTTGGGATATTGCAAATTTGACTAGAACAAAAATAACATACTATCGGCCAGGAAAGATAAGTGGAAGGGAGATATTTGAAGGGTTTTAAAAGTCACATTATGGCAATGTTTGTTTTATTTCATAAATTAAAATAATTTTTTTAATAATTGAAAAGCCCATTAGAAGAGTATTCAATTTGTCCTAGAAAAGGAGTCACTTGGAACATTTTTAACCAAGGGAATTAACTGATCAGATCTGTTATTGTAAGGCTATGTGAAGGATGGATTGGAGTGGGGATATACTGGAAACAAGATAATACTTAAGAGACTATTCCAATATTCCAGATGAGTAATGATGGGGGCCTGAAAATTAGCATGGAAGTTGAATCAGCAACTGTTTGGGCATGAATGAAGAGGGAGAAGAAAGGGTCAAGGAAGATTCAAACCTGGGAGACTAGAAGCATATGGTCTATTATTGTGAGGCTACTAGTTAGAGAACATTAGAGTGTCTAAAGAAGTGAAGAAGAGATTCACTCCAAATGCAATAAAGAGATGTGTGGTTAATACTAGTACAGGTTGTAACATACCACTAAGAAGGAGCTATTTTTGCTGGAATAAAAGATGTCATAAATGTTTAATCCAAAAAGAAGTTGGCCTAATCATATTAAAAGAGTATTGGCTAACTGATGGACACACCATGTGCTCTACTAGTATTGCCATGATGTCAAGGGAAAGCAAGAAATATACCTGACCCATTGGGTAGACTTTCTATGGTGAACTTGTGGGAAGGACATAGTCAGGAATCACAAAGGGTAGGCAGCCATGTATTGTGATCTACATAATTTGAGGGAAAATTTACATCAGTGAGATCCAGATCCATTTGAGTACAGTGCCCCTTCTGAACCCACAACCCCAAAAACCTGAGATTGCATTTACAGAATTGAGGTACCCAAAAGGCTATTGACAACTCATCCTTTTGAGATTCTAGAGGTAACCCTAAAGGTTTGAGATTCTAGTACTGTTGCTCATAAGCCCCCACTAGTGTGTTCCGCATAAAGAATTGGAACAGCCAGATTCATTTAACTTTTATAAAAAGAGATTTAATGAGAAAGTACAATAAAAGTAACTGGTTCAAAACATTCAGCCCAAAACCTGAGGTGCACAATTCCCCTATATATAAAAGGACTCTGGGTAGAGTGGACTCAAACTTAAAGTACAGTAGTATTGCTGTACGGATTTAGAGAATACAGGTGGCAAAAAGTTACCTCTCACTTCTTGCCTTGGAAGTAATTTTCTCCCTTCATCGAGTCACTATAGTCTATAGCCAGAACTTCTCTCCATGACTAGGAGTCATGCTCCCTAAAGTTTCCACTGTCCTTCCTGAATCTTTTTTCATATTTATCTACAGTGACACTTACATTGCCATCAGCCATTACTATTTTGTTGGCTGCTGCTACTGCCATTATTCAACTATAGCAACGCTGATGCTATCTCTGGATCTCTTGAACTCTCACATTTGCCTCCACATTTCCACTTCAGAATACTCATTTGTCCAAGATTAGGAAAGAATAAACATAAAGAAGCCAGGTAAAACAGATGCAGCCCCTACCACACTCTATTCTTTGAACTAGTTCTAAGTCCTGCCTCCCCCCACCTTCAGAAGAAAACAACAAATATCTAGCTTAGAAATTTCTGGGTCATTATTTTCATTGGCTCCAAAGCCAGCTAGATGACTTTCTATCATCATACAGTACAAGCCCATAAGTCATCATGTATGGAAGTAAGTATGGGTCCAGACAGAGGATATGTATGTACGTGTTCTAAGAACTACTCCTCTTAAAAATGCATCCCTACTGCATGAGGATGTAAATATTTTATACTAGTGAAATATCTCAATAAGTGAGCTTGTTACCTCACCTTCTTTCCTTAGTAAACTCCAGTTACTCCCTATTGCTTCTAGGATAAAATATGCATTCTTCTGTTTGACATGTAAATCTTTTCACAAACTGGACCCTTCCTACCTTTCCAGTGTTCTTATGCATTATTCCCTTTCTTCTTCTTTACAATATACCCATACTAATTTGTTGTGCCACCCCCAAGGAATCTTATTTCTTGCCTTCATTCTCTGTTCACTCCCTCCTCAGTCTTAGAATTCCTGCTTCCGGGGGGCAGCTAGGTGGTGCAGTGGATAAAGCATCAGCCCTGGATTCAGGAAGACCTGAGTTCAAATCCAGCCTCAGACACTTGGCACTTACTAGCTGTGTGACCCTGGGCAAGTCAGTTAACCTTCATTGCCCCACCAAAAATAAAAAATAAAAAAGAATTCCTGCTTCCCTTCAAGGCTTAGCTCAAGGACTACCTTCTACATGAAGCTTTACATGACCCTACCATCTTCTAGTGTGCCCCCCCCCAAATCTTGTATTTATTTATAATATATTAAATTGATACTTTATATGTTAATGTAGCCTCCCTGATTAGAACACCAGCACCTTAAAGGCTATGGTTGTCTCTGTTTCTAGTGCTTAGCACAGAGCTTGATAAATGCTTAGTGATGGAATTATTGATGATACTTATGGAATTTCCCCTTCTAAAGACAATCCATGTGGTTTAACCATCATTGCTACACTGGATCACCATCTTAGGGTCTATCCACCATAGTAGTATTTACCATGACAATTTTACAATGGCACATCTATTGAATTTAGTATTTTAAACATTTTCTTTTTTCTATAACAGTCCAATTTAGTTATTAAAACAATAATAACCAGGTCAATTATAATGTATTTAAAATGACAATGTTGGCCTATGACTTTAAAGGTAGAAAAAAACCATTATCTTTGCCCTGACAGCACATTTGTAATAATCATTCAGAGTCACATACTCATATGCATCTATGAGGCCAATTGTTCTGGAGAAAATGGAGATGAAGTGAAAAGACTATGCTAGCTAATAACTATAGTTTTAATTTAATAAAATGTATTATTGTAAAACAGCATTTAGCAAATAGAATGATAATTGATTCAATATCAAGAACAATTCTCTTTATGTTTCTGATAGATGTTAATTTCAATGACTGACATCTTTTTCTACTTTAGTGAAAACAAAATGTAAATTATTAATTTTCCCAATGGGGTGCAGGTTAGAGGGAGAGAAAATAGATTTATGTTAATGGGGGGGAGTAGAAGAGAACAAGCATTTATTTAGCATCTACTATGTAACAGGCACTGTACACTTTACAAATATTATATTGTTTGATCTTTATGACAACTTAGAGTTGAGGAAACTGAGGCAGAAATTATTTAAGTGATTTGCCCAGGGTCAATTACCTAGTGATTGTCTCAGACTGGCTAGGCCCACTGTACCACCTAGCTCAATTTTTAATTAAAAAATAAAATTTGGGGGCAGCTAGGTGAGGCAGTGGATAGAGCACTGGCCCTGGAATCAGGAGGACCTGAGTTCAAATCTGACCTCAGACACTTAACACTTACAAGCTGTGTGACCCTGGGCAAGTCACTTAACCCCAATTGCCTCACCAAAAACAAAACAAAACAAAAAAACCCTTTAATTAAAAATAATTAAATGTGCATGTAATGATAATGATAACTTACATTTAGATAGCACTCCAGGCACTATGCTATACCTCCTTTAAATTTGCAAATCACTTCCAATTTTTTTTACATTTTAGAAATCAACTCAATAGAACATATAACTATGGTCTTATTCCTGTAGACTACAGAGACACCTGGAGAGCTGTCTGAGTTCCTAAACAGTTATAGTGGGTGCATTATTTTGGTGCTATTCTCCAGGGCTCATATCCATTGTCCTCCAGATAGGCATAGCTTCTGGTTATATTTTCAAAGTGATGTGAGAATGAAATTCCTGTTCAAGTTAAACATGGTAAAAAAGAATGATTTGCAAGAAGGCAACTAAGTCAACTGCTGAAATAACTTCCTTTTGGTTTCTGGAAACCTAATCTGTCCATTTAACCAACCTTACCCTTTGAATTTGTTAACCTCTTCATTGAACTTCCCCCCCCCCCATTTTTGATCCTGTGATATATTTCCTACTTAGAAATGATTTGAAGAGATGATAAGTAAGATCAGTGAATAATGGCTAAGGGAACTGATATCATGTGTCCTTAAGAAAGAAAGATGAAAAAAGTATGTAAGTACATAAGAGTTACTTACACAATTTAGTTGGAGCTTGGCTCCTTCTTACTTCTGTTGAAGATAATACAAGAGGAAAATGGCTATGGGCAGCTAGGATTTGCAGTAGATAAAGCACCGGCCCTGGATTCAGGAGGCCTTGAGTTCAAATTTGGCCTCAGACACTTGACACTTACTAGCTGTGTGACCCTGGGTAAGTCCCTTAACTCTCATTGCCCTCCCCCCCCCAAAAAAAAATACCCCGAAATTGGCTATAGGAAAGATAGATTCAGGTTAGCTTCTATCCATCAATCAGTCAAATAATCAACAAACAGTTATTAAGAGCCTACAGTTTGCCATCATTGGGCTAGGTGCTGGAGATAAAAATGTTAAAAGTGAAAAAGTCCCTGCCCTTGAGGTACATGTTCTTATATGTATGGATATATACAAAGTAAATACAAAGTGATTTGGTCTTAGGAGGCACTAGCTTTTGGGGATCATATGTCTTTCTTTTAATTTCCTCATAACTTTATGCCTACTCTCTTTTGTCCTTTCTATCACCTTTTATCCAGACGTGATTTTAAATTAAAGATACTTTCCTTCCTTTAGATTCCCCTCTTCCCTTCTCAGTAACTGGATTATCAATACAATCTGATGAGCTCTGTTTAGGACTAATGAGCTTCTTGACTTGATTGTTGTCCAAGACTGAGCCCTGAGGGCTGAGGAAATGAAAATAGTCATAATCTGCTTTTTCATATTTGGATTATGTTACCAAAAGACTTTTGACATCCCCGCGTGAACTAAATGTGTCATGTTGGATCGCTGAATATGCCACTGAGAATTTAATGGAATTTTCTGAGTGGATTTGAAATGTGTTGAAAACAATTTTCCCCTCTACTTCCTAATTTTAATTATGACTGCTTTGGACTGGATAGACATCGGCAAAAGTTAATGAAAGAGCATTAAACAATACATGCTTTTAAAAAAGATTTGCTTAAAACTTTAAAACTGCTCTACGGGTTTCAGATTATGATTCCTGATACTTTGGTAGAGCAAAAATAATGACGTTGGCATGATATCATAGAAGGGAGGAACTTAGGTATGAGGTATCTTTCAGGTCTGAGAAAGGAAATATAGGGATCCAATTGATATGAAGCAGACCTTCCTTTTGAACACTGTGTAGTATTCAAAATGAACACTATTCCATGGAAAATGGAATTCTCCTCCCAAATATGCTGGAGTTTTATGGGGAAATAGATTATTATGCATAAATAGTTGATTAAGTACCATCCATTTTCTCCCAGGTACTGCTGTAAAAAAATTTTTTAACTATAACTAAAAAATTATAACTAGCAGCTATATGAAAAATTATAAATATAAGAAAAATTATATCTTTATGAAAAATCATAACCAGGCCTTAAGTCCTGCTGTGGTCGCCATTCAAATGTAAAAATATTTTTACTGACTTACTAGGGACTAATCTGACTGTTATTAATTTCCTAAGCCAATCTGTTTGGGCTTTTAAAAAATTTCCCCACACTTGCTCCTCCCAAATTGATAAGCAAACAA
Source organism: Dromiciops gliroides (assembly GCF_019393635.1). NCBI lineage: Eukaryota > Metazoa > Chordata > Mammalia > Microbiotheria > Microbiotheriidae > Dromiciops > Dromiciops gliroides. The sequence continues at coordinate 408,970,149 of NC_057864.1, read as the reverse complement.
TTAAGAAGCCTCTTAATTAAATAATCAAAGCAAAGTTTATTTATAAAAATCAATGTAAAAGATAAGGATGAGGAAATGCAAATTATACCTGTCTGCTTTTAATATAATAAGGGCTGTTGCCACCTCTTGCCTGAGGGTATGCTGCTTGGACCAGTTGCCTCCAGGTTTCTCCAACTTTCACTCTTTTTCTCCTTCACTCCAGCTCCCCTTTGCTTTCACTGCCCAGCTGCTTTCTTCTAACTCCAAGCCCCCTTCACTTTTTCGATGCCCCCTGCGTTTTCTCTACTTGCTCCTCAGTCTCCCCCCCCTCCCCAGCGTCTCTAGTGTCCCTTTCTCACTGACCTCTCAGCGTCTCTAGCCTTCTCTCACTGACCTCCTTGCATTCTCTTAGTCCTCTGGAGTCCTTTTTCTGTCCATCTTCTTTCCTTGCTCTTAGCTTTTTTTCTGTCTCCCTCCACTGTCTAACTGTCCGGTGTATATCTTCCTTCTCTCCCCTCAAACCTCGGGCTCCCTGCCCCCACCCCCCAGAAGCTAATCCACCACCAGCTAGGCCTGCAGCTGTGTGTGTGTGTGTGTGTGGGAGGAGCTTTTTTGGCGGGACAATGAGGGTTAAGTGACTTGCCCAGGGTCACACAGCTAGAAAGTGTTAAGTGTCTGAGGCCAGATTTGAACTCAGGTCCTCCTAAATCCAGGGCTGGTGCTTTTATCCACTACGCCACCTAGCTGCCCCGTTCATAGGGATTTTTAACCTGGGATCCATGAACCTGCCTCACTTCCCCCAAGAGATCCATGGATAGATTTCAGAGGGTCTGTGAACTTAGATGGGAAAATTTGACATTATTTTCATTAACTTCTAAGTGAAATTTAGCATTTCTTTCAATTTATTTTATTATATGATTATATATTACTCAATTTATTTTAAAAATTATTCTTAGTAGGGATTCGTAGACTTCACTGGGATAGCATAGTGTGTATGACAGTAAAAGATTAAGAAGCTCTGCCTTGGAAGTTGATGTTTTCTCCCTCCTCAAATTTCCTTGTGTTACTTATCTGTATACATGTTGTATCCCTCCAGTAAAATGTAAGTTCCTTGAGAGCAAAACCTATTTTCTAGTTTGTCTTTGTATTCCCAGAGTGTAGTACACAGTACCTTGCACTTAATAGGCACTTAATAAATGCTCATTGAAGTGGAAGAATATATATTTTGTGATTCATATTGAAAAGGCCCGTCTTTTGTTACACAGAACTCAAATTTTGTGCTGCTCAAAGACATAAGCAGACTTTTGCTCCCCCTTTGGTGGAGAGTAGAATTAAGGAATCCCAAGACTTCCATCCAGTGAGCTCATAATATAAAATGATAAATTATCACAGTTTTGCAGATGTAGAAATGGAAACATGGTGAGGTTAAGTGACTTCCCTGCAGAGCAAGTTAATGGAAGAGCCAGGAACAAAATACAAGTCTCTTCACTCCTTGTCAAGTTTTTGCTCTGCTTCCCAGAATTGCCTCAGAATTCCTTTTGTTTTGGGATGTATAGGGTATTCACCATCCAAGTAGCTCAGAGCCCTGGTGGATGAGGTAAAGGATTTTAAGCAGAGAGAATTATTTTGACAACCTTTTCTGAAACCCTGTTTCAAATGGAAGTTTTGTTCTTCACCACAGGATGTACAAATAAGTAGGACATGGTGAATGTATCCTAGAGGAGGACATTGTCCACTCTTGTGAATGTGTTCACTTTCTAAATGAGCAGGCTGGGAGCCAGGGAGCAACCCTTGCCAAAATACCAGTTGAAAAATCTCTGTTTTTCAATACTTGAAGAATTTGAACTCAGTTGCTTTTCTCCACTGGGTGTTACATTCAGAAATGTTTTCTTCTTTGATGCCTGAAACACAATTCTGCCTGAGAGATTTAAATGAGATGGTTTCATCTCATGATTAAAGTTTAAGGATGTCAAGTTGTAATACATTCAGTAGTCATTATTGCCATGAAACTGACATGCATTAGCTATTGGTCTCCATTTTTTGAGTGATGCTTTTCATATTTTTTTCTATCTACTAGTTTTCTCAGAATTTTGGATACAACTTCTTATGTCACAGGAAGATCAAACATGATATATCTGGGGGTTTAAATTACTTTTTTTTCTCACTTTTCCAGTGAGACCTTACTAACAGATGGAGAAAGTTTCAGTATCACAGTATCTCTAGATTCTTTGAATTCTAGAGATTTAAGATAGAGCATTGGACTTAGAGCAAGGAAGACCTGAGTTCAAATGTAACCTCAGACACTTACTAGCTGTGTGACCCTGGGCAAACCTCTGTGTGCCTCAGGTTCCTCAACTGTAAAATGGGAATAATACCAGCACCTACCTCATATGGTTGTTGTGAAGATTAAATGAAATAGCATTTGTAAATTACTTAATATAATACATGTCCCCAGCTGATAATAGTGTCTCCCCCTCCATTACTTTGTATTCATAGTTAACATATTTTGTATATAGTTATCTGTGTCCACGTTGTTTCCATTGAAAAGAATCTAAAGTCTTTGAGGACAAAGATTGGTCCTTTTTCCCTTTGTATCCCCCTGGAGATTGCCTGGCTTATAGTAGACACAATAAATGCCTCTTGAATGAATGGATGAATTAACAAAGGTTAATTGCTGAATGAATGAATTAATAGCTGAATGAATGAATGGAGTTCCTGTATAAAACTAGTAGCCCATAAAATGTAATCAAGTGTGATTTCATTAAGATGCTCAAATTAGGGAAAAACATCCATTCTATGTGCACTTTTTGCTATCTGTAAGAATTATAGGCCACAGGGGCTAGATTCAGAGTTCTTCCAGTCAAGAGATCCAATCCCAGTCTTCTGTTCATCTTTGGCCAATAACTAATTGATATAGGGGAAAACACTACAATAGTTAGTGATGTTGGAGAAGGGAAGAGCTGCCTGATAAGGGAGTGAGTTCTCCATCAGTGGAGGTTTTCAAACAAAAGCTATAGATTTGCATTTGCCAGGGATAATATAAAGAGAATTCTTTTTCTTGTGCATTCCGACTAAATTCCTTCTAAACATAAGATTCTGTTTCCAACTGATTCTTGAATTGCCTAGTCTGTGGCACAAAGTCCAATCTAGAGTATTTGCAATTCAGTTCCTATCTACTTTTCTAAACTTATCTCACACTATTTCCCTTGAGTTTCTTTATACAGTTGTCATAGCAATATAATGCAAATGGAAACTGCAACTGTGATATGTGCCTCCAAGGGATGGGGGCATTAGGGTAAGACATTGTGATATATTCTTTATTCACACAGCCACTACCTTAGTTTAGACCCTTATCACCTCTTACCTAGTCTGCAGCAACAGCAGTGGCTTGGTGTGTTCCAACTGGTCTCCTTGCCTGAATCCATCTTCCACATGACTGCCAAAGTGATTTTTCTAAAGCTCAAGTCTGAGCTTCACATCACTCAACTCTTCCAGTAAATTCCATTGGCTCTCTGTTGATTCAAGGATCAAATATTATTTCATCTTTATCCTTTTTAAATGTCTGTTTTTGTACAAATTTTTCAGTATACATAATTGAAAATACAGAAGAACATTATGTAATTTATAAATAAGTAAATGATTGAAGGACAAATCATTACAAGTATATGACTCTCCTTTCACGTATAGCAGGGACTACTTGGGAGGTCACTATACCCAAATTTTCAAACCAGTAGAAGACAGTGTATTTTAATTTGTCACAAGTAGAGTAGATATTAGAAAGGGGTGGCTTTATTAAATAACCTACTAATTATAATAATAACTGCCATTTATATGGTTCTTCAAAGCTTACAAGATGTTTTACATTAATTGGATCATGTAAGCTTCTCTGCAATCCTGGGTTATCGATAAGTACTGCAGGGATTATTACCCTTTTTTTACAGATGAGGAAAAGAAGGTTCAAAAAGGTTAATTGATTCACACATGGTAACATAACTGGCAACTGACAGAGGTAAGATCTAAATCCACATCGTTCTGATTTCAGGGCTGGTACTTTATCCACCATGCCATGAAAAGTATAAATAGAAAGAATATAATATTTGATCCAACTTGGCTTCATAGAAACATTTCCCACAACAACTGCTATGCCTATTATATCATTGACCTTAAGAGCAACATCATCTGAATTACAGATCATGGTATTTATTAATGTTTAAAAAAGCATTGAGCAAGATCTTAAAAACTGAGATTATTAGCATTTCTTTCCCCATACCCATTTGGTGTTTTAAAAAATATATATATATATATATATTTTTTCTAAATTACATGTAAAAACAATTTTTAACATTCATTTTTTAAAATTTTGAGTTCTGAATTCTCTCCCTTCCTTCCTCATTGAGAAGGCAAGCAATATGATATAGGTTATACATATGGAACCATATTAGTCATGTTGTGAAAGAAAACAGATTTTTAAAAACCCAAACAAGAAAAATAAAGTTTAAAAATTGCTTCAATCTGCATTCAGACTCCATCCACCCATTCCTTTTTCCAAGAAAGCTATGACAGCATTTGAGAGTATGAATATGGACAAAAAATGTAATGAGTATTAAAAAAAAATCAGTGACATGGTTGGCTGTGTCAAAACCAGCCCATGCCAATGATTTTACATATTGCAGTTGTTCTCTGTGATCTGTTGGGACTCCTGTTCCATTGAGACTTATTCTATCTGAGTGGAAATCTCAAAGAGGTCACCATAAGGAATTGCTCTGATCTAGCTTTGTTGATCTGGCAAACACTGTCTTGAAGTGTACAAGACCTTCTGTCTGAATTAGGCTCCACAGGCTGTAACACTAGTGTAAATATGCTGTGGATTTTTGTTGACAGTTCTCTAGACTTAGTGACTGTCCTTTCAACTGTGTCACTTTCTTAAACAGTCTAAGGAAGTATACTACCCTCAGCTTGTGGCTACATGTATAATGGGGACCAGTTCTCATTGACTAATTTCCCTTACCCTTAAATCAAACTTCACTCAAGGAAAGAAAAACTGTAATTTAATATTACACAATATTGTAAGGTCTTGCAAGAGGCATCTGCTTTCTCCCCAACCCCAAATCAGAGGCAATGTGCTTTGGAAGAATGGAAACTTGATGTGAAATATTGGCTGGCTGGGGCTGATGACTGAAAGACCTTTATTTAATTATAAAGTTGGGATCACCCAGAGAGGTATCCTCCTGTAGGAATTTATACAGCAAGTCAGCACCAAAAATGAAGGGCACAGGATAACATGAACTTGGGATAATTTCTGAGTCTTTATTGTCAGAAGAACGTTGTGTTTCATAAACCTTTTGGTTCTTGGAATAGCAGAAAAGGTATCATACTCAGAGATGTTAAGACCTTGAGCTAATGAGTTGGCAAAATGGACGGAGTGATAAATTTGGTGTCAGAAAGACCTGAGTTCAGATCCTACCTCAGATATTTTACTAGCTATTTGATTGGAGGCAAGTCACTTAATATCTCTTAACTCTTCAGTGTCCTTATCTGCAAAATGGAGGAGGGATGGCATTTGAGAACCATTCTACCTAAGTTCTAGTGATTTCCATGCCAACAATTTGTTGTGTGATTACCACATCACCATTTCTCTAAGATTCAGTTTTCCTCATCTGTAAATTGACAAGGTTTAGTTAAATGGCTTTGAAGGTCCCTTTCAAATTCAATATGATACACATTAAATTATGGACTCCATTAGAATAAACACCCATTGTGATTTGGGATTTTCACACATGTAAACTTTGTCTCCTCAATATGACTACACTGTTAGGGTAAAAGATCAACTCACTTTCTGTCCACAGCTAGGTCTTAATTAGTGTGAATAATAAAGCCCATGAAGCAGTCACATCTATTCAATTTCACTTTATTTGGAGTTGTATTATATAAAAGATAATAATTGTTTCAGGCCCAATGGAAATATGCAATGTAAATTCAAATAACAGGACCAACACACAAGATTCTTTATCTGCATTAATTGGGACCTAATTATATTACCATAATACACAATACTCCTTAAATATTTGTTTAATTGCATTGAAATGTGAAATCACTGAAAATTTTCATAGTTTGGGAAATTCATAATTGATGAGCAGAATATTGTACTGGATAGAGCAACTTGGACTTGTAATCAAGAAGACCTGGGTTCAAATCCTGGATTAGATATTTACTTAACTGTATGACCTTGACCAGATCACTTAACCTCTTGGGGCCTTAATTTCCTTATCTAGAAGATATACTGAGTTCAATTCAGAGAGTTTGAAAATCCCTTTCAGTTTTAAATCTATAATCCTGTAATCACACTGATTGAAAGAAATAGATGAGGGCAGTATTGCAGCCTTAAATAACATGACTAAAGTGAGAGATGACCTAGTATAGAGAAATGAATGTTGGATTTGGGATTAGGAAAACCTAGATTTGAATTACTTGGTAGCCTTGTAGATAACACTTAATCTTTGTGCTTCTGTTTTCTCATCTGTAAAATGGGAGTAATTATATTTGTAGCATCTATAAAACTCAAAGGAGACAATGTACATAAAACATTTTTAAAAGGGATATAAAAATGGCAGTTGTTAATGTTGTATTAAAGAGAAATAATGATTTACCTATTATTCCTGACCCAGCTGGGGGCAGGGTGGGGTGGGGAGAATGTTTCCATTTAAATGACTTAATTAGACTTTCAGGCATGACTCTCTGGTTTAACTGGCTAGCCTGAAAGAGGCTTAATATGCTTATAAGCATTTCCTGTATCCCAAAAGCTCATCCATTATCTCCACTGGATTCAATATTTTTGTGCTTTTGACCAGTCTCATGTTCTTTTTTTTACCATTGGTATACAAATATTTTAAACTCAGTTTACTTTGACCCCAGCATATCTAAGTTTCCAGATTCTGAGAGGTCTAAGTAATCCCTTCTTTCTAATTTTCTATTATTTAATGGAAAAAGAAATGTAAGATTCAGTGGTGGATAGGGGAGCGGGAAACATAAATGAACAATGAAAGACCAATGAATGCACAGACCAAGGATGGGTGACAGAGCAGAGTGCTTAACTAACTCCTGTTTGGGATGGGGAAATGAAATACAACCTTGGTCAGATATTGCAGGAAAATGGCAAACATCTACTTTGAGCAGTTAGACCATCTTGTCCTATATAATATATGTTTCCCTAGCCAATATCTTTGTACAACAACATTATTAATACATAATAAAAAGATAGTCCATGTTATGAAATGCCAATAAAATGTGTGTGGTTGACTTTGATCCAAGCTTTTAGATCTCAAGCTCTAACAAATACTAACTCCCTTGGGTCTGCTTCCTGTCATTCTATTGTTTATTGGATATACATAAACGCCATTCCTCTGTAACCCACTGGTCCCCTGTGACTTACGTCTAATGAATCTTTATGGGAACCAATTAATGATGCTAGGCTACCTATTGATTTCTAGGATGTAGTAACAGCTCTACAAATATGGTGTATCATCAAAGGGATTACATAGCCTAAGGAAAAGAGATCTAGTAGAGCCACCAACAAACCGGCCATAGAGTAGTGGCTTATCAGCAGACTGTATATCAATTTAGTGAGAAAAGCATAGTGTATATAGATTTTAATATGGATATAAATATATAAGTACGTATGTATGTGTATATACAAATATATGGTCAGACCAGATCTGACTTTAAAATGAGATGTGAGAGTCACTGTACTTTCAAAGCTTAAAACTGTACTAAGATTTTGGGGACATCAGATAGATTACACACACACACACACACACACACACACACACGTACATACATATATACATACCTGTAACATAATCACATTCTCTCTCCATATATTACTACTAAATAGCTGTCACTTATATAATACATTAAAGTTTACAAAGAACTTTACATCTCTTATTTGATCCTCATCACATACCTATGAAGAAAGTATTATTTTATACTCATTTTATAGCTTAGGAGGCTAAGAATGAGAGAGGTAAAATCACTGGTCCAAATTTATAGAAATGGTTAATTGTTTTATCTTCCTATATTCAAATACAATGCTGTATCTACCCTATCTCCTACATGCCCCCTCATGGATGCATGCACCTCCCTGGGAATAGACAACTGTGTTCTTAATCAAGTCTTGAAGAACCATTTGGGTGTTAAAGTTCCCAGCCTTTCAAATATCAAAGCAAAGTTTTCAAAACAGTATTTCACTGGGGGACTTATTCTGCTTTCTGCTTAAATTTGAGAGAAGTAAATAAATATTTACTTTATCAGTCCCCTTTTAAAATGTGTTGCTACAGTTAAGTTGCCTTAAATAATTCTCTGGATTTGGATAGGGTCAGTTGATAGATCTCCTTGTCTCTGCAGATATGTTATGTATCACAGCCCAGCTACATATACATATGGGTCTCTATAAATCTTAAGAATGTATTCACTTGCCCACACTCTTTATTTCTCTGTCTCTGTCTAGATCTGTATTGTGTAAATACATATGTGTGTATGTATATATGTATGTATGTCAGCTAGATGGCACAGTGGATAGAGTGCTGGCCCTAGAATCAGGAGAACCTAAGTTCAAATCTGGTATCAGACACCAGCTTTGACTGGAAGGTTTTAGTATCTAGCTTCTTGAGAAGTTGACTTAGTCATATTAGCTAGATGTGACCAAATATTATACACACACACACACACACACACACATATGTGAACAAATGGCCTTAATGATTCTAACAAAATACATGTTTAAAAAATAAGCCATACTTAAAACTATTACTGCCTATGAAGGAGATACTTTTAAAGCTATAATTGATTCTCTAGTGAATGTCATATTATCTATCAGTAAATAAGTACATTTCATTTCTGAAGTGCTGATATATTTACAGGAAAGAGTATACAAGTAAATTTTATGAATTTTAACATGACATAGCAATTATCATTTTCTGGATGCTGCTATCCATCAAATTCCAAATCTGAATCACCTCTACCATCCACCAGAGGGCACAAATTCCCTACTGGTTGGCACATTGGCACCGGATAACACTTAAATGAGCCTGCATAAGTAATATACAACCATTTTTTAGTAGCAAATGTATACATACACTTTTGAAAGCATCACTTTACTTATATAAAAGGACAGCTAACTAAACTTTATGAATTTAAATCAACTTTTACACAACATTAGGGGCCATGAAAAACTTCTTCAGATATTAAAGATGATAAGACAGTTAAAAGAAACTTCAAGGACTTTGGTCTGGAGTACATTAATAATGGTATGATTTAATTTCAGAAAATGAGCTTCTATCTTGCAATATTCAGATTCTGAGTTATCATTACTAATGTGGGATAATAGTATTTTCTTTTTTGTGTGTTGTTTTTTTGTTTTGTTTGTTTTTTGGTGAGGCAGTTGGGGTTAAGTGTCTTGCCCAGGGTCACACAGCTAGTAAGTGTCAAGTGTCTGAGGCTGGATTTGAACTCAGGTCCTCCTGAATCCAGGGCAGGTGCTCTATCCATTGTACCACCTAGCTGCCCCCCTGATAATAGTATTTTATTATTTGATTTCTGTTTTCCTGTTTTGTGATTTGAAATCATCATTGCCTTTATAAAATTTCAAACCAATGTCAATGCTAGGCTTCCTTCTTGATTCTTCTCTATTCAGTGATTCCTTTTTAATTTTCCATGAGCTACAGAGTTGAAAAGCTAACAAAGTCTAATGTGAAATAAATACCTATTTTTTCTCACACATAAATTACTTGTCTTTAAGGGAGAGTAGCTATCATATTGTATGTGGACTCCCCAATTAATAGCTGTAATTTGACCATTTGAATGTGATTTTGTGTTCAAAATGTTTTCCATCTTGCTTGACTCATTTTGTTTTCAATTAAGCATTTAACCAGAAGGGGAATGAAAATGATTATTCTTGCAAACTGTGAGGGCCAAAATTTGATATGCAGAGCGTTATTTGGGTGACTCTCCTTAATATTGGGGTCCTGGAAATATGAGGTACCTTTTATGTTTAAACCTCCCCTCTGAACTGCCCTTTTAAAATTTTTCTCCCAGGTCAATAAAGAAGGAGCCTCAGGGGGCTGCTAGGTGGCGCAGTGGATAAAGCACCGACCCTGGATTCAGGAGTTCCTGAGTTCAAATCCGGCCTCAGACACTTGACACTTACTAGCTGTGTGACCTTGGGCAAGTCACTTAACCCCCACTGCCCCGCAAAAAAAAAAAAAAAAAAAGGAGCCTCTAAGCTTTAGTTCACAAAAGGATCAGATCCTATTACTTGGGAATTAATTAAACAACAAAGGTGAAACTAATAAAAAATCAAAGATAAGGAAGTAGGAAAATGGAAATACAGATAGATATTCTTAACTTTAAGCTTAACCCAGACCCTTTCCAATTTAGCTAGTTCAAAGGAATTTAGGGTTTTCCGTAAGTAACTCACCAAACAACTGAACAGCATGCCAGTCTAAGGTTGCTCAGGCAGAGTACAAGTTGCCTGAGACAGAGCAATGAACACGCACCGCCAGCTCAAGGCCCTGGGCAGAAAGAACCAGAGCGAGCTCCGGAAGTAGCCCGCCTCCCTTCTGGGAGTGTTCAATCTCCCCTCCCCCAAAAGGGGAGGTCCTTCAAAAAGCTGCCTTCATAACTTGGGGTGAGCCAGGTGTGGCTCCTCCCAAATGAGTTAGCTAAAAACAGGAATATTAATCTTTATCCCAAATAATTTTTACCACAAAGCTTATCAACAGATTTATCATCTACCAATATTAGAGAGTGGGGTAATTATTTTCAACTTTCTCTGCAGAGGATTGACAATAGCCATTTTTCAATGGAATGAGAAAAATAAAATCCAGTATTGGTGACTAGTTTCTATATAATGAGTAGTAAAATAGACATCTGTTATGGGTGAGAGTTTTATGATATCCTAAGGAAAAGGAAATTAAGTCCAAATTCATTCATTTAATATAAGTAATTAAATCAAAGGCAAGAAAGAATACAAGTAGTTAATGAACAGCTGAGGTGACCTTGTGTCTACGGGGTCTCAGACCTTTCACTAAGTGAACTCCCAAGGCTCCCTACTGAGATTTTGTGTTACTACGTGGATTTTTGAGTTTTGTTGTTTGAGAAAATACTTCCTCCTTTAAGGAAGAGATAGATTGAATGTGGTTCTTTTTGTTGTGGGGCTGGTGGTTATTCTTTAATTTTTCTCAATTAACAAAAAAATATTTTCTATTATTACTAAATCATTTCTCCCTATGTGGGGAAAAAAAGAAGAAAAAAAAATCCCCTCGTAACAGATAATGCAGAGTCAAGCAAAACTTATTCTTGAATTGGTCATATCCACAAATATATGTCTCATTCTGTTTCTGAGTTTATCCCTTCTCTGTCAGGGGGCAGACAGCATCATTCACCATTGGTCCTCTGGAATCATGGTTCATCATTGCATTGATTGTAAGTCTTAAATCTTTAAAAGCCACTTGTCTTTACAAAGATAGTATTGTATACGTAATGAGGTCTGGTTCCCTACATATAATGTGGGAGTGTCATCGTATGTCTCAAAGGGAAGCAGGACAACTCTGGAGGTTCAGCCCAGAAACTTTGTCACTCTGCTCTCCCTAGAGAGGAAGGGTACAGGTCTGGCATTATATCCACCTTCTTCCTTCAATATTATTACTCTAGGGCATGTGGTTTTCAGGTTCAAGCTAAACTTCAGATCACTGTTCATTAATTGGGGGAAAGGAGATGCTGGATTTGCAACCAAGGTATAGATGTTTAGAACTAGAAGTGACTTTACAGACCCCCAAGTTCAACCTCCTCATTTTATGTTGTTCAGTTGTTTCAGTCATATCTGATTATTTGTAACCTTATTTGGTGTTTTCTTGGCAAGGATAGTGGAATGGTTTGCTGTTTCCTTCTCCAGATAATTTTTCAGATGATGAAACTGAGGCCAATAAGGTTAAGTGACTTGCCCAGGGTCACACAGCTAATGAGTGTCTAAGGCCAGATTTGAACTTGGGAGGATGAATCTTTCTGACTCCAGGCCCTGCAGTCTACCCACAGAACCACCTAGTTGCCTGTCTAATTTTATACATAAGAGTAAAAACTGGGCCCACAGAGGTTGTGCTTTGTCCAAAAATAATCAACTAATTAGTAGAAGAGCTGAGAGTAGATCTCAAATCTCCCAGTGTCATGTTCAAACCTCATGTTATATTGATAAATCAAGAACTTAACATTTAAATCATAGAGAAATTTATGCTTCCTTACAGCCTCTTAACCATAAATGCCAGAGTGAAGAGAGTAGGAATAATAATAGAGTAACAACAACAATGTGTATTTTATATCATTTGTAGCATTTCTCTGATAAAGGTCTCTTATAAAATATTAGTAATAATAATAATAAAATGACTAACATTTATATAGATTTAAGGTTTTCATTTTACAAATAATATCTCATGTGATCCTTATGAGATACCTGGAAGGTTGTTGTTATTATTATCCTCATTTTACAGATGATGAAACTGAGGCAGACAGAGGCTAAGTGACTTGCAGAAGCTTATATGGCTGGCATCTATGATTGTATTTGAACTCAGGTTTTCCTGATTCCAACTCCAGAGGACCTCAATCTGTACCACCTAGTTACCTCAATAATAATAGCTAGCATTTATATAGTTCTTTAAGCTTCATAAAGCACTTTACAAAAAGTATCTAATTTTATCCTTACAGCAACCCTAGGAAGTAGGTCTGAATCTGGATTTGAACTCAGATCTTCCTGACTCACAGTATATTGAACTGTCCTGAAGAGTAAATCCAGACTCACCTAAACCATTCTGTCTAGCAGGCCCCAAACTATGCTTTATATCCCACCTAACTATTCACTGTGGGCATCACACAATATGACTTTCTCTGTGTAGGTGGTATCCCTTTTCCCACCTCTACAAAGTTGCCTCTTACATTGGGAAGAGTAATCATACACCAGCACTACCATTGCTTCTGAAAAGAGGGTGACACTAAACTTGTCTGTGGCTCCCCTCACTACTCTATGACTCCCTCCAAAAGTCTCCCTTCCCTGGCTACCATTCCTCTATATGTGTTGTCTCCCCCTTTAAGGATCTTAAGTTTTTTGAAGGCAAGTACACTTTTGTACATGCATTTTCAGCACCTAGCACCATGACTGGCACATAGTTGGTGGGGTGGTTGTTGTTGTTGTTGTTTTTTATTTGTTTTTGTGGGGCAGTGGGGGTTAAGTGACTTGCCCAGTGTCACACAGCTAGTATATGTCAAGTGTCTGAGTCTGGATTTGAACTCAGGTACTCCTGAATCCAGGGCCGGTGCTTTATACACTGCACCACCTAGCTGCCCCATTGTTGTTTAATGAATGATTTCCTCATTAATTCATTAAACACGTGGCATATTTACATTTTAACATGCCTCATAACCATTTGAGACCTATAAAATTTCTATATGTGTCTTGGAACCAAAGAAAGACTACTTGCCTTTCAGTTGGATGCTTGTAATTTCTAAGATCAAAAGAATGATGTTGAGATCCTTTGTGATAAAAATTCTGCAGTTTTCTTTACCAAGTACTTTAGACTGGGTCCCAATTAGGGCACATAAAGAATCCCATAAAGTGGTCTTTTAATCAAATTTGATTCACATATTTACATTGGGCTGGAACAAATTATTATATTTTACATAATTATAACTTCGAATAGTATAAATTCAAATACTCGTGGATAATTTAGGAGATTTTTTTATTCACACTAATTGGGTTCACATTATTAATGTGTGAAGGAGCAAAATTTTAGTTACAGTAGAAGGAATAAATATATCAGTATTTGAAAAAATCAATAGCTATAAGAAACAGGAAGGTATTTCAGAACCAGCATGGGATGTGGGTCAATGTCCTTTTAAAAGTTTTCACACATGATCATATAATAGGAAAAAATGATACCAAAGGTAGAAGGAAATACCTATTGACATTCAGAATAAAATTTGTAATAATCTTGGTTCAGTTCTAGATACAGTTCATTTGGATCAGGTTTGAGTCAAGTTCAAACCATCAACACAAGTAGCAATTCAATATATTTCTGTTGCTGTGGGCAGCATGTTTTCAGGACAAACCTGTGGGAAGAGTAGGAGGATGAACAGAGGGAGATGGAAAGAGAGGGAGAGAGGGAAGCAGAGGAAAAGAGGAATGAAAGAGAGACAGACAGATGCACACACAGAGAGAAAGAGACAGAAACAGAAAGAGACAGAGACAGATAGAGAAGAGCAAAGTACATGTCACATAGTAATTTGATGAAACCCTCAGAGTCAACCTCCGTATGGTGAGGTGAACTCATAGACTCATGAAGCAAAGAAAAAGAAACCTTCTGAAAATTAACATGGCATGACTCTCTGAAAGCTGTCGGGGGGGGGGGAAGTATATCATACAATGATTTGTGTGACCTGTTAAAATGTTTTTAAGCTAAGATGATCTTTTTTTTAACCCAATAGTGACTCATGTTGAATTGGAAGTCTGGAAAACTGGGGTTCAAATCCAGCCTCAAAAACTAGCCATGTGACCAAGGACAAATCAATTAACGTCACTGAGCCCTTATGACCTTATCTGTAAGATGGTGTTAATAATAATTATAGTTCCTATCTCACAGAGTTGTTGTGAGACTCAAATGATATAGTATATGTAAAGTTCTCTATAAAATTGAAAGAGTCATAAAAGTATAATGATTGCTGAAAATAATAGTACAATTATTAATACATAAGATAAAACATTTATATTCAGATCACATAATAAATATTACAATTTTTATTCCTTTTAATGGTTCAGATTTAATTCAATTCTCATCTACCCCCTAGCAACCATAAACAAACAGCTGTTGTGTTACCTTTTCCTAGAAACACTGGCTTCCGACAATATCACCTTAGGAAATAGAAGAATTTTCTACAATCAGCTCTGTTCCAGCTTGTTTGCTTCAAACCACAAGATATGTTTATTCTCAGGAATAATCTCAGTTATTTAGGCATTTTTAGATAGCTATTCATTTGTATTTTGCTGTATTGCCTTTCAATTATGACACAACATCCTTTTCCTAAGATTTGAATATATTGCACTGTTAAATAGACTCATCAGATCTTAGTGTCAGAAGAGACCACAGGAGGAATCAAGTTCTACTTACACTTGGCAAGGAAAAAAATAAAGAATTAATGAATGAGCAAGTGAGTGAAAAAGCACTGTATTAAGTGCTGAACATATGAAAAAATAAACCAAACCAAACCAAACCAAAACAACCAAACAAATAAACAAAAAAAACCCACCATGATAGTCCCTTCTCCCAAGGAGCTATTACTCTAATTGGGAAACAAGAGGGGGTAGGGGGGAAAGGGTACTCTCATGACAGGTCTTCTGGGCAATAATATTTCCAGGTTACATTTAATGACCTCCATTGATAGTAAACCTACTTCCATCTAAGAGAATCAAATCTGTGTTGGGCCAGCTCTAAAATGTTTTTTTTTTAAAATATATGTATAAAATAATATAAATATACATATATACATGCATATATATACATATATGTGCATATGTGTGTCTTTATGTGTGTATGTCTATATGTTTAAGGAGTAGAAGCAGAGGGGGACTGGGAAAAAACACTTTCAATTGGTGATATTTGAGCTGAATCTTGAAGGGAGCCTAAGGAGCTGGAAGGTAGAAGTGATAGGAGACAAAATCCAGGCAAGGAGGGACAGTGAAAAGGCACTAAGTGAGGAGGGAGAAAGTATTATGTGGAAGGAAGAGTAAGAAGTGTTAATGAATCATAAGAATATATGGGGGGCAGCTAGGTGGCACAGTGGATAGAGCACCGTCCCTGGAGTCAGGAGTACCTGAGTTCAAATCCGGCCTCAGACACTTAACATGTATTAGCTGTGTGACCCTGGGCAAGTCACTTAACCCCAATTGCCTCACTAAAAAAACAAAAAAAGAATATATGGAGGGGAATAATTTATAAGACTATTGGAATAGTAGGAAAGGATGCAGTTCTAAAGGACTTTAAATGTCAAACATAGCATTGTTATATTTGATCCTATAGGTGATAGAAAGCCATTGAAATTTATCAAGTAGAAGGGTGACAAGGTCAGAATGACACTAAATTTAAGAAGATCATTTTGGCAGTTCACAAGATGTTGTAAAGGTAGAAATGACAAGATTTGGCCGTAAATAGGATATATGGAATGAATGTAAATGCATATTCAAGAATGACCCTGAAATTGTGAGCCTTGGTGACTGACAGAAGGTGGTGCCCTTAATAGTAATATGGGAATCAGAAAGAGAGGTGGGTTTGATAGAAAAAAAAAAGTGGATTTCATTTTGGAAACATTGGGTTTGAAATGTCTATAGAATATCCAGTTCTAGATGTCCAAGAGACACTTGGTGATATAATGCTTCAAGGGAAAAATTAGGGCTGGATATATAAATCTGGGAAGCATCTGCATAATGATAATAATTAAACATATGGAAGCGTGTGAGATTACCAAGAGAGATCATACAGAAGGAGAAGGGAAGAGAAGAGGGCCAAGGACAGAATCTTTAGAGCCAATCACAGATAGTAGACATGACATGGATCAGCATCAAAAAAAAGAGAAATCTTTTGATAGCAGGAAAAGAACTAGGAGAAAGCAGTGTCAAGAAAACCTAAAGTGGAGAACTGAGTAATAGATGTAGAGGAACTAAAAATAAATGTTTTCCTAAAGGAATTAAACCATGAAATGAAAAAGAGATATAGGGTGACAGCTAGTGTATTTTGTCAGATAAAGTTAGGGTTTTTTAAAGAATGGAGGAGATATGGGGGTGTTTGTATGTAGAAGCATACAGTAGATAAGAGAAGATTATATATTACTGAGAAGGTGTGGATGATAGAAGTCTATTAGAGAAAACAGGATGGATTTGGAATCATTGATATAGGTAGGTGGAATTTGACTTTTCAAGAAAAAAGAACCACCCCATCATGTGAGACAGGGGTGAAGAAGATGGTAGAAACAGACATATGAGATGAGAAGGAGAGAAGAGGGAGCTCTCAGGTAATGGCTTAATTTTGGGGGGGAGAATATGAAGGAAGGTCCTCAGATGAGAGGATATGGAAGGAATAAAAAGGTTTTTAATAGCCATAGTGGGATAACCAATTTAAATGTAAAAGGAATACCTTTCTGTAGTGAAGGCCCAGTTGATATCAGGCAACATAAATTTATAGTGGACCCATTTAGCAGTTTCAGGATTTTCTCTAGCTACAGTCAGTATTTATTAAACACCTACCATTTGTGAGGCACTGGCCAAGCTCTGAAGATACATAGAAAAGGACAGTCCCTGTCCTCAAGGAACTCACCGTCTAATGGGGAAAGACAACACCTAAAAAGAAACTGAAAAAGAGCAGGATGAAGGTACCTGGTGTTGAGCATGATGAAATCCAGAGCAATGCATCTGGGTGAGAAATGATGTAACAGCTGCTCTGGGTATGCTCCTTTAATGGAGGATCTAAGATGAGCTTTCCACTGGCCACTATCCACTTTTTCCAATAAGAGGGAAGGAAAAGCCCCAAGGGAAAGAGGTGCTGAAGAGTTTCAGAGTTGATGTGATCTTGAAGGATGATGAGATTTCAATGATGTTGAGAAGTGAAACCAGAAGCATGGAATAGCAGCATTTAAGAAAGGCAGAGTCTTTGCTAAATTATACCATCTAGCGATGATTGGAGCCTTCCATTTAATTGCTTCCAATGTACAATTGAGGCTCTTTCTCCTTTCCTTTCTATACAGTACTCTCTTTGCTGAAGTAGCTTGATGTTATAGTGACAGATGCCACATAGCTGGCCCAGAGAAATAGACATTTTTGCAGGGCAGTTAGGTGGTGCAAAGGATAAAGCACTGGCCCTGGATTCAGGAGGACCTGAGTTCAAATCTGTTCTCAGACACTTGTCACTTACTAGCTGTGTGACCCTGGACAAGTCACTTAACACTCATTGCCCTGCAAAAAAAAAAAAAAAGAATGTTGAGAAAGAAAATTTAAATTTTTTTTTAAATGTGGTTAGTATATTCATTAAGTATATAGAGTGTCTTTCAACTTTAAAAGCTATTCTTATCAGTTTAAGGGAAAATTATTATTCCAGTCTCATAAAAATGAAATTTTAATATCATAGAATAATGTTTCTTGCTATACAAGGTCTTTCCTAGTGTTTTCTGAACTTTATGCAGAGCATTTATTTTTAAACAAATGTTCTTGGTTATTCTTTGTTTTATATCATATTGATTTCCCAATCAGTCCCTCTTTACTTCCCCACCCACAGAGTCATCCCTTATAAGCCCAGTGCTCAGCACAGTGTCTGGTATATAGTAGGCACTTATTTTATTGATTCAATTGAAAACAAAAAATAACAAAGAAAGTGAGGTAGGAATTAGATTAGCAAAACTAACCAATTAATCAGCCAAGTCCAGGAATTTATGCAGCGTTCCACAATCATAATCCCTGTTGATGCAAATAAGGAAGAAGGTGCATTCTGACATCTCTATTTCATGATCAGGTTTTGTTTTTGTTGTTTTTTTCTATTTAGTTATTGAGAATATTGTTTTCCTGCTTATTATATGTGCAGACCATTTCACTTACCACTCATATACCATCTTTTCTGGAAAATGTTTCATGGTCATTTTGCACAGTCTCCAGAAACACTTCATAACATACAAAGGACAAAGAATGAAATTACCATGCATGTTTGGATCTGCAAGGGTGGTATTTATTTGATGCAGGAAGAAAATAATTGTTCATTTTGGAATAGTCGGTTAAAGTTCAGGCAGACTCTACTCAGGCAATGGGCCATGCAATATTCTCTAAGCCACGTGGCTTAGAGGCTACAAATATACCTGAAAATACAGGGGTGCCTGAAGCAGTATTCTCAGTTTGTATGCTGTTGGAGAATGATGCTGAGGGACAAATGCTGCCTATTGAATCAAAGTACTAAATCCTGCAAGAATGTGCTGTAGTTAAAAAAAAAAATGAAAAAGTCTCTAAAACGACAACTACAAAATTTTAAAAGATGCTTTAATAATAATAAAAATAATGGCCTGCAGTATCTCAAATTAAGATGACAGCTTTTTTTTTTAAGATCGAGAGTCTAATTCCCAAGGAGAGAAAGAAAGGAGCCCAGAAATGATGGAATGCATAGCTTTGTTTCATTCTCACAGGATTTGTGGTATTTGTTTCTCAACTGTTTTTTTCTCTTTCATTTGGTTTCCAAATCAGCTGTTTCAATTGCACATATTTCCCTTTCCCACAAACTGCTTCAGAAGGAATTGGGTCTCTTTTGTGTGATTCTTTAAGAAAAAATCTCTCCAAGCCCTTAGATTTTGAGTCTAAATTTGTTACGGTAAAAACTCTTAGGACTTATCAGGTCCACTTTAAATTGGATGGGTCAGTGAAGAGTTTAAGGGAAAAAAGCTTCATGTTTTAACGAGGAAAGCAGATCACTGGAACCTATATCCATCCTGGCTTCTGAATGCAGTTTTAGCACCTGTCCTGGTATCAGCTGATGGGTTGGCCAACAATGGCAGACATTTGGAAATAGGAAAATTTATCTCTCAGGAGATTTTGTTGTTGTCCTTCAACTTTATCTAAAATCCTACTCTTGTGTTCCATCATAATGTGGAAGAAATGCTGGGTCCCTGAAGGCTGTGAACAGCAGAAATCTGCCTCTGGCAGGGCCTCCTAAGCTATGAGGCCTTTGAGATTGGACCCAATGACGGGCTGTCTGTGTCTGTCACTTGAAAAGTAATCTGGCAAATTTCAGAAAGGTTCATTACAAGGGTGATTGTAGGATAATAAAATTTTCATACATAGTTGTTGCAGGCAGAATCACAGAGCCTTGAAATAAGTAATTTATTAAATACCAAAAAGCCTTCGATCATTTAGTCCCGAATATCAGGGTTAACCTATTAATATTTCCTATGGAAGAGGATGGAATTATATTCCCAACAAACTGCCCAAGGCAGACAGATGATTGTCAACCACAGATATGCAGAGATCGAAGAATGACTTAGGACCCCTCTTTCCACAGAGCATGGCTTTATCCCATAAATTCTTGCTTCTGGAGGGGAATAGTAACATATTTAAAAAGGCTAATTCTCCTGGAGGAAGGTTGAAGGCACACTTAGGCTATGAGGTACAAAGAGCCTATTTTCTGCTGGATTCCATGAGACCAGCCAGAACATGACAAAGATTAATCACAAGCCGTCTTGCAATCTGGAAATTGCTATGAGAAGCCGAAACCCTCCAAAATTAGTCCTCTAATTCAGCGTCTGCCACCCATTTCCCCCCTCAGCATCTAGAACTGCTGCTTCTCTCAGACAATACCATTGTGGAATTTCAATTTGTTTGGTCAAGACATACATATTTAATGAGTAAATGAAAGTTTTAGAAAAACAGAATATCAGATGCTCTCATATCCAGTCATTGGTTAAATTTACAGTCCTCTTATTAAGCAAACCGAGGAGAATGTAATAAATCATTTACATATTTAACAGATGCTGGCAGATTTATTCACCATAGGAAGTGATATATCAAGTGGTACGATTTAATGCTTGTTCCGTGTGCTCAGTGGATTCCAGATAGGTTTAATATTTTCCCTATGAGGTTTAACAGCACATAAATAATATCTAACAAACAACCTTTTAACTTTCAAAGAGAAACACAGCCCTTGTCGAACTGAACATGGCTGTTTGAGATGTATTTATTAAACTCTGACAGGGCTGATTAGCTCAAGCAATATTTCCCCCAAATAAACGGGATAACATGATTTGACTACCTTAGCCAAATATTGGTGAAACCAGTTAAAGATGTGTCATTTCCAGTATGGCTTTCTGCTCTTAAACAGGGTAGAATTTTGTCTATGCCTTGTCTATGCCTGGTTTCTAAATGCAGATTTCCTTCTTTTTTCCCTGTGGCATGCTTTTTCTCTCTTTCTCTTCTCTGTCTCTCCATCTTTATTCAGTCTTTCTTCCTCCTTCCAGTCCCCTCTCTAAACCCTTCTTTCCCTCTATTTTTCCCCATCTCTCTTTTCTCTCTCTCTCCTCTAACCTTCTACTTCCCTCCCAATTTCCATTTCTTCTTTTCTCCTTTCCCATTTTTTTCAGCTCCAGACTTTTTCCTCAAACCATTATTAGAACAGGAGAAAAGTGTCTGCTAATAGATTTGGGGCTTTGATTGTTTTATTATTTTTAACACAATGTCTTACTTTTAAAAAGGAGCCCTTCTAGAGTCACAATGAATCAAAGTTGTCAGAACCCTTTACTCTTTTTTTTTTTTTAGTGAGGCAATTGGGGTTAAGTGACTTGCCCAGGGTCACACAGCTAGTAAATGTTAAGTGTCTGAGGCCGGATTTGAACTCAGGTACTCCTGACTCTAAGGCCGGTGCTCTATCCACTGCGCCACCTAGCTGCCCCTACCCTTTACTATTAATTCTAATATTTTGGGGGGTGGGGTGGGGTTTGGTGAGGCAATTGGGGTTAAGTGGCTTGCCCAGGGTCACACAGCTAGTAATTGTTAAGTGTCTGAGGCTGTATTTGAACTCAGGTACTCCTGAATCCAGGGCCGGTGCTTTATCCACTGCGCCACCTAGCTGCCCCAATTCTAATATGTTTCAAAGAAAAAAATTTAAAAAACCCAAATTCTGATCATTTAAGATGACATTCTGTAAGAATTGTTTTAATTGGACCATCCCTGTGATAAAGAATTTGGTTTTAAAATATTATCACCTGGGGGGCTGCTAGGTGGTACAGTGGATAAAGCACCAGCCCTGGATTCAGGAGAACCTGAGTTGAAATCTGGCTTCATACAGTTGACACTTACTAGCTGTGTGACCCTGGGCAAATCACTTAACCCTCATTGCCCCGCCAACAATAAATAAATAGATATATAGATATAATATATATATGTGTATAGATATAGATATATAGATTTGGACATAGATATAGATAGATATATTATGACCTGGAAGAGACCAAATAGTACCTTTAAGTTTTTACACATTTAGCTCCTTTTCCTTTTTTGGGGGGGGGGAGGAGGAGGCAATTGGGGTTAAGTGACTTGCCCAGGGTCACACAGCTCTCCCACTTATATCTTAATTGACATCCTTATCCCCCAAACTCTTCAATATCCACGTATATTTCAAGGTACAGCATAAAGGTACCCTCCTCCATGAAGTCTTCCTTAATCTCTTCCATATAGAAGGTAGTTCTCCCACCTCTGTTCTCCCATAGGACTTTGTGCCACTCCCATGGGGCTTATCTCTTTGTACCTTATATTAGTTATTTGTGTATATGTCTTATCTTCCCTAATGATGATAGTTCATATTTATATCCTGTGAAGGAAGTAGTGTGATAAAGGGGAAAGAATGTTATGTCTGGAGTAAGAAGACCTGAGGTTAAATCCAAACTGTTTCTTTCTAACTGTGCGACATCAGACAAGTCACTCAGATACATTTAGTCTCTTCATCTGCAAAATGAGGGTTTTGGACTAAATGCCCTCCAAGCTCCCTTTTAGCTCAAAATCTGGGAGTTTATAATCCCAGTGACTGAGTATATGTATCTCATCAAAGGACCTGACCATTGAAATTCAGGGGGAATTATCATTAAAAAGGGCATCAATCTCAATTTAAAAAATTGATACCTATTATTATTGCATGCAATGCATCCCACTTTGCCATCCCTTATGGCAAAGAATTTTCAAAAGGGGTGAAAAATGGGGGCAGCTAGGTGGTGCAGTGGATGAAGCACCAGCCCTGGATTCAGGAGGACCTGATTTCAAATCTATCCTCAAACACTTGACACTTACTAACTGTGTGATGCTGGGCAAGTCACTTAACCCTCATTGTCCTGCTAAAAAAAAAGGGGGGGGGTGAAAAGTTCAGCAAAACTAGCGGACACGTTGAAAAAGTCTAATGTGTTCTTGAAAATCATCTACTGGACCATGAAGTAGCTGGTTGGAGGGAAAACCAATTTTGATGAAACCATAGATCACTGAAGTTTTGACATGAGTACTTATGAGGACTTTACAACTTACAAGGTGCTTTCTTCACAACAACCTTAAAAGTTAGACAGTGCAAGCATTATTTTCATTTTATAGATGAGGCAACTGAGACACTTGGAAGTTATGTAGCTTGACCATATTCCTACTACTAGTATATGTTGGAGCAATTAATTGAATCCATGTTTCCTTACTCTCATAGAATCCAATGTTTCTCCTACTAGACCACTTCATGTATAGCAGATTGTATGTTCTATAAAGTGTATGGATTAAACTTTGGGTTCAGATACTAGCGGTGTGACCTCTGTTGTTATCTGTCCTTTGTTTTTGAAGAGGAGAATGACATCAGGGTGATGTTGAGACTTGCACTGAATTGAATTTAAGTGAGGGATGTGACCATCTGGCAAATCACTTAACCTCTCTCATCCTCAGTTTCTTCATTTGTAAAACTGGGACAGTAATAGCACTACCTCTCAGAGTTCTTATGAGGATAAAATGAAATTATATTTATAAAGTGCTTGACAAACCTTAAACTGCTATATAAAAGCTAGTATTGTTATTTGTCTTTAGAGTCTCCTCCCCACCTACCAACACAAATCCCCTAATAGAGTGCTATAATACCTGGCAAGTAAAGGACTTTCAATAAATAAATATCTAATGGAATCAGATTCCTCTCCCTACTTTGCCACAATTTAGGTCTATTATTTCTTCCCTCTAATATTCTGGATTATCACAATAGCCTACTAACTGATTAATTACAACATCCAGAAAAGGAAGGGGAAGGAGCCTGATACATCAGGGGGAAGAAGCCAGATCTGGGTTTAAAGTCTAGATATACCACTTATTACCTGAGATCATGCTGCTTGACACATGGTAGGCACTTAATAAATGCTTATTGACTGACTGACTAACTAACGTTGGACATGCCTCCTCACTTCTGTCTGGGCCTTAGATATTCCAACTGTAAAATGGAGGTTGGACCAAAAGCTCTCAGCAACTCTGATTTTTGTGATCCTCTTGTTTCATGATTCCCTTGTTTTTAGTCTTTAGACCAACCTAGTTTATATTCTTTTACCAAACAAATCTTTATTATACCTGCCTCAACCATCTCTCTTTCTTGCTCAAAAACATGGCCTATAGGTTAAAATCTAAATTCCTCCACCTGGAATGAAAATCTTCCTACATTTTGAACCCTTTGTAATCATATCTCACACTTGTTCCTATCCACAAATCTTCTATTTGGCAGGTGTTTACTCACTGTTCTCTGAATACATTGTATTATCTCTATCTTTTCTCATGCTAATAGCCCTTTATAAAATGCACCTGTTTTTCCCTTTCTATGGTTATGAATCCCTTTTCTCAAGGGACAGCTTAAGGTTCCCCCTCTCTGTGAAGTCTTCTTTAACCAGTTCATTCCACAGTGATTCCTCTTATTCACCATTCACAGAATCAGACATGTGCATAGAATATGGGCTAAGTGTTCTGGCATACCCTGGGAAACATTCCCATTGATCCTTCTCCTTCACCTTATGCCAAGGACCAAGGGAGATTTTTCTCCAAGATGTACCACCACATATGGACCGTGCTTTATGGATGCCTAGAGAAAGCATCACAGATGTAAGAAGCTAATTGATGCAGTTGGCAAGAGAATGAAACTTGGTTTCAGGAGGATCTGAGTTCAAATCCTGCCCCAGACAGTTATGGCTGTATGATCCCAGTCAAGGGTCTTAACATTTTTTTTTCTCAATTACACATAAAAACAATTTTTAACATGCAGTTTTTAAAAATATTGAATTTCTAATTTTCTCCCTCATCTCTCCCTTCCCTAAGATGGTAAGCACTTTGATATAGGTATGTGTGTGTGTGTGTGTATATATATATATATATATATATACACACACATACACATATATGTATGTATATGTATATATGTATACAATCATGTAAAACATGTTTCCATATTAATGTTATGAAAGAAGAAACCAACCCAAATTTTAAAAAAGTGAAAAAGAGTAGGCTTCAATCTACATTTAGCTACTATTGGTTCTTTCTCTGGAGGTAGATAGCATTTTTTATCATGAGTCCTTTGAAATTGTCTTAGATCATTGTTTTGCTGAGAATAGCTAAGTCATTCACGATTGATCATGGTACAGTATTGTTCTTACCATCTACAACGTTCTCCTGGTTCTGCTCACTTCACCTTCCCTAAATTCATGTAAGTCTTTCCAGATTTTTCTGAAATCCTACTTGTCATTTCTTATAGCACAGTAGTATTCCATTACTATCATATACTACAGGGGACAACAACGGTCTGAGGGGGCTTTGGTAGTCTTGTGTTATGACATGATGAGTTCCAGATTTTTCCAGTGGGGGGCAGTCTTTTCCATTCCAAGAAGCTACTATGGGAAACCTTAAAGAAGCATCATAGAATCATAGATGTGTTAAAAACCACCTTGACAGAGGTGGGCCATGAGCCCAATCCTTTGATTCTAATTTCAGTTCTCTTTCTGCTTCGTGGCATACCAGGGCTTTTGAATGCTCATTGTCAGTGGCTCAGGATGACATTTGATATTCATTTCTGCCCAACTAACTTACCATCACTCATTCTGCATTCACCTCCTGAACATCCAGGAGAGATGTTATCTCTCATTTTCTTGGACTTCAGAAAAGCCAATCCCTTTCTCCTTTGCTCATTGGGCAATCATGTTTTAGGAGCAGGCTGACAAAGATGGCTTCTAGCATCTTTTCAGTATTGAGAACATTCCAGTGTGGAGTTACCGCTTCTTGGGGTCATAACCACATAAAGGTATTTGTAAGTGCCGCTCCATTTAAAGATTCAACTCAACATGGAAAGCTCTCTCCCACCTCATTGAAGTAATCTATAAATTGATATGTCCCCTAATATTTCTGGGGCCTCAAGTTAATGACAGCATATAGAAAGATTCCAGTTTTAATAAGGCAGTTTTCTCACAGAAGCCCTGTGAAGTACGTAGGATGCTTAGTCCTGTTCTTGCTGTTCAGTTGCTTCAGTCTTGTCTGACTCTTCATGACCACTTTTCTGGGGTTTTCTTGGCAGAGATACTGGAGTGGTTTGCCATTTCCTTCTCCAACTCATAATTGAAGAAATCGAGGAAAACAGGGTTAAGTGAACTTGTCCCGGGTTACACAGCTAGTAAGTGTCTGAGGCTGGATTTGAATTCATGAAGATGAATCTTCCTGATTCCAAACCCAGTGCTCTATGTACTGTGTCACCTAGCTAACCTAATTTTAAGATGAGGAAATTCACTTGTCATTTATGTCTAGCTTTATGTTGTTAGTTACCTGTTTGTTTGTGTATACATTTTATCATCAGTTCCAAATTTTATGCTTCTTATTCTACTCTTTCAGAATACTTTGTGCTCACAATTAGTTCCATAAGAAAGTATTCCAAAGTTCACCAACCTATCAAGAATAGACTCTTCTACCCTCCACACATGGAGTAATTAAGGATTTTAATAAGTTAAATGTACATTCTTTACTTGTTACTCAGCATACCTTCTGTTATTCATCTTGAGTGTTCAGATAGATTATTATTTCCAGTATTGCTATCATGTTCAGGAAGAGGAGTCAGGTTTAAGAAACTTAACTGCTGGTTCTTTGGACCCATCAAACTCCGTGAAAATTGCTCAGCTATTGAGGCTCTCTGATGGGTACATTCAGAATACTAAGTGGGCTTACTTAATAGAAGGCATGCCATTATATCACCATGCTGGAATAAAAAACGTAAGGAAACACTGTCATCTTTGGAACTGAATTACCTGACTTTTGTCAGATTGATTGATTGTGACAGTCTTAACATTTTAAATGTATGGCGTTAGCTTCAGAGCTTTTAATAGGACAAAAGACAAGCTTGTTAAAATTCTGTTTAGGTTAAAGTTATCAACCGCTTATAACTCAAGAGGAAAAAAGAGGCTTTTGTTATCACATATATTCACTTTGCATATATAGGATTTCTTCCCCCAAAATCTTGCATTTGGCTTTTATATTCTCTCTTTTTTTCCCTAAAGGAGATGCTATTGGGCTGCTTATAAAGGAGGCTGTCATGTTGCATCATTATAATTAACTTTGAGTGTGGGATTTCATTTCTGAAGGGGACTCCTGTTTAGGGAGCAATGTCAATCAGCAACTGTTTAGCAATATATAATATTAGAGAGCTGGGAGTTTAGGGGACTGGTCCAAGGTCACATAGCCAATTTGTATCAAATATTAGGGCTCAAACCCAGGGCTTCCTGACTCTGAGGCCAGTCTTCTAAACACTCTATGAGAATTCTTGTCTTTTCTTTATAAATACATTATAAAGCAAAAAAACAGAAGAATAGTTGAAGATCATAACACTATGATTAGTTCAGTTATAGTAAAATAAATGGATTTTTATGTTTCATGTTTTTTTTAATTTATATATGTTTTACTATATAGAGTCTGTTAATTCCCATACATCCAGTATGTGTAGATAGTATACAGTAGTGTATTCAGCTTGATTCTTCTGAACACAAAAAATTACATACTCTACAGTACCAAGACACAGCATGGGATTTAGAGTTGTACTGGACTTTTACTTTCATCTAGTCTAATTCTTTCATTTATAGATGAAGAAACTGAGATTGTGCGCTTGTTACATAACTTGGGTTGCACAGATTTCAGAGTCAGGATTTGTACTCATCATCTGACTTTGCATCTGGTGCTCTATCACCCCATGATCCATTGCTCTCATGACTACTACATGACATCTACTTCTTTGGAGATCTTTCCCTCTTTTTCAGTATGTCAGGGAGTCCAATGGAAGTAAGCTTTCCTATAACTTCTCCAGGTCAGTTAAGATGAAAGTATTCTAGAGAAGTAGACAAGAATTTGAATTATTGTTCCGTTATATTCCCAAGAGAAATTGGCAGGGGATTGTGGGGAGAGGTATCAAAATTACAACTGTTTCTTCTCTGACTCTGAGACCCAACAGACTTTTTAGGTCCCAGAAACCTGCTGATTTTGGAGGGAAGATTTACAAGAAAACAATATGACAAACTTTCCTTTAGAAGAAACTTTGAGGCAAACATAATAATTTTCACTGTATTTTTTTTAATTTTTGCACAGCTGGAGTAATTATAATACTTTGAGTTCTGAGGCTGAAAGGTGCTATTTAAAGCACAAAGCACTTTATGAACATTAACTCATTAATTCTAACAACACCCTTGTGAGGAAGGTAGGTGGAAGGATGACTCATTCAAGGTTACATTACAAAGTCAATGGCAGGGCCAGGTACATAGAAAGAGAGTTTCTCAACTCTGCTATGCTCTTTTCACAGAATAAGTTATGGCATCTGGCCTCATTTCCTTTTCTGATAGGGTTATACAATGGAAGTGTGTTTTTTGATGTAAGCAAGACATTTGACTATTTTTTCCCTTGATATCCATAAATATAAGATGGAAATTGTGGAATGCGTGAACGTGCAAGTTGCATGGATTCATAGCTGCTTTGACTATTTGGTTACTTAGTTATATTCAAAGTGCTCATGCAGAAGGTGACACTTGGGCTATATCCACAGAGTATCAGCCGGGGTGGAAATCTATAATGATATGCTGCAGAGTTCTGTCCTGTTCAATAGGTTGAGCATTTGCTTAGATGCAGATGTAAAAGACATCCATTTCAGATCCATAAATGACAAAAAACTGAGAGAAGTGGTAGTGAGAGAGTTAATATGGCAGATAAAATCTGGACTTATAAAAAGTCTCAGGCTAGAATTGTGGAAGGAAATAAAGAAAAAGAACTTGGACAGAAGCTAATGATTAAAAACAAAAATCAAGCAGAGGAGGTCAAGATGGAGAAGACCAGGGTCAACATATGGGTTTTAGTTGACTTCAGACTTAATGTGAGACAGCGATATGACTTGGTTTCTATAATAACCAATCAAGATAGAGGTAAATTAATAGGGTTTTAGTGTCATGACAGAGGAGATAAAAGTTTAAACACTACCCTGTTCAAACCACAGTTCTAGTACCACATTCAGTTCTGGGCACCATATTTTAAGAGAAATTTTAATTACTGGATCTCATCAAGAATGAGAGATCTCAGAAGGGGAAAAATGGTCAGTGAAGGGTAGTGCCATAGGTAAGCAAGGGGGGTTGTTTAGCTCGGAGGAAAGAAGACTTAAGTTGGATGTAATAGTTATTTTCAAATAATTGGAGGATTATGCTGTCCTTGATATTGCTTCTCCTTCATTCTAAGGAGGACCATGACATCAGGGAGATGATATTACTTGCAGTAAATTGCGTTTAAGGGAGGGAGGGCTGTGCAGGGTCACCCACTTCACTCTCTCCTTTAGAGCCATCTGGGGCCAGAGGCAAGATATACATCAGGACGACTGGAGATGGCCCTGGATATTTTAAGGCAATTGGGGTAAGTGACCTTCCAGGGTAACACAGCTAGTAAGTGTCTGATTTGAGATTTAAACTCAGGTCCCTCCCAACTTCAGGGCCAATGGTTTAACCACTGTGCTACCTACCTGAACCTAAGGAAGGATTATAATAGGGAAGAGGAATTAGACTTATTCTGTGCATCCCCAGAACAAAACCTAAAGGGTAGGATTCAGACTTTGATTTAAAGTAAAGAAGAACTGTTTAACAATTAGAGTTTTAAAAATGAAATGGGCAACTTAATAAGCCATCATTAGCAGAAATGTCCAAGTAGAAACTGAGTGACCATTTGTCAGGGATCTTAGAGATGTTTTCTTCATTGGCTGTAAGGTTGGACTAGATGACCACTAAAATCCCTTCTGATGCTAAAGTGACATGATGTCAAAGTAGGAATGGCAACCCCCAACACATTTTGTCATGTTTTGATGATGCTAGGAAGCAAAGTTGATCCCAGATGTAAAGCAAGCAAAGGCACAGTAATGACAGAGCATTGGGTGAGAATGGGGAAAGCAGGGAAGAGAAGGGGTTAGAGAACAGTAATGTAATTTAGTAAACTAAAGCATGTGGAGGGGAGTACTGAGAAGTATACGTAGGTATGTAGAGGGCAAATTATGGAGGTCCTGCAGCGACTCAAGACTAGGAGTTAACTCATTATTTGCTAGATAGTGAGGGGTAGGGCAGGATTAACTGGAGAGCATTGAGCAATAAGAAAAAAATAACATAAAAGTCATTTGACAGAAAGGGTACATGTGTGGAAAGTAGGATTGGAAAGGAGAGACTAGCAGATGGAAGCCCAGTTGAGAGACTGTTATGTTAGTGTAAGAAGAAGTGATATGATGATATAATGATATGAAGGGATAGACTAGGGTGTTCTTTGTTTCTTAGCCTTTCCTTGTAGCTTCCAGATGCTTTAAACATATCACAGGCATAATATGATATCGATTCAGGGTAGGCATCAAAACATTTATTAAGTGCCTACTCTGTGCTAGGTATGGTTGTTGTCCTTCATTCTCAAAGAGGAACCAAAATGGCTTCACTATGTTGGGGTCAAGGTATAGTGTGTCCGACTCTGGCTGATCAGACCAATATGAGCCCAGGAGGTTCTACCACAGGTTGGGCACAAATAGTCCATATCAGGTATCATACAAGGCACTGAGGATACCAAGTCGAAAACCTCAAGGAAAGACAGATACCTAGGATAGGTGTATAGGTATATTCATACAAAGGTAAACACAAGACACATACCAAGCAGACAGATATAAGATAACCCGGGTCATAAGGAACTAGCAGCTGGAGGAACCAGGAAATAATTCTTACAGAAGGGAGCACTTGACCTAAATCCTGAAGAAAATCAGAGGGTGAGGTGAGGAGGGAATGCATTCCACACATGGGTGACAGAGACAGAAGCTGGAATGGCCTGTGAAATATCCATTTGACAGTTGGTGACGTAGGCCTGAAGATCAGAATCAACACCAGGTCTAAATAGAAAGTTTTAGGTGTCATCTGCAACTATAGGAGCTAATTATGTCACCAAGTGAGAGAAGAGAAGGTCCAAGATAGAGAATTGGGGTAGACCCACAGCCAGGATGGAGGTGAGGAAAGGAAGCAAAAATATAAAAATGATTGAATACATATGGATGGATGGATGGATGGATGGATTGGATGTAGTATATAAGAGAGCAGAAGAGGATGAAGATGACTCAGAAATTCAGAACCTCAGTGACTAGGAAAATGGTAATCTTATCAAAAGAAATGAGTAAGATAGCAAGAAAGGGAGGCTTTTGGAAGGAAAGATAATGTGTTCAGAATAGAAAACCAAGTCTAAAAGAGAATCCAGAAAAGAATCCAGAAAATCCAGAAAAGGAAATCCTTGCTTTTCCCACTTTTTTCCTAATATATCCCCAAAACTCAAGTTTCGTTCCCACTATTGGAGTTGCAATCAGAAAACCTGTGCTTAAAGGGGAAGTCTTCTATCAACTCCAGGCAAATCATTTAACTTCTCAAATTGCTATCTAATACTAGCCTTTGTTTGCACATCTATAAAATGAGGGGGTTGAACTAAATGGTCTTCAAGGCTCTTGCTAGCTCAAAATCCGACGGTCTGAAGCCCTATTTCTGTCATTACTAGAAAGCCTTGGCGTCTATTTAAATATTTTTTTATTCTCTCTTCTGGATATGCTTTTATCTTTTATCACTAATACTAAATTATTTGTGATGCTCCTTATTTGGGTAGCATGGACACTTAGGGGGTGTAGGAAATATAGGAAATGGGGGGGCAACTGGGTGGCACAGTGGATAAAACACCAGCCCTGGATTTGGGAGGACCTGAGTTAAAATCTGACTTCAGACACTTGACACTTACTAGCTATGTGACCCTGGGCAAGTCACTTAACCCTCATTGCCTCACAAAAAAAGAAAGAAATATAGGAAATGTATAGGTATACAAGTATTTATTCATTCTTTATCTTTAACCTAAAATCCATATTTATCACAATATAAATGTTGATACAATCCTATTATTTAAGCAAAAATTTTAAAATTAAGTAGGAACATACAAGAAAACAAAAACTTCTAAGTATAAGAAAGCATACTATTTCTCCTTGGCTTGACTGTTATAATTAGCTTTTACCTTCTTTGTCACCCTTCCACAGCTAATCTTAAGCAGGCAAAATCTCAGTGTTCAATCTCAAGTTAATATCGCTATTATACTCACTAATTTACTAAGATGCACAGTGTCCTGAATTCCCCTCATCTGGCTTTTCCTTGTTCTTAGGACAGCCAGTCCTTTCTCTCTTTGGCAGCTTCCCTTCTGGAACAGCTGCTTCCTGAAGCACCCTTCTTTGTTTCTCATCCCTCCTCAAATAGCTTGTATCATCTCTCCCCTCTCCCCTATACACTCTTTAAAATACTAGAAGTATTATCTGCTTACAACCATTTTCAGTTTATCTGGGAATTCCCCTTTGCCTAGGTGACACATTTCTCTAGTCCTTTCTTTTTCTTTTTGTTCACACTATTCTAAACATAACTATCCAAGATTACCCATCAAAGTAGCTAAAACATAGACACCTTTATAGATTAACTTCCAAAGAACAAATAGTGGTTTCTTTCTTTCTTTCTTTCTTTCTTTCTTTCTTTCTTTCTTTCTTTCTTTCTTTCTTTCTTTCTTTCTTTCTTTCTTTCTTTCTTTCTTTCTTTCTTTCTTTCTTTCTTTCTTTCTTTCTTTCTTTCTTTCTTTCTTTCTTTCTTTCTTTCTTTCTTTCTTTCTTTCTTTCTTTCTTTCTTTCTTTCTTTCTTTCTTTCTTTCTTTCTTTCTTTCTTTCTTTCTTTCTTTCTTTCTTTCTTTCTTTCTTTCTTTCTTTCTTTCTTTCTTTCTTTCTTTCTTTCTTTCTTTCTTTCTTTCTTTCTTTCTTTCTTTCTTTCTTGGTTTTCCAGTTTGGGGAATTTAAGAGGAAAACATCATATGAGGTAGCAACATCAATCTAAGGTCAATAATAGTTTCTTTTGTTGATAATCTAGCAGTGTCAAGGTAACTATAAAGTACTTTGGGGAGTCTGGTTTCATTATCAAATCTTGTGTCATACATGTATACACATATATGTGGAATCATGCCATATTAGAGTTAGATAATACCTTCAATCTACAGGTGAAACCTTGAAAAGAAAAGGTGACTGCTTAAGTCTAAACAGTGAATTTGGGGCAGAGCTAGAATACTAATAAAGAGTCCCATATTCTCAAAGCAGAACACCTATTATACCATACTACCTTTGTTGTCTTCAACAAGCTGTTTTTCTCTGAACTCTCTCCTCATTTTCTTTTACCTAAGCCACCTAGAAACTTCTCCTTTTAACGTCTATGCCTAAATCCTTTAAGAGAACTGTTCCTGAGCTTCCTACTAAAAATCTTAATAGTATTTTATTTTTTCCATTTACACATAAAGATAGTTTTCAACATTTGTTTTTATAAGACTTTGAGTTCCAAATTTTTCCCCCTCAAGACAGAAAGCAGTCTTATATAGGTTCTATATGTACAATCACATTAAACATATTTCTGCATTAGTCATGTTGTGAAAGAAGAATCAGAACAAAAGGGAAAAACCTCAAAAAAGAAAAGTAGAAATATTATGGTTCAATCTGTATTCAGATTCCACAGTTCTTTTTTCTGGCTGTGGAGAGTATTTTCCATCATGAGTCCTTTGGATCATTGAATTGCTGAAAAGAGCTAAATCTATCACAGTTGATCAGAGCACAGTGTTGCTGTTACTATGTACAACGTTTTCTTGGTTCTGCTCATTTCACTCAGCATCAGTCCACTTAAGTCTTTCTAGGTTTTTCTGAAATCTTGTTGCTCATCATTGCTTATAACACAATAGTATTCCATTACATTAATATACCACAACTTGTTCAGCCTTTCACCAAGTGATGGACATCCCCTTGATTTCTAATTCTTTACCACCACAAAAAGAGCTGCTATAAATATTTTTGTATATGTGCGTCCTTTTCTCTTTTTATGATCTCTTTGGGATACAGACCTAATCATGATATTACTGGATCAAAGGGTATGCACAGCCCCATAGTCCTTTGGGCATAGTTCCAAATTACTCTCCAGAATGGTTGGATCACTTCACAACTCCAACAATGCATTAGTCTATCAATTTTTGTTTTGTTTTGTTTTTTGTTTTTTGGGTTTTTTTGTGGGGCAATGGGGGTTAAGTGACTTGCCCAGGGTCACACAGCTAGTAAGTGTCAAGTGTCTGAGGCCAGATTTGAACTCAGGTACTCCTGAATCCAGGGCTGGTGCTTTATCCACTGTGCCACCTAGCCACCCCTTAGTCTATCAATTTTTCCACAGCTTCTCAAACATTTGTTATTTTCCCTTTTTGTCATATTAGCCGGTCTGATAGGTGTGAGGTGGTACCTCAGAGTTGTTTTAATTTGCATTTCTCTGATCAATAGTAATTTAGAGCATTTTTCATCTGGCAATAGATAGCTTTGATTTCGTCATCTGAAAACTGCCTGTTCATATCCTTTAAACATTTCTCAATAGGGGAATGACTTAGATTCTTATAAATTTGATTTAGCTCTAGATATATTTTAGAAATTAGGCCTTTATCAGAAATGCTGGCTGAAAAAAAAATGGTTTCCTAGCTTTCTGCTTTCATTCTAGTCTTGGCTGCATTGCTTCTGTTTGTATAAAACCTTTTTAATTTAATGTGATCATAATGATCCATTTTGCATTTCATAATAGACACAGCCTTCTTTTAAGCATGTTCCAAGAAACAGTCAGGTAATAAACATTTATTAAATGCCTGCTGTATGCCAGGTACTGTGCTAAGTACTTGGATAAGATCCTAATGCCCTTGGCATCTATGACTTTGGTTAAAGGTTTATCTGGGAAGATTGTGCCCATATACATACATAGGCCCTTTGAAAATAGTCATGTGTGGATGAAGCACTGACCCTGGATTCAGGAGGACCTGAGTTCAAATTAGGCCTCAGACATTTGACACTAGCTGTGTGACCTTGGGCAAGTCACTTAACCCTCATTGCCCTGTAAAAAAAAAATGGTCATGTAAAAAAAAGAAAATAATCTTGTAAACTTATTTAACATAAAGAATCAAAATAAAAATTAATCAACTGTGGGAAGTTATAGGTCAAAGGCATGTGTGCAAATCACTGGCTATCACAATAGGAATTAGCTCAATAAGATACTTTATTTGCATGAACTTAGATTTAACAACTTCTAACAGTAATCCATATATTCACAATCAGGAAAAACAGATGTACACAAAGGCAAGACATGAACAAGGTATAAGTTTCTAAAGGGAGAAGACACATACAGAGAAACAAAACTTGGCAGCAATGTTTGGGACAGCAACTTACAAGGAAAGAACCTTCAGGAAGATAGGGCAGAGCAGTGAAGTTATCTTTCCCAGGGTCCTGTTGAACCAAGGACATTCTTGTTTGGACTTGTTAAAAATTCTAGTTAAGCAGTGCAAGATTCCAAATTCTCAGTCCTCAAAAAGAGAACAAATGCCTCTTCCAAGATATTCAGCAAGAGTAAGACCCTCTGAGTTTAAATGCAGATTTGTTTGGAGAAAGCCAGAGGACTCAAATGCCCTCAGATTTCCTTTTCGAAACAGAAAAATAATACAACCTTGCCGCTAGTATTTCTTCAGTTTTGTTTTGTTTTTGTTCTTTCAAGATTAAAAAATACATAGATGTCATTGGCACCACTTAATCTTCCTTGGTGAAAATGGTGGGGGGTGGGGTTTGGTGAAAATGTTTTAAAAGAGTTCTTAGTTCTGTCATATTCCTTTCTGGTCCAGCTTATCCTTTCCAATATTTAACTCTTTTCACAGCATCATAAAAATGTTAAAGCTGGAAGGGGCCTTGGTTCTATCCATGTCATTCAATTCCTCCCACTCCCTCATTTTACAGATGAGGAAACTGAGGTCCTTAAAGGTCAAGCAACTTTTTTTTTTTTTGGCGGGGAAATGGGGGTTAAGTGACTTGCCCAGGGTCACACAGCTAGTAAGTGTCAAGTGTCTGAGGCCGGATTCGAACTCAGGAACTCCTGAATCCAGGGCCGGTGCTTTATCCACTGCGCCACCTAGCCGCCCCCGTCAAGTGACTTTTAAATAAATAATTGACCTAACTACAGAGAATGATAACAACAATAATCCATTCAAAGGAATTTATAATAACAACATGCAGACCAGTATTTTAATGGTATTCCAAAAGGTTGTGCCAGGGGTATAAAAAGCAACTTATTATCAAGCCATCCAAAAGCATAACATTTCCACAACCTTCATTTATTATCAAAAAGCATTTGACTCCATCCCTCACTTTCATTCATATGTTATGGTATGGAATAGATGAAATGATACCTTCTGGAGGCAGAGGAGCTGAGTCAAGCCCCTGTTGTGATGCATACTTTCTGTGTAACCTAGAGCAAATCATTTAATCTCCCTGGGCCACAGTTTCCTCATCTATAAAATGATGGCTCTGAGGTCTCTTCTAGTTATGAGCCTATTTGCCAATATAGAAAATAGACACAAGTGCAGTGAGAAATTGTGAATCTTGGACTGGTGAGGTCGCCCAGAGAAGATGCAACACTTGGGTACCAGAACCATGTCCTGTTCATCTCTGACTCCCTCAATGTGCCTAGTACTATTTGTACCTTAAACATAGATGTTTGCTGAAATAAATGGAATTATATTGGGTACAGAATGGTAAGGGTCATGAAAGATAAAGCACTGTATTTTATACTTGCCATTTTCCAAGTTAGTTTTGTCTCAGACCAAAGACATCCCATTAATGTGTAATTTTCAGTGAAAATAGGAAATGATGAATGGGCAACTGGAGTTCTAAGTGAAAATATATTCCTCCAAAATATTTAAGTGGCATTATAAATTATGGGAGGGGAAGTGAAATGTTTTATGGTGTTACTTGAACCCTACAATTAAATTAATTCCAGATCATTTTCACTGAATCATTTGTTGTTGTTGTTGTTTTTTTAGAATATGTGGCTAGAAAGAAGCCTACAAAAGTTTGAGCACTTAAATCTACTTTTAGTTGTTCTTTCCCCCTAAATTTCTACCTGCATGCATACATGGAAAGAGATGCCATGTTTGCCAGAAGCTACTTTTATGGACAAATGAAATCCAGGATGGATAACAACTAGCATTAAAGAAAATCCATTCATATTACTTGTATTGTCCAAAACATCCTTGGGGGAGTCTGCCAATACAAGTTGGGTTAAGTTTTCCAAACTCTGGTAATTGCCTAAAGCAACAAAGCTGTCCTGAGAAAGAAATAAGGAACAACATAGTTTATGAAGTAGAAAGAAGGTGAAGATCGGAAAACAGATGAAATAAAGAAATTCAGTGCCAAGGAGGGAGGGAAACAAGAAAAATCAAGAAAGGACATGTTTCCTTGCAGTCTGAACAATGCAATCCAGACAAACTGTGGAAAAACCAAGGCCCATAATTAAAAAAAAAAAAAGATGTTTAAATCATTTCAAAATGTATATTGGTTAGACAATTCATTGAACACTTCTTCTGTGTTTCCTTTGAATCCTGAATTTCTTTTTTTGTGTTTTGTTTTATATTGTTTTTTGGTCTGTCTAATATGCCATTTCCATTAGTATTCTGCCTAGGAAGATTGCAAATGCACTCAAGAGGAAAGGGGATAGATATTCAAGGGTAGAGGACCTTCATGATTAGCCATTGAAAAATACAATGAAAATGAGATCGTGAGAAGGTCTTAAAAAGAATAATGAAAACAAGAATGATTTGAAATATAAGAAAGGTTAAAGATATAAAGGGATGGAAAATTTTAATAGATACTGACAAGTGGGAAAGATATCGTAGGCCGAGGAAATTATATTTTCAGGGGACAGGGGGCAGACCAGTCTTATTGGAGCAGGAGGTTCCTGTTGAGGGATAGTGGGACATAAAGTTTAGAAGGGGAGACTTGGGCAAGATTGTGACATTGAATTTATAGCTAAGGAATAATAATAATCATATAAGTAATAATAGGTAACTTTATTTAGCACTTTGTAAAGTTTAAGTGCTAAAAAGTTTTAAAAAATTATATATATATATAAATATAATAGTCACCTATTAGCCTCTTAACAGCCCCATGAGCGTGGTGCTACCATTATTCCCATCTTTCAGATAAGGAATCTGAGTGTTAGAGAGGTTATGATCTGCTCAGGGTCATGTGGTTTGACATATATAGTGGTTTAAGCTTTGCAGAACACTTGATGTCCATTGCCGTGCTGGACTCACAAAATAACCTGCTGAAAGGGGCACCAGAATATAGGTGAGGAAATGGAAGCTCAGAGAGGTTAATTCGCTTGACCATAGTTACATAGTTAACAAGGACCAGAGATAAGCTCTGAATCCAAGTCTTCCTTATTGCAAGGTCAGCTTGCAATTATGGAACCACGGAGACTTATCATTCTTTGGAGCTGTTGAACAATTTTCCTTCCTTGGAAAGTGATATTGGACTTGACCTTATTTGTCCAGTTCTTTCCATCTTTCTCCCCCCTCGTGCCTGCCATCCCTTTATTTTTTTTGGGGGGGGGGGTGGGGGGGGAGTTTAGCCCTCCTCATTACAATCCTTGTTTTCTCTATACCTATGTTTCTTGAGCAAACAGTTCAATTCTCAGGAGGCTCTCTGATTCCCAGCTGAGATGCTGATGTATCTTGGTTGCTACAACTCTGCTGATCCCTTTGACACTGCCTCTGAGACGGGTGCAGCTTCCTGGGGGCAGTGGAAACATACCATTTATGATCGTTTACTTGAAGCACTGTTTAGAAGAGAGTACTGACCTCTGTGCCAGTGCTTCCACTGAGCTTTGTAAGCATCAAAGAGCTTGGCCCAAGAAGGGAGGAGGGACCCTCACTACCGCAAAAACTCATGGACTCTGATATACCAGGTAATACTTTGGGTCTGGAGCCACATAAAGCAAAAGGCACATTTAGTGATTGGTGGCTTTATTTAGGATGGACAGTTTGGGATGGAGGAGGGGAGGATGCTGGCAAAGAGGACGGAGAACCTCACAAAATATCCGGGTCTGCCAAAGACAGCTCCTGATAAAGTGATTTCCTTAGCAGCTTGGCGGAAGGAATGAGACCAGCAAAGCAAAATGTGGGAGGAGGGGAGAGCAAAGCCTCAGCTTATAGTCAAAGGCATTTATTTTCATCGGTAAAACACTGCAAATTATAGGCCTCTTGGAGTCATAGCCTGGAACTAGTGATCAGACTCTATTTAGTGGAGGAAGAGAGGGGTACCTTTCAGTAGAAAATGACTTCAGATTCTTTAACTGGCCTTAAAAAGAATACTGGTGGAGGGCGAAAGCAAAAATACAAGGCAAGTAGTGGAATAGGACAGGGTATTGCCCAAAGATGGATTTAAAGGTGAATAGAGAAGTGCTTATTACTTCTGCATCAGGTAAAATCTTCTAGAGACTCACATTGCCTTCTCAATTTCCTTTCATAATATTCTGGGCTTGGCCTACAATACTTTAACAGGAAATTGAACTTAACTCATTACCAAGAAGGTCTATTTAGCACATCAAGAAGTAGATGATGAAAAATAACTTTGTATTGCTTGGAGGGGAGGGGCGGGTTGGGGGAGACAGGGGCGTCCCTATAGGTGAGAGAAACATGTGGAAGGTCGCAAAAAGAGTTTCCTTGTTGTCAGGAAATAGTGAGCCCATAATAGGAGAGATAATTCTTTTCTTATGTTATTTCCAAAGGTAACCTAGGAAGATTGGTTTAATATCCTGAGACTGGTGGGAGTGGTAAAGGAAACTCTGAGGAGAGGAATTAGCTCGTTTTGTTGGTGCCAGTTTATTATTAGATCATTTTATGGATTGAAAAACCTGTTACTGGGGGCAGCTAGGTGGTGCAGTGGATAAACCATGGGCCCTGGATTCAGGAGGACCTGAGTTCAAATCCAGCTTCAGACACTTGACACTTAGCTGTGTGACCCTGAATAAGTCATTTAACCCTCATTGCCTCACCAAAAAAAGAAAAAAAGAAAATACTGTTACAGCCTCTGAGAGGAAAGGAAAAGGAAAAAGTGGGGAAAGAACAGATGATGGAGGAAAATGGGAGACTTTTTTTGTTTCCTATTTTGTGGCTTTTTTTTTTTTTAGTGAGGCAATTAGGGTTAAGTGACTTGCCCAGGGTCACATAGCTAGTAAGTGTTAAGCTTCTGAGGCAGGATTTGAACTCAGGTACTCCTGACTCCAGGACTGGTGCTCTATCCACTGTGCCATCTAGCTGCCCCATCAGCTTTTTTTTTTTTTTCTCTCTCTCTCAGGCTGGGAATGTTCTCTGGAAATATTAGCTGATAACTGAGCTCTGTGATGTGAAACACAGAATGTTTAGCATGAGACAAGGGGTCAGCAGTCTATAAGAAGTGAGGTGCCAAGTTGTACCCTCATTTTTCTCACTTGAAATGGGAATTCCTGTGGCTCAGAGTAGTTAAGGCCTCCTCTACAAAGTTAAGAACTTCTCTACCACCACTCATACCTATAAGCAAACCTCCCCACAAGTACTTTTACCAGTTAGAAATTAATTTGGGTTAATGAAACACACATTAAAAAATGTACATATGGGGCCAACTAGGTGGCACAGTGGGTAGAGCACCGGCCCTGGAGTCAGGAGGACCTGAGTTCAAATGCAGCCTCAGACACTTAACACTTACTAGCTGTGTGACCCTGGGCAAGTCACTTAACCCCAATTGCTTCACATACACACAAAAAAGTACATATTCAGCTCTTAGCATAGTATACAACACATAGTAGGTTCTTTTTTTCTTTTTTCTGTTTCTTTTTTTGGTGAGGCAATTGGGGTTAAGTGACTTGCCCAGGGTCACAGAGGTAGTGAGTGTCAAGTATCTGAGGTTGGATTTGAACTCAGATCCTCCTGAATCCAGGGCCGGTGCTCTTATCCACTGCACCACCTAGCTGCCCCAGTAGGTTCTTAATAAATGTTTATTGACTAAGAGGGTTAAATCTATCTTTAGTTAAAATTAAATTCATAAGATTGTTTTCTTTTGTTGGCAGCTATGTGGTATAGTGAATAAAACACTAGACCTAGAGTCAAGAAGACCTAAGTTAAAATCTAGCCCCAGACACTTGTAATGTGACTCTGGATAAAGCATTTAACCTCTGCCTGCCTCAGTTTCCTCATTTGTAAAATGAGGGTAATAATAGCATCTACCTTCCAGGGCTGTTGCAAAGACCAAATGAAATCTATAAAACATATGATCTCCTTTAAAATGCTATCCATCATTATCAATATTATTATCATCACCTACCTAGTAGACATTTCCCCACACTGGGGAAATAAGGGTTTTTGACTGGGGAGAGGAAAGAAGGTGATTTTTTTTAGTTTGGGATATTGGAAGGGGTGAAAAGAGGGGAAGGACAGGCCTGGATGAGGGTCTCCAGAGTTCTTTGTCCTTTGTTCTCAAAGAGGACTATGGCAGATATGATGACTTGCAGTGAATTGGATTTAAGTGAGGAAGGGATGTGCAGTCACCAGCCTCACTTTCCCCTCTGGAGGCATCTGAGTCCAGTGGAAAGATATATATCAGGGCCACTGGAGATGGCCTCAGAGGTTTAAGGCAGTTGGGGTCAAGTGAATTCCCCAGGGTCACACAGCTAGTAAGTGTCTGGGGTCAAATTTGAACTCAGAGCCTCCCAAGTTCAGGGCCAGTGCTCTATCCACTGAGCCACCTAGCTGCCCCTTTCTAGGGGTTAGTGACAGAAGGGAGGTAGATGGGAGTGAAAAGAAGAGTGGTAGTGTATAAAGGGAAATTTTTGTTGTTCAGTCATTTTCAGTCATATCCAACTCTTTGTGACCCCATTTGGGGTTAGAAAGGAAAATGGGATTGCATTTAAGATATTCTGTCTGCTTTGCAAATTTGTTCAGGTTCTTAGAGGCAGATATGACGATTGTATCTCAGCCATTAAAGATCATCTCTGTCAGTGCTTGAAGGACTTGGGTTCCAATTCTTTCTCTCCTATTACCTTCTGTGTCATCTTGGGCAAATTAACTCCTCTGAACCCAAGTTTCCAAATTAATAAAAATGAAGATGAAGCATGGAGTTGATAATCTTTAAGGTCCTTTTCATATATATATATATATACATATATATATATCACTCTGTGACCCTATGTTACATATGCAGATTGCTAGTTTCTTGTATAGAGAATGAATGTGTTCAGTTTTATCTGTAAAAGCTTTTCAAAATTAACTATTTAAGTTGATTTATGTAAAAGTTAAAGAGAGTCTACTCATTTATATAACTCTTTAAAGCTTTCACATAACCCTATGAGATGGATTATTCAAGTGTCATTATCCCAGTTTTACAGATGAGGAAACTGAAATACAGTGGGGTGTGTGTGTGTGAGTGAAGGTAATGTACTCAGGGGCACATAGCCAGGAAATCAGTATTTGAACTCAGTTCTTCTAATTTTTAAGACCAAAGAGTGCTTTTCCCACGAGTGCCACTTTAAAAGCCATGTTTTTGTTGTTCAGCTATGCCCCACTCTTCATGACCCCATTTGAGGTTTTCTTGGCAAAGATACTGGAGCAGTTTGCTGTTTCCTTCTCCAGCTCATTTTACAGATGAGGAAACTGAGAAAAACAGGGTTAAGTGACTTGCCCAGGGTCATACAGCTAGTCTGAAGCCAGATTTGAACTAAGGTTTCCCTGACTCCAGACCTGGAGCTCTAGCCATCATAACCACCTAGCTGCCTTGCTTAAAATATAAGGAAACTGGCATTCCTTAATAAAAGGAATGTTGCCTTCAGGCATCTGTTGGACTATTACATTTTCCTTTTTCACTTGCGCAGGGTATTTTGATTATTTCCTTTAATGAACAAAGAAAGAAATCATTAGAGATAGCAGAGACGACTGCCTATATGATATGGCAATTATACTGACCAAAATACTAACCAGGAAAACGGTTTAATCCCTTTCCTCAGCTTTTCACATGCTGTGCCTTAAAGAATTCACGAAGGTGAAATGTGAGTGTGAATTCACTTCCCATTCAATCATTTCTCACAGCAGAGGGGCTGACCTCTTCTTTTAGGGATACCAATCTGGTAAATGGTTGTGATAAGCTATTTACAGTATCCCATCTGTTTACCAATTAGGACAAATGCTGATGGAGAATTTCAATGAGAACAAAAATTACTGTATCATGTAACGTTTTATTCTTGTTCTAAAGAATCTCAGACTTGGAAGGTTCTATAACCTAACCTATAAAGAGGTTCTATAACCTAACCTATACAAAAATCCCCTCCCAGGCATCTCTGAGTAGTAGTTATCCACCCTTTAACCCTAGGAAGCACAGGGGATAGAGCACTGGAATTGGAGTCAGGAAGACTTGAGTTCAAATTTCTTTTCAATCACTTACTTTGTGACCCTAGGCAAGTTGCTTAACCTCTCTCAGCCTCAGTTTCTCCATATGTAAAATGGGGATGATGATATTCCCTATTTCATAGAATTGTGAAGACCAAATGAAGTAAAGTGTTTTGTAGACCTTGAAGGGCTATATAAATATTAGCTTGAAGACCTCAAGTGATGGGAGCCCAAAGCCGCTCATTCCAATTCTGTGTACCACTGGCTATTAGAAATATCCTCTTAAGAGTCAAGAAATCGTGTTTTGAAAATTTCACTTCTCATAGGCTTAGCTTAGAGAGTGAAACTTTTATAAAGTCGAGAGAACAATGAAAGCCTGATATGAAAGGGTGCCTTGTAAATGTACTCTCCTGTTTCTTCCTATTAGTGACTTGTTAAAATTCGTGGCTCTTGTGAGAACTATTAATTTGACCAATCA
The DNA here is from genome assembly GCF_019393635.1 of Dromiciops gliroides. Lineage (NCBI taxonomy): Eukaryota > Metazoa > Chordata > Mammalia > Microbiotheria > Microbiotheriidae > Dromiciops > Dromiciops gliroides. The sequence continues at coordinate 408,926,275 of NC_057864.1, read as the reverse complement.
GCAGGTATTAGCCAGACACCTTTTTTTTTTCCCCTTCTTCTAAAGAATAAATAAACCAAGAAACAAGCCAAGTTCAGGCCAGTGATTAGAAACCTTTTATTCTTTGTTATCTTGGGGAAGTCACGTGTACCCTATTTTCTCAAATGTTGAAAAGAGATTATGAAGAAACTGATTGCTCTGTAATGATAATGACCAAGAAGCTTGGCAAGGGAGAACTGAGAAAATGGACCTCCCTACTCACTTTGCAGAGGTGGGGGATTATGGGTCTGAAATCATTCATAGACTTGTCAGGCTTGATTGAAGCATTAGTTGTTTTTTGTTTTGGGTTTTTTTTTTTTGCTGAATTGCTTTTATTTCTCTTTCTTTTTAAGAAGTATTACAAGGGTTGGTTCATTGTGTAGAGGAGTCCTGGGGAGGCATATTTGGAAATGAAGGGTATGTAAAAGTCCAAGATATAAATAAAAATTTTAATGAAAAATTATATTTATACATAAACATATTTATGTATAGTATATAAAAATATAATTATCTTATTTATATATGGGAAAGAAAAGAGCTTTTAAATATCTTTAAGTTTCTTTTGCAGTCCTCAAATGTAAAATATCATTAGGGGTTAGGAAGCAAATTTTTCCTCTAGAATAGTGCTACCATTCTACCTTTGTAATAAATAATCTGTATACAATTTAGCAAAGCTTGGTAATGGCCATATTTGGAGGAATACATGTTGAGAGCTATGTGAATTTTGTATGTGTTACAATTGTGCAAGATGATAGCATTCATTCATTGCTCCTTGTTATTATTTTCTTTTTGTATTCCTTAGCTCTTAATACCCAGCCACCAAAGAAAGGGGCCCTATAGTGTTTGGGGCTGTGGGAAAGAAAGGGGCTTGTCAACAAACAGCATAAGGGTGTTTCTGGGAGCTCGGAGCTGGTGGTAGGAAAGAGGGATCAGGCATGGTGGAAGAATATATTTTGTATTCCATTGCATACCTTGTATACCATTTACCTTTAATTTACTTAAATGTTTATGTTATTTCTGCAAATTGAATGTAAATGCTTTGATGTTAGGAATCATTTTATTTAAGGGGCCAGAGTTTAAACATTTCTACCATAAGGAAATCTGATTTTGTTTTTAAGTTCCTGCACAGCATTGTAAGAAGTCTCAGTCAACAAACATGTCAGTTAGCAATGTACTTATTAAACACAGTTGCTACGTTCAGCACCCAGAATATAAAGGAAGTCCAAAAGTCCCTGACCTCATGAAGTATATGTTCCACTGTGGGGGACATACAAGATATATACAGAGTAGATGAAGTCAGTTGAAAAGGAAGGTATCAGAAGCTTGGGGGGGGGTGGCAAAACTAGGCTAGGTTCTCTCAGTTCAAAGGGAATTTGAGTTGAGTCATGAAGGAAGCCAAAGAAACTAAGAGAAAAAGGTAAGTGGGCAGAGCCCTCTAGGCATGGAGGGAAATTAGTGCAAAGTCATGGAGGCAGGAGATGTGGCATTCAAAGAGTTGCAAACTGGCTTGTGTAACTGGATCATAGAGTTCATGGAAGAGAGTAGGGTTTAAGTAGATAGAAATATAGAAAGAAACCAGGTAATGAAGAGCTTTAAAGGTCAAACAGAAGAGTTTATATTTGATCCTGAAAGGTGGAGGTCCTTGGCTGGGTGGGTGTGGGGTGGGCAGAATAGTGACAGGGTCAGGTTTGCACTTTATTTAGGAAGATTCCTTTGGCAACTTTCCAGGAAAGACTTGAGGGAAGGAGATTGGTCAGAAAGCTATTTCAGGGGGCAGCTAGGTAGTGCAGTGGATAAAGGCCCTGGGCAAGTCACTTAACCCCAATTGCCTCACTAAAAAAAAAAAAAGAAAAGAAAGAAAGAAAGAAAGCAATTTCAGTACTCCAGGCATGAGGGCCTTCCCCCAAAGTGATGGGAGTGTCCAAGGAGAGACACTATTAAGTAGGGCAGTCCATTAGGAAACTCCTAAAATAGTTCATTCAGAAGGTAAGAGGGCCTGAATTAAGGTGGTAGTTCTGTGGGTGGAGGTCTCAATTTCTGAGCCTGTGAACACAAGGCCTACTCAGTTTGGCCCTGAAGGTATTTTTTTTTCTTTCAGGATTATTTAAGGGTAATGTAAAGAATCAGAAGGAACTGTTCACAGATGCCCCCCCCCCCCCAACTAATCCTCATCTCTTTTAGGGGGATTGGCAAAGATGCTAGATTTCTAATTTGGATTGAATGAACCTGTGTCTTTTTAGCAAAAGATTTTTGCAGGACCTAAAAAATAGGTTGGTTGTTGTTCGGTTGTTTCAGTTGTGTCTGACTCTTCATATCCCCATTTGGGGTTTCCTTGGCAAAGACAATGGAGTGGTTTTCCATTTACTTCTCCAGCTCATTTTACAGAGGAGGAAACTGAGGCAAATAGGCAGCTCTCCTCTCCATAAACCTCCCCCCAACATCTTTGCTTCAACACAGGTCAAATTTCTTCCCTTCCTTTTTCTAACCTTAGTTTCTCTTCTGCTTTCCACTCCCTCTGTGGCAAAACTCCCAGATCTTTAATTATATTTTATGATATGTTTGATGTTACTTAAGTTAATGTTTAATCATTTTTCATAGTCTCAATCCCCTCCCCCCTTATCTGGCTTTCAGAAATTCATCCCTATGCCACTGGTTATGAAGTTTATACCAAATAAGATCATGGGATTTAGATCTGAAAGGGACCACAATAGTTCATTTAGTTCAACTCAGCCCATTTACAGATGAAGCACCTGAGGCCCTATATACCTTTCCAGATACCACACAGTTATTAATTAGCAGAGCCAGGATTCTCTGACACAATATCCAGGGCTCTTAGAACTGTATTGGTGGAATGATTCTTTTCCTTAATTGAGGTATTTTAGTTGTATGCCACATAGCACTGCTCTGCTCAATCCTTTTCACAGTAGTGATCAAGCCCTGGAATAACATGAGAATTTGTTGTAAATGGCATTTTAGTCTATTGTTAGTGACTCTAGTTAGTGATATTTCAATCCCAATAATGTTAATTCTTCCCAGTATCAGCCATATTGCCTACTGTCAGGGATAAATATACATATACATATATATGTGTGTGTGTGCATTTATATGTATATGTGTGTATATATATACATATATATGTATATGTAACAGCTCTCTGTAAAGTATGTTTGCCTAATGGGGTACCCATTACAAGCGTGGGTGTTATATACTGCACTGTATTGACTCTATGTCTTTTGAATATTCACTTTAATGCCCATGTCTTCTCCTTCTTGCAGTAAATAATTATAGCAAAATATATAAGCCCACTATCTTGCTGGTACACAGTGGGGAAGGGTGGGGGCTGGGGACAGCACACAGATGTTTTGGTGAAGCTGTTCACAATCATTAATTATCCCCCAGGTCTATTTAAAGAGTGTCAATGTGTTCTTTTGATGTTATTGATCCAGATGATGGGAGATCCTGGTTACGTTTGTGAGCCTGGAGAGGTCATTGAGTGAGATAAGTGGAAGGTGGTGCTGGAGAGAGAAGTGAATGAATTCAGTGAATGTGTCAGGAGGAATAGAATGCTCCTGGGGTGAGTGGAAATGGGGAAGGGTCTCCATTCAGGTATTGATCCTCAGAGTCTTTCTATACTGAGTGACTGGGAAGAAGATCCTGGGGGTCATGCTAAGGCAGACAATATCATCTGAGTAGTTGATTGGAGAAGTTTGGGGCTCTGGATTCTCCACTGATCCCATGGGACAACATTCACATCAGAGGAACTAGGGTAATCAAATTCTAGGAGATAGAAATGGCTGATATCTCTCATCCCCAAGTAGTCTTTATTCAGGGACAGAGAGTACCCAGAAGGAAGCTGAAGGATCTAGTCTAAATGTGAATTAATTAATTAATAGGGGTGAAATGCTTGAATATGGGGGAAATCTACGTATCTTTTTTTCCTTTTTTTTTTTTTTTTTTTGGTGAGGCAATGAGGGTTAAGTGACTTGCCTGCCATGGTCACACAGCTAGTGTCAAGTGTATGAGTCAAATTTGAACTCAGGTCCTCCTAAATCCAGGGCCAGTGCTTTATCCACTGTGCCACCTAGCTGCCCCTTCTATGTATCTTTTTCATAGAAATGGGGTCTGAATTGAATTCCATCAATTCAATGAGCAGTTATTGAGTATTAATTAAGTGATAGCCACTGTGCCAAGTGATAGAAATACAAAGATAAAAATGGAAACAATTCCTACCTTCAAGTAATTTACATTCTACTTGGGGAGGAGGGATAAGGAAAGGAGATGGACAATATGGACACATATAAATAAATACATACCATATACAAAATAAATAAAAAGTTATTTCAGGGATTGAGAAGAGTTCTAAAAATTCAGGATGTGGGGGGAATTGGGAAGGACCTTGTGCTCAAGTCACACTTTAATAGAATTTTAAGGGTAACTAGTGATTCCAAGAGGCAGATGCGAAGTATGTCTCTTAGAATATGAATTCTTTGAGAGCAGAGAACGTTTTCCTTTCTTTATATCCATATCACACTATCTTTATAGCTATATTAAAAGCTAATTCTAATTTATAAAAAAAAAAATTCTTGTTATTATTGACTGAGAGCATTCCAGGCTTGGGAGACATCTTGTATCAAGGCACAGGGGCAGAATATAGAATGTCTTATACATGGAAATACAAGTAGACCAATTCAGCTGGAATTTAGAGTCTGTGTGTGTTAGGGGGGAGATGACAGGGAGCAGAAGGATAATATGAAATCAGTGTAGCCCTAGAAGAGAGTGTGGAGCCAGATTGTGGAGGATCATAATGGCCAAAGAGAGAAGTCTCTTGAGCAGAGGAGTGACAGGGCCAGGCCTGTGCTTTAAGGATATCAATTGGACACCATTATAGAGGGCAAATCAACAGGGAGAGAGAGAGAGCTCGGAGGTAGGTAGACCAATTAGAAAGCCTCTTCAATTAGCCAGTCAAGAGATAATGAGGGTCTAAATTCAAATGGTGGATGTATGTGAATGGCAGATATGTTCAGATGTAAAAGCAACAAGACTTGGCAACTGACTGGATATGAGTAGGTGAATGAATGGCATTGAGGCATCTAGGTGGCTGAGCAGATAGATCACTGGGCCTAGAGTCAGGAAGACAGACCTGAGTTCAAATCCAGCCTCAGGTCCTTACTAGTTGTGTGACCCTAAGTGATTCACTTCATCTCTTTCTGCCTCAGTTTCCTTAACTGTAAAGTGATTATAATAATAGCCCCTGCCTCCCAGGGTTGTTGTGAAGTTCAAATGAGATAATATTTGTAAAGCATTTAGCATAATCCTGGTGCATAGTAGGCACTATATAAATGCTAGCTATTATCTTTTAGTGGGGAAACCAGCAGGAGAATTTATACTGTCATTGGAATATTTCAGGCTACAGAATTGGTGCCTGTCCTAGCAAATCAATCCATATGGTCCAGACCTTCGTATTCAGATTGAAATTGCTCACTTCATTATGTAAATCCATTAATTTCTCACATTAGAGGTTATGGAAATTGTCTTGGTGGATTAGTTAACCTTGTTGGTTGCTTTAAGTAATTTTTTCTCCCCCTCCCTGCCACTACCACCTCATAGAGGAGAGAGGGGAGGGGTATGGTGGTGCTAACCAAAAAAATGTCCCTATACTCCAGACCCTGAGTCTAGAAAGCAGTTATGCACAAAGAGGAAAAAAATCACCGAAACCAAAAAAAAAAAAATGACAGCTGTTACATACAGTACTATGGTACTAAGAACAAGAGGGTTGAGCCAAGGTAAGGCCCTTGTGAATCTGTTCCAGGGGCATTGACGTATTTTTTCCACAGGGCCTCTAAACCAAAGAGCCAGAGTGGTACATTTAGCATTTTCATCCCCAATCAGGGAAGTGCTAGGGAAGAGAGGGGGAGGAGGAGGAGGAGGAGGAGGAAAAAAAGGAGAGCCAGTTCCTTCTTCCTCCTCCCCTCCCCCACCCCAGCAGCTCAGTAGCACTGACCACATTGGCTACTGTTCTGACGCAAGCCTTCCTGCGTTGTTCCATCTCTTCCCCCTCCCCTTCTGTCCCCTCTCCATCTCTCCCCTCCCTCTTTCGGTTCTGTGATGGCTTATGTGATTTATGAGCTGAATGACTTAGCCAGTGGGCTTGATATAGGCGATATTAACGTCAGGAGGAAGCTTGGACCACTCTGCTCCCCTTCCCCCAATCCCATAGATCACCTTCTTTTAGCAAGAAAATCTCAGTTACGATCCACAGCGGTGCTCTGAACCTTTGCCCCATCTATTACTCGTGAATTATCAGCAGGTTGGCAGAGGTGTGCTCCTCAGGAATGACAGACGATGGCAGCCTAGAGGCAACTTTCCATCTTTTCTGGGCAAAGCCTTGCTTTGGCTTCAGTCCTGGGCTGGGTGAACATCATAAAGCTACAGCCACTTTATGTCTCCTTGCAAAGGGATATAAGATGAAGCTACTTGTTTTTTGCTATGAGGAAGGGAATGGGAGTGGGAGATATAATTACTGACAAATTTCCAACTAGACACAGGGACTATGATAATGACTAATATAGTAGAATTCTTCAAGGTTTACAAAGCATTTTGTGAATATTACCTCATCTGATCCTCAGGACAACACAGAGAGGCAGATGTTACTATTATCCCCATTTTTACAGATGGGGAAACTGAGGCTGAGGGGGTTAAATAATTTGCCCGGGATCCCATGGCTAGTAAGTTTCTGAGGGAGAATTTGAACTCAGGTATTCCTGACTCCAAGTCAGCACTCTAACCACTAAACATTTGCAATTTCATTACTGAACAGCTTGAAAGAGATGTTTTTCGAGATTATTTTTCTCTAAAACTACATTATTGATATAAACTATGAGTGTAAAAATTCTATCATTATGGTATCCTAGTTTTGTAATCTTAGACGCAGTCTTATAGAGAGGAGTGATAATAAAGGAGGTGAGGAGGAAGCCAGAAGAAGAAAAGAAAGAAATTAATTGATAGAGGGAGAATAGATTAAAATTACTCATCTGATTCTAGGCCTAAAGTTTAATTTATGTTTTGGGATTTTCTGAAAGGCATTCCCTTCTGATGGAAGCTGGTTGCCTACTAGGAATGAATCAGGTCAATTTCATTCAATCTTAAAACTCCTTTGATGGTAGATACCCCCACAGTAGATAACCACATCACATCAATCAAAATGGCACTAATTGGCCTCCTTGAAGGAGGTCTCAACAGAAAGGCCAGCAATTGAATTGACCCAGTGGTTCTCCTGTGGTCTCGGTAATTTCATGGTGGGCTCTAGGCCAAAATTTGGGGGGAATATGTTTTCTGTGGCTACCCAGATAGCTTAAGGAATGGACTTAAGGAAAGAACTCTTCTTTAAGTATGTTCCAAGGGGTGGAGCAGTAGAGGAATCAAAATCATTTCCTCTTCCTGAAGTCAACAGCAGACCATTGAGGCTTCCTCCCAGCTGCTCTTAAATCAGGTTTAGCGGCCAGATGATTTAGGCTGGATGAGTACATGATAGGTAATATAATCACTTAGCCCTTTCTTCTGAATATCCACATGGATGTGCCACCATCTTCTCAAGTGGAATGTATCCCAAGCTTATATTATCTTTCTCTCTTTTTTTTTTTTTGAGGCAATTAGGGTTAAGTGACTTGCCCAGGGTCACACAGCTAGTGATTGTTAAGTGTCTGAGGCCGAATTTGAACTCAGGTACTCCTGAATCCAGGGCCGGTGCTCTATCCACTGCACCACCTAGCTGCCCTATCTTTTTCTCTTAACCTTTTCTTCTTGACTTCACTTTTTTTCTTCTATGGTATTGTTATTTGTGTTTCTAACGTAGGGAATATCTCTAACTTTCTCATCTCTTTTACCTCACATATCTGACTCTTCTGCCATAGCTAATGCTGTTCCTGTGTTCTCAGTAGCCTCCCTGTCCTTCACCTATTGACAAAAAGGTTTTAAGATTGATTGAAAGAAAGAGATGCTTCACTGGGCCTGTGTATAATCAGAGAAGGTGATTCCTTTAACCACTGAGCTCTGGGGAGTAATTTAAGGAGTCAAACCCTTATAGTCATAATCAGAGGGCAGCAAGGTGGGAGAAGGAGCCCAACAAATTTGTTCCACCGCTGACTATCTTCAGAAAGATGGGACCAATAACAAATCATGCTTGGATTGTGACCTGAGAGAAGATGAAATACATATTCTGGGGAATTGAAACTTTAAAGAACCTGGCCTATTCAGGGTAAAAAAAAAAGAGTTGTTTCAAGACTTGATAAGGACCGGGAATTCCAGACCCAGCAGAGAGCTATATACCTATCTCAGAAAAACAATATAAGGACTCCAAGAAGGGAAAAAAGGATTTTCTGTCAAGCAGGAACTGTAAGTTACCTTTTGCCGCATGTGTTCTCTAAGTTTGAGCCCACTTTCCCCTGGATTCTTTATGTGCTTGTGGGAGGGTACATATCAGGGTTTTTGGGTCTTTCTTGGGGGGAGCTGATGTTTATACCAATTGTTTTTATGATATCATTTTAGTAAATGTCCCTACTTAAAAGCTGATTAACTGATATCACCTAGATAATCACTGGGGAGTAAACTGATAGAGGTTTGTGATCAGCAATGTGAAAATCACCCCTCAGGGTAAGCTTTTCATTCCCAAGGTGAAAGATAGTCATTCTCAGCAGACCTAATCTGCCAGAATGAGGGGCTGTTGAAGAAGACTCAGTGTTACATGATGATCTAAAAAACGAAACATCCCTTGCCTTTAAGGAATTTATGTTCTATTGGGGGAAGTACAACAGATGTGCTGATAAGTGAATATGAAGGAAAAGGGAGTGAACTTGTGATTTCATTCGTATATGGAATTAATTCCCGGTGAGGAACTTTCTCTATCAGCACCTTGTCTACATTTCACCTACTTAGAAAGCTGCCATAGAAAGTGACTTGCTGAGGAAGCTAGGTGGCACAGTGGGTGATGTACCAGGCCTGGAGTTAGAAGGACCTGAGTTCAAATATGACATCAGATACTTACCAGCTGTGAGACCCTGTGCAAGTCACTTAAAACTGATTGCCTTCCCCCAAAAAACCCCCAATACACCCCCCCCAAAAGAAAATGACTTGCTCAGGATCAAACAATACATAGTACTTGACCCCAGTCTTGCTGGCTCCAAGGTTGGCTATCCACTCTGCCTCCTGTCTCTGTCTCTGTTTCTGTCTCTCTCTGCCTCTCTCTGTGTCTTTCTCCCCCCCATCTTCCCATATATATATGTATATATATATATATATATATATATATATATATATATCTAGAGAGAGAGAGAGAGAGAGAGAGAGAGAGAGAGAATGAATGAATAGAAAAAATGGTGGGAGAAAACCTAAAGAATTTGAGGGTTTAGGGAGAAAGTGAGAAAAAAAACCCCAGGCATTGTGATGGAGATGAAATCAAATCCATTTCGAGAGTACAGCAAGATAATTGAAAAGGTGAAAGGGAGGAGGATGGTCTTCCTTCTCCAGTAGAATGACTCTTTGAGGGCAGGAACTATTCATCTTTTTACCCCCAGAGCCTAGCCTTTTCTTTTTTTTTTAGTCCCAACTTTTAGTCCCAATTGGCATAAAATGTTCCCAATAAAGGAATACATTTTAAGACTGCATATTGGCAATTGTTCTAGAACTTACTGCTATAGAAAATGATTTGCTCAGGGTCACAGAACCAGTATGTGTCTGAGACAGCATATGAACGGAGATAGTTCTGATTCTTTGGTCTGTTCTTAATCCATAACCCCAGGCTGACTCCCTGCCTCACTCATAGTATGTCTTTTGTCAGTGTTTGTTGAATTGAATTTATAATGCATGTAACACCCATTTGGACATGGCAAGAAGGATTTCGTGTTGCCTGTTTAAATATATTATTGCCATGCTCAGAATGCCCAAACCCAAAACATTAATCAGGTTTGCCCAGAGCCCAATCCTAATTTTTCTTAAGTCATCACATTGCTTGGTAATGAATAGCATGATTCTGCTATTCTTCAATAATAGGAACAAAGTGATTTCTAATTGGAAGGCAGAGAGAAAGGCCACATATTTATTGTAATCAGGGGACCCTTATAATCTGCTAGAAAGATCTATTTGATTTTTTTAAATGGTATTATTAAGTTTTATCCTTTGTATTTAGATGAGGATTTATTTTGTGCCAAGGTTAAGCAGATTTTCTAAGTGACAGAATGTTCAATAGTTTGTCATAAGGAGATCACTATCTTTTTACTTTGGTTTTCTTGGCAGCTACCATGAGGTCATAAATTCCAACATGAAAAAAAAGTGAGATTATGCATTACCCCATGAAAGTAATGTTGACAGGTTAATACCTTGCACTAGTACATAACTCAGAAATTGTAAGTATTAAAGAGATGAAAGAGGCACACTGGTAAAAAGTACAACAATATTGACAAACTATTTTTGTAGTGGCAGGAATGAGAAACTAAGGTGAAGTCCATCAGTTGGGAAATGTCTGAATAATTTAAACAATTCATGGTATATAAATGTAATGGAATGGGGAAGCTAGGTGGCGCAGTGGATAAAGCACAGGCCATGGATTCAGCAGGACCTGAGTTCAAATCTGGCCTCAGACACTTGACACTTACTAGTTGTGTGACTCTGGGCAAGTCACTTAACCCCAATTGCCTCACCAATAAATAAATAAACAAACAAACAAACAAATAAACAAACAAATAAATAAGTAAATGTAATGGAATACTGTTGGTTTGTAAGAAATGACAAAAGGAAAAAATGGAAAGACTTGTAAAATGAAGTAAATAGAATCTAGAGAATCATGTGTGAAATTACACTAGCATTAGAGAAATAAGCAACTTTGAAAGACTAATGCAGTGATCAAACATGATTCTAAATTAAGAATGCTGTTCACCTTCTCACTCAGTATCCAGGATGGGACAGACATTTTTATACATGTTTATTTTGCTTAATTGTACATATTTGTTCTGAGGGTTTTTCTTCTTCTTTTCCCTTCTTTTAAATGAAATGGAAATATTTTCTTGGTAATTAAAAATTTAATTTAATTTAAAAGCATATATAGCCACGAAGTTACATGTGGAGGACAGGAGTGTGCTGTGTAAATTGTGGAGATATTTTTAGGGTAAATTCAATTTCATCTTACCTGAATTATTCTGACCTTGTTGTTGTTTCGTCATTTTCAGTCCTGTCCAACTCTTTGTGACCCCTCTTGGGGTTTTCTTGGCAAAGAGACTGGAATGTTTTTCCATTTCCTTTTCCAGCTCATTTTACAGATGAGGAAATGAAGGCAAACAGGGTTAAGTAAATGTCTGAGGCCAAATTTTAATTCAGATCTTGCTGACTCCATGCCCAACACTATCCATTGTGCCACCTCGCAGCCTAGAAGTGGATTGGAATACCAGGTCAGGAGATGGCAGGCCAGGAAAGATGTGTTGCAATGTAGAAAGCCATATCTTACAACGCTTTACTAGTGGATTTTGAAATCTGACCTGGTACATCTCCAAGCTACTTGTCATCACCATAACTCACTATCCTTCATGTGCCAGGGTTTCCAGTGGGGAGGGTAGCATAAACAGGCCAAATGTCCTATCTTTCTCTCAGGGACTTCACTCAGGGTTGCCCCTGGTGACTTAAAGGCTTTGGAGAAATTTTTTTTTAAATAGCTTCATCATCACACAAAAAAGTTGGGAACCTCATCTGGGTTGGTTTGTTTACTAAACACATCATAATTCTTTTTAATCACCAGACATTTATTCAATACTCACTAGAAGCAAAACTCTATGCTGAAATCACATTTGTAAAAAAAAAAAAAAAACAAAGGTCACAGGATCACAGAATTTAGAGTTGGAAAGGACCTTAGAAACCATCATTTCTTTAAAATTTTTATGGATGCCTTGTTTTTGCATTATAGTCATTTCTGAATATTACTGGCTTTCATGATGCTCCTCACATACAATACTCTATACATTTTCACTGACGGTCCCCCAGACCTAGAATGCTCTCTCTGCCTTTTCATTTCCATCTCCTAGCTTACCTGGCTCCTTTCAGGTCTCTGCTAAAGTCCCATGTTCTGCAAGAAGCTTTTTTCTGAAAAAAAAAAAAAAAGAAAGAACAAAGACGCTTCTTCTGATACCCCTTAATACTAGTGCCTTCCTTCTAAAATTATCCCCAATTTGTCCTATTTTTATGTTGTTTAAACATATTTGCTTGCATGTTGTCTCTCCCATTAAACTGTGAGTTCCTCAAAAGCAGGGACTCTCTTTGTCTTTCTCTGTATTACCAGTGATTAGCACAGTGCTTGGCACATCTCAAAAAATTCTAATTCACCCACTGAGCAGACTCTAGTGCTCATGTCAGATAGGGTAGATAACATTTCTTATTCATAGTGCCTTGCCTCTCTAGTAAAAGTACAGAAATACGTTTTTGTTTTTGTTTTTTTATCCCTTCTCAGAGGTCATACGTGGGCACTATAATAGCTCAAGGTTCAGCTTTGTCTTTTTAGTCTTCCAATTTATGTTATGGTCATTGCATATTTTCTTCTGCTTATTTTACTGTGCATCAATTCATACAGATCATCTCATATTTTCCTGAATCTCTCATATTTTATTCCAGAATTGTTGGACCAATGCACTGCTCTACCAACATGCTTGTAGTGTGCCTATCTCTGTCTTTCCAACTCTGACAATTTCTATTGTAATCTTAGCCACTTTGTTGAATGTGAGGTAAAAGGTCATAGTTTTAATTCACAATTTTGTGATTTTCAGCAATCTTTGCAGTTCTTCTGAGAGCTGTTGGTTTGTATCATTGATTTCTTTTTAAATGAGAAATGGTTCTTTATCTTATATATTTGTGCAATTCCATATATATCTTGGATAGCAGACTTTTTTCAGGTACTTCATAAAAATATTTTCTCCAAACAGCAATTTTGCTTCCTATTCTAACCACATTGATTTTGTTCCTGAATATGTTTTTCTATTTTATACAAATGAAATCATCTACTTCATAATCTTCTTGATCCCTCATTTGGTTAAGAATCTTGAGTCTTGGGGGCAGCTAGGCGGCGCAGTGGATAAAGCACCGGCCCTGGATTCAGGAGGACCTGAGTTCAAATCCGGCCTCAGACACTTGACACACTTACTAGCTGAGTGACCCTGGGTAAGTCACTTAACCCTCATTGCCCTGCAAAAAAACTAAAAACAAGAATCCTGAGTCTTCGTAATTGTGAAAGGTACCCTTTTAGCTTTTCTCTAATTTTTTTTTTTTTTTGGTGAGGCAATTGGGGTTAAGTGACTTGCCCAGGGTCACACAGCTAGTAAGTGTCAAGAGTCTGAGGCCGGATTTGAACTCAGGTACTCCTGAATCCAGGGCCGGTGCTCTATCCACTGTGCCTTCTAGCTGCCTCAGCTTTTCTCTATATTTTATAAAATGATGTGAACTTTTATATTTAAGTAACATATCCATTAGGAATTCATGGCGAAGGGTATAAAATACTTTTATAAAACAACTTTTTATAAAAGTGCTTTAAAATATTTCCAGACATTCCTGCCAAATGAAGAGTTCTTCCCCAAATAGTTTACGTCCTTGTGTCTGTTAAGCACTGGACTATTGGGTTTGATTGTTTCTTTTTTCTGCTAATCTGGTCTATTTTAGGTCTACTCTTCTATTTTTTTAACCCATAGTAATTTACTTTTATGATTACTGTTTAATAATATAATGTGAGTTCTGGATGTACTATTCATTTTCATCTCTGTTTTTTTATGATCTTCCCGGAGATGCTAGAGATATTATTCATCAAAATAAATGAGACTGTTATATCTGTCTATAAAGTAACATTTTTCTAGTCTGATTCGTAGAGCACTGAGTCTGTAAATTAATATAAATAGTAGAATCATTTTCTTTGTATTGGGTTCAACTGTTTCTGAAAAGTATCATTCCAATTTTTATGACTTCTTGTATTTCTGCAAAATTGATTTTATAATTTTATTTAGGTAATTTTTGAATATCACTTGGTGAGCTGACTCCCAGATATTATAAGTATTTTACAGTTATTTTGGAAAGAATTTCTTTTCTTGTCTCCTCCTGGTTTTTGTTATTGCAGCATAGAAATCCTGGTGATTTTTGTGTATTTATTTTGTATAATGCTGCATGAATGAAACTGTCAATTTCTTTGCTAATTTTTTTGAATATATAATTAATTTATTGTGTTATCTATAAATAGGCATGACTTAATTGCTAAAGGATGTATCTTTAATTTCTTTTTCTTGTCTTATTGCTGTCATTATGATTTCTACAACTAAGGCAAATAACAGTATAGTGAAAGAATATCCTCCCTTTACCTTTATATTTACCAGGAATGCTATTCATATTTCTCCATTGAAAATGATATTAGCATTGGTTTGAGAAAGACTTTTTATTTAAAGCTGTCTCTGTTTGTATGTTTTTTAGCATAAACAAGTGTTATATTTTGTCAGTGGTTTTTTTTAATCTGTTGAAATAATTGTGTGATTTGGGTTATTTCTGGTTTTAATATGGTTAATTTTATTGTTTTACTAACATTGGAATATCTTTGTTTTTCTGGTATTCCAACTCAGTCATAATTTATGATTTTTTGGATATATTGCTGTGACTTTTTGCTAGGATTGTTTAAAAATTTTTCATCAACATTTATTAGTGGAATTGATCTATAATTCTCCTTATTGTCTTTATCCCTCCTTTGTTTAGACTTTATCTCATAAAAGAAGTTTGGCAGAATGCCTTCTTTCTCAATCTTTGCAAATAAATTAATTATAAAGCATAGGCATTAAATGCTCTTTAAATATTTGAGAGAATTCATCTGTAAATCCTTATGGATTTCCCCTGCCTCCCTTGGTAGTTACTTTATGGCTTATTTAATTTCTCATTCTAATATTGGGTCATTTAACATCTCTATTATTTGTTAATTTTAATATTTTCTTGGGCAGTCATTCATTTTCTTTAAATTCTCAGTTTTTCTGGCATATAAATATTTATAATAGTTGCTGATAATTAATTAATTTCTTCTCTGCTGGAAATTTACCTCGTTAGATTTTACTTAAATAATTTGAATGTCCATTCTCTTTTTTTTTTTGTTAAAGGTTATTTTGTAGTGCTTTCAGAATATCAGCTTTTTAGTTTTTGATTATTATTTTTATATTCTTTTTTATTTTCCATTTTATCTGTTTCCCTCCAATTTCTAAGATTTATTATTTTGTACTTATTCTAACTTTATTACTTCTCCAATTTTCAAAAACAACTTGCTTAATTCATTAAGGAGCTCTTATATTCTATTTTGTTAATGTTCATATTCTAAGAAATAGTTTTATCTGAGGACTAATTTATCTATATCTCCCAAATTTTGGTAGATTGTCTTATCACTAATATTCTCTTTTAAACAGCTAGTTGTTAATTGCTTCTTGGATTTGTACTTTGACCTATTCATTA
Source organism: Dromiciops gliroides (assembly GCF_019393635.1). Lineage (NCBI taxonomy): Eukaryota > Metazoa > Chordata > Mammalia > Microbiotheria > Microbiotheriidae > Dromiciops > Dromiciops gliroides. The sequence goes on along the minus strand of NC_057864.1, from coordinate 408,910,765 downwards.
TCATTGTTAAATCTTCATTTAGGACTATTTCTTTTACTTGTATATCTATATTAATTACTATTCCTATTTAATTATGGTATATAAATGATGTTTACTCTTTTTGCTTTTTTACATTTATCTATCAAGTATTTATTTGTACCTTAGCATATATTCTATTTTTTCCCAATGGTATCATATGATCAAAACTATATACATTCCATTTCTTTCAAATCTAATTTCTTCAACAGTTTATTGAATTCTATATTTTCCTTTTTTTGTTTATCTCTATATTATATTTAGCCAATACTAATAGAGGAACATTAGAGCCTTCTATATTTATATTACTATCTATGAATTTTTTGCAATTCATTTAATTTTTTCTCTTTTTGAATATATGTGCTATGACTTCTGGCTGATATAGCTTTAATAATGATACTGTTTCATTCTTTATAGTGACTTAAAGTATAACAATTTCTCTGTCTTCCTTGTCAACACAAATTCTTTATTTTTACTTTGTCTTAGCATGATTGGAAATCCTGCCTTTAAAAAATTATTCCCACCCAGGAAATTTTGTTCCACAATTTTCTTTCTGTATGTTTTTTAAAAAATTTACAGATGCATTTTTTGTATGTAGCAAATTATTGAGACTTGCTTTCTTATCCATTCTTCCATTTTATATTCTTAAATCATATTGTTTAATTCATTCATACTTAGGCTTACAATTATTAGGTTTGTGTTTTCCCTAATTTCTTTTTTCTTTCTTTCTTTCTTTCTTTCTTTCTTTCTTTCTTTCTTTCTTTCTTTCTTTCTTTCTTTCTTTCTTTCTTTCTTTCTTTCTTTCTTTCTTTCTTTCTTTCTTTCTTTCTTTCTTTCTTTCTTTTTTTTTTTGGTGAGGCAGTTGGGGTTAAGTGACTTGCCCAGGGTCACACAGCTAGTAAGTGTCAAGTGTCTGAGGCCGGATTTGAACCGAGGTTCTCCTGACTCCAGGGCCCATGCTCTATCCACTGTGCCACCTAGCTGCCCCCTAATTTCTTTTGTGTTGATTTTTATTCCCTTTCTAGGGGTAGCTAGGTACAGTGAAGCTGTGGACAGAGCCCTGGACTTGGAGTCAGGAAGAGCTGAGTTCCAATCTGACTTCAGACACTACCTAGCTTTGTGACCCTGGGCAAATCATTTACCCTCTGTTTGCCTCACTTTCCTCAATTGCAAAATAGAGTTACTAAGAACATTTATCTCACAGGATTGTTGTGAGGATGAAATTAGATTAATATTTTTAAAAAGCACTTAGCATGGTGCATGGCACACAGTAAGTGCTATCTACATATATTTTTTATTTTTTATTTTATTTTATTTTATTTTAGTGAGGCAATTGGGGTTAAGTGACTTGCCCAGAGTCACACAGCTAGTAAGTGTCAAGTGTCTGAGGCCGGATTTGAACTCAGGTACTCCTGACTCCAGGGCCTGTGCTCTATCCACTGCGCCACCTAGCTGCCCCTAGTGCTATCTATATAAATGCATATTCCCTTCCCCTTCTTCTTGAGTCAGCACTTTGATACTGTGTTTAGTTTTGCTTAAAATAATTTGATGCTTGTCAATTCCCAAATGCTCTTTTGACTTCTGTTTTCCTCCCTATACCAAGTTCCTTCAATTTTCTTAAATTGTTTATCTTTCTGTTTGTTTATCAATCTTCTCCCCCTTTTGGCTCATTCCTTCCCTATGCAGAGAAGCGAGTCTTTCAAAATCATCCCTACCCTGTCCAACATCCTACCTCATAGTCGTATCCTTTTATAGCACCCTTTTCCAAAGTCTCCATTTGCACATTCCTCCTTCATTTTCATAATGTCTACCATAAGAAATAGAGCTTCGGAGTACTGGAAAACTTGGGTTCGTCTTTCTACCTCTGTTCTTTATTGGTGAATATGTAGATCTCTTCTCATTTCTCCCTTCTTGTTTATTTAGTTATCCACTTATTCATATATTTTATTTGTTTTGGAGACTTTCTGCTCGGTGAAACTCCAAGAAATATGTATTCATGAAGGAAGAAAGAAAGTTTGTTGGGCTTCAGTTTTGGAGTCTATTTCAGGAGACCTAGGCAGACCCATCCCCTGCCTCTACCATGATTGCTTACCCATTATAAGGTCATATTTCTCCCTCAGAAGATATATCCAGTCTCTGGATCTATGTCTCCAATACTGTCTTTGGAGGAAGAAATCTTAGGGACAAAATATCTTCTCCCCTGGGCTGAAAAGCTTCCTGGGGCCATCTGGTCCAAGTCCCTGCTAAGAGAAGGTGGTCCCTTATTGTGCCCATTAACCTCAGACAAAACTCATTATAAGGCCACAAATTTTCGTCACAACCTTTACCCAAATGTTCTAGTCAACAGCTTCCAACAACTCTTTCATTTCCTATTTCTAAGAAGAAACCTGCTTTCCATTCCCCCCATCCCACTTCTTCTATCCCAGTTCTACCACGACCCTTACCCTACTCTCCTATAACAATACCCCCACTTCCCCCCCACACTGGTTGAGATATTCTAGATGGTATGAGCATACATCTCCAACTTCCTTCTCTCTCCTCTCTTCTCTTAAGTTGGATTACCTTCCTTTATATTATCTACCTACCTTCACTACTACCCACAATATATTGATTTACTTAAAAGGGAACATAGGATTTAGTCCATGGAATATTAATTTAGCGATTCCTCTTTCTCTTCTCCTGTCACTGTATAATTCAGATCTCTCCTTTTACTGCTGAATAAACTGAGGCACCAAGTTTTTATATGATTCACAGTATCATTGAATTTAGATTTAAAAAGGACTTTAGAGATTATCTAAGTCATCATCATAATTTTGCACATGAGCAAACTGAAGCCAGACTGTCATACTCATCATAAAGGTAATAAATTTTAGAGTCAAGATTTAAGCTAGGTTTCTCTGACTCCCAGTTCAGTTTTCTTTTCAGTATACTATGCTAACAAGAGAAGTTTGTTAGAAAGCATGAAATTATGATTTGTTCTATTCTTTAGAATAGACAAAAATATTATGGAAAAATTTTCACTATCGATACTCATAGTTTCTTTAATGCAAAAGATAGGAAAGTCAGACTTACCAACAGCTTCAGGCAGTTAAATCAGTGAAGTCATCTTCTTTCCCCCAAATTAGCATTTGAGATTATCATGCTGGAGAAAAAATAATAACCACATGGCCCAGATGGTTTAGACATTCTCCACCTGCCCAATGGAGTCTAAACCATATGGTGTCTCCCAAGTCCTTTCTAGCCATATGATTCAACTAATCACATACCATGATGCTATCAGGAGAGCACTTGAATTTCCTTAAAAAATATTAATTTAAATTCAGTAGTAATCAGTAAACTAGAAGAGCCATTTCCTCCTTGATGTTCTTATTTCAGATCATGATGGCTATGGATGCACAATCATGAAATAAGAAAATACCCTTTTGGGATCATGATCCTTATTATCAAAGTAAAGAATTTAGTAAAGATAGAGTGGCCAACTATTCTCTCAGTTGGTAAATGTTTTGCTATCAACTTGAGATTTTTTTCATTGTGATGATGACTTTCAATCCAATTCATAAACATGATTTTAAAAAACATGCTATTACATTAACATAGCTATACTTCATGACAAAAATATGCAGATGATTTTCCCCAAAATATTATATTTTATCTCTTATTGTGTAGACCTGTTTTGAATTTTGTAATGCTTTCTAATTACTCTTCAAGAGTGCAACTTCCAAAGCAGATATTTACTAGTTAACTAATTTTCTTTAGAAAACATTTAAAAATGCTAACTTTCAGATAAATATAGGCATTCCCTATACCATATTTTCCATATGAATTTATTATTTTCCACCTTGTAAGTAGCTCCTCACCCTTCTAGTCACAGTACTAACTTATATTTGTGGTTTTTAAGATGTAAAATTGCTCTATTCATTGATGCTACATATAACACTAGCTACGGAGTAATAATATAAGAAATATGCTTCTATACCCATCTTTACTTTGTTATAATTGCAGCTTAATATACAGACACAGAAAGATCACAGATTATATGACCTCATATCAGTTTCCTTATTCAGTCATACTGAGCACATTAATCATCTTTCAAAGTCTAGAATCCACTTACTGAGCTACTCATTTTATATTCATAGGTAGGGCAACCATATGTCTTGAATTTTCCAAGACAGTCCCAATTTCAAGATAGCTGAGGCATCACAATATTGTCAGATATTATGTCCTGATTTTTGGTTTAGAAAATCTTTAGGCAATCCTATTAATATTAAAAAGCTAGAAAGAATATCATGAGGGAACAAATGAAAGCAAGTGATGAGTAAGATTAGAGAGTGAATATTGTGAGGGAAGGCTGGGAATGGGGGAGGTGTTAAAGAGTCATGCATTCCCATTCAGCCTTTTTATATAAGGCAATACCAGAGAAGAGCAGTTGTGTGGAAAGTAGACTGAATAAGGCTTGAATGAAAAAACTACAAGTTTGGGGGATGTTAAAGTTAGAAGAAATCTTAGAGGTCCATCCAACTCCTTCATTTTACAAATAAGGTATCTGGGCTGTAGAGAGGTTTACCTATGATTTATCAGTAAGTGTCTAAGGAAGGGTTTGAACCAAGGTCTTCCTGACTCCAAACAGTTGATTTGCTACTATGTTGCTTTGACATACTCTAACGGCTGGGTCTATTATATCCAATCTTAGGTGGAGAATTTTATCTTTTTACTGTTAGAGTTCATCCTCACCCCCCCCCCCCACCGCAGTTAGACACAAGAGATACTTTTATTGTAGAACATTGCCTGTCTCTTCTCTGCTGTTCATCCCTGCATTCAAACTTCTTCCTAATCTGGCTTTACTTTATCTATGCCACAATATCTCCTTCTGCTCCCCCATGGTACCCCCTCCATTCTAGCTATGTGGTCTTTTCTTTAGCCACAAGATTAAGTAATTTCTTAGTTTAGTTAATTAGGTTATGCTCACATATATTCTCAGTGCCTTCAAAAGATAATGGTTTAGAGTTAGAAAATACAATAGCACCAGCCATCTAGTTCAACTTTCTCATTTTACTTGTTCATTTTTTTTTGTTTTTGTTTTGTTTTTTTGGCAGGGCAATGAGCCTTAAGTGACTTACCCAAGGTCACAAAGCTAGTAAATGTCAAGTGCTTGAGGCCAGATTTGAACTCAGGTCCTCCTGAATCCAGGGCCAGTGCTTTATCCACTATGCCGCCTAGCTGCCCCCAACTTTCTCATTTTATAGTAATCCCCTTTCCTTCCTCTCCACTAATATCCAAGTCCAATCTATCTTTCAAAGCTAGTCTTACTCCATAAAACCTTTCTTACAGACTGGGGTGGGGGATATATCTTTATCCCCTCCCTTTAACACAGTGTCTAATACATAGTAGGCACTCAATAAATATGTGGTGACTTATCTTGACTCCCCTTCCCTATTAGGATTGAACTTTTTAAGGTCCGTACTACTTATATACTCCTTATATTGTCCATACATCATTCTTTCCTCTTTTCTGATTAGGACTTAATGTATTGTCTATATAGCTAGGTCCTGATTAGGGTGAATAATGAATACAATAAGGTTGTGGTATTATTCGAATTCAAATTGTATACATCCATTGTGCTGAAATAAATTTCTGTAGTCTATATAATTATAACTTCAAATGGTGCAAATTCAGATACATGCATCTGCTTCAGGGGATTCATTATTCACACTAATAGGGAACAAGGTGTACCATAGATCTCAGCATTTGTTTATATTCATTTTGACATTTAATTATATGTAGATTTAATTGCTGTTTTACCATTTCATGCACATACATGTCAGATCATAACAGTACTATGATCAGGATGGCAGTAATCAGTTATATTCTGCTTTTTTATTCCCATAGTGCTTTTCATGGAGTTGAGCACATATGGTAGTTCGTGCATAAATAAATATTTGTTGAAATGAATTGCTAATGCACTCTCAAGATGGCATTTAAAGGGACAAGATGACTTAGAGTTAGAGGCCTTATATAATCTATAGACATCAGGGCTCTTTATTGCCTGTAAAATAAAATATGGTATCCTTATCCCGGCATTTAAACACTTCCACCCATACCTTTCCAGCCTGATCTCCCATTAATCCCCATCATGCACTCTGCGTTCTAGCCAAACTGGTCAGAAAGACCTGGGCTCATGTCCTGCCTCTGACATATAATTGGCTTAGGTGACCATAGTTGGATAAGTCATTTATCCTTTTTTTGTTTAAGGCAACTCTCTAAGATGTTGTTTCAAAAGAGCTGCTGATCCACATGGATGGATAGAGTTCTTACCTAGGGATTTCCACACATAAATTAAGTCACAGGGTTGGCCCCATACAAACATTAAATAGAGTATATATGTATATACTCTAATCCTAACTATAGCAATCAGTTTTTAACTATGATCACATGCCAATACATCTGTAAGACATGAGCGGAACTATCAGAAGAGATTCAGAGATAAATGAGAAATAATTTTGCCCTCAGGGGGTGAATAAAGGAATATTTCATGGAAGACGTAGCCTTTGAATCAAATTTTAAAAGACGGATGTAATTCCAATAGATAGAAAAAGAATGGAGCTGGGAGCAAGAGAAAATTCTCAGCAGCAGCCAGAACTTGGACACAGAAATTGGAATTTCCAGGTCTTATTCAAGGAATCACTAATAAGTTTTCCACTGCGGCCATATCATAAAATATATGGGATGGGAATCATGGGATGGGGCTCATGGTGTTGGGAAGAAAGGAGAGAAACAGTGGTATTCTTCTGGGATCTAGATTGGTGGGTAGACTGAGAGAAAAAGGAGGAGGGGTCCTAGAGCAGGTATCCCCTAATCCCTGATCCTCCAGGTACTGGATGGGTTAGGGGAACTATTTGGATTAATTGATTCACTGGATACTTATTGAGCTCCTATCACATGCATGTGCTAGGATTGTATATGCAACACAATCTTCGTACCCTATCTATCTGCAATGAATCAATTGACAAGCCAGACCAGTCCTAGCTCAGTATATTCTTTGTATGAGCATGCAAAAAGCAGAGATCTGCATTCCCTTTTTCAATTTCTTTTATAGTTCTTCATGAAAAACTATCCCTTTTTAACGTGTAATTCATGTGTCCTTTCAGTGCCAAGAATCATCTACAGACAGAAACAGACTTGTGTGCTTAGTTGTTTGATTAATCAATTATCATGTACTGTCAGATGTACTGGGGTGGGACCATAGCTAAAAGAATTGATTGCCACAGTTAGGATTAGATTAGAGTATGTATTTTTATGGCTTTAGGGATGCGAATGATTAAAGGACCTTGCTTTAGTTTCTGTTTGTCATGCCTTTGGGTAGACAATAGTTTGTGTAACTACTATTGCTTTCCAGATGGATTCAGTACTAATTTCTTTTTTTTTTTATTATTATTCTGGCAAATAATAATGTTGACCTTAGGTTTCTAGGAGTGTTCTTCTTGGACACTGATTTCAAACATAACATGTAGCTCTACCTTGAGTTGAAGTCAGTAATGGGGTAGATTTATTTTTATAACATCCAGAATATTAGAATGTAGAGAAAATAACTCTTCCAGATAAAAACAGGCTAGGTTAAAATTTAGTAGTTATGGATGGGACTCCTTGTTGTTACTACTCATACTTGATTCCACGTATTTCCATTCCATCTACTCCAGTCAGAAATCCTCTCCCCCACAGACCTCTCATAATACTTTGTGTCATACCTCTCTCAGGTGCTTATCATCTTATATGGAGTGTCATGGTTGTAACCTCTGGCTTGGATCTGGACTTTTAATCTCTGGACTATCTATAGTTACATGGCTAATAAGTACTTAGGTAGTTTTTAAATTTGGGACTTGAAGTTCAGTGTTTTAGCCTCTACCCCACCATATTTTCTCAAAAACATTTTACACACACACACACACACACACACACACATTTTTGGCTTTTGGAACAATTTCCCTTTGACTTTTGAATTAGATTGTTCAAAATGATCACTACTGACCTTAAAAACACATCCCTGGGGTAGGGGTGGGGGGTTGAGGTGGGAGGGAGGATGAAGAGAGAGAATTAGAACCTAAAGATAAAATAAAATTGAATTTTGAAAAATACATCCTTGGAAGAACATCAGAGGAGGATTCCCGGGATGGTTTAGCTGGAAAATGACATTAGAATCAGGGTAAATGTGTTTCTGTGGTGGTGTTTTTTTATTCTTTTTCCTTTTAATCTTCTTAGTATAAAAGCTCATTAAAGCCTATACAAAGGGTTGTGTGAAAGACAAGTATTGTAAATTGGGATGAAGAGGTGTACAGTGCTGAGTAAAGAGTGGGTGTGCAGTAAATACTTGGTCATTAAATGTTTCTTAGTCTGACCTAAACTGCTGCCCTCTGCAATCCCTCAGAGCTGATTTCAGGTTATATTGTCTCATCAGTGTAGGGCCTTTGATTCCAATACCTATAGTTCCTTTAGGGTCAGTATGGCATAATGGACTCAATACTGGATTTAGAACCATAAAGATCTGGGTTCCAATCCTGCCTCTGATATTTTCTATCACCCCTGACTTGGAGAAAATCACCCAGTTGCAAAGTACCTTAGAGAAATCCCTAAAACTTACCTGCAAAGTCATAGATGGGTTGAGGTCTAGGTTGGTAGATGGAGTTACCATATCAGGAGTTATTCCATCCAAAGAAATAACAGATTTTACTCCCTGCTTGGTGCTAAGCAAGTCTCAGCCTTCCCGAGGCTCACATTCCCCAGCTATAAAATGAATTGACCGAAGTTCTCATCCAGTTCTAAGAACCTATGTTCTTTCTCATATTTGTATAATAATTCTCTTGAGTTTGTAAACTGTGCCCTAGTAAATGAAAGACCTGGACCTGGCAATTATAGCTCTCCCTATCATCAAAGGGTTCATCTAAGTCACAGTGTGGTCTACAGGAGAGAGCTCCAAACAAGGAGTGATCGTCCCAGCTTTGATGATGACTTGCTAAACAAAATGAAGAGAATGAATCCTAAAGGCTGCTCTGGCTTTAAAAGCCTGTCAAGCACACGTCTTTGTCATCTTAGGGCAGTCAGTTCTGTATACACGGCACATTCACAGTCTGTGATTTTGTGGGTTTGGGGATCCCCTCTGCCAATACAGAATGCAAGAAAGTATTTAGCACTTCCTAGGTGCCATTCACTGTGCTGAGAACTGGGGCTAGGAAGACAGGCAAAAAAAGTCCCTGGTCTCAAGAAGCTCATACTCTAATGGGAGAGAAAACATAAGTAACTACATACATACAAGATAATCTATTGGCGGTAATCTCAGAGGGGCCTAGAAGGCCGGCCAAAGAAGGTGGGATATCAACTGAGACTTGGAAGAAGCAAGAGAAATTCATTTTACATAGTAGATAAGTTCTAGAGAATTTTCCAACGTGGTGGGGGAAAGTAAGTGGTTTTATTAGTAAAGTCAGGGACCACAACCTAAGGACTGGAGCTGAAGAGTAATGTAGTCATAGGCTGACTGATGTACAAGGTAAGACCTTAATTCTTTTTTTTTTTTTTTTTTGGTGAGGCAATTGGGCAATTGGGGTTAAGTGACTTGACTAGGGTCACACTGCTAGTAAGTGTTAAGTGTCTGAGGCCAGATTTGAACTCAGGTCCTCCTGACTCCAGGGCCAGTGCTCTATCCACTGTGCCACCTAGCTGCCCCAGGACCTTAATTCTTAAATGACTGAGGTGTTTGACAGAAGGATAGCACAGATAACTAGGAAGATTGGAGTTTGTCCCATCTCTGATACTTAATACTAGCTATATGACCCAAGGAAGCTCCTTAACCTCTCAGTAAGACTTTAAGTTGCAGAGAAGGTACCAATCTAGACTAGTAGAAAGTTTCCTCACATGAGAATTCCTATACATTGACATTACAGGTCTGATTCTCATTCCTGTCCTGTTTGATAGAGAAGCGAAGGTGGGTTTCATGTACAAGGAGAAAGACAGGATTTGGGTATTTGAACTAAAAGTACAAGATTGGGGCTTGGTCACAAGGAACAAAATAATAGCCCAGTTATCGGTGAAAGGGCACAATATGAGAGCAGGATACACAGTGACAATGATGATGATAAGTCTAGGTATCCAGGATTTCTTATGTTTTCTCTCCTAGGTTTTGAATTGGGGCTCAAAGCCTCTGGTGAAGTTGAAAATGTAAGTGGCGATCAAGTAGGCTCATGGGGACTGGAGGGATTTGTGGGTAGAGCTAGTCTGGTCATTGTATATTAAAATGCCATCTCTTAAGAAATCTGTCGGCTGATTTTTCTGAATTATAACTCATACATATCCAAATTAGATAGATTAGTGGATTCCCCATTACTTCTTCCAAAAAGGAAAAAAAAATTCTCAGAATTTGAAATACTTATCTTTCCTATTTATTTAAATATAATGAGAGACAAGTGTTTTCTGGAGTTTTCATAATTTTGACAGAAGTGAGGACAAGCTGCTGCCTGCTTGCTCATGAAAACATAACATTCTTATTGAGGACCTAAGTCATATATGTATGAAAATATAATCGTCAAAAGCAATCTCTTAGTAATACTGAATAAGCTTATGTTGGGCTTGTACATACTGCTTCTGTGGGGGTTATTTGAAAAGAAAAATTGGAAAATATCTAAGACAAGAAAGTTGTTTTTAAGTTATTTGGAGAGTTGCTGTAGGGAAGAAGGATTACACTTGTTCTGCCTGTTTCTAGAAAGCAGAGGAAGGGGGAATGGGAGGGAGTTCTCAAGAATTAGATATGTCTCAATGTTAGGAAAAATTTCCCAGTAGTTAGAACCTTGCCCAGAGTGGGATAGATGTCTTGGGGTGGGTTCCTTGTTGTTAAAATTCAGCAAGCAAAAGCTTGCATGATCACTTGTCAGTGGTATTATACAGGGGATTCTTGGTCAGATACACGTTGGACAAGAGCCCCTCCAATGCCCAAAATTTAAAAAGAAAAAAAACCCCAGCCCAGATGACTATACCGTTAAAATGAGATAAATCAACAAATCATGATTCTTCAACTAGTGTAATTTTTATTCTCTCTGGACAGTGTTATTTCACATTAAAGATATTATTTGTCATCTATCAGTTTTCCATTATAGTTTATGATTTTAGTATGTTCTAATATATGGATGCAGTTTTCTAGTGCTGGGATTTTCAAATAGTGTTCCTTGATTGATCTTGTTTTTGTAGCAGGAAGCCATTTTGCTTAGAAATTTCATAATTCCCCACATGTAAAATTGAAATCTCTCTATGGTGTTCAATAATATGTCCTCTGTGCTTAAAGCAAAGCTTCTTAAACTGTGAATCATGACTCCATATGGGGTCGCATTAGTGAATGTGGAGATCATGAAAATTTGGAGACAGTAAAAAGTTATATATACCTGTTTTATATACATATGTACCTGGGGTCACCTAAAAATTTCTCAGGCAAAAAGGGGTCATGATTGGAAAAAGATTAAGAAGTCCTGACTTAAGGGATGTAATATCTGAATACTCCAAAAGGTCAGTGACATCAATGAACTCTCTCTGTGTCTCTCTACCCCCCTCTTTCTCCCTCCCTTGCCCCCCCTCTACACACGCGCGCGCACGCACACACACACACACACACACACACACACACAAAATTTATTTTGATTTGGGGCCCCTGCCTTTGGGGTGAGATTAAAAGCCTTAGGCTTTTCAGGATGCCAGGTCAGACGGCTGGGGTGAAAAAAGTCCAGTTCCCTACACCCTGAGGGGAGCCGCCCTGAAGATCCCAGGCTTGTCCTGCCAGACGCTAGCATAGCCCCTGCAGATGTCCCAGGCACACAGTAGAGGGTATGGGCCCCTCGAGCCCTGCTGGGCACAGCCCTGGTGTGGCCTGTGGATTAACGTGGCCTGTGTGGGGGCACAGAGAGCCTGAGGTTTGAGGGGAGAGAAGGAACACATATACAAAGCTAGTGAGACAGTGAAGGGGGCGGGGTGGGCGCTGGAGGACTAGAAGGACGCTAAGGAGACTGAGTCTGTGTAAATAGAGGGGCTGACAGAGACAGAGAAAAGGCTAAGAGCAAGGAAAAAGGGGGGATGCTGGAGGACTAGGACATGCAAGGAGGCGAGAAGATGAAGAAGACAGGAAGGGAGAACAGACAAAGCAGGGACACTGGACCACTAGGAGAACTGAAGGAGAGGTCAGTGAGGGAGAAACACCAGGGTTCAGTGAGGCAGTACGGAGAGGAAAGTTAGACGGGGGGGGGGGGGGGGGGGGGGGTCGACAAAGTGAAAGGGGCTTGGAGTTAGAAGAAAGGAGCAGAGCAGTGAAAGTGAAGTTGGAGCGAAAGAGTGAAAGTTAGAGAAAACTGGAACATACCGTAAGGCGAGAGGTGGCAATGTCCCTTATTATATTAAAAGTAGACAGGTTGTATAATTTGCATTTCTTAACCCTTATCATTTACATTTATTTTTATAAATAAATTCTGCTTTGATTATTTAATTAAGAGGCTTCTTAATCTTTTGCTTATCAACTTGGGAGCAGTGTGGAGAAATTTTTAAATGACCCATATTAAATTAATAGCAGTCAGATAGCCAGCCAGTCAAAAGTCCCCAGATTAGTCACCCACAGATTATTCCCCCCCAAATTATGCCCTAGTTAGCTAAAATATTCTTACAATATGTATGTGTGTGTGTATATATATGTGTGTGTATGCATATATATGTGTGTGTGTATATATATATGTATGTATGTATGTATATATACACACACACATTTCCTTCAATGATGTAGATGACAATTCAGCCATGGTTGGCATTTGTTAGTGTCTTACCATTAGTATACCACAAGTGTTCCAGTCAATGTGTTTGCACCTTACTTCAGTTTTTCCATTGAACAAATGAGCTTGGAAATCATCAGATAGTAATTTATTGAGCAATGAACCTGTTTTAGAAGGTAGAAAATAAGTAGATAACTTGTTCTTTATCCTCATGGAACTTATAGTCTAACTGGGGACATAAGCCATGTAAACAGGAAAATGTAACAGTATAAAGTGATGGACAAGTAGGTGCCAAAGAAGATCTAAAGATTTCCAGGACTTCAGAGTAGATAGACCACTTCAAGGTAGAATTGTTGGAGACAGCTTAATGGAGAAATTGGAACTAAGAATGAGACTTAAAGGGGCAGCTAGGTGGCACAGTGGATAAGGCACTGGCCCTGGATTCAGGAGGACCTGAGTTCAAATCCGGCCTCAGACCCTTGACACTTACTAGCTGTGTGACCCTGGGCAAACCACTTAACCCCCATTGCCTCACCAAAAAAAAAAAAAAAAAAAAAAAGAATGAGACTTAAAGAATAGATAGGATTTGTATAGATGTAGACTGAAGCACAACATAGAAGTATAGAGGTAGAAATGAGTAAATTATTTGGGCAAAGTTTTATATGCCAGGCTAGCTGAATTAGAGGCTTTGTTCAAGATAATGGTCTAAAAGTAGCTTAGAATGTGAGATTGGAGAGATATTTTGAAGGATCTTTAGTCCCAATGAAATGTCTTGAAGGACTTTTAAATTAGGAAGTTACTTGAACATATTTTGTAAAGAAAGATTCATCTGGGAGTGATACATGGATGGATAGTATTGGGGGTGGAGTAGGGGTGCATAAGGAGACTAGAGTCAGGGACACCAATTAAACCACAATTACTCTAATTCTAGTGTGAGGTAATTGGGCCTGGACCAGGGTGGAGGCCCTGGGAATGAGATGTCAGAGATGGTTGTAAGAAATATCGGAAGGGAAGAATTGCTAAAAATTTGGTGATTAAATGGATATGAGGGGAAAGGGATAGTCAAAGATTTTCAGCTTTTAAAACTGGATGACTGGGAAAATGATGTAAAATGTTAGAATTAAGTAATCCAAGAAGAAGAGCAAGTTTGATGTCTGAGGGAAAGGAGGGGACATAAATGAAAAGATGGTGGGTTTAATTTTTTTTAATCAAAATGTGCATTTTGAAGTTGCCCTGGAATATTTAGGTGAAAATGGTAGGAACAAAACTTGAGAGAAAATGTATATTTGGAAATTATCCTCAGAGTTGAAAGTGGTGAAATTCTGATGTCATTGTCTATCTCACAAACTTTCAATGACTAACAGTAATCTACAGAGTAAAGTCCAAATGCTTTAATATGGGATTCAGCATTCTCCATGTCTGGCCCTACCATAACTTTAGACATTTTCATTTCATATCACTCCACTTCACATACTATTCACTCCAGGCAAATTGGACAATTGTTTCATGAATATACCCCATACTTTTCATCCTCTATACTTTTGTTTACACTGCACCTTCTGGCTGTGCATAACAGAAACTTAATAAATACTTTTTAAATGCCATCTCCCTAATCTCTGCCTGTCAAAACCTTATCCACTCTTCAGGCCCCCACTTAGATATCATCTCTTCTATCAAGCCTTTCCTTGAACTCTCCAGCCAAAATTAATCTTCCCCTCATATGTGCATTTCATATCCCCTAATAGAGAGTTTACCCCATTTTGGCTTATATTTTATCATAGTATTATAATATTATTGTGTAGTATAATATTATATTATGTCACAGTTCATATAATTATACTGTAGCACAGTGCCTGGTACATAGTAGGCTCTTAATAAGGCTCTTTTGATTGCTTGATTGACTATAGTTATCTGTATTCCTGACTAGTCCTCCCCCAACCTTGATAGAGAGTAAGTAGAAACTATTTTTTTTTCATTTCGTTTTGTTTCCCTCACAGTGGTTTGCACATAGTAGGTGCCAAATAAATATTTATTTAATTGAATTTTATGAATCTGTACTCTCATCCTGTTTTGTAAGTTTCACATGTCTTTAAGTAGATAATTCTAGAGGAAACAAAGCCAGTTTATCTCTTCAGAGCCACCTGCCTTGCCAAATTTCAGACAATTAACTTCTGTTGCTGTTGAGCTCTCCATCCTTAGGGCCAATGATCCCCTAATCCAGGAGGGGAGGAGTAGGTGTCCTTATGAGAGGACTTTTGAGGTCTCATAGGAAGGATTGCCTGCCAAATATTTCAAATGTTCCGCCAACATGTTCTATCACTTTGTAAAAAGTGAATTCCTTTATCTTCTGAGAAGAAGAAAAACTCAAAGAAAAGGTCTGGTGAGAATTGAGTTTTCTGGAGGAATTTAGTAGAGCTTTTTGGTATCAGTTAAGTTAAGGAATTGACTACACAGGTTGAATCATTAGTTGCTAATATATCAGAGAGTCTGAGGAATATGATGAGAATACTATCCATTGCCTCCATGTGATCCAGATGACCCTTTATAAACTTTGAGTTCTTTACTTTAGGGACTTTAGAGGGTATTTTCCATAGGTAGCAATATTCCCAGTGTTGAAGTAAGCCTTTCCAGTCCTGGAAATACTAAAGAAAATAATTGAGGTTCTCTATCTGGAGGTGCACATGTAAAAAATGAGTTAGATTTACAACCCTACTTAAATGCCTTACCTAATGGGAATAATATGCTTTCTTTCATTATAATCGATGATATAGTTAGCCAGCTCACCTCTACTGTATCTTCTATCCTAGATTTACCCTGATCTCAACTCTGGATTACCCATACCATCTACCTTTTCCACTCCTACTCCCATGCTTCTGAATTGTTATAGAATGAGTCCTACAATCTTTTTTTTTTTTTTTTAGTGAGGCAATTGGGGTTAAGTGACTTGCCCAGGGTCACACAGCTAGTAAGTAAGTGTTAAGTGTCTGAGGCCGGATTTGAACCCAGGTACTCCTGACTCCAGGGCCGGTGCTCTATCTACTGCGCCACCTAGCTGCCCCGAGTCCTACAATCTTAATGAATGGGTCAAATACAAATGTATATAATCTAATCTCTGGTTAATAATATTCTTATCAAGTATATCATCATTATTGTAGTTATTCAGATTTTTGTCTGCCTTCAAATCTTCCTGTCTCTAATCTCCCTCACATCCTCTTTCCCATACATAATTAGTTACTAAGTCTCATTGATTCTATACTCACATCATCTTCTGTATCCATTCCATTCTGTTAATTCATAAGGCCACCATTTTGGCTCAAGCCTCTTGGTTGAACTAGGCTTTCTATTAGTCTCTCTCCCCTTTCATCATGCCAATCCTCTGCTCAAGAAATTTTAGTGGCTCCCTATTTCCTCTAGCATTAAACTTAATTTCTAAAGTTTGACATTTAAAGCCTTTCACAATTTATCTCAAACCTACCTTTCTAGATTAATTTCACATTACTCTCCCTTATTATTATAAATTCTAGTCAAACTAGCCTACTCACCATTCTCTATACATGACATTCCATCTCCCAATTTCAAGTATTTGTGCAGTCTGTCTCTCACACCTGGAATGTTCTCCCCTGTCATTTCTTCTTGGAATCCTCATTAACCTTCAAGACTCAGTTCTAATGTAATTTCCTTCATAAATCTTTCCTGAGGGTAATGCTGGTCCTTGTTTCTCAAAATTACTTTGTATTTACTTTGCATGTATTATGTGCATATATTTGTGTATATGTTTTCTCCAAGCCCCTTGAGAGTATCTCTTTGATATGTGTGTATGTATGTATTTCCAGTGGCTAGCACATTGCCTGGCAAATATTTGAATTTAATTATGAGTTAGGTAGAAGAGGAAATTCATTCTTTTTTCAGTAGTTGATCTTAAGATTGTATATGCTAACATTTAAGAACAATTGTCTTTTGATACCTGAAATACATGCACTTATGCATAGGTATATGAAAACCAAGAGTTTGCAGTGAAATGGATTTAATTATATGTATATTTTGCCAGTATCCTATAGCTCAGGGTGATTTATAGGCAGAGATCATATTTGACTCCCCAATTTTCCCTTAAGTTGGCAGGAAGGCTTGATACAGAACTTAAAAGGCTATGCTAATATTGAAAGAAGAAAATGACTTCATTTTGTTCAGTACCCACATAGTCAAAAATGTGCCTTACAGATTTAGTGAAGAGCAATCTCTTATCCTCCAAATTCATGCTACAGTAGAATTATGAGTGGAAAACAGAGGGAAAATTGCAACTTCCCAATGTTGTACACAGTCTTAATTTAATCATTTGAGATTAAAGAATGTGATTTAAAATGAAAACCAAGAATACTTACCATTTGACCTCATGTAAATGTCATACTATAAATCATTGGCATGACTGATGAATATGCATATTTCAGATGCATAAGGCAATTTAATATAGTACCTCTGTTCTGCCAAGAAAATTGATCAATAGTACAGTTGGCCCCTTTCGTCTTTGCTAATAATGGCACCCTTAAGAGATAGAAGGAATTCTCTATGGTTGGTGCCTTCCCTTACACCCAACCACACAAAAATTTTGTATTTATTTGTACAAAGTTTCTATTTATTTATCTGTGCTTTATCCCTTCCACTCATATGCCTTAAAAGTAGTTGGAGGGTGGGGGCAGCTAGTTGGCGCAGTGGTAAAGCACCAGCCCTGGATTCAGGAGTACCTGAGTTCAAATCTGGCCTCAGACACTTGACACTTACTAGCTGTGTGACCCTGGGCAAGTCACTTAACCCTCATTGCCCTGCCAAAAAAACAAACAAACAAAAACAAAAAGTAGTTGGAGGGCAAGGACCTAATGTAATTTTTTTTCTTTTTAGTCCCTGTGCCTTGATCATAATAGATTCTTCATTAAATTTTACTTGCTAAATAAATTCAAGGAGTATAGAAGAAAGAGAACTGGACTGGGAGTCAGGAGACCTGGGTGTGAATTATACATATGACAGCAGGTGTGTGACCATGGCCAGGTAGATTCTGAACCTTAGTTTCTTCATCTGTAAAATGGAGATAATAAATGTTCACACAGGACTGTTGTGAGAAGAGGGCTTTGCCAAAGTCAAAGCGTTATATAAATGAGTTATTATTTTGTTTGGAATGTAACCTTCCCTCTAATTTCCACCTGCTAGAATCATGGAAATTCTGCAAACTCTAAATTCTCACTCCTCCATAAAACAGTTCCTGATATGCTCCTATTTCAGGAGTGTGCTAATAAATTATTTAACTGGTCCTCTGAAAAGAAAAATATATTCATAAGACACTTTTAAGTTAAATCCATATTGTAAACATTTTCCCCATCATTTCTTAAGTTCTGGCAATCAATAAACCAAACCCTGATTTCTAAAGTTTGCCCATTTACAAAGTGAAAATGCTCATAATGAAGATTTGACAGTTTTCTTTCTAGAGCTGTAAGAGCTGGCTCCAGCACACCCTCTCCACACCCCTCCTTCCCCAAGATCACTCTCCCTCTTTACAATTTTTAGAGAACTTCAGAGAATCTCAGATATGGAAGAGAACTCCAAAGTTCATCTAGTTCATATAATATCCAAGGCAGAAACACCTTCTACAACATCTAAAAAATGAGTGGCGACACATCTGCTTGAAGACTTCTAGAGAAGGGCATGTATCTCACCAGCAAAAATGTCCATTCCACTTTTGAACAGCTCTGGATGGTGAAAACTTTTCTTTATATTGAGGCTCTGTAACTTTTACCCCCTTGCTCCTAGGTCCTGAATGACAATTCTAAGCATTCTTCTACGTGACAGCCTTTGATATAGTTTGTTCTTTCTTTATTTTATTTTATTTTTTCACAAATGTAGAACAGGGACTAAGAGATCCAGTGACAAAGAGATGAGAAAACTGAGGTCAAGAGAAATTAAAAGACGTGACCAACTGTACACAGCTAGTGAATAGCAGGTGGTAAATAGTGAGGCTGGGATTCAATCCCTGGTCCTTTGTCTGCATACCCAGTGTTTCTCTTCACTATAAGGATGACAACTATCATGCCTTTCTCTTTCAGGCTAGATGTTCCTATTTCCCATAACCAATCCCTATATAAAGTCACTAGCAAGTATTTATCAGTTGCTTACTAAGTGCCAGATACTGTGTTAAGAGCTGGAGGTACAAAGAAAAGCGAAAATAGTCTCTCCTCAAGATATCATGTAAATAACCAGATATATACAAGATAGGTATATAGAGAAGACAGAAGGTAATTTCAGAGGAGAAAGTATTAGCATCTGGGCTAACCTGGAAAATCCCTCTATCAATGCAAAGAAACAGCTGATCTGCCACTTATATCTTTAAAGCTTTGCCTGAGGCACTACCAGTTTAAATGATTTGCCTGGGGTAACACATGAAGTGATACCAGAGCCCAGACTTAAAATTCAAATCCAACTTTTTATCTATTATAGCACACAACCTCTTGGAATTCCTTGTCCAACTATTTAGTCATATGGAGCCTATAACTTACTGAAAACCCCAGGTTTCTTCAATTCAAATAATTAAGCCTAGATTATGTCATTTCTGTCTTCGTATATTCTCCTAGAACAATGTCTGGTAGATTCATAGTACGAACTTAAAAAAAAAAGTTTATGAATTTTGTACCAGCCACTGGTATACAAAGATAAAAACTAAAATAATACTTACTTGCAAGAATGTTACATTCCATGTACTTTTTTACATGGACTGTTATGTAGCCAGGTAGCCTCTCTTTTGTACTTATGCAGTTTGTGATTTTTTTGTTGGTTTATTGTTGTTTTTACCAAGATACCAAATTCTGTACCTCTCCTATGCAAGTATCACATTTCATTATAGTCATTTTGGTAGTTGTCTTAATTTCCCTACTATAGTAAAGTTGCTCAAGGGCAAGAAGTATGTGTCCATTGGGGGCAGCTAAGTGGCATAGTGGATAAAGCACCAGCCCTGGATTCAGGATAACCTGAGTTCAAATCTGGCCTCAGACACTTGACACTTACTAGCTGTGTGACCCTGGGAAAGTCACTTAACCCTCATTGCCCTGCAAAAAAAAAAAAAAAGAAGAAGAAGAATGTGTATGTGCTATTCATCTTTGTATCATGCTACAACTAGCACCATTCTTTGCACACCTAATTGATGTTTACTAAATCAAATTAAGTTGAGAATTGTTTCCATAAAAATGACATTTGTTCAGTCATTTTAGTCATGTTTGGGTCTTTGTGACCCCATTTTGGGGGGTATTTTTGGCAAAAATACTGGAGTGCTTTGCAATTTCCTTCTCTAGCTCACTTTACAGATGAGGAAACTGAGGCAAATAGGGTTAAGTGACTTGCCCATTGTCACAAAGCCTACTGTCTGAGGCTGGATTTGAACTCAGGTCTTCCTGACTTCAGGCTTGGAACTCACTGCACCAGCTAGCTGCCCAAATATGACATAATAAATGAATAATCATACGGGCAATTGTCTTCATTCTAGGGTAATACAAGAAGAAATGAAATAAATAGCTTGAGAATCATAGAATGAAAATGAACTATCTTGTCCAGCTCTTCTTTCCTCTTCTCATTTTACAGATAAGGCACAAGGTAGTACAGCAAGGTCCCAAGTACTGGGAATAATGAATCCCTATCAAGTGGTTGCATTATTTGAATCTGCAATGCATATTTACATTTGGATGGAACCAATTACCATATTTTTACATAAATATACCTTCAAATAGTGCAAATTTGAATAATTGCCCTAATTGGGGCTTAGATGTAAATGATCAGCCCAAGGTCACCCAAAGACTTAGTGACACAGCTGGGCCTGAGACTTAGATCTCTTGCTTCCCCAACTATTCCAGTTACTTCTAGCACATGAGTCTTTGTTTTCATCTAGTACTTGTGTTACCCCATGACCTGATGAACTCAGAGAACAGGGAGCCATTTCATTAAATGTACTCAACTTCTGGGGAGAGTACAAGAACAATTGGCAACTGATAATGCCATAATCCATCTTATTAAAGGTTAAATGCTCACAGACATTGTCCACTGCTTGGTAGCAATGTACAACAGATTGTCCAGGGTGAGCCCAGACAAATGCTTTCTGAATGATTTCCCAGGGAAAGTTAGATCGAGAGGGAACCAGGGATGATTCAATAACTCAACAACAAAGCAAAAGGAAAGGGGGGCTTAAAAAACAGGGAGTGGGCAATAAAAAAGGCAGTAGAAACTTGGCTGGATGTATCAGACTCTTTATGTATTTACTGAACGTTTTCAGAAGCGATTTTTGGAATAGGACTCCTATCTCATCATAATGTAATCTCCCCCACCCCTGATACCTGGAGAAATTTCTTCCAAACAAGATTTAATGACCAGAAAAGTGGGAATGTGGCTAGGTAGATACACATGGAAGTGACATTAGGAGTGCCTAACTCCAGAAAACATTAAGCTGCACTAACAAATTTATCATCCTTGACTTCCTCAGTACGAGGGTGTTGACCTTCATGTTCGGCGAACCATAGCT
Source organism: Dromiciops gliroides (assembly GCF_019393635.1). Classification (NCBI taxonomy): domain Eukaryota; kingdom Metazoa; phylum Chordata; class Mammalia; order Microbiotheria; family Microbiotheriidae; genus Dromiciops; species Dromiciops gliroides. The sequence goes on along the minus strand of NC_057864.1, from coordinate 408,889,423 downwards.
GCCAACAGCATGATCTGCTTGTGTAGTATCTTCAGCTTGGTTTTGAATTCCTAAATGGACTTTTGGGAGTTAAAGTATGTTCTTTTCCAATGTTTCTAATGCCCTACGTAAGAAAGGGTTTGACGTTGAATTTGCCCTTTTCCTCTTTCCAGCTAACAATCAACATTTCCATGAACTGTACATATACACTTAAATAACGCCATCTTCATAGAATTACAAAATTCAGCATTGGAAAGGACCTTAGAGCTTGTCTAATATAACTTCCTTACTTTAGAGATTGGGAAACTAGAGATAATAGAGAGGATGGGACTTGCCCAAGGTCACCCAGTTAGTAAAAGGAAGGATTAGAATTTACTGTAAACCCAGGTTTTCTGCCTAAGTGTCCTATGCTCTTCCCAAATACTGCATGGTTTTCCCTACTTTTTCAACCGATCTCCCATGACTCTATTCCACTATGCCATATATGCAGTCTGATATTGTTTCTTCTTCAACAATTCTTGGTTATTCTTGGCAATAAAACAAATTATTGTTTGGGCTATTAGGCTAGAATACCAACCCATGAGAGCTGAAGTCAGGAAAGACTTCCTGAGTATTCTGTTTATTATATTATTATATTATATTATAATATTATATTATTCTATATTTAATTATAACTCAATGAGTAAAAATTTATTAAGCACCTACCACATGCTAGGCACTGTGCTAAATTTTGGGGATACAAAAAAGGCAAAAGGTAGTCCTTGCCCATAAGGATCTCAGTTTAATTGGAGGAACAATATGCAAACAAATACATACAGAGTGTGTGTGTGTGTGTGTGTGTGTGTGTGTGTGTGTGTGTATAGTGTATATATATATAGATATATCTATATATAGATATATCAAAAGGGAGTAATTAACAGAGGGAAGGCACTAGAATTAAGAAGGGACGGGGGAGACTTCTAATAAAAGAAAAAACTTATTTGGGATTTAAGGAAGCTAAGGAGGTCAGTAGGTATAGAGGAGGAGAGAGAGTATTACAGGCACAAGGCATGTAGGACAGCCAAAGAAAATGCCTGGAGCTGAGAAATGTGAGTGTCTTGTTTATGAAGTGACCAGGAACTTTTCCAGCTTCATATAAATAGGTGGGATAAGGAGGCAGAAGAGTTACTATGTAGCATTTGTATTAGTTATGGTCTGAGTGGATAAAGTAAGTCACCAAATGTGATAAAAATAGATGATATGGGATATACGGAAAGAATGATGGATGGGCATATGCAGTCTTTTTATTATCTCAGCCCCTCCTACCTATTCTTTAAATCCTACCTCCTCCATAAAGGCTTCCCTGATCTTTTCAGCCAGTAATGAATGATCTTTCCTCCCCAGAACACATCATATGTTGTATGCTCCTCTCTTATGTACTCATATTATTTTTTTAAGTGAGGCAATTGGGGTTAAGTGACTTGCCCAGGGTCACACAGCTAGTAAGTGTTAAGTGTCTGAGGCCAAATTTGAACTCAGGTACTCCTGACTCCAGGGCTGGTGCTCTATCCACTGTGCCACCTAGCTGACCCCTCATATTATTTTTAAAGTGTTTTTTTACATGAAGAGAAGCATGATGAAGTGGACTTGGAATAAATAGTACCTGGGTTCAAATCCCATCTCCAGTACTCACTAGAGCTCATGGGCAAGACATTTGAGTATTCTGAGCCTCTTAGGCAACCTACTAAGGTACAGAGACAGTGTGAAATGTGAAATGGGCTGGGAATCTCCTACTGAAGAATTTACAGGTCTTTCTTATAGTGTTTGTAGGGATTTTATCCCCCTAACAAAATATAATTTCCATGAGAGCTATCACACACTCACTGTGTATTTCTCTGAAGTACCTGACACAGTGGTAGGCATATAATAGGAACTAGGCAAATGAATAAATGGCTAAATTTATGTATACATTAACATATGTTACGTAATTTATCTATTCTATTTTGGTACTGGTTTTGATCTGGCGTCACTTCTTGACGCCAAAGAAAAGACTCCTGGTCTTCCCCTCAAAGACCTTTGTTTCATGGGCAGAACTCTTCTACAGTAAGTCTCCAGCAGGTGGCGTCATTCCAATCGTTACAAAACTAAGATATTGGCATTTGGTCCCATCATTTCCTGGAAAATAGAGGGTAAATACATGAAGCCATGTTCGATTTTATATTCTTGGACTCAAAGATCACTGCAGAAGGTGACTGTAGCCATGAAATTAAAAGTTGCTCGATCTTTGGAAGGAAAGCTATGGCAAATCTGGACAGCATGCTAAAAAGCAGAGACATCACCTTGCTGAAAAAAGTCTGTATAGTTAAAGCTATGGTTTTTTCCCAGTAGTCATGTATAGCTGTGATAGATGGAGTATAAGGAAAGCTGAGTGCCACAAAATCAACACCATGTTGGTGCTGGAGAAGACATTTGAGAGTCCCTTGGACAGCAGGTGGATGAAATAAGTGAATATTTAAAGAAATTAATTCAGACTGTTCAATAGAATAAGTTGCTGAAGCTTACTGAATATTGAAGCTGAAGCTTAAAAACTTTGGTCGTATAATAAGAAGGCAGGACTCATTGGAAAAGACCTTGATGATGGGAAAGGTTGAAGGCAAAAGAAGGAGATGGAAGAAGATGAGATGGATAGAGAGTATCATGGAAGAGATGAATATGGGTTGGAGAGATTTGGGGAGATAGTGGAGGATAGAAGGACCTGGCATGCTATAACCCCTGGGGTCACGAAGAGTCAGACATGACTGAATGACTGAACAACAGCAACAACAAATATTCTGTGCCTCTATTGACAATAGAGGTGCATCTATTTTCACTAGAAAATCTCATTTCATTGATATCAACTAATGTGAGTATAGACTCTTCACATCAAAGGGGTGTTTTAACTTTCTTTTTTTTTCAGGGCAATGAGGGTTAAGTGACTTGCCCAGGGTCACACAGCTAGTAAGTGTCAAGTGTCTGAGCCTGGATTTGAACTCAGGTCCTGTGCTTTATCCACTCTGCCACCTAGCTGCCCCCAAAAGGGATGTTTTAAAGTTTGAGGACAAAAAGTGAAATTTGGCATATCATTTTGGCAGGTTCAACAAAGAATGCTCAAATGTTCCAGTAGCACTGGATAGGGACTATAGCCAGGAGTTAGGACACATACTTGTGTTGACAACAGAAGCAGTGACATGAAAACATTTTAGCAGCAGAGACTAAATGACAGATGGATTGGGATCACTTGTTACCATAAGGTCAAACGAGATAGCAAAGTGGTGACAGATATGTAAGACCAATATCCAAAGGTATATCATATCTAATCTGTTTTCAGGAGCTATCAATTTTACTTTTGTAACATCTCCTGCATATGCCTCCTTCTTTCCTCTGACACTGTGCTGCAGGTCCTTTATCACCTCTTGTCTGTACTACTGCCATAGCCTGCTGGTGAGCTGCCCACCTCAAGTATCCCCCCACTAAAGCCCATCCTCCATTCAACTATGCGCTGAAATGAACTTCCCCAAGCATAGGTCTGACCATGTCACTCAACTATGCCAAATCACTCAACTCCAGTTGCCTCCCAATCAATCACTTCCACAGTCAAATATTAAACCCTATTAGTCTTCTAAAGTCCTTCATGGGCAGCTAGGTGGCACAGTGGATAAAGCAACAGCCCTGGAGTCAGGAGGACCTGAGTTCAAATCCAGCCTCAGACACTTAACACTTACTAGCTGTGTGACCCTGGGCAAGTCACTTAACCCCAATTGCCTCACATACAAAAAATTAAATTAAATTTTTAAAAAGGCCTTTATAACCTAGCCTCCATCCCCTTATGTTTCTAGTCTTCTCCCATCTTGTACCCCACCATGTACTCTGTGGTCCAGTGATACCTGTGTCCTTGATGTTTCTCACGTGAAAGAAACCATCTTTCTATTCCATCCTCCATGCCTGGAATGTTCTCTGTCCTCATCTCTGCTTCCTGGCTTCTCTGACTTCCTTCAAGTTCCAGACAAAATCCTACCCATTTAATTCTAATGCCTTCTCTCTGGTGATTATTCCCAACATAGCCTTTATATAGTTGTTGTTGTTGTTGTTTCTCAATATTGATGTGCATGTTGTTTTCTCCAGTCTGACTGTGAGTTCTTCTTTGTATCCCCAGTGCTTAGCATAGGACTGGACATTTAGTAAGTGCTTAGCAAGTGTTTATTGACTGACTGACATTTAAGGGAAAAAAGTCTAAACTGTACTTCTAAAATAAAGCTTACCATGCTATTAGCTATAACTCTGCAAAGGGATCAAGGAGTCATTTTCTGTAGACTGTTCCCTGAGGAAATTGGCCCAGTGTTTGGTTCCAGTTAAAAAGACATGCAAAACACCTGACATCATGAGGAAGGCTTTTGGAAACAAAACAAAAGCATTATCTTGACCTTGCATAAAACTTGGAAAACTGTGTAAAGTTCTGTTTGTCATACATCAAGGAAGACATAGCCAATAGAGATGATCCAGAAAATAACAACTCAAACGATCTTGAAGATAGTGTGTTTCCATATGTGGGGATGATGGAAACAATTAGAGCTCTCAAAATGGAAAAGCCCAAGGCTGAGCAGGGCTATGGGCAGAGCTGATGCTATTATGAAAGGTCTGGCTTAGCTGGATATAGACTTCCACCAAACACCAGCTTCTAAAACTTGGCCTAGAGGCTTTATACTTGAAAGTAGACCCCTATACAATGGAGGATGTTTTTCTAAGAGAGAATAAAAGCTAAAACTTAAAATTCATTAAAGGAGGGTTTAGATAAATTCATGGATGATCAATCCATACCATGGGAGGCAACTTGGGTACTATGGAAAGAAAGCAGCTTGGCTCTTAGTTTGACTTCTATCACTGAGGTTTACTTCCTGTGTGACCTTGGACAAGTTATTGAATCTACTTGAGCTTAATGAATTGAATGGACTCTCAAGTCCCTTCCTCCTTTGGATCTATGATCCTATTCTATTGAACCAGATCTGTCATGTTCCTGGTGTAAGGAACTTCCACATGAAGAAACTCCCTCCACTAGTTTAGATCAACTGCTGTTCTGCAATTTGTAATCTTAGAAAGTTGCCCAGGGCACGGAAAGATTAAGTCATTTGTGTAGGGTCACAAACCAGTATGTATCAAAGGGACACATTTGAGCTTAGGTTGTCCTGACTTAGGACCTGGCACTCTATCAACTGGGCCACCCAGCTGCTCTTCCTTAACTACCTTGTATTTAACTCTTTGGTTTGATTCTCTTTATATCTGCTCTGTGTGTATGTTTGTTTTATGTATACTTGTCTCCCTTATTAGAAATAAGCTTTTTGCATATAGAGGTTTTTGCATTCTCTGTGTTTGTATCCAAAGCACTTGGCATAGTGCCTGATCCATAGGAGGCACTTAATGCATGTCTGTTGATTGATGAGTTGATTGAAAGTGGCAGTTTCTGCCCTTGCAAGAAGTTTGAGAACAACAACAATTTGGGTGAACAAATAGAAAGAATTATGTTGATTTGAATGATGTAGCTAGGGAAAGAAAATGGTACTCTTCTGAGTGAGACTCAGAACATCATTGGTGCACTCAATTCCCACAGTGGACCACTTGGCTTCCATTTGGGAGCTATTTCTCCTCCTTGTCCAAAAGGTTTCTCCTTCCCTGGTGCACATGGTGGAACCTTTTCTATTAAAAGCACACCCCTACTTTAAGAGAAAGTACTGTCTTTCTCTGCACATCACCCACTGCACACCCGCTCGTGACTCTTAGTGCTGTCAGCCATCTCCCGCTTTCACTCTCACTTGCCCACCCACTCCTCTCAGGATGTCAATCATTCACCCTCCCACTACTCTCACACTCACCGCTCTCACTCCCCCTCCATACTGTCAGCTTTCAGCCCCAAAGCCTCTGCCACCCCCCTAATCCTCTCCCTCAACTCTCATTCAGCTCCTTCCTACTTTCAGTCATTTGGTTTTTGCCACATTTTTTTTCTCCTTTGACCTCACACATCGTCCACTCTGCCCAACACCTTTTTGCCCTCTCTTGGTTCTGTCTTCTTTTAAGAGTCTTACAGGCTTCTGTGTTGATGCTCATCAAAACATCTTAGTGATTCAGCTAAACTCTCTCTTTAATTAGCTAGCCACAGGTGAGTCTCATCTTCCTTGGATGTTTCATGGAAAAGAATTGTATATGCAATGGGGCTCAAGTGTGGGGTCATTTCATTGCACTTATCCTTAATAAGACCCATTCCCTTTGCTCAGATACTGTTGCTTTCTAAATAGGCAAAGAGAAAACTTATTTTTATTTTCTTTTAAAAAGGCTGCAAAAGGATTTTTTGTTTTGTTTTGTTTTATTAACAAGTATTAAGATAACCATTTACAAGCAAGAAAGCCTCCTTTACTAGAATTCCATTTAGATTAACAAGGATTTTTATATTACTTTATATTTATTTTGAAACTTTTATCATGTTTTAGTTCATTTTATGTCCTAATATATCCCTCCTCTTCTGCCACCCATAGAGCCAATGTTCTATAACAACGAATAAAAAAAATAGAAAAAGATAGTTCAGCAAAACTAAGCCGATGCATCACTCTAATCCAACATGGCATGCAGTATTTTTGTACCCCTAGATCCTCACCACTGAAAAGAAGGGGTGGATTCCTATCCCCATAGCTCTTCTTTAGGGCCAAACTTGGTCATTATAACGATACTTTATTCATTTTTCATTTTTGTTGGGATTCTTTGCATTATTGACATTGTCCATATTGCTTTCCTTTATTTTTCCTGGTTCTGTTTTCTTCACTATCAATCAGTTCATATTAAAACTTAAAATTAGCAAAAGAACATAAAGAACCTGCTTTAAACTGGGAAAATGATAATATCAGGATGGAATTTGTGGCATATTCTGGTAGCAGCTGTCAACATTTTAACATGGGTTTGGAAAAGAATATAACAATTTGAGGACCTGTTAATATAGGATGAATCATTGTTTTGATAAAATATTTTTCATTAAATCTTTTTTATCAGTCTGTCCTAATCAGCCTACCCATCCCAATATACTTCTTTTCATAGGTTTTATATGTTTTGGTTTCTGTAAAGACTTTTTTATGTATGAGGTTGAGATGGTTTCAAAGGGCAATCATTTAAAACTGCAGTTCATATATCACATTGAGGTTTTTTAATTCATCATTTCTTCTCATGTTGTCTTTGTATTTGCCTTACTCCCACAAGCCTCCAAATCTTACCGAGGCTCAACTTTCCCAGGTCTTTCAACTAATTCTCATATGGTATAGTTTTGAGTCTCCTTAGCACCCAGGGAGGCCACCTAACATAACATATGGAGAGCTGACCAGAGGACATGGGTTTAAGTCCTACCTATCATGTGTACAGGTAGATGGTGTAGTGGATAGAGTGCTGGGCCTGGAGTCAGGAAGACTGAGTTCAAATCTGGCCTCAAACACTTACTAGATGTATAGTAGATTAACCCTCTTTGCCTCAGTTTCCTCATTTGTAAAATGAGCTGGAGAAGGAAATTACAAACCACCCCAGTATCTTTGCCAAGAAACCCCCAACTGGGGGCATTAAGAGTTGCAAAATAACTAAACAACAACAACAATAACAACAATGACATGATCTTTACTGACTGTGTGACCCTGGGCAAGTCACTTACCTTCTCATTGCTCTAGTAATTCTCTAAGATTATTAAGATGCAGAGAAGTAGAGGGATTTTTTTTTCACCTGGGTGTTCCTTATACCAAAGAAATCACAGATCTAGTCTCTATACCCTATCCAAAACATCCTGGTCATCCCTTTGTGCTCCATCTTGAAAATGGCCTTTCAACAATATAGTTCCCATAACTGGACATAGTACTCTATATGGAGTTTGAGTAAGGTAGAGTTCTTTCCGATTCTGACCTTTATCATTCTAAACAATATGGATTTTTAAAATGCAGCTTTGGGGGCTATTTATTGGAAATATTAATACATATTGAACAGAATCCACTAGAACACTCAATTATTTTTCATACAAATTGTCTAGACATAATGGCTATAGTTTATGCTAATAAAGATGATTTGGGAGCCCTAAGTTAAGAGCCTTTACATTTATGCTTATAAAGTCTCATTATATTTGGTCCATCTTTCTACCCTGCTGAGATCTTTTAGATCCCCTATCCATTATGTCAGCTGCTCTTTGTAGTCTCGATTATCTGCAAACTTGGTTTTCTTAAAATGCAGGACTGATCATGTCACTCCCCTCTTCAATAAACTCCATTGGCTTCCTACCATGTCCAAGGACAATACAAAATGATCTCTTTGGCATTCAAAGCCCTTAACAACCTAGCCACCTCCTCTTTCCAATTTTCTTATTCTTTATTTCCCAACATATAAACTTCAATCCAATGACACTGGACTCCTGGCTGTTGTATGAACAAAATACTTCAGTTCTTGACTATGGACATTATTTGGGCTGTCCCACTATGCCTGGAATGCTTTCTCTCCTCTGCTCTGACTACTGACCTCCCTAACTTCCTTTAAGTCCCAATTAAAATCCTACCTTCTGCCTAAACTCTCTTAATTCCAGTGCCTTCTCTTTTCTGTTTCCTATTTACTCTGCATATAGCATAGTTTGTTATCATTTGGTCTCCCCATTACATTATTAATTAGATTATGAGGGCAGGGACTGGGTTGTTGGGTTTTTTGGCCTCTTTTTGTATCCCAGTGCTTAGAATTTAACCAGGCAAATAGAGGTACTTAATAAATGTTCATTGACTGATTCATCTCTGTCTTCATCCAAGTGACTAAGAAAAATATTGAACAGAGCAGGGCCAAGCCCAAATCGCTGGGCTATTTCACAAGCAAAGTGTCATCAATTCTTAAATAAATCACTTTGGATTGTTTAAGGACTTCTGAGTCCACCTAAGGGTTGTATTGTTCAGTACATAACACCTATCCTATGTGTGAAGATACTATGAGAGACTTTAGAGTGCAGAAAAGCATTTTGGAGGATATTGTCCACAGTTTTAATCTATCAGAAATCCTTAAAAAAACAATGAAATCCGTATGTCATTACCTATTCTTGATGAATCCAGGCTGATACTAATTGACTGCTACTTCCTTATATGCAAGTGTTTTCATAGATAGCCTTTTCCTTTTAAATATTTTCCCTCCTTAATTCTCCTTCAAACCCATTCATCTTTGATAAATCTATAAATCTTCAAATCCATAAATCTTTACCAAGATTTGGTAGCCAATGTTATACTGGGGATCAGTAGTTCTGGTTAAAGATGGACTAAATAACTTTCGAGATTCCTTCCAACTCTAAATTCTCTGGATTCATAAAATTCTCAGAATGGATTATGGGAAATTATTTGGCCAAAAAAGAGTTGATATAGGCAGTTTTAAACAATGCTTTTCCTGGGTAATTCATTATAAGAAAACCAACAATCGTTTTTCATTTTTTCAAAATTCTAGTTAACAGGGTGCTAGGTGGCACAGTGGATAGAGCACCGGCCCTGGAGTCAGGAGTACCTGAGTTCAAATCCGGCCTCAGACACTTAACATTTACTAGCTGTGTGACCCTGGGCAAGTCACTTAACCCCAACTGCCTCACTAAAAAAGAAACAAAAAAAAATTCTAGTTAACAAATAACTCTCCCAGGGTATTAACAGCAAGAGCAAAGCCATGAAAACTATTATGGCAGGTGTACTGATTGGGAAGGATACTGACCTAACTTATGAGATTTTATCCTGTGGAGTAATAGGAACTATGGTTAAACAGATAGAAAGATGCGTAGTTGTGCCAAAAAGTTATAACAGTTTTACTTCTGTTGCCTCTAGCATTACTTACTTCCCCAAGGGCAGATAAAGGACCATTGATCAGGTAATTCATCTTATACACTCCAGGGAGTGCCAGCAATCATGTGAGTGGGATCAAATTATTAATGTCTTGGAAACCAGTAAAATGATCAGGGATCATAGAATCAGAGCACCTTAAAAAAAAGGGGGGGGCAGCTAGATGGCGCAGTGGATAGAGCACTGGCCTTGGATTCAGGAGTACCTGAGTTCAAATCCGGCCTCAGACACTTAACACTTACTAGCTGTGTGACCCTGGGCAAGTCACTTAACCCCAATTGCCTCACTAAAAAAAAAAAAAAAAAAAAAGGAAAGGATCTTGTAGATAGATCATGAAATCCAACACCCCTTATATTCATGATAAGGAAACCAAGGCTATAAGAGGTGATGTGACTTCTCCAAGGTCACACAGCTGCTGAATGGCAGAATCGGAATTTAGACCCAGACCTTTTGAGTCTTTTAACTCCAAATCCAAGGCTCTTACTGTAGGCAATAGGGAGGTATAGATTTTTTTTTTATTGCCAGAATTAAAGCTGTGTGCTTAATAAGGAAATAGAATGCAGATAGTCAACAGAGCCAGTAAGCTTTATTAAACATTTCTTATGTGCTAGGTACTTCATTAAGCACTGGGGACATAAAGAAAGGCAAAAACAGAATTCCTGCCCTCTAGCAACTCACAACATGCAAACTTCTCTGTGCATTCAAGACAAATACACTGTAAATGGGTGGTAATCTCAAAGGGATAGATTGGAAAGGGAAGAGATGGAAAGCAGGGATACTACTAAGAGACTATTGTTTTAATCAGAGTGGCAGTAGAAATGGAGTGGGAGGAATAATAGGGGTATTTTAAAGGAAAAAAATCACTCTGATATTTAATGGAGGAGAGGAAATATGGGGAATTTAGGTTAAACCTAAGAACAGTCTCCAGGACTTTTAATTGTGCACCAAGAGGAGACTGGAAAGCTTTGGCTTTGGATGAAGCTGCTTTGGCATTAGAACAATGATCACAGCCTGATTGGAGTGATTACTGTTGCTGAAACCACAAGTATGTAAGTGATGATGGAGATGTACTTACGGAAAAAGACCTAGAGAACTTAATGGGTGATAAGTTCTCAATGAACCAGACGTTTTATATGAGAGCTACAATAACTATATTGATCTTGGGCTTCACTAATAGAAACATAGGATTAGGTACCTGAAAATTCCTGCACACTCTCCCCTAGTTGGACTATATCGTGATTATTGGAACAACTTGGAAGCACAGTGTTTCAGAAGAAACATTGGCAAGTTTAAGTATGTCAAGACCAAGGGAGGTAAGAATGTCACAGGAACTTGAGCCCATGCTATATGAAGGTCAGTTGAAGGATCTTTGGAAAAGAACCCTTGGAAGGAAATGACAGTTGTCTTCTAATACTTAAAGGGTTGCCATGAGTTAGATTACATTAATTTTTTTTTGATGCCAGATACCAGAACCCGTCCACCAACATGGGAAACCATAGAATGACAATTTGAAAATGGACATAAGGGAAAATGTCCTAATATTTAGAACAACATAAAAATGGAATGTGTTAGGGTAATGAGTTCTTAATCCTTGGAGATCTTTAAGTAGAAACTTGATGATGAATCATGGATATTAAGATGGCATTCATGATATAGATAAGGATTGGATTGTATGGTCTTTGAGATTCCTTCAAGAACCATTGGACATGACTAACGTATCCCTTAAACTTGCAAACTTAAATGCTTAAACAGACCTGTGGTCTAGCATATGGGTGCTCCCTTTACCAGTATCAAACTCAATCCATTAGTGCCCTACAGTGCTGCATGATTCTCATGTATCTTTTGGAAGAGCTCCATAGTAGATACACAAAGCATGCTACAGGCTATTGTCTTGTTCTTTTAATATCATCAGTGCAAGTTTGTTCAAGCATTTCCTAACACTCAGGTGTACATCTTTCTTAACACATGAAGGACCTGTATCCTTTGTGGATCATACATGTCCTGGAAAATATCTTTTGCAGCACTTCTTGAGCGAATTTTATTTCTGGTGATAAGTTTCAGTCAGTTGACATCTATCAATTTTCATCCATCTTCCTTTGGTTCATCTAAGGCGCCTCTGAGATCATGCTGTTCCATGACTTGTTATTTTTTAGCATCACCAGGAAAATATTGTTGCTAATGAGATGTACTTTTTGTAGCAGTGATGGCAGCAAACAGTTTAGGATCATTAAACAAAACACTACATAATTTCCTAAATAGGCTCCAGACTCTAGCTCTTACTTCTATTCATTTTGGGTCATTGCAGTGCCTTCCAATGATATCAATAAATGTCTGTGCTTAGGTATGTATACATATGTTTGATTATATTTGTGTGTATATATACATGCATACACACACATATATATGTGTATATCTATCTATATAAACATCTGACCAGTTACGTGTCATAATCTGAGAAATATACATTTTACATCCACTTTGTTTTTTGAATAATGGTGATTCAATTTATCTTTTTTTAATAATTATGGATTTCGAGGATGGCAGAGAGAAGCCAGGAAGTTGCCTGAGGTCTCCCAAGTTTCCCTTAAAAACGACATTTAATCAAGCCTCTAAACGGATTCTGAAACTACAGAACCTACAAAAAAACAGAGAGACACAATCTTCCAACTTGAGATAATTTAGAAGACTTCTGGAAAGGTTAGTTTCACTTGGGCAAAAGGGGAGCGCAGCACAGCTCATAGTGCAGTGCTACACTGGGCAAGTCAGCAGGAAGCTCTTGGCCACAGTGTAGCAACTGAGTCCTCTTTATCCTGGCTCAGAAATCTGGTGGCATGGCAGGCAAGTGGTGAAATCCACCAGTACCATCTGAGAGGGCAGGCTGCAAGTTGGAGGGCCACCCACAGAACAGGCACGACCAGGCCTGGCCACCCCAGCATGCCAGGAGCAAGTGCAAGGAGCAAGCCCAGGGCAGTGAGAAATCCATAAACCATAGAGGCTTCAGAGTAGAAAGCCAATGACACAGCCCCTACACCCCAGCACAAGAAGCTTGAAACAGTCACCCTTGTGCCCCAGGAGCAGACCTCAACTTTAAAAAAATAAGCTTCAATATGAGTAAGAAATAGAAGAGGGCTCTTACCATTCAGAGCTTCTGTGAGGATATGGAAGAGCAAAAGAGAAACTCAGATGAGGACAATATTCTCAAATCGCCTACATGTGAAGCCTCAAGAAGGAAAATGACTTGGTCTCAAGACCAAAAATCCTTCTTGGAAGAGCTCAAAAATTGATTTAAAAAATCAATTGAGTGGGGAAGCTAGGTGGCACAGTGGATAGAGCACCAACCCTGGAGTCAGGAGTACCTGAGTTCTAATCTGGCCTCAAACACTTAACACTTACTAGCTGTGTGACCCTGGGCAAGTCACTTAACCCCAATTGCCTCACCAAAAAGAAACAAAAACAAAAACAAAAAACAAAAAAAAAATCAATTGAGTGAGGTGGAAGAAAAATGGGGAGAGAAATGAAAGCAACACAAGAATATTATGAAAAAAGAATCAGCAGCATGGAAAAAGAAGCACATTCCTTAAAAAATTCATTTGGCTAAATGGAAAAGGAAGTGCAAAAGTTTACTGAAGAAAACAATGCCTTAAAAATTCGAATTGCATAGATGGAAGCTAATGACTCCATGAGACACCAGGAATCAGTCAAACAGAATCAAAAGAATGAAAAAAATAGAAGAAAAAGTAAACTACCTCATTGGAAAGACAACTGACCTGGAAAATAGATCCAGGAGAGACAATTTGAGAATTATTGGACTACCTGAAAGCCATGATCAGAAAAAGAGTCTAGACACCATATTCCAGAAAATTATCAAGGAGAACTCCCCTGATATTATAGAATAAGAGGATAAAATCATCATTGAAAGAATCCACCAATCACCTCCTGAAAGAGACCCCAAAAGGAAAACTCCAAGGATTATTGTAGACAAATACCAGAATTATCAGATGAAGGAGAAAATAATCTAAGTAGCCAAAAAGAAACAATTTAAATATCATGGAGGCACAGTCAGGATTGCACAGGACCTGGCAGCTTCAACATTAAAGTATCACAAGGCTTGGAATATAATATTCGAGAAGGCAAAGAAGCTTGGATTACAACCAAGGATGAACTACCCAGTAAAACTGAACATTCTCTTCCAGGGGAAAAAGATGTACATTCAGGGAAGTAGGGGATTCTCAAGGTTTCCTGATGAAAAGACCAGAACTGAATAGAAAATTTGATCATAATATACAAGACTCATGAGTAGTTTAAAAAGGTAAACAGTGGGAAAAAGTTATTCAATATAGTTAAACTGTTTACATTCCTACATGGGGTAGCAATCTTTACCTCAGACAAAGCAAAGGCAAACATAGACTAATTAAAAGAGATAAGGAAGGAAACTACATCTTACTGAAAGGTACTATAGATAATGAAGTAATATCAATACTAAACATGTATGTGCCAAGTGGTATAGCATCCAAATTCTTAGAGAAGATAAACGTGTTACAAGAGGAAATAGACAGAAAAACTATACGAGTGGGGGATCTGAATCTTTCCCCTCTCAGAATTAGATAAATCTAGGCACAAAATAAATAAGAAAAAAGTTAAAGAAGTGAAAAGAAGGTTAGAAAAGTTAGATATGATGGATGTCTGGAAAAAATTGAATGGGGATAAAAAGGAATATGCCTTTTTCTCAGTGGTACATGGCACATATTCAAAAACTGACCATGCATTAGGGCACAAAAACCTTATAGTTAGGGGTAGAAAGGCAGGAATAGTAAATGCATCCTTCTCAGATCATGATGCAATAAAAATTAGATGCAATAAAGAGCCATGTAAAGGTAGACTGAAAATTAATTGGAAACTAATTTCATTCTAAAGAATGAGTGGGTCAAACAACAAATCATAGAAACAATCAATAACTTCATCCAAGAAAATGACAAGAATGAAACAACATACCCAAATCTATGTAAGGATTTTATTTTTGCTATTATCATTGTTATAATATGGGGGAAATTGTCACATATGGAGAGAACCGCCAAGATGGTTCCTTCTACTAGAGATGATCCAAGTTTAGAATCAGATCAGCAGAAGGGATCACACCTATAATTGAGGCTTTGAAAAGCCAGGGTATTATTATTCCATGTCATCGTTCTCTCCGTTTTCAGGGGTGTTTTGTGCAACGATTTGTTGGAATTCTTTCTAAATCTTTGTTTCCAAGAAAAAATGTGTCCCATGCCCTGCCTGGGCCCTGAAGGGGCAGGGGCTCTGGCACTTTCTCAGGATAAACCTTGCAGCCCCTTCCCTCTTCCCTCTTCTTCATCTTTTTAAATAAAAGCTCTAACTAGAAAACCAGAAGCTTCTTCCATTGACTAGTCTGGGAGATAAATTAAGAGAAAGGTTAAAGAGGGGATATTTATGACCTAATATCCAATTTTAAATCTCACATATGGGATGCAGCCAAAGCAGTGTTTAGGGGAAATTTTCTATCTCTAAATGTTTACACGAATAAAAAAGAGAAAGAGGAGATCAATGAATTGAGCATGAAACTTAAAAAGCTAGAAAAAGAACAAATTAAAAATCCCCAGTTAAATGCTAAATTAGAAATCTTGAAATTTAAAGGAGAAATTAATAAAATTGAAAGAAAACTATAGAATAAATACAATCAATAAAACTAAGAGCTGGTTTTATGAAAAAAACAACAACAATAAAATAGATAAACCATTGGTTAATTTGATTAAAAAAGGAAAGAAAACCAAATTACCAGTATCAAAAATGAAAGGGGGGCAGCTAGGTGGCGCAGTGGATAGAGCACTGGCCCTGGAGTCAGGAGTACCTGAGTTCAAATCCAACCTCAGACACTTAACAATAGCTGTGTGACCCTGGGCAAGTCACTTAACCCCAATTGCCTTACAAAAAAAAAATGAAAGGGGTGATTTCACCACCAACGAAATGGAAATTAAAGCAATAATTAGGAACTATTTTGCCCAACTGTATGCCAACAAATTTGATGATCTAAATGAAATCTATAAATATTTACAAAAATGCAAATTGCCCAGATTAACTTAAGAGGAAATAAAATCCTTAAATAAACCCATATTAGGAAAAGAAATTGAACAAGACAGTAATGAACTCCCTAAGAAAAAATCTCCAGGGCCAGATGGGTTTTCAAGTGAATTCTACCAAACGTTTAAAGAGCAATTAATTCCAATACTATACAAATTATTTGGAAAAATAGGTGAAGAAGGAGTTCTACTAAATTCCTTTTATGACACAAATATGGGGTTGAAACCAAAACCAGGCAGAGCCACAACAGAGAAAGAAAATTATCGTCCAAGTTCCCTAACGAATATCAATGCAAAAATCTTAAATAAGATATTATCAAGGAGATTACAGCAAGTGATCACCAGGATAATACAGGTGGGATTTATTCCAGGAATGCAGGACTGGTTCAACATTAAGAAAACTATCAACATAATCAATCACATCAATAAGAAAACTAACCAAAATCATATGATTATCTCAATAGATGCAGACAAAGCTTTTAACAAAAAACAGTAGAAAGCTTAGGAATAGATGGAGCCTTACTTAAAATAATAAGCAGTATTTACCTAAAACCTTCAGCAAGCATTATATGTAATGGAGATAAGTTAGAGGTCTTCACAATAATATCGGGGGGGGGGCGGGAAATAGGGATGCCCATTATCACCTCTATTCTTTAATATTGTACTAGAAATGTTAGCTTTAGCAATCAGAGAAGAAAAATGAATTAAAGGAATTAGAATAGGCAAGGAAGAAACAAAATTATCACTCTTTGCAGATGATATGATGGTATACTTAGAGAATCAACTAAAAAACTACAAGATAGTTCCAAAGGAGTCATGATAGAAAATGCTCTCCAAATCCAGAAAACAAAATAACTGTGGAATATGGATACAGATTGAACCATACTATTTCTTTTCTTTTTGGTGCTGTTGTTTTGCTTTGTTGAGGTTTTTCCTTTTGCCTTGGTTCTTCTTTCACAGCACGACTAATGCAGAAATATCTTTAATGTGATTGTACATATATAACCTATATTATATTACTTGCTGTCTTGGGGAGAGGAGAGGGAAGGAGAAAAATTTGAAACAAGAAATCTTTTAAAAACAAATGTTGAAAACTATCTCTGTATAGAACTGGAAAATAATAATATACTATTATAATTTAAAATTAATAATTATGGATTTCACTGAGTCAGTTTTGTATTACTACAGGAGTGAGTCATATTAATAGAGTATCATCTGGAAATAGTATCATGCTGAGAACCTCACCATCAGTAGAGATTTTTTGTACATTTTAGAATTTCTACATGCCATCCTTCAAAACACTAGTGAACATCTCAGATGAACATATCAATCCATGGATCCTTCTTTTATGTCTTGCTTGGTTTTGAGACTATATGGGTAGTTTAATCGAGCTTGCAGTTGGGGAATGTTATGTCTGGAAAGGAAACATGCATCTACTTAACCTGATCAGTTCTCCATCAAAAAGATCACCTATTCATATGAATAACATATACTTACAATCTCAACAAGGAAGGGGGTAGGGAGGGATAGAATTTGGAACTCAAAACTTAAAAAAAAAAAAAGATAAAAAGATTTCACCTAAACAAAAATATGGACTAGAGTGGAAAGACCACCAAACTGGGAGCCAGAAGACCTAAATTCTAGATTAGCTTCACCAACTTGGTTTGTAACCTTGGAAAATCACTTCCCTTCCCTGGGCCTCCATATCCTTATTAATGAGGTAGTTGAACCAGGTGATCTGAGGGTTCTTCCAGCTGTAAAATCCTATTATTCCATGATACATTGACTTGATTCCAAATTGTTTATCCAGGAGGCAGCTAGATGGCGTAGTGGATAAAGCACCAGCCCTGGATTCAGGGGTACCTGAGTTCAAATCTGGCCTCAGATACTTGGCACTTATTAGCTGTGTGACTCTGGGCAAGTCACTTAACCGCCATTGACCCACAGAAAACAAACAAACAAAAAACCAAATTGTTTATCCAGAACTATAACACTGGAAAAAGATCCCTTTGGCACAAAGAGTACAGATAATAGTTTAGAGCTGGAAGGGACCATAGAGACCTTTGGATCCAGTAGCCTACCTACCCCTATTTTACAGAGGAGAAAACTGAGGTTAAGTAATTTACCCAAAATTACAAAGATAGCAAGTGTCCGATGCAGTATTCAAACTCCCAAGATCATTTAGTTCTAGCTTCTATATCTGTATCCCAGTACCTCTCTCAGTATCTGTCACATAGTAAGCCCTTAATAAATACTTGTTGACTGATTGATTTGATGGTGCTTATGGAATAGCTTATGAATGAAGTGTCCTTTATGTTCCCCAATATTTCCTGCCAGCAGAAATAGACATCTGGTTCAAGTGCCTCTCAGGAAGCACTGAAGCCACACTGTCGTCTGAAATCTATCTAGGCAGCTCAGATGGCAGTAGGAATTAAGTGCCTGAAAAACAGTTATTGAATGGAAAAATGTAGTGCCGGCCTGCCTTGTAAATGGAGGCCCAGGAACAGAGAAAATGTCTCTGGGACAGTCAGAGGGGTCTTTGCCAGAGGTTCTGACAGCCCTTCTGCCACAGTAACAAGTTTCCTCTATCCCGGAGGCTTCTGTACGCAGGCCAGTGCTTCTGTGCCCTCTCTTCCCAGTTCTTGCAGCTGTGTATGCAGCTGGCCTTCAGTTACGCCTCATGGTCCCCAGATCTCAAGCCTTCTCTCACCATTGCATTATTAATTTTCCTTTGGCATGAAAAGTGGGACCCATTTTCCATCGGACTGGCCAATGGCCTAATGGTTTCAGCACTGCTGTATCTCCCATTATAAGGAGACAGATTCCATTTCATTCATTCCCCAAGCCCTCAATACATACCAGAAAAAGAAATTCAGAGCCCTTTTGAAAAAAAAAATCCCTGCTCTTGTTCAAGGCTTAATACTGCTTAGGGGATGATATGAATTTATATGCAGGTTCTTTTGCCTGATTTTATGAAACCATTGATTGCCAGGCCCTCACATCTCTGACTACAAAGAAGACTAGGTGGTCATGCTGTCAGCCAGGGGAATGAAAAGAGAGTCCTCCTTATAAAGGTCAAACTACCAATGGCTCCAGGATCTGCCATCCAGGTGCTGCTGTCTGCAAGGACTAAAACAGGAATGACCCTGACAGATGCCTCAGCTGCTCAGCAGCTGAAACTCAAAGCCACTCAGCCTAACATGATTCACAATTTAAAGAGCGATCAAAAGTGAGATTGTAATGAATAAAAGGTTGTTGCACATGGTTTCTATCCTGAAAAATTATAAACCTACCTAACTTTACTGTTGTTTTCTTACAGAATTTCTTACAGATTCTTACAGAATCATTCAGAGAGGAAAGTTTTCACATCAGATTGACAGTTTTCTTGGGAAATATTTCATCCAGTATAAACATAGAAATATAAAGAGCAACTTATTTTAATGATAGCTTAATAATAAAAGAATGGACTCTATTACATCATGCTTCATCATTTGAAAGCACTTTCACATAAATTATCTCATGTACTCCAAGATTCCCTCTGTGACAAGTAAAATTAAATGTGGTTGCCTTATTTCTGTTCCAAGTTTGGGGAAAATTAGCTGGGGTTTCTAATATATGTGTTACTTATAAATTAGAAGCTTTAGCACCAGTTTGGGGGCATTAAGCATTTATTAAAGTATATTAGATATTAGTAAAGGGAGAACACGTGGAATTCAGAAAGTTCAGAAGCCCTACATACCTAGCATAGAAGAGTCAGAACAAGGCTCCCTCACCACCTCTCTGAGTCTCAGGCCAAAAAGATGATGTTTACATGCCTGTGAAAGTGGAAGCTACCTCTGTGGCCTGACGAGTGGCAGCCCCTACACACTGCCCCAAGCTAATTGGCCAGCATCACCCAAATCCATTGGTTCACTGAATTTGAGGGTGGTCCAGAGCAGTACATGCCCAGGTCAGAGATTCAGAGAACACACACCCTGAGGGCCAGGCTCTTAGGTAGGTGTGGTTTCAATCAAGTCAACTTTAAGTGAGTTAATCAGCAAACTCAATCCAAACAATCAATATAATCCCCTGGAACAGGGAAGGCCTCTGGACATTCCAAAACCCATTATTTTATCATACGTCCTGGACCCTCTTGTCTTTGTTCTCCACACTCTCTCACTTGGTGACCTGATCCATTCTCATGAGTTCAGTCATGTACTATAAAATCTATATATGAAGACATGTTTTTTCTCTTAAGCTGCAGCCCCACATTAGGAACTACCTATTAGACATTTTGAACTGGATGTACATATTCATCTCAAATTCATCATATCCAAAATAGACTATATTAGCTTTCCAAAAAATAAATCGCCCTTTCCCATACTTCCCTATCCCCATTGATCCTTCCATCATCATTCCAGTTACCTAGGTTTGAAACCTATTATTGGTCCAAGAACAGTTCACCCTCATTACACTGTCATCATCATTTTCACCCTACATATCCCCAAAGTTGCCAAATCTTGTCATTTTTATCTCCACAACGTCTTGCACATATCCCAGATGACCACTCTCATAATCCTGACCCTCTTCAGTTGCCTTCTGGATTATCAAAATGCATTCCTATTTAGTCTCCCTGGCTCGAGTCTCTTTCCTCTCTATTCCGTTTTCAATATAGCCATCAAGGTGATTTTCCTAAATCCTAGGCCTAGCCATGTCACCTCCCTCCTGAGTAAATTGCAGTGGCTCAATATCACTCCTCTGTTGGACCTTCAGAGTGTTTTATGGCCTGGCTCATCTTACTTTTCTGGCATATTCAGAAGTTAACTCCTTCTGTACTTTCAACAGTCTAGCCATCTGGATAGAAGGCTAGACTTAGGGTCAGGAAGACTGGGCTTCAAATTCTACTTTTCATACTTGCTTGCCATGTGACCAGTCATTTAAGCTCTCTAAACTTCAGGCAACTCTCTAAGACTATAGTAACAGAAGTTGTGGTTTGTATCAATGAATGGAGTACCCACAGCATCAAAATCACAGATACTCGACCTATTAAGATGAAATCTATAGTGTCCTAAAAATCGTAATGTACTAAGACTTCTGAAACATCTACTATGTATCTATATAAGCATAGATGCATATTATATGTATATGGTGCTCAGAGTGAGACTCATTTTTAATTCTTCAGACTATAGTGTTCTGCTACTCCCAACCACACAACATCATCAGCAGTGTATTCCTACTTTAAAAGATGTCTTTGTTTCTGAAACGTTTGTAGTCATTAAAGGAGCTTGGCAATTCCCCAGCTCATCACGACCTACTCTCCTCTTCTTGTGTATTTCTGGGCCCAACTTATTCTGCATTTGTGTCCATGCACCAATGGATGGACTTTTAGAGGCTGCCCATATAATTCTATGTGATAATCTGGACAGTAGACATTCTTGATCCATTTTTTTCCTACGGGGCTAGTGAGGCCAACTCTTTAGAGTGGGTGAAGAATCTCTTCCATGCAGTTGTGTATTGTTTTGGGGCTTGATGCAACCAACATCAAGGAAATTGTAGAGAACTTCACCATCCATAGGAAATCCCTCTTGAACTTGAATTGTACAATGGATTATCTTCCCTAGCAGTGGTAAATATCTTTGGCAATCACCTGTCTCCTTGTGTTATGCTTTGCCTCATATTAGTGGTCAAAGGTTAATTGAACGTGATTTTCTCTGTGGTTTTTACCTTAAAAAGAATCTGGAATAATTTTGATACATGGGCAGGAAGTACCTAGTTGGAGGAGAGCCTTCAAGGCAGTATTTTGTTTGACTGAATCAGATGCCTTTTTATAAATAATAAGCACAGTAAGATTATGAATGCTCTATATCTCTCAATCAATTGGGTGACCAATTAATCAGCAAGCATATATTGTGTGCTTTCTCTACATCAGGCATAGACAACTGGATTCTGCATTAGGGAAACAAAAAAAAAAGTTCCTGACCTCAAGAAATTTGCTCTCTACTGGAGAGTTATAGCACAGAGACAGAAAGATTAGACTTGTTAAGCTTGTCCTTAGATGGCAGATCTTGGAATAATGGTTAAAAGCTGAAGAGAGGCAAATATAGGCTGTTTGGAAGGAAGAAAGGAAGGAAAAGAGCATTTATTTGTTAGTGTTGTTCAGTTGTTACAGTTGTGGATGATTCTTCATGACCCTATTTGGGGTTTTCTTGGCAAGTGCCTACTATGTGCACTGTGCTAAGTGCCGTACAAATGCTATCTAATTTGATCCTCACAAAATTTAGGGTGTTACTATCTTCATTTTACAATAGAGGAAACTGAGGTAGGCCAAGGTCATATGACTTACCCATAGCTACACAGTTAGTAATTATCTGAGGCGAGATTTAAACTCAGATCTTCCTGACTTCAGGACCAGTGCTTCATTTACTGTGCCACCTAGCCTCTTCTAGGTATAAAGGAAAATTTTTTAATAAAAAGAGCTGTCTCAAAATTGAATGGGGGACCTTGGAAGGTAGTGTTTTTGCCTCACTGAAGATTTCAAAAAAGAGAATGACCATTTCTTGTTGTAAAAGCACTTCTGTTTTAATACAGTTTGCTCTAGATCAGTGATTCTTACCTTTTTTTAGGTACTATGAACTCTTCACCTCTTGTAAGTGTGCTAAAACTCATGGATCCCTTTTAGAATTATGGGTTGTTTTTTAAATAATTGAAATAAATGCTAAGTTAGAAGTTAGTTGAAAATAAAGACATTTTTCCCCATCCAAGTTCATGGCTCCTCATATCTATGCATCAATTCCTTCTTGACAAAAAAAAATACCTAAATGACATATGAGGTTCTATGAATTGGGTCTACTTTAACCAAGGGTACCTCTTTGCTATGATAAGGCATCAGAGCAGGACTTTTGTGGAAGTGCAGAGGTTGTAATGTTTATAAAAGAAGATAGTAGCTGGTTTTTAACTTTAAAGTTCTTGCACATCCTCCTCAGAACTGAAAAATAATCGAGTTAATTACAAAATAAAGGGTTTCTAAATATATAGTGGTATTTTATTTCCATTGCTACAGATCTTAGACCACATATGACTGTTATATAACTGTATAATAAATTAAACATATCTTTATTAAACATGTGTCACTAACAAATTTCAAACCATACTTTGTATGCAACTCTAACTACTGGAAATAGTAAATGTTCTCACTCATGAATATAGTTTTGGTAAAATATATATGCATGTATGTATGTATGCATGTATGTGTGTAAGAGACAACTGTAGGTACTAAATGGGAATTTTATATTTCCTGGATTAAAGGCTCTATTATAATTTTATAATTTCTCATGTAATAGAATAAAAATTTGTTTTTGAGAAGTTGCAAGTTTTAGAAATTCACATTTCAATAAACTTTCTACGAAATTATCTTGGGGAAATCTTTAGAAAATGATTACCAAAGGTTTTATTAACTATAAAAGTCGTGTTAAAATTCCAAGAAGAATGGGAGTCTGCAAAGCTGGAGTTTGAAGCTTTCAGAAAAAAAAGAATGATGCTAATGATGAATCTTAAATGCAGAAGAGGGAGAGTATAATACTACCAAATGGTGGTCTGGCAAACATATTAGGATTCTTACTGTAACACATGGAAACAGAGCTTCCAACAATGTGTCAAACTTGATGACTGTTAGGAAAAAGTGATAGCTGACACATTAACCTGGGGCACTGTAATCAGAAAGGGGGTGGCTTTCATTTTGTTGAGTAGAGGCTTTTGAGAGCTCAAAACTCTCTTAAAGTCAGGCTCTCCAAAGACACTTACTAGTGATCTAACCTTGGGCAAGTTGCTTAACCTCTATTTGCCTGTTTGCTCATATGTCAGATGGGGGTCATGATAGTACCTCTACCTCCCAAAGTTGTTATGATAATCAAATGAGATAATTGTAAGGTGTTTAGAATAGTGCCTGGACCATAGTAAATACTATATAAATGTTATTGTTGTTGTTGTTGCTGTTGTTGTTGTTAAAGGCTGCTTCTCTAATTAAGGGACAAGCCATATGTGTGCATACAGACTATTCTCTAAGACTAAAATTGCAGAACAATTGTTTATCTACATCTGTAGGAGGAGTTTCCTCACTGGGAACTATGCACTGATAAAATCAGAAATCCCTTTCAATCAATAGATAAGCATTTATTAAGCTCTTACTGTGGGCCAGCTGTGTGCTAAACCCAGAGATACATGACAGTTCCTACCTTTAAGAAAATTATATTCCCTGGGGAGATAACAGCATGTGCACAGAGAGAGTAAGCTTGTTCTGCTTAACCTTGGAGGAAAAAAAAAAAAAAACCTAGGAAGAATCATTGAAAATGGAAGAGAGGCAAATTTAGTTTGGTTTTAAAGGAAAACTGCACTGGCTGCTGAGAGTATGGTGAGAGCAGTGAAACAGTGTCTTCCCTGGGTACATTTTACATTTTACCATAGGAGAAAGTAAAAATAAAGATCCATACAAAAACCTAAATGGGATATATTTGTATGTACAGAATAGAGACATGTAAAGATGTATGCATATCGAAATAGTCATAAATGCATGTAAATACACCTACATGTTTATATAAGTATGTATGTATGTATCTAAGGTGATCAGGAAAGGAAGCATTGACTTTGGAGTTAGAAGACCCCAGTTCTACCTACAATTCTAATCCTAATTAACTAGGAGATCATGGGCAAGTCACATAACTTCTTGTCATCAAAGGGCTTCAATAAAGCCTAAAGTGATGTATTATTATTGTATTCCACTTTACAATTTTCAGTGTTTTCCTCCCCACAATTCTGCGAGGCAGTATGCTTATCTCTCTCCCCATTTTACAGATGAGAAAACTTAGACTCAGGCTAAATTATGTGTTTTTTTTCCAGTTATTCAAATAGCAAGTGGAGGAAATGGGATTTGAACATACTTCTTCCCACTTCAGGCCCAGTGTCCCTCACCCTGGCTGCTTCTCTAACTCAGGTGTGTTGTTCACTGCACTTAGCATTAGTCCCTAAGATGCCTCTAATACTAGGTGGCTAAGGGGTTGTGATGAAAAAGGAGAGGTAAGGTATCAGAAGTACTTTGAGCAGGGAGAATAAGAGAAAAACAAGGGAGGGGAAAAAAACATGAAAGACAGAAGTACAGGCAATTTATTCCACCAAAGATAGTTCCTTGTTTTAGTCTATAAAGAACCACCTTCAGAAAAGACACTTCAGGTACTGGGAGTGACAGGAACAAGCTAAAGAGGGGGTGGGGGATTCAAAGCTGACTTGTATCTTTTTTAAAAAAAAAATTTTGACACTGATAGTTCTGTTTTGACTTATCACTAAAATAAGCCTGTGTTACATTACTTTTTTCCCTTTATATCGTAGCCATATACTTTTAATTACCCCTCCAGCATGTTGCTTTTTTCTCCAACAGTAGCTATATTCGTATTTATTCATGAATAATTTGGTTTTCCTCACTACCATTGGCTCCTGGTCTGAGTGAAGCTGCATGCCATTTCTCTCCTAGATTTGTGATGAAATCCATAGCCGTAATAATACTTTTTTTCATGTTAGACCTGCCCTTTAAAGTGGAGCCCCAAGTTGAGATTGTATACAGAAGGGCAACAATCTGCCTTCAAGAGAATGTAGTTTTTCAGATTGTAGGCTTCCTTTGTTCTCTAAAGTAAAATAACTTCCTGTCAGTACAGAGATAGTAGTAGTGATAAAGGGACCACATTCATAGACACCTCTATGGATTTATGCCTGTGGATATTTCCATATTCAAAATTGAAAATGGTATTTTTTTGCCTAATGGAGATCTAGCTAAATATATACAAATGGGGACGATAAGAGTACTTGTATGCATCTGCCAAAATACATTCAATACAGTGGATGCAGGCAGAGGATAAGTGGAAAAATAGCTTCATGAACAGTGTATGGGTGGTTGTAATCTGAGTGGGGTGTACTCTGACACTTGAAGGGATGGGCAGGAATGTGTGTGTTTTAGCTCCAGCCTGAACACTGACAAGTTGTGTGAGCAAGAGCAACACATTTAACTTCTGAAGGATTGGGAAGTAATGGAGGGATGGGTGTAGGATGGGATCTTACCTCAAAAATGTAGGATGGTCTAGATTTAGCAGATCATTGGAAATGGGCGATGAGACAGACTGAAGAGGTAATGATTCAGGGTTTGCAAATGTAGGTTACTGGAAGGAAGAAAAGAATGGTGGAGGGAAGGAAGGGAGGGAGGAAGGAAGAAATGAAGGAATCAATGAATGAAAATGAATTTATTAAGCACTTGCTATGTGCCAAATACTGCTAAATGATGGCTATACAAACAGGAAAAAAAAAAAGGATAGTCTCTGCTCTCAGAAGCTCATATTCTGATTGGAGTAAATAACATATAAAAGAAAGTCAAGATAAAAGGTATATTAAAAGACTTGCAATTCCCAAGGATTCAATAGGAAAGAAGATGGGAAGGTCCAGGGGTCCCTGGATTTTATCTGTAGGTCAGATGATAGTGCTAGGGGTCTGTTAGTTGTAGAGGCAGGGCAAATGGTAAGGTTTGGAGCACCTTAGGAGGCAGTCGTAGGATGGATGATAAGGTCTAGTGGCCCTTCATCTTACTGGAAGAAATCGAGTCCCTCTCAACTCATCTAAGGCATGTGAGCAGTTTCTGACCTGATGGGGAGAGGGGGTAAGAAAGGAAGACAAGGGAGGAAGGCTACCCCTAGTGGTGCCAGAATTATAATTTGAAAGAATACTGGATTGTGGGGAAAATTAGTAAATTCTTTCTGAGACATACTGAGTTTGAAATATCTATAGGATATGTAATTGGGAATTTCCATTGAGCAAATGATGATGAAGGGCTGGAGTTCAGAATAAAGATTAAGGCTAGTTATATCGATTTTGAAGTCATCTACTTAGAGATGAAAATTGACTCCATGAAAGCTAATGATCTCATCAGGAAAGAAGAGGGACCAGCACAGAGAGCCTTGGACATAGATTTAGAGTTAGGAGTTGGGATATTGATGATGGTTTCAGCAAAGAAGTGAGAGGGTGCTGAGACAGGGAGGCAAAAAAAACTAAGAGAGAACTAACTCTCCTCTATTTTTCTCTTCTTCTCTTTCTCTCTCTCACACACAATCATTCATTCACTCGAATCAATCAATCACACACACAGACACACAGACAAAGGAAGGAGTAATGTGATCAAGAGGGATGACAACAAAAATCTATTGAATTTGGCTTTTTTTTTTATTTTTTGTATAAGGTATTTTATTTTTTTCCGTTACATGTAAAGATAGTTCTCAACTTTTGTTTATACAAGCTTTACAATTTCAGATTTTTCTCCCTCCCTCCTCTCCCTCCCCCCTCCCCTAGACAGCAGGTAATCTGATATAGGTTATATCTATATATCTATATACATACAGATATAGATATAGATATAGATATAGATATAGATATAGATATAGATATATATACACACACATATATATACACATAATAACATTAATCCTATTTCTGCATTAATCCTGTTACAAGAGAAAAAATCAGAGCAGTGATGCAAAACCTCAAAATAGAAAAAAAAAAACCAGCACCCAAAACAAAAGAAATAGTATGGTTCAATCAGCATCTATACTCCACAGTTCTTTTTTTTTTTTTCTTGGATTTGGAGATCCTCTTCTATCATGAGTTCCCTGGAACTCTTCTGTACCATTGCATTGGTGAGAAGAATATACTGTGTACAATGTTCTTCTGGTTCTGCTCATCTCACTCATCATCAGCTCACATAAGACCCTCCAGGTTTCTCTGAACTCTTCCTGCTCATCATTTCTTACAGCACAATAGTATTCCATTGTATTCATATACCACAACTTGTCCAGCCATTCCCCAATAGATGGGCACCCCCTCAACTTCCAATTCCTTGCTACCACGTAAAGAGCAGCTATAAATATTTTTGTACATGTGGGTCCCTTTCCCCCTTCCATGATTTCTTTGGGCAAAAGACCTAAAAGTGGAATTGCTGGGTCAAAGGGTATGCACAGCTTTATCACCCTTTGGGCAAAATTCCAAATTGCTCTCCAGAATGGTTGGATCAACTCACAGCTCCACCAACAATGCATTAGTGTTCCAATTTTCCCACAGCCTCTCCAACATTTATTATCTTCCTTTTTTGTCATTTTAGCCAATCTGATAGGTGTCAGGTGGTACCTCAGAGTTGTTTTAATTTGCATCTCTCTAATCATTAGATATTTAGAGAATTTTTTCATATGGGAAATTTGGCATTTTAGATCATTGGAGATGGTGGTTCTGGTTGAGTGATGAGTTTGGAAGTGAGTTTTTAAAAAGTTGAGACACAAATGAGAGGAGAGAAGGTGGGGCCAACCAGAATGGATATATTTTTCTAGGTGTTTGGTTGTGAAAGGAAGGAAAGATACGAAGGGTATGATCAGAGCTCCATGATTCTGTGTTGTGTTATTTTAAAGCTATTGTTGGGAAAACAATAGAACAATTAGGATATTGGGTTTTTTTGTCTTTCAACCTTTAACTATCCTATAGTTGAGCCTCTGAGGAACCATCTATCTGGATCTTTGGGGTTAGAGATGAGGGTATGTCCTGAAACAGAGGTGCTGACATTCGAAATCTCTTTTTAAAAACTGATAAATAGATGTATATGTATAGAATGATTTTATATATATATATATATACACATATATATTTACACATACATACATACATATTTGTATCTAATGGTAGACATCTCTAGGGGGGAGAAAAAATAAGGAAAAAAGAAATTTAAATGATAATTTCATTATAAATTTTAAAAGAATAGCATGTTGTACATAATAGATTTGCATTTTCACATGTAATCATCTTTTAAAAATTTATACTATGTTATAAAATGCTTGTTTTACTTTATAGATGAAAATAAAATAAAAAATATATTTTGGAGTTTCAACTAATGACTTCTAATCCTAACCCTAACTCTCCAACTCACAATATACCAAATGGATCCTTTGAGATTACATATGTCAATATGGGACACCAAATCCACCTCCTGCAAGAAGGGAGATGGTGGTGGAATAAGGTTTCTTTCCTAACCAGAGCAGTGGGTAGAGTCAACCCAGAAAGCCTGAGATTCTGAGGATAAATTACGTTAGGATGACCTCAGAAGATTGTGAGAACACTTCCTCCCAAAGGGAGCTACACAGGGGACTTGGACTGCTTTTCCGGATGCTCTCTTTGATCCAGTTCTCTTCATCTCTAAACTTTGCCCTCATGTCGCTCACAACTCCTCATGCTGGCTGCTTATTCTATCCTATGGCAGGAGACTGATTCATTTTTAGCCTGACTTTAGAAACAGCTTGTATTTTACTAACCATGCCCCAAACTGGGAACCCAATTCCAAAGCAAAGCTCCCTGCAAAGTCATTCCAAACATGCTGATGATCCCATTGAAATTATAAGATGATAAGGAAAATTATTGATAATTAAGCACCCATTTTGATTACAAAGGAAATTCCATGTGAAAGCAGTTTGAAACATCTATTATTTTTCACTCTGTTGTGTGTCTGTGTATTCTTTTGGTCTGTTTTTTCTTTTACAACATGACTAATACGAAAATATGTTTTATGTGATTGCACATATATAGCCTATATTAAAGTGCTTAGCAACTTAGGGAAAGAAGATGTGAGGGAAAGAGGGAGGGAGGGAGAAAATTTGGAACTCAAGACTTTTTAAATGACTGTTAAAATTGTCTTTACATGTAATTAGGAAAAATTAAGATTTTTTTTTCTAAAAAAGGATGTCCCAAAAGTCTTAGTGCAGTTTTAAGCTTTAATAGCTTACAAAACAATAATAAGCTTTACTAGCCTATAACTGCACTAAAAAGTTTAGCACCCCTTGTACTTAGCAATATCATTATTTACTTTCTATTAAATTTATGATTCAGGAAAGTTGTATTTTTATATTCAGTATGGATATTCACTTAGTGGAGGCTTCCATCCCCAACCAATATGCATTTGCAGTTTGTCTTCTTTGCCGGCAATGTACTCTCTTTTCTCTTCTGCCTTACTTCAAGGCTCTGCTTAGTTGCAGCCTCCTCCAAGAAACCTTCCTGGATTCTTCCCATTGTTAGTGCTCTCTCTACCATCAGATTACCTTGTATTATTTTCCATGTATTTGTTGCATCCCCTAACAGAATCAGTTTCATTAAAGGCAGAAACTATTTTGTTTTAGTCTTTTTTAAACTCCATAACAGTTGCTTATACATTAGCAATCACTTAACAAACGTTTGTTGAATTTAACTGAATTAAAACTATTCCTATTTTATATCTCTGGGTATAGTTTTATTATTTTAAACGAGTATAGGGGCAGCTAGGTGGCACAGTGGATAAAGCACCGGCCCTGGATTCAGGAAGACCTGAGTTCAAATCCAGCCTCAGACACTTGACACTTACTAGCTGTGTGACCCTGGGAAAGTCACTTAACCCCCATTGCCCCACCCCACCCCCCAAAAAAATTTTAAATGAGTATAGAGGCCGGTTAGTCAGGAAGCTATTGAAGATTTGATTGGTAACCCACAAATATGTTTCTGTGCTTTCTACAATACAGAATAGAACAAAAATACTTATTGGGACAAGTTGCAAACAGTATTTTACAAGTAACAAAATGTATTTTAAATGTCCAACAAAATGCCAAAGCATCAGCAGCACTAAAAGACATTTGCTAGAGTTAATGATTTTATCAAATTTACCAGCACATTTTATGGGGGTCAATTCTTTACAGAGTCATTGTACAAATAGAACGGGAAGTCCTTTAAAGTGTTTTGCAAAAGGCACTGCCCAAAGGCCAATTATTATTGTTGGTGGTGATTATATTATTATTATTTATATAACACTCAAGATATTAGAAAGTGCTTTACAAGCATTAGGTCATTCTATCCTTACAACAGCCCCATGAGGTAGGCAGTGCAAATATTATTATTTGCACTTACAGATGAGCACATTGAGACTCAAAGAGTTTCAGCATATTAAATTGCAAAGCTGAGATACATGCTTTCTAACTGCAAATCTAGGACTCTTTCTAGTACACTGCTTGCTATTGGCATAGTTATTGGATTCTTGCCTTTTCCCTCTCCACCCTCCACCATCTCCCCAAAAGATAGATTCTTGATGTGCCTCAATCCACCACCCCAGAATTTTACTGTCCCTTCATTCCAGACTTCCTCTTTTAAGCTTCTTCTTGTCTGCCTGCTTGGAACCATCACTGATTACCTTCAATTGGGAACTCTGACATTCAGAGGAAATGTCAGTGGTTACCTTCATTTAGGAACTCTGACATTCCATTAGGATCTCTCTAGATTGACTATCCTGACCACGAATGAATAGATTTCCTGGATCTTGGACTCCCATTGGATCTTTGCTAAGCAGTAAATGTGCCCTGCCTATTCTTTTCTGAAGCTGGGCTTTATATCTTACTTACAGATCCAATTTCTAGACTCTCATACAAAAGGTGTTCTGGAGCCAGTTTTAGCCAGCTGATGAGAGTTAATTGTTAAATTTTCATTGTGAGTGATTGGCAAATTTTACAGGTGTGATTTTTTTGTTCTCATTGACTGTCTACAAAGCATAAAATGATGGAGAAAGTGTTAAGAAAGCAGATTACACTTAAAAGTGTGTCATGTCCCAGAGAGCCATGATTTGGAACTAGTGTCTCAGAAGTGAGGTAGAAGCTTGGTTCTAGACAAGGCTAAAGGTTCCAGATTCAAAGACCAAGGATAATTCCCAATGTAGAGTCCATATTTCCCATAGCGAAGAGATGGAGAAGGTTGGAGTTGAAGCAGCATGGTTTGGGCACCTGAATTAGTGGAATGTAGGAAGCAAGATAAGAGACATGCCTTCAGCTTCCAGAATAAGAATTCACTATTTAACAAAAACTTCTGGGAAAAACTGTAAAAGAGTATGGCAGAGTGGGGCAGCTAGGTGGCACAGTGGATACAGCACTGGCCCTGGAGTCAGGAGGACCTGAGTTCAAATCTGGCCTCAGACACTTTACACTTACTAGCTATGTGACCCTAGGCAAGTCACTTTCCCCCAATTGCCTCACTAAAATTTTTTTAAAAGAGTATGGCAGAAAATATGCATAGACCAACATTCTAGATCATATACCAAAATAGGGTCAAAATGGGTACATGATTTAGACATAGGCAAATTAGAAGAGGAAGAAATAGTTTATCTGTCAGATCTATGGTAAGGGGAGGAATTTGTGACCAAAGGTGAAATATAGAACATTATGAAATGAAAAAAATGAATTATTTTGATTACATTAAATTAAAATTTTTTTGCATAAACAAAACCAATGCAACCAAGATGAGAAGGAAAGCAGAAAGCTGGGAAACAATTTTGATAGCCAATGTTTCTTATAAAGGCCTCATTTCTCAAATATATAGATAATTGAATCATATTTATAAGAATATGAGTTATTTCCCAATTGAGAAATGGTCAAAGAATATAAACAGGCAGTTTTCAAATGAATAAATTAAAGCTATCTATAGTCATATGAAAAAATGTTCTCAGTCACTATTGATTAGAGAAATACAAATTAAAACTACTCTGAGAGACCATCTCACACCTATCAGATTGGCTAATATGACAAAAGGGAAAAGATAAATGTTGGAGAAGATGTGGGAAAGTTAGAACAGTAATGCATTGTTGGTGGAGCATTGAACTGATCGAAGCATTATGAAGAGCAATTTGGAACTATGCTCAAAGGACTATAAAACTGTGCATACCCTGTGGCCCAGCAATACCACTTCTGGGTCTATATTCCAAAGAGAACGTAAAAAGGGAAAATAACCCACAAGTACAAAAATATTTATAACTGCTCTTTTTGTGGTGGCCAAGAATTGGGAATAGAGAGGATGCCCATCAATTAGGGAGTGGCTGAACAAATTATGCTATATGAATGTAATGGAATACTATTGCGCTAAAAGAAATAATGAGCAGGCAGATTTCAGAAAAAACCTGGAAAGACTTACATGAGCCGATGCTGAGTGAAATGAGCAGAACCAGAAGAACATTATACACAATAACAGTAACTTTGTGTGTTGGTCAACTGTGATAGTCTTAGCTCTTCTCAGCAATACAATTATCCAAGCCAATTCCAAAGGATTCATGATGGATAATGCTCTCTACATCCAGAAAAAAGTGCTATGGAGTCAATGCAGATTGAAGCATACTATTTTTACTTTTTTCTTTTAACTTTTTTTCTTGTGGGTTTTCTCTTTTGTTCTGATTCTTCTTTCACAAAATGACTAATGTAGAAATATGTTCAACAATATTGTATTGTGTAACCTA
Organism: Dromiciops gliroides; assembly: GCF_019393635.1. NCBI lineage: Eukaryota > Metazoa > Chordata > Mammalia > Microbiotheria > Microbiotheriidae > Dromiciops > Dromiciops gliroides. The sequence goes on along the minus strand of NC_057864.1, from coordinate 408,856,142 downwards.
TATCAAATTGCTTACTGTCCGGGAGAGAAAGGAGGGAAGGGAGCAATGGAGAAAAAATTGGAACTTAAAATCTTACTAAAATGAATGATTAAAACTGTCTTTACAGTTAATTGGAAAAAATAAAATACTATCAAAAAAGAGACATGCCTTTCTCCCCTTTAGGCTTTAAGGTACAAACAACTAAAATGTTTTGAATAAAAGAAGAATCATTTTTAAGTATAGAGAGTATCCCTAAAGTCTTAGAGCAGTTTTAAGTGGTAATAACTTCAGAAATATACATGCTACAGATTTATAAAGACAACATTTGAAAGGATAATCATTTAGGTTTTTTGAATATTGTTTTTATTAAAATTCAACATAACTACTGTAGTGCTATACATCAATGTAGTCACTTTGAAAACTTTGTAAAAACTTTCTTTAGCTGCTGTAGTGAATAAAAGGATTGCATGTATAATCATACTCTTAAGATCATCCAAAGAACCAGGTTTTGATTCATATATGACTGTTTCGGTGTGACACCACCAAAAAAAGTCAAGTAAAGGTAGATCAAATAACCAAGTTAGCCAAGCAAGAGAACCTCTTCTACCAGTCCACTCTCTTGAGAAAACATCAGCCAAACAGTCAAACAGTTGCTCAAACATTGTATAATGACAAAGTATGTTGTCTTATTGAAATGAAATTTTAAAAGATTTATTATTTAAAATTCCCAAAACTAAATGCAAAAGAAATCAAAATAAACTTTCAAATTATGGTTGTTGTTAAGTTTGTCACTTGTATTTCTGAAGGCTTTGTTTTATTTTATTTTGTTGTGAGGCAATGAGGGCTAAGTGACTTGCTCAGGGTCACATAGCTAAAGGTTTTTTTGTTTGTTTGTTTGTTTTGTGGGGCAATGGGGGTTAAGTGACTTGCCCAGGGTCACACAGCTAGTAAATGTCAAGTGTCTGAGGCCAGATCTGAACTCCCGAATCCAGTGCCGGTGCTCTATCCACTGTGCCACCTAGCTGCCCTGACACAGCTAAAGTTTTAAAATTTGTAAATGGCATTAAGACTTTTGGGACGTATTTTATATGACCAAAAATAAATTTAAAATATAAAATGTGAGTGAAGTAAAGGAGTATAATTATAAAAGAATAGATTGACAGCAGGTCCCCTGGCACACTGATGCCTTAAGATACTACAAGAACAAGAAGAAGAGAGGAAGAGGTTCAGTGCATAGGGTGGATCTGTGAGGAAATATGGAAGATAATCTCACAGTATGAAAAAAAAAATCATGGAAGGGTTACTATCTGCACTGGTGAATAAAACCAGTACTCTGTTGATGAAATCATTAGTCCTTTAGAATATTCAAATATAGGAGCAGAGTTATTAGCTGCATTGAATGAATTGTATGAAGAACTAAAGTGTTTTACTGACATCCTCTCATTTCTTTCTTCAAGATTCCTTTCTCTTCTCGATGCATGTTCCCCTTCTTTGCTCCTTCTCTTGTACCCCCTAGTATGCTTTCTTCTCTAGCTAGGTCTCCGAGTGAGGTGATACCAACAGGCCTTTGCTCCCCACAGCATTTCATGAGACATAAGGATAATGATGATAATCATTATTATGATAATAGATAACATTTATATACTGCCTATTGTATCCTAGGCACTGTGCTAAGCACTTGACAAATATCTTGTGATCTTTATTACAACACTGTGAGGTAGGTGCAATTTGTTGTTGTTCAGTCATTTTTCAGTCATGTTTGATTCTTTGTGACTCCTTTTGGGGTTTTCTTGGTGAAGATACAGGAGTGGTTTGCCATTTCCTTCTCCAGCTCATTTTACAGATGAGGAAACTGAGGCAAACAGAGTTGAGTGACTTGCTTTGTTATCACACAACTAGTAAGTGTCAGGTTCCAGATTTGAAGTCAGGAAGATGAGTCTTACTGATTGCAGGACTGGCTTTCTATTCACTATACCACCTAGGTGCTGTAATTATCCCCATTTTATTGTTGAGGAAACTGAGGCAAACAGGGTTTAAGCGACTTATCCAAGGTCACACAGCTAGTTCACATCAGTGGCTGAATTTGAACTCATGTCTTCCTGACCCCAGACCCAATATTTTATCCATCTCACCACCTCGCTGCCTAATTCTCTCTCTGTGATAGTTGTCACAAAACAAGGAAATGTCATAAACTAGCTCACAATAAAAAGGGGGCAGCATGGTACAATGAGAGGAGTATTAGGGGTCTTACTTCTAGTAGTAGGGAAATGATGATCTCACTCTAATCTCCCTTCTTCAGACCTCATTAGGAGTGCTTTGTTCAGACCTGGGCTCCATGTTTCAAAGACACTGATGAACTCGAGAGTGTCCAGAGGACAAAAATCAGGATATTGAAGGGTCTTTAGTCATGATACATGAGGATCATTTGAAAGAACCGAACCTAGAAAACAGAAGACTCAGGAAGGGACATGAGAGTGACATTTTGAAGTGTTTCAAGGACTTACATGTGGACAAGGGATTAGACTGTCAACATTTGGCTACAGAAGACAGAATCAGGACTGATGCATCAATGTTGCCAAAGGACAGATTTAGGATTGATGTCAGGAAACACTTCCTAACAATTTTAGCCAACCAGAAACAGACTGAGAATTGTAGAGAGATGGTTGTTCCCCCTTTCTTGGAGTCTTCCAGTAGAGGTATCCTTTTCTGTGTGTGCTACAGTGGGGATTAGATTCACTGACCACTCAGCTCTAAGGTTCTGTGTTAAATGAATGGCAAACTTGGACTTATGGCACCTGGGTTCAAATCCTGGTTCTGCCAGGTGGCCTTGGGTAAATTAATTCACTTCTTTGGTTTCAGTTTCCTCATCTGTACAATGAGATGGTTGAATTTGAAGTCTTTCAAATTTCTTTCCAGCTCTAAATCTATGATCCTTTATGTCAATCATGATTGAGAGCAACTTAATGTATGACCTCTCCAAGGGGCACCTACCTGCATTTTGAAAGGGATCCTTTTATTGCCTCTAGGTCAGTTCTATAAATTAAAGAAATAAATAAAAGCAATTTTAGACACTGGAATATTGATATCTTGGGACAGGGAATATTGTTATACCTCTTTAGTCACACCACAGAGGTCATGATCTGTTAGTAAGCATGAGGTTGGCCTTATAGATTCATAGATTCTAGAAGGGAGTTTTAGATCACCTTATCCAACTGTCATTTTCAGATGAGAAAACTATCATCCCCCAAAAGCTAAGAGACTGGTCCAGGGTTTCAATCCATGACTAATAAATATTTATCAAGTCTCAACCATTTGCCAAACACTATGCTAAGCAATGGTGATACAAAAGGAGGTATTGGTGTCAGGAAAAACTCCCTAACTAGAGCTGTCCAGAAGTAGGAGAAGTAGTTACCCCATCATTTGGAGACTCACTTCATAGGATCCTAAATATAAGGTTAAAAGAGCTTAATAGGGGAGACAACATGCAAACAAATATATGTGTGTGTGTCTATATATTTACATATATATATATATATATAAAGTGAAATACAGGATAAGTAGGAAATTATTTAATGAGTGATTGTGGCAGATCTGGACCAGAATTCTATGCTAGCAAACCTTGCGTGGCTATTTTAGGATGATTGAAGAGAAGGCACTGGACATTTAGGCAGAGTGGGGTTAGAGTGAACAAGCTTCCCCTACCCCCCCCCCCCCCGCCAACATGTCAGGGAAGTCTGTGAAAAGAGAAGGCACAATTGTCAAAACAAATGAAGATTAGAAAAGGCATTTTAACTGACCTAAATCACAGTAGGTTTGGAGGAAAAGAACATGGATGCTTGTCACTGAAGCATTCTTCTGGGGAACTATTGCTTTTGCTTGGTTAAGAATTAGGCCCCTGATGAGTTGTGTAATGTCAAATCAAATGCTTGCTCAGAAATGAGTGGTGCACTCCTAAAATCCCTGTAGGGAAAATGTTGTTGCGTCAAAGAACCAGTCAGTGTCACCAGAGGCTCTGGTCTCAGGGAGTTTCTAAAAGGAAGCAGTGATGATGGAAAGCACAGGGTATCATGCCAAAGAAAATACACAACAGAAATGTTAAAGGAGGTCATGCATATGAGCTTTATACCAGACATGCTGGGACACAGTGTATTAAAGCAACTCATATTTCCAGCTGAGAATGACATTGAGCTAAACAGCTAGGATGTGATGAATAGGGCAACAAAAACGAAACACCCAGCTGAGTGGAATGGTAGACCAGATGCCGTTGCATCCATTTTGACCTATCTCTAAAAGTTTTTTGAAAATTCATTCTACGTAGAGAGCTTTCCTCTCATCCCCTCACCCACTTCAGTCCCTTTTTTCTTTCTTTGCTGACCTAAGTTGCCCATTGACCTTTATAATGCAAAAGCTGTTATACGTGAATGAATATTTATGGGAACTGGATCAACCTCAGATTTACAGAATATCAGAGTTGTAAAAGACCTCAGAGACTATCTGATCCAACCTATACCTAACCAAGAAACCCTTATAATGTACCTAACTTATCACCCATCCTTTACTTCGGAGAAATAATATGGTACAGTGGAAAGAAAAAATACTAGATTTGGAGTCAAAAGAGCTTGTTTCAAATCCTGCCTATGGGAAAAGTAATTTTAATATCTCTATGCCTCAGTTTCCTCATCTGGAAAATCTGGAGGTTGAACTAGGTGGTCTTCGAGGTCTCTTTCAACCCTACATCTAGAATCCTGTGTCTCCAATAAAAAGGTAACTACTTTTGGACAGCTCTAGTTAGGGTGTTTTTTTCCCCCTGAAAACAAGCCTTAATTCACTTCCCTTTAACTTGAACTGATTAATCCTCCTTCTACATCCTAGGTCCAAGCAGAGCAAGTCTAACACTTTCACCTATCTCTGTGACAATTAAATGGTTGAAAGCAGTTATCATATCCCTAAGTCTTCTCTTTTTGTGTTCCTTCAAAAGATCCTCACACAGCCTGATCATGAAGCCCTTAAACTTCCTGTTTACCCTCTTTCAGACACTCTCCAAATTATCAATATTCTTTCCTCCTAACATGGCACCCAAAACTGAACCTAGGACCTCATAAGTGGTCTGACCAAGATGAGCATAGCAAGGACAGTATTCCCCCTTCCTTTGGTGTACCATCTACCACTGCTATGGGGGCAGCTAGTTGGTGCACTGGATAATGCCCTGGAGTCAGGAGGACCTGAGTTCAAATTTCTTATCAGACTCAGACACCTACTAGCTGTATTACCCTAGGCAAGTCACATAATCCCAATTAATGCCTCAAACATCTGGGGCCATCTCCAGTCATCCTGGTGTATATCTTGCCACTGGACGCAGATGGCTATGAAGGAGAGAGTAAAGTTGGTGACCTTGCACAGCCTTCCCTCACTTAAATCCAATTCAGTGCAAGTCATGACATCACCCTGATGCCATAGTCCTCTTTAAGAACAAAGGACAAAACAACAACCACCACCACTGCTATGTCATTCTTAATGTAGTTTCCAATTATGGTTGCTTTCTTGACTGCCATGTCATACTTTTGATTCAAAAAGGTAAAAAAGAAATGTACAGGATAATTTTGTTCTATATTTGAAATGAATAGCAAGTTGGGCATGGTAGATTTGCAGTTTCATGTGCAATCATCTGTCCATTGTACCTTGTTATAGAAATTCTTGTTTAGTTCCATAAATTAAAATAAAATAAATTTTTAAAAATTTATATTGGAATCCACTGAGGCTATAATGCATATTTTCCAGGCTGTTACAAGTACAAGAACTAATCTCACTTAGCATCAGTTATAAAACATAGAAATGTTTAACTACATCCCCCTTTCTCTGAGCTCCTGCTGTATGTATGTACCTTGTTTACAGCTGATTAGTTATCTTATTGTTTCATGAATATTGGTTTTACTTTCAAATATAAGGAACCTTCCCCCACCTCCAAATTCCTTCATGGTTCCTCATGAAATGATATTTACTCAACAGTTACTCAGTAAGTACTTGTTGACTAATTGCAGAGGAGTCTCCTTCCTGTAAAGGGAGAGGTTTAGACCATATTCCCATCCATCTCTAGAAGTGGCAGCATGGTACTTGAAGGTAGAAGGAGACTGGTGGATTGGAAAGAGTATTGGATTAGAAGTTAGGAGACCAAAGATCAGGGATCCACTCACTATGTGGCTCTGGGCATTTCTATTCTCCTCTCTGAGCTGTTTCAGTTCTCTGTACTTATGAAGGGTAGAGATGGTACTAGGTGATTTCTAAGGTCCCGTGCCACTCAACATTCTGTGTTTCAAAATAAGAGAAATCCAATTGTCTTCCCTGTCATCATTCTTCTGTCCACAGAATCTGAACTGTTGCCATGTCAGTGTTGAGGGAGAATTTCCTATTTGCTTTGAAGAATTTGAAGCTGTTCATGGAAGTTTTTTTAAGATTTTAAATGAAAATCTGGAATTTTTATTTCAACCTTTTGTAAATTTTGGGACAGGTACTTATGTGGGTAAATGGAGATTTTTTTTTCCATTTCATAGTCCCTAGAGAGAGGAAAGGAGGGGTATGGAGAAATAAAGAAGCCAGTGTTATACAAATGAGACTCGTTTATTAGCAAAATTACTTCTGCTTTGAGAGCTAGATAGCATTTCCTTAGACAATTTAATAAAATATTATTAGAATTAGAATTTTACAGATTGAAAACATTGTTAATATCTCTCCATAACTTTTTCAGTCACATTTCTCTTTCATAGGCTTATATTTACTGGAAGGTCCCTTAGAAGCAATCTTCTCAAAGATGAGGAAACTGAGTCATAGAGGAGTTATATGACTTGTCCAAGGTCGCACAGGCATCCTGCACAGCATTCTAGGAAATGGTCACCTTAGGCTAATCAACAGTAACAATTTTACATGCTAGCTCCCTTTTCATAGGATATAAGAACATGTATTCAAACACAAAGAAACCCATCCTAGAAAAGGGCTCCTATCTGTCTGATCAAGAACAAGCCAGATGACTCTCTCTCTGAGCCGAAGTTCTCTTATTTATAAAATGGGTATAATACTGATTGTGGTGCACAGGTCAGCTAGAATATGTAATGAATAGAGCACTGGGTTTGGAGTCTGGAAGACTCATCTTCCTGAATTCAAATCCAGCTTCAGACACTTATTAGTTGTGTGACTCTGGACACATCACTTAACACTGTTTGTTTCAGTTTCTTATCTGTAAAATGGGGACATACTGGAGAATCAAATGGCAAAGAACTCTAGTATCTTTGCCAAGAAAACTCCAAAATGGGGTCACAAAGGGTTGGACACAATTGAAATGACTCAACAACAACAACATACCTCATAAGAGTTGTTCTGAGGAACTGATGAGTTAATGCATATAAAGTAATTTGTAAATATTAAAACATCAGGAATTATTATCTTATTCCTTAGTGTGATACCAAAAATGTGTAAATTCAAAAATATGTGTAATTCAGTCATTCAATGTATCTGACTCTATGTGACCACGTGGATATTTTCTACGGGGTTTTCTTGGCAAAGATACTAGAGTGGTTTGCTTCTTCTCCTCCAGTGTGTCCCCATTTTGCAGAAGAGGAACTGAGGCAAATAAAGGTTAAGTGACTTATCCAGGGTCATCTAGCTAGTAAGTGTCTGAGACTGGATTTTAATTCAGATCTTCCTGACTCCAGGTCTGGTGCTCTATCCATTGCACTATATTGTACACTGTATGTTTTTTTTTTAATCCATAGAATCATGAAATTCTAACAGCTACCTGAAGGGGCCATCTAGTTTAGCTCCCAGAATGATTTGGTGATGATTATGCAGGCTAACAAAAGGAATTTTTTTAAGCTATGCTGGGGGCAAGAGAAGAATCAAAAATGTGAGAGGACCATTGAGTAGACTGGATGAGATAATGGATAATTGTGAGGTTTAACTACTCAATTCTTGCTTTGCTTTCTGTTTTCTTCTCTGTGAGAATCAGTGTGACAGAATGAAATAGAGCTAACCTCAAAGCCAGAATGACCTGGGGTCTAGTTCTTCTTCTGATTTATACTGTCTGTGCAATACCAGGCAAGTCAATATTTTAGGCAACTCTATGACTATCTCTCAAAAGGATAAGAATTAAGAAAGCATTCAGATTAAGCAATTAAGAAACCACTGGTAAATTGGGAGAGAACAGTTTCATTTAAATGGTGAGGCTAAAAGGCAGATTTTTCAAGATGCTACGAAGTGAGAAAGAGTAGAGGAAAGGAAAGCAATAAGGCAAATGACTTAGTGGGTAGGACACTCTATTCAGATTCCAGATCTGGATTCAAATCTTGCCCCAGATACATACCAGCTGCATGACCTTGGCCAACCTCTTTAGCCCCGCTCCCCCCACTTAACTGCATAATAAAGGGGTTGGAATAGATGAACTCTAACATCCATTCTAGCTATAAATCTATGATCCTATGAGCATAGGCAGATTTTTATATGACTTTTGTTATAAAATATAGGAAATGTATAGGATTTAAAATATAGTTGAGGGTATAATAGGGTCAAGTGAAAGATTTTTAAGGCTAGAAGGAGATAGTCACTTTTGTAAGCAGCAGAGAAGAGTCAGGAGATAAGGACAAAGAGATAGATAGATTGAGTATATTTATGAAATACTTACTGTGATCCACATACTGTGGTAAGTTCTAAGGATAAAAAGACAAACAATCTAGATAGTCCCTGCCTGCAAGGAGCTTTAGTGGAAGACAACACATAAAGAAGAGCAAGGAAATGATGGAAGTTATGGAGGGAGACAATCAATAAACATTTATTAAGTTCCTAGTATATGCCAGGCACTGTGCTAAGTTCTGGGGATAGAAAAAAAGACAAAAAGATAGTCCCTGATCTGAAGGAGCTGACAATTTAGTGGTGGAGACTATGTAAAAATAAGCTTAACAGGATAAATTAGCAATACTCAGCAGAGGGAAGGCACTCTCATTCAGTGGGATCTGAAAAGTCTTCCTATAAAAGGTGGGATTTTAATTGGGACTTGAAGAAAACTAGGGAAGCCATTTGGTGGAGATGAGGAGGGAGAGCATTCCAGACATAGAAGAAAACCAATGAAATTGCCCAGAATCATGAGATAAAGTGTGTTATGCAGGGAACTGCAAGGAGCCCAGTGTCACTGGATCACAGAGTACATGTATAGGGAGGAGATTTGTGGAAAATGTAATGGATTTCTTAGTTATTTTTTAAATGAGTTGACAAATGTTTCTTAAAAATTTATCAGTTTTAATTTCTAATACAGTTAATGTTGGTAGATATAAAACCAAAATAAACAAAAGCTCTTTTACATCCTCACTAATTTTTAAGAGTATAGTGATTCCTGAAACCAAAAAGGTTCAGAACTGCTATGCAAAAATATTCTCTTGCATATGTCTTGCAGTTGTATATGGAAGTAACTCTGTAGATGACAAGTCTGTAGGATCTACACAGAGATTGTTTGTATTCCCATTTTAGCCTTAAAACATTTAAAATTCACTTTTTACTTCTATTCTTATTTTTATAAAAACATTATTTCTAGTATTTTCTGGAAATATACTCTTTTTGAGGGGAGTGGGGCAATGAGGGTTAAGTGACTTGCCCAGGGTCACACAGCTAGTAAGTGTCAAGTGTCTGAGGTCAAATTTGAACTCAGGTCCTCCTGAATTCAGGGCCAGTGCTTTATCCACTGCGCCACCTAGCTGCCCCTGAAATATACTCTTAAAAGCTTGAATAGAAAGTATTTGAAAGGATAAAAATTCTTTAAAGTACAATGAGAGGCAGTATAACAGTGAGTAGAAGGGAAGACCCACCTTGGGGTCAAGAGTCCTATTTATATTACATCTTGTGTGACCATGGACAGGTCAGTTAATCCCTTAGTGTCCCAGGAAAATGAACTCTTCAAATGACAGGTAGTTTGGCCATCTGGATCAGTGGAGGGAGTTTGTGCACTGGGAAGTCTCCCTGTGGATGAAATCATAGGTCTAAAGGGAAATATATCGTTACAAAGATATTTACTCCTGAAATCTGATTTCACAGAGCAAAGCTCCTTAAACTGAGGGTCATGACCCCAAATGAGGTTGTGTAACTAAATGTGGGGGGCCACAAAAATTTGGCAACAGTAAAAGGTTATGAATACCTATCCTATATACCTATATCTCTGTAATTGTGTAAAAATTTCTTGGGCAACACGTACAAAAATATTTATAGAAGCTCTCTTTGTAGTGCAAAGAATTAGAAATTGAGGGAATGGGTGAAAAAGTTGTGGTATATGAATGTAATGGAATACTGTTGTGCTATAAGAAATAATGAGCAGGCAGATTTCAGAAAAACCTGGAAAAACTTAAGTGGACTGATGCTGAGTGAAGTGAGTAGAACCATGAGAACATTGTAATCACACAGTAACAGCAACATCTTGTGATGATCAACTGTGATAGACTTTGGTCTTCTCAGCAATACAATGATCAAAGGATACATGATAGAAATGCTCTCCACATCCAGAAAAAAGAACTCTGGAATCTGAATGAAGATTGAACCATACTGTTTCTACTGTTGTTGTTGTTTCTTTGAAGTTTTTCCCTTTTGTTCTGATTTTTCTTTCACAACATGACTGATACAGAAATATGTTTAGTGTGATTGTACATATATAACCTATGTCATATTGCTTTCTGTCTTGAGGAAGGGGGAAGGAGAAAAATTTAGAATTCAAAAATCTTATAAAGATGTTGAAAACTATCTTTACATGTAACTGGAAAAAATAAAACACTTTTATGATTAAAAAAACTTGAGTGAAAAGGGGTCATGCATGGAAAGAAGCCCTGACATAGAGGATAGTAGTATCTTAGGATTTAGATTTGAAAGGATACTTGGAAATCATTTATTTTAACTCTCTTAAGCTACAGATAGGGAAGCTGAGCCCCGAACAGAGAGGAAGAGGCTTACCCAAGGTCAATGACAGGCAAAAAGCAAATAAATACAGAAAACTAAAGAATAAAATGTTCAGGAAGTACTTCCTTCTTTCAAATATAAGATTTAATTATCTATTTCCTTAGAGTGCATCAGCAACATTTATGCAACATAAGACTTGGGAAAGTATGTTTTTAAAATTAAGGATGGAGAAAATAATGGGAAATGAGATTAGTTTGAGTATAGCTGGCTGGAATGTACCCTGAAAGCATATGGAAATAAATAGCATTCTTAGGAAAGGGATGTATTGCTGAAATGAAATGATTTCTTGACAGTTGGCCCAAGATTTAGTATTGTTAACTAACACTTTGAACTTGCTGCATATTGTGGTGTTCTGTTAGAAATGCTTTTAAAGCAAATATTTTTCTTCCTATTTTGCAGATGAGGAAAATGAAACTTGGAAGGGTCCTAGGGCTTATCTCTAGTATTCCAGAATGAATTGGCAGTGGGGTAGAAGAAAGGCCCAGACCTTGAGGTCCTTTACTCTTTTCTTTGGCCATTCTGTACTTTTCTTTATATTGGAACATTTTACAGAACTCAGGGAAACAGATATGTAAGAGAATTAGTTATGCACAAAAGCACATTGTCAATTTGTTGGAGATGAGAGGCAGCATGAGGCATTAGAAAGAACACTGAGTCTACAATCCAAAAATCTGGGTTCATATCCTACTTGTGGTGCTAACTACCATGTGTGACGTTGGGCAAATCAAAACCTCCCTGAGTTTTAGTTTGTTCAATTGTTAAATGAAGGGATTGGATTAGATAGCTTCTGAGGTCTCTGTCAGCTCTCAATCTAAAAATTATTATGCACTTACATAAAACACCAGTAAGGTTCCTGAGGATGACCCCTTTACTCATAATAAAAGATACTCATTTTACTTTTGTTTATGTTCTGAAGAAGAATCCAATTCAACAGTAATTGAATAAACACTGAAGAAGCACCTACTTTGTACAAGGCAGGGTTCTAGGTAGCCAGGTGTATAGAGTGTCAGCCCTGATTCATCTTCATGAGTTCAAATCCAGCTTCAGACACTTACTAGCTGTGTGACCCTGGGCAAGTCATTTAACCTTGTTTGCCTTAACTCTTCATGGAAAATGGCAAACCACTCTAGTGTCTTTGCCAAGAAAATCCCAAATGGTGTCATGAAAAGTCAGACACAACTGAAATGAATGAACAACAGCAAAAGTGTTTTAGGAGCAGGACTTACAAAGGTGAAAAACAATCTAGTTTCTGATTGCATCAGAAAGGTTATGATCCTATCTTGGGGGGGGCAGGAAATGAGGGTTAAGTGACTTGCCCAGGGTCACACAGCTAGTAAGTGTCAAGTATCTGAGGCAGGATTTGAACTCAGGTCCTCCTGAATCCAGGGCTGGTGCTTTATCCACTGCGCCACCTAGCTGCCCCCATGATCTTATCTAATATGTGTGCTCGAGTATGGCTGAGGGTGATATTTTGGGAGGCCATACCATTATACCAGCAAGTAAAATGGGATCATTTTGCTAGAGGCAAAATTCTATAAGAATCCTAGAGTAGAGAGAGAGAGAGAGCTTTCTGGGACCTAATGAAAGGTCATAAATTTGCATGAATGATGGAAACCATAAAAAGGAAAAGTCTCATAGCTGGACAGTTTGAACTGAATTATGAGTGGTATGCAATATGTAGCTCTTAGTGTTGCTCAACATTATCATTTAATTTTATTTATTTAAAACTTTCAGAAAATATTGGCATTCCAAACCCCGTATTTCCTATCATTGGAGTTCTTTTGCTGTTATCTGGGTTTAGTTCAACATCTCCTTTAACTTTATAGTTATACTATCCTTTGTGCCAATAGACTGATTCCATTTCATCAGTTAATCATAGTCAGCCTTCCTAAAGACAAGGGATATTTCATTTTTGTCTTTGTATCTCCTAAGGCTAGCATAGCTACTGACACTTAATAAATGCTTATAGAATGATTATTAACAATTAGAGCTACGAACAATACAATGATTTGCCTCTGGAGTGTTGAGATTACTTCTCACAGAGGTGTTTAAATGATGGTTGTAATGACCATTTGTCCAAGATGTAGATAAGTAAGATCTGTGCTTTAGATAGGACTTGAACTTCACTGGCCTCATAAGATCATAGATTAGGAGCTGGAAGGGACTTTAGAGGCCAGGGGTTCCAAATCTCTCTATTTATATTGAAGCATAGAAAGATTGAGGACATGCCCTGAGTATCAAAGCTCATAAATGTCTGAACCTAGGTCTTCCTAAAGCCAAGTCCATTCTTCTATTCATTCAGCTGCTGCTGAGATCCTTCTGTCTCTAACCCCCTCACCATTGCTGTATCTCTGTTCTACAACTAAAAGCTATTATAGCTCATTAGAAAACTAATTGAGAGTTGCTTCCTTAACAAAGGGTCAGAGAGAGAAAAATTCCTCACTTCCCTTTTCCTTTCTACTTCAAAGAAATCTGGTATCAGTTCCACAGGAAGTCAGTGAAGTCAAGGAACAGAAAAGAAGGTGCCATCTGGTTAGATTCATTAGCTTCATTAATATAGAAAAGGTCCATTTGTTGTATTCATTTCATGGGGGCAGCCTAAGGATACCCTGCCAGTTTTTCTACAGATATTCCATGTGGTTAAGACGTCTTCTCCATGTGAATAGGGCGGGTGGGGGGGTATTTTAAGTATCTTTCTTTCACATCTTAATTTAAGTTATTCTAATACTCACTAGAATATTCACTAATGGAAAAAAATCAAGCATTTTGAAAAATCACATTGCTGTGCAGAGAGAGAGATTGAAACTGGATCCTGTAATTTTTTCACACACAATGTAATAGATTGTAAAGAAAATGATTAAACTATGTTAGGTTGCATTTTGCTTTGCCTGAGCTTACCTCTGCCATGAAATTTAGCCCTTAATAATTTTTATTGGTGTGTAGAAGGAACTCCCTGAAGTAGAAAAGTAGAAATATCCTCCAATGGTGCAGATGAACAACTTAAAATATCACAGAAGTGAAATGCTCAGTGACTTCTGTGGTCATGGAACTAGTGGGTGTTAGAGACAGGGGATGAACAAATATTTTCTTGCTTTTAAGGTGGACTTCTACCCATTACTCTGTGCTATCTCTTTATAGTAAATCATTTAGGAGGAGATGGGATATACCCGGTTTTTTATTAGTTTATGGATCAAGTATTGAGGAAATACCCTTTCCCAATGCAGATCAGTGATAGTTGTATAATTTATACTCTTAACAGCATTTCCAGGATACTCAGACATTGAACCCCTTGCCCAGGGTCACAAAGCCAATATGTCCCGGAGGTGGAATTTGAAACAATATCTCCCTGACTCTGCTTCTGTCTTCAATCCATTACTCCACACTGTCATATACTTAAGCATGTTATCTATTGTATAGTTTGCTGTTTTCCTATATGTTTTGTCTCCCCCAACTAAATATGTCAGCCTCTTGAGGACAAAGACCATAATCTACAGGGTCTCATTCATTTTAATTCAACAAACATGAAACTACTAATATATATCAGGTACTGTGCTCATTGCTAGGGGAGATACAAAGAAGGAAGCCCTCCCCACCTCACCCCACCTCACCTCAAAGAGCTTACCTTCTGAAATGAACCTTGCTATTCCTCTCTGCCTCCATTCCTAATCCCTCTGCTACCACTCCACATATGTCATGTCTTTCAAAGATTCAGAAGAAAGCTAGTTAGGGTAACTCATGAGAGACTTCAAATTTATGAAAATCTTGTCATACAGGATTTATGAATGTGGGATAGCACATAACTCTCATTACTTGAGTGTTTGGTTACCATGAATTCAAGGGAGTGCCTTGAGGACAAATCCCTCCCTGATTTTTTACTCTGCCCCTACTTCCTTCCTATAAGTCACAAGGCACCTCCAAGATCTCATCTGCAGTATATGCATTTTGCTGAAATTACCATAAAATATGGGTTTCATTGAACAGAATTTGATTTCAGAATTATTTCACAATGGGTATCATGTTAAAGGTGGACTTAGAGGAAAAGGGGATAAATTGCCAAGTCCCATAGGAAATATAGGAGGAGTGATGAATAATTTAATCCAGTTATTGTCCCCTTAGGCCAAGAAGATAAGAAGGTTTAGTTAGGCTAGGAACAGTGATCCCCAGGTCAGGATAAAGGACTAATATATGTCCAGTGTGGCACCAATCAAACTCTTTTACAAGCAGCTAGTGATACACTTTAGGGAAGCATGGGATGGTGTGAGTGCTGGAGCTGAAGTCAGAAAGATTCATCTTCCTGAGTTCAATTCTGGCCTCAGACACTTAGTAACTGTGTGACCCTGGGCAAGTCACTTAATCTTGTTTGCCTCAGTTTCCTCATCTGTAAAATGAGCTGGAGTAGGAAATGGCAAATCGCTCTAGTATATTTGCCAAGAAAAAACTCCAAATGGGGTCATGAGGAATCGGGAACAACTGAAAAGGGACTGAACAACAAAAGTGATCCACTCAGCTTATTTTTGAACATGCCAGCCCTCTTCAGGCCACCTGACTGAGAAGTTAGGGTGCTTATCTGCTAAGATAGTCACAGTGATCTCCTACAAGCTGAAGGAGGGTGGGGTGTCTGCATCAATGGATTCTTGTTCTCTGAAATCATTTCAAACTTTGTGAAGTGATTTCTCTTAGGCTTTAAATCAAATTCATGAAGAGGATGACAGTTCGATCCCAGAGGACAATTAACTTGTCAGTGATTCACATGACTTAGTCCTCACACTGGCAACTTTGGTGGTGAAATTTTGAGTTATTAAGAAACTCCTGCTTTTAGGAATTCAAGATAAAAGTTCTTATATTTGGAAATTACACATTAAAGTTTGCTCTAGCAAAATTTTTTTCGGGGATGCAGACGTGATTTCATAGGTATAAGCAAGCTATAAGTAACATATTCTTAGTGAATTGCCTAGGGTCTTGAAAGGTTAAATCATTTTTCCATGGTCAACTAGCAAGTGTCTGTCTGTCTGTCTGTCTCTGTCTCTGTCTCTGTCTCTGTCTCTCTGTCTCTCTCTCTCTCTCTCTCTCTCTCTCTCTCTCTATATATATATATATATATATATATATATATGTGTGTCTATCTATAGCAGAAGCAGGATTTGAACTCAGATTTTCCTAACTCTGCGACTGACTCTCTAACCACTTCTTTGTGTTGCTTCTTCAAGCAATAGCTTACCACTTTATATGTAAAATCCCTGGATCACTTGATTGCCTCTGAATTCCCATAACATATGCTGTCTAACACTGCCACTTATATGGCATGCCCTACGGCACCTACTACTTCCTTGCTCAGGAAACAATAATTAAATCATTTCTTCTAGAAAAAGCCTGAAAATATACATCTATTCCTCTCTGCCTCCATTCCTAATCCCTCTGCTACCACTCCCCAATATATATTGTGTCCTTCCAGTAGAATGCAAGCTCCTTGAGAACAGGAACTGCCTCACTTGACGCTTTGAATCAGCAGTATCTATCACAGTGAGTGGTACACAGTAGGTACTACAAAAATACTCTTTGGTTGATTAATATCATACCATTTTGGGGGGTTTTCCATTCATTTATCATCTTCCTCTTCTAGATCAGGGGTGCACAAATAATGACCCTCTGGCCATACACAGCCTACCCTCAATTTTTGTATGGTTTGTGAGCCAAGAATAGTTTCTGGTTTTCATTCTTACCTCATTGGCAAATAAAAATGAGAAGCGGGCTGAAGTTGACACCCCAGACCAGCATTTGCCAATCCTTGTAACTAGATTATAAATCGCAAGAGGACAATAGCTACATTTTATACTTTCTTATCTGCCCCATAGCAACTAGAATAGTGCTTTTGCACATAGTAATAGCTTAATAAATATTGGTTTGAATGAATGATAGTGCTTTATGATTCTGCTTGCATAGGTTCATGGTGGAAGAAAAACACCTGCTTTCCTAATTAATGCAATTTACAGTCAGTCCACC
Source organism: Dromiciops gliroides (assembly GCF_019393635.1). Taxonomy (NCBI): domain Eukaryota; kingdom Metazoa; phylum Chordata; class Mammalia; order Microbiotheria; family Microbiotheriidae; genus Dromiciops; species Dromiciops gliroides. The sequence continues at coordinate 408,839,186 of NC_057864.1, read as the reverse complement.
AGTAAGCTTTTGAGATGCACTTGCTATGTGACTGGTGCAGTGCTAAAAAAAAAAAAAAAAGGCAAAAACATGTTCCATGCAGTGGAGGAGCTCACATTTTAATGGAGGAGATGGCATGAATATGACCATACACAGGATGCAGACCCTGTAAACAGAAGTTATTTTCAGAGGGAAGGTAGTAACAGTGAGGGGAAACAAAGAAGCAGCCCTGCTACAGGAGGTGGGATTTGAGCTGAGTCTAGAAGGAAGCCAAGGAATCCCAGAAGCAGAATAAAAGGTGGATATTGGGAGACACACAGAGCAAATGCATGGAGTCATGAGATAGCCAATCATTGAAGAGAAACAGCACTTAGGCCATTGTGACTATATGAAAAAGTATATGAAGAGGAGTTTTGAATGTTTTAAATGCCAAATAGAGGACTTTATATTTAATCCTAGAGATAATAGGGGGACAGTGTCATTTATTGAGCAGGGAATAGATAGAGTCAGACCTACAATTTAGGAAATCTCTTTGGCATCTATGTAGAGGATGGATTAGAGCAGGAAGAGACTTGAGGCACAGAGATGAGCCAGGATGTTTCAATAGTCTAGGTTGATGAGGGCCTTTATGAGGGAGTAGGATGTAAAAATAGAGAGAAAGAAACATTTTTTTTAAAAAAGAAACCTATTGAGAGACATTGTTAACCTATAAATGACAAGATTTAACAACAGATTAGATATGTGGGGTGAATGTGAGTTTTAAGTCCATGGTAACACTGAAATTGGGAGCTTGAGAGGATGCTGCTGACTTCAAATAGGAAAGGTGGGAAGAGGGGACAGTTTTGGGGGAAAGATAATGTGTTCTATTTTGGACATGTTAAGTTTGAAATGTCTGTTGTTGTTGTTCAGGTGTTTCACTCGTGCCCTTCTGTCCTTGGGTCTTGAATAGCACTTTTCCCATACCTCTCATTTATACGAGTTCTTCCTTGAACATAGTAGTTACTCTCTCTCTCTCTCTCTCTCTCTCTCTCTCTCTCTCTCTCTCTATATATATATATATATATATATATATATATATGTATGTATGTATGTATGTATATATATATTTATATTAGTGAGGCAGTTGGGTTTAAGTGACTTGCCCAGGGTCACACAGCTAGTAAGTGTTAAGTGTCTGAGGCTGGATTTGAACTCAGGTACTCCCGACTCTAGGGCTGGTGCTCTATCTATTGCTCCACCTAGCTGCCCCATAATAAATATTTTTTAATGAAATTGATTTGAATTAAACTACTTTAATAAAACACCATCCTTCAGATCAGTTCATTCAGTTACTCAGGAGTAAATTAAATAACTAAGCTATCTTGCCAGGCCAATCAAGGCAATTTTCAAAATTGGAAGTTTACAAGTGCTGTACTAAAATTCTTCTCTGGTCAATTAGTAGCACTGGCCCTTAGCATTTAGTTATGCTTATCTGTTCCATGCTTTATGGTTCAAAACTATAGTATCTGAACCAAGTATTAGCCTAATGTGCTTTTGCAGCTTCCAAACTACTCTTGGAGAGGGAAAAAAATTGTTAGCTCTTTCCACTGGTGCCTCTGCAACTCACCTCTATGTGGAAGTAAGGTTTTGCTATAAAAGAAAATATGCCCCCGCCCTTGCCTCCACTTTAACAGTCTGCCTCCAAATGGCTGATATTGCAGCCTTCATTTTAAATTAGGAACACAGAAGAAAGCCATGTCAGGGAAAACTTAAAGAATTGAAAGGTGAATCACCTATGAACTATTCCCTTCCTAAAAGCTCACTCAAGAAAACTAATTTTTGACAGAATTGACTGACTATTCTTCTATCATCTCTAAGTTCTATCTCTATATAGGTTGGGTTATTCACCATTTATGTATCGTACTATCTCAGTTTTCTGCAAAAAAATGCTTTTATTGATTTAAAATTTGATGATTCTACCCTAACTCCACTTACAGAATTCCAACCTATCCCTCCCAGGCCTATTTCACATGCCACATCTTTCATAAAACCTTCTCTGATTTCTCTCAGTGTAAGTAAGCCATTTATCCTTCCTTAGGCCTTGAAGATCACTTCATTAAGTATCTCTCCTATTGATATATCACATTCTATTTCATTACTTATATATACTCTTTTGTCTGCCTTCCAGATTGTAAACTCCTAAAAGAGGCAGATATGCTACAGAATATATTTTTGGATTGGACTGAAAGGTGTCTGATGTGACCTTTGAAGGTCATGTTTATTATTCATTTTAGACATCTGGGAATTGCTTAATTAGTATTAGATTTCAACACTGACTTTTTGAGTGATTTCTGTGTAACTCTTATTGTATCACTATTATTTAGAAAATGAGAAGCCAAACAAAAGAAACACAAGAAATGTAAATAATTACAGTTATAAAGAGGACTAAGCAATGAAATAATTTCTCTCACGTTAATAGACAATTTGTTCTATTTAATTGGACTGAGGATTAGAAGAAAAATGAAAGTGGGATCATCAAGGAACAGAAAGTGATCTGAGGGACTAAATAAAGGTTTAAGGGGATTTTACGAATTACGATATGGGAAAGAGGAAAAGCTGGATTAACATTCTATAGACTAAATCCCATAGGTCCCTCTAAGTGAATTAGTATGTTGGGGTGGAGGATAGGAGCTATAATAGTGTAAAGTTATTATAATGGAGCAAGGGAAATCAAGAGAAAAAATAAATTAAAAAAAAAGAAAGGTGAAAGATTCCCATACTCCCTCCAGGCTAAAAGTGATTAGAAATGAAATAATACTTTCTTTAGACTCTCAAAAACAATGGAGTATTTGGAATAGTAGGATAAGATCAATGGGAAAAAGAATCTGGGATAAAGTGATTAGAAGACAGATCTCATCCTACAAATGGAAGGAAGTTATTCAGGAGGTTTCTTATAGTGGAAAGAGTGTGTGTAGTGAGACAGGCATTTTTTAAAATGTACTTCATCTCGTGGAAATGGACTGATACCCACTTTCCCAAGCCCTGGTTTGTCTTCCAAGACTTCCCTGGACCATAGGAAAATAGATAAGGAGATAGGATAGTATCATTTTAGGACCTGTGAAGAATAATAAGAATAAGAGCAGAACTCACAACTTGTAATATAGACGTTACTCCTTCTAAATGACAGTGCTTCCTTCATGTAAAAAAATGGAGCACAGTAGAATTAGGATCCTCCTAAAACACAACAAAAATACAAATAAATCAGTATTCCAGTCAGAAGAAAGAATAGATTGATAGCTATAAATGCTATTATGTATAAATGATGTAAATTAAGGAGCTCAATTTTTTTATTCCAAAAGGGCTAAATCTGTTGAGTGGTATTTCTTTCTCATAGAAGGAATAAAGAAGGAAAAACTAAGGATATAACCCAGCTGGATGAATGGAATTCAGAATAGGCCAGAAGGATATAGAAGAATAATAGCAAAGAAACTAATTGAAACAATAGCTTCAATAAAGTAGAAGAATATAAAATAAAATCTCAATCAATAACCCCCAGAATTTCTACATAGCATTAACCAAAATTAGGACCAAATAATAAAAAGAAATCTTATTTAAAATAGCTACAGAATCCATAAAATATTTGGGATCCGGTCTACCAACATACATATATACATTAATTTTAGGAGTATAATTACAAAACTCTCTACAGAAATAGTGGGAGACAGGGCAACTAGGTGGTGCAGTAGATAGAGCACCGGCCCTGGATTCAGGAGGAACTGAGTTCAAATCCAGCCTCAGATACTTGACACTTATTAGCTCTGTGACCCTGGGCAAGTCACTTAACCCCAATTGCCTCACCAAAAAAAAAAAAAAAAAGAAAGAAAAGAAATAGTGGGAGACAATTATAGGAATAGGCAGTGGTCATGTTTGTACCACATCAAAATAGAGTAAAAATGGCAATATTATTCAAATTTAGTACATTGATAAATCATATAAATTAAACTTAATTTTTCAAATAATTCAAATGCTCTTAATGACTTTTCCTATCAGTTATATCAGAAAGTACTTAGTGTTATGTTTAGAAAAATACATTTCATATAAAAGATATTTATGTATTTATAAAACATTCCTATAGTTAAGTAAACTACAAACTCCCTGAGGTCAAGTACCATGTCTTAATTCATTCATCCAGTCTCTATGCCTTTGTTTTTATTATCTCACTTGCTTTGAATTCACTTTGCTACCACTCCCCCCTCACCTTCTCTGCCTATTGAAAGTCATCCCTTCTTCAAAATCTACTTTAGCTGGTTTTTTTCTTTTTTTAAATTCAATTTTCTTTGATTTTCAGTCCTAAATTCTCTCTTTCCACTTCCCCTGCTGCCTCCCATTGAGATGGCAAGAAAAACAAAATTTATTACAAATGTCTATAGTCATGAAAAATAAATTCTCATATCGTTCATGTTAAGAAGAAAAAGAAAATATGGTTCAACCCGTACTCCTAGTCCATTAGCTCTCTGTCTGGAGGTGGATAGTATGTTTTAACCTTAATCCTTTGTTACTCAGTCTTTGTTACTAATCTTTAAGAGATAATTCTAAATAAGTAATATATTTGTTATAAAATTATTATAATATTTTTACAGTTTACAATGTTACCATTATTGTATAAATTGTCCTCCTGTTCTGCTCACTTCATTTTATATCTTTTCATACAAGAATTCCCATGTTTTTCTGAAACTATCCCCTTCATCATTTCTTGTAACACAATAGTATTCCATCACATTCATATCCTATAACTTGTAGAACCACTACCCACCTGATAGATATCCCCTCAGTTTCCAATTCTTTGCCACCACAAAAAGAACTACTATAAATAGTTTTGTACATATGGGACCTTTTCGTCCTTTTAAAAATTTTTTTAGGGTACAGATCTATTTGTGCTATGATTTGGATCAGAGAGTATGTGTAGTTTAATTGTTTTGAGGCATAGTTCCAAATTGCTTTCCAGAATGGCTGGGGTAATTCACCTGTGCCTCTACCAACAGTACATTAATGTGTCTGTTTTCCCACAATCCCCTACAGCATTTGTCATTGTCCTTTTTTTTGTCATGTTAACCAATTTGATGGATGTGAGGTGGTACCTTAGAGTTATTTTAATTTGCATTTTTCTAATCACTAGTGATTTAGAGCATTTTTTTCCCATATGATTTGATGGCTTGGATTTCTTCTGAAAGCTCTTTGTTCATATTCTTTGACCATTTATCAACAGGGGACAGTGGTCATCTTTTCTATAAACCTTGGCTGATAGTTTTTATTCCCTTAGCTGAAAAAATGTCTCCCTCTTCATATGTCTCATAGCGTTTTGCTTGGACCCCTCCTTTGCAATTAGCACATTCCTTCTGTCATCATAGTTATCTAACACACACTAAAAATTGAGTGCAGTTTTAAGCTATTAAAGATTAAATGTATTTAAACTTTTAAGCATTTAAATGTATTTTAAGTGTTTAGACTTTTGGGACAGTGGGGGGTGGGGTGGGGTGAGAGGTGGTATGTATATTATGTATATAGATTTTTATGTATGTGTGGATTTCTTCCAGTATTAAACTCCAGGCTTTTTGAGAGCCTGGTTATTTTGATCTTTTTGTCTCCAGTGCCTTTGTATTGTGCCTTGCATGAGGTAGCTGATTAATACCTTTGAATTAAATATTTGTATCTTCCACAGTGCAAGACAGCACAGTCTCTTGAATAGAGGTGATCAGAAAAAAAAATGAATTAATATAGAATCATAGATTTGAAGATAGAAGGAATTTTGGGGGCCATATCCAACTCCCTTATTTTACAAGGAGGAAACTGAGTCACAAAGTGTTTAAGTGATTTGTCCAGGGTCACAAAGCTCATGTCTGAAATAGGATTTGAACCCAAATCTTCCTTACTATAAGATCATTTACCCTACCCAGTATACCTCTCTTTCTTTAAAGGTGTTTAGCAATTTCTTTTTACCAGTCTATGTTATGAACCTAATTATATTGATTTTACTCTTCAAAGACTGGGTTCACTTATGCTACCCTGTAGACTTTCTTTTCCAAGACAGAATCTCCTGAAGTTTCCTCTAAGGCATTTGTTTTAATTATTCCCATTATTCCTACTTTTTAATGATGTCACCAGGATCTAGACCAAACACTCCCTTAGTCACCCATGGGTACTGCCAATCTATTTCAGCCTCAGTTTAATAGTTCTGCTGTGTATCACGTTAATGACGAAGACTTTTACAAGCTCTACAATTGTCTACATCCTATCCTCTGCAAACTCCATACTCCTCTCCTGCTAAACAATAACCACTACTACCATTGTAATATCTTCTTAACCATTGGAGTAAATAATCAAGGGGAGATGTGATCCACTACTGCCTTTTATGCATCACTATGTGCCTTTTAAGTCAAACATCCCCAGAACTGGAATAAGTCTATGTATTAGATGTATAGATGATACACACATATATGTGTATGTTTATATGTATAAATGTACATATACATATATTTTAAATGTGCTTATGACAAATTTGGAAGTCTGATGTATTTTGAAGGATAAATAAGGAAATAAATAATAAAATATTTTGATGATTATTTTTCCATATTATAGTCCCATTTTCATTTATATTTTCTTATAGATGTTAAAGATATATGATTAGCATAATTATATAAATTATATAATTATTCATCTTTTTTACCATTTATCAGTTGGGAACAGTGGTCTTCTTTTCATAAACCTTTTTTTGTATTTTCTCTACCCTTATCTGTAAAATTTCTCCTTATTTCTCTCCCTCTTCAGAGAATTAGTAGGACAAACTGCTTTTTCAATACATTAAATTCATATTTTAAAGAAATATTTTTCTTAGAGTTTGAATAATTTTTGAAAAGGTTAATACAATCCAATATTGGTTAACTACTTTTTCCTATTTCTACTCAAAGTTACCTATCAATTATAATTATTTGGATGGTGAAGGAATATGGTAGCTAATGAAATCCAGTATTCACAAATAGTTTCCATAGGGATGATGACAACAATGATGGTGATGATGATGAATAGTATTTCTATAGTGCTTTAAAATGTACAAAGTATTTTATAAGTATTGCCTAATTTTATCCTCACAATGACCTTGGGAGGTAGGTGTTTTTATTATTCCCAATTTAAGGATAAGGAAACTAAGGTAGACAGAGGTTAAGTGACTTGCCTAGAGTCACATAGCAAGTAAGTGTCTGAGGCTAGATTTAAACTCTGGTCTTCCTGATTCCAGACCCAGTATTCTACTGCACCATATAGATTAATTAATGAAAGTTTTTTAAAAATGGCTTTTATGTAATACTAGGTATGTATAGATGAATACCTAACCTGGAAAGCCAATATCACATTTAAATTTTCAAATTGACTTTATATGACACATGGTAATTATTTTTGTCAAATAATCCTAAAACTATGTTTAAAGAAACTATGTTTTCAAAATATAAAAAGAAATGATGGCTTATTTTCAACATATTTTCATTTTGTTTCATCTTTTGAAGTGATTTCTCCCCTTTCTTTCTCAGGAATTCAGTGTCAGAGTAATAATAAACAACCATATAATTTGAAAGTTATTTTTAATTTGTTAAATATTTCCAAATTAAATGTAAAACATTTGTAACAATAATTTTTCAAAATTTTATGTACACATTTAGACATATATATTTCCCCCAAATACTGATTTGGCTACATCTCACAAATTGTGGAATGTTGTCTCATTATTATCATTCTCTTTAATAAAATTATTGATTTTTTTCTATGATTTGTTATTTGACCCATTAATCATCCAAGATTAGATGATTTAGTTTCCAATTACCTTTTAATCTCTGCTTCTATGACACTTCATTAAATTTAATTTTAATTGCATTATGGTCTGAAAAGGGTTCATTTAATATTTCTGCTTTTCTACATTTGGCAGTGAGGTTTTGTGCCCTAATACATGGTTAATTTTTGGGAGGTGCCATGTAAAACTGAGAAAAAGGTGTAGTCCTTTCCATTATTCTTTTATCTGCTCTCCCTTTTATCACTCCCCTCCATTTCTCTTATCCCCTTCCCCTCCCCATTGGGTCTATTACCAACTGAGTATGTATGTATGTGTGTGTGTGTGTATATGTATGTATATGTGTGTATGTATATATATGTGTATATATGTATATATGTATATATATATATATATGTTTTCTCCCTTTGAACAAATTTAAATATAAGGTTTGATTGTTACTTACCCTTCACTATTTTTTTCCTTTACTATAGATGCTCGTATATAAAGGACATATGAAAAAAGATGCTGTATGCATCCAGAGAAAGAACTGATAAATAGAAATATGTGTAGAATAATTTTGCATGTGTATGTACATATATATGTGTGTGTACCTATTTGTATCTAATGTTAGCCATCTCTAGGGTAGGAGGAAGACAAAAAAAAGGGGGGAAAATTTACATGCTAATTTTTTGGTATATTTGGAAGGAATAGCAAGTTGTGCATAGTAGATTTTCAGTTTCATATGCAATCATCTTTTTTACTATACTGTTATGGAAATGCTTGTTTTATTCCATAAATTTAAAATAAAAGCTCTTCCTTGCATGCCTCCTTATGTGAGATAATTTCCCCCCATTTTTTTTCTTCCTTCCTCCTTCCCCGAGAGCATCCCTTTTTTACATCATCCCAATAGATTCAACTTACTCCCACACCTTTTTTAAGGTAGAATCCTTCTAACTGCCCTAATAATGATAAATTTCTTAGAAGATCAATTTCTTTTCTTTTTGGCTTTTAAAAGCATATTATTTTCCAAATTACATGTTAAAACAGTTTCAACATTCATTTTAAAAATTGAGTTCCAAATTCTTTCCCTCCCTCCTCACCCCCCTCACTGAGAGGGCAAGGAATTTGATATAGTCATACAAAGAATATTCCCAAATTACCTATGTTGTAAAAGAAAATATAGACCAAAAACCCAAGAAAAAAAGAAGTAAAAAATTCTGTTTCAATCTGTATTCAGACTCCATCTGATGGAGTCTGATGGGCTGAGTGATGGATTTATTATATACACACACACATATATATGTATATGTATGTGTGTGTATTCTTCCTATAAAGGTAAATAGTTTAACCTTATTAAGTAACTTATAATTTCTCTTTCATTTTTACCTTTTTGTGTTACTCTTGACTCTTCTATTTGAACACTTGATTTTCTATTCACCTCTGGTCTTTTCATCAAAATTATAACAATCAGGAATGGCGTCACCTGCTGGAGACTTACTGTAGGAAAGCTCCACCATGAGGAGAAGGCGTCTGAGGGCAAGACATGTGGCTTTTCATCAGGAAGTTTGCATGTGGGAGGAAGGGGGGGCGAGGCTTGCTCTCTTGCTCTCTTTCATCAGAACTCTGGTAGAGAGTGGAGCTAAAAATGTGCTCTCACTTTGTTAGATAGATGAATCTAGGCCTTTCTCTTTCTCTTCACTAAATTCTTATTCTCCTTAATAAATGCTTAAAAGTCTAAACTCTTCCTAAAGCTTATAATTTATTGGTGACCACTCATTACATATTTTAGACAGACTAGCTAGAATTTTAGCCCCTTACAAAATGAAAACTTCCAGGAATACTATAGCCAAATTCTAGAGCTCCCAGGTCAAAGAGAAAATACTTCACGCAATTAGAAAGAAACTATTTAAATATCATATAGGTTCTAAATCTTGAGTGATTCTGGCTGTGGATCTATAATATTTAAATAGTTTCTGACTTCTTGACCTCTGGTTTGAGGATATATGGGTAATTTTCCTGGATAATTTCTTGAACTATATCTAGGCTCTTTTTCTAGGTATTCTAATAATTCTTAAATTGTCTCTCCTCATTTCTGTTTTCCAGGTCAGTTTTTTTCGCTATGGGATATTTATTTTTCAATTATTTTTTCATTCTTTGACTTTGTTTTATTGTTTCTTGTTGTCTCATGGAGTCATTAGCTTCTACTTGCCCAGTTCTAATTTTTTAAGGAATTATTTTCTTCAGTGAACTTTTGTACCTCTCTTTCCAATTCTGCCTTTTAAGGATTTATTTTTATTCATGAAATTTTACACCTCTTTTTCCATTTGGCCAGTTCTCTTTTTAAATATATTTTCTTCAGTATTTTTCTTCCCTTTTACCAAGATTTCTTTTCATACTTTTCTTTCTTTTCTTTCATTTCTTTAGCTAATTTTTCCCCTACCACTCTTATTTTATTTTGAAAATAAATTTTAGCTCCTTGTGACATTACTTCTGAGTTTGTATACAATTATTTTTTTTATTATTTGAGGTTTTACTTGTAGCCAGTTTGACTTAATTTTCTTCTGAATTTATTTCTTGGTTTTCCCTGTCACCATAATAGCTTTTATGTTCAGATTCCTTTTTATTGTTTGCTTATTTTCCCAGACTATTTCTTTATTGAATTTGAACTTTATGTTAATATTCCACTCTGTTCCTCATGTTGGGAGTGGGGTTCAGGGGCACTGTCCCAAGCACCAGGCTTTTTCATGCTGTTGTTTTCAGGGATAGCTCTGAGGATTTAAAAGTTTTTGGTGCTTCCAAGGTAGTATGATCTGAGCAGAGTTGTGGCCACTACTACCCTGGTGTACACTCTGGTCCTTAACCAGGAAGGACCCCTGATGCCTTAGGTCTGTAATCAATACTACTTCTCAGGGACTCCGCATCCTTGGGACCAGAAACTATGTTGCTCCTCAGGATCTCTGAGCCTTTGAAACCAGAAGTTACACTGCCTTTCAATGCTTCCACTTCCTCTTGTCTAGAAGTGTTCTTCTTTGCCCTTCAAATATGATCCAGAAGTGGCTATAGACAGTGGAGTTGACAAATAGCATTTAGTTCCACATTCATTGCTAGCCAGTAATCGCTTTTTGACCAATTGGCCAGGGCCCCTTACCATCTCTGCCTTAAGAAGTCCCAAAGCTGCTGCTGTTTCTGTTACTGTCACCTAGTCCCACCACTGGTGTTTTGATCCATGTGGGCTCTGGGACAGCCTCCATATTCATGTCACAGATCTCTCTTTCCAATCTCTTATGTTGTCTTTGGCTGGAAGAATGTCTCACTGTGACCTTTTGTTGGCTCTGCCACTCCAGAATTTGATTTGAGGCATTATTTTAAAGTTGTTTGTAGGGGAATGTCAGGAGAACTCAGATGAGTGCTTTCTCTACTCTGACTTCATGGCTCTGTCCCCATGAAAGTTATTTTTAATATAAAAAAATACAGACCCATGAAAATGAAAATGGACTTTTTTCCTAAAATAAATCAGGCTTTGTGTTAAACAATGCAATAGGTATATTATGGCAGAAGAAGGAAGAGGTCCCCCTGGCAAAAGAAAAAAGAAAGAAAAAAAGCAAAAAAAAACCCCGTAACCTCATTTTATTCTCATGATCTTTCTAAAGTCATAAGCACCAAATATGCAACTTGTTGCCAAAATAGAAGATTATATCAACCTCTGCTCTGTGAAAGAGGTTGCTAAGGAAATGTTATACTGGCTACTCTTGTGACTTAATAATGCTTACTTTTTTTAGAATGGGGAGGGGGGAGAAGAAATTAATTACCATGGAAAGGCTAATTGATTCTATCTAGCATCCTCACAACAATGCTGATTATGATTGTTATTTTCTTGTTGGGGAAACAAGTCAGTCTTCTGAAATGTTTCTGAACAGTTTAATCTTGTTTTCTCCATTGTCCTTGTTTTTCACAAAATTATTATGGAAAATTGTAAGGGGGAAAAATCTTACAGCTGGCTGGAAATATTCATTTTCTATAACTTAGAGAGTATTATCTTCAGTGGTCACTGGCTTCTCTACTAATGGTTCTTAAATTAAAGGACTGTGGTATTACACAAGCTGCAACAAGAACTGTCATTCTCACCTTTGTTTAATTCCAACAAAATATATAGGATGAACAATGAGTTTTGGTAAAATGGAAAGGGGGCTGGATTTAGAGACAGAGGACCCCCGTACAAATTCCACCTCTGCCACTTTACTACTTTTGTCACCTTGGACAACTCAATCTCTTTTTGTGTCAATAGCCTCATCTAAAAAAAAATGAAAGGGTTGGATTTGGTGACCTCAGTGTCACTTCCAATTGTAATCTATCATCTTATGATCTTATATATGTAGGTGACTTTATAATTAACAATGTATCGATTGATATAAAATATTACTGAATTTATAATAACTTTTTGTCATTTGTTTTTCATTCAACAAATACTAAGATGACTATTGTGATGTGAAGGCCTCTGAAATGTTTTGGCATTAAAGATAATGGGTTCTAGGTCTAGAACATTGCCTAGACTGTCAGATTTGGTTGATGCATGGGTTAGTTTGGCTGACATGATTTTTGTTAGATTTTTTTTATTATGATGGATTCATTTTTGGGTAGGAGGTAGGTGTGTGTGTGTGTGTGTGTGTGTGTATTTGGTAATGAAGGTACTAGAAAAACAATGTAACAACTTTTCTTTTAAGGAAAGAAACTTCTTGTCATTAAGAAATGAATACTCATTCCCCAAAAGATTGAGAACTGCCCATCTTTGCCATTAGGGCTGATTGGATTTCCCAGTACATCCCTTGTAGAATTGCCATGTCTTTGGAGAGTTACCCTTTCTGGTAAATAGACGTCCTTCCCTGGGTGCCAAATACAAACAGTGCACAAGATACCAGTACTTTGGAAGGAGACAGACATATATTTTCCTTGCCTGCAATCCCTTTGTCATCCTGTTTGCCTTGGCAGTCTTCCCATCAGGTCAGGGCACCAATAGAGCATACAGAGAAATGCCCACATGAGGAGAAGATTCTCTAGGATTCCCACCCCAACTGCAATTTACCTTTCCTTCTGCACTCAGGGTTTATTTGGCTTATTTCTTCTCTCTGCTGACAAATTAGGTCTATCAAAAGGTAACAGAACAGCCACTTGTCATATACACTAGCAATAAAAACCACCATTGCCTTTTCTTGATTACTCCAGGTAAATGCATGTTGGAATGATGGAACTCACTAGGTAGTCCATCTGTTCTCTCTGGTTTTAGTGGATTGCCATAGCTATCATGCCAACACATGCTTGCCTTATTAAACAGAATATATTGAGCATAATTTAACCTGTTCTTTAGTGGCTCAAAGTCATTATCATGAATAACATGCGACTATTGTGTTATATCCTGCCATAGTAATGCCCTCTGGGACTATTAGGATCTTTGCCCTTACAACAATTTGCCCCCAGACTGCTATAAACTTTGAGTTTTTATGTCTATTTCATAGTTTACCTATCTCCTCATTTGCAGACTCTCCACCATCATTCCTAGTTGTCAGAGGACCTGCATCTTCTTATTTGAGTACTTTTAATCTACTCTGAACTGGGAGTTCAGAGTATTTTTGGAAATATGTCTAAAATTAGAATGATAAATGCACAAAAATAGGTCTCAAGGACTCTCCCTTAAATAAATGGTTTGAATGATGCATAAACTTTGAGACATCTAGATTTGCTTTTCATGAGGATTTTTATCTTCATTCCTGGTCCTTAGGTGGGTTCTAGATAGCAGAGGTTACCAGATAACTGATCTCTAGATGGGGGAATGAGGGAACAATCATTTATTAAGTACCTACTATGTGCCAGGCACTGTTCTTTGTGCTTACAAATATGATTTCATTTGATCCTCATGAAAACTCTCAAAGGTAGGTGCTATTATCATCCAAATTTTACATAGTTAAAGACTATTCAGTTTGAATTGGTAAATTTCAAGATGTGACATTTACAAAGCAAATGACATCAATGCTGATTATAATAATTTCAAATGGAAATTTAATCAATATAAATTAATTCCTGCAATAAGAAGACCACAAAAGCTCCAAAAGAAACTTAGCATCCATTTAATTTACTTGCCACAGAGAAAGAGATGACTGCAAAAAACAAGTTAGACAGGATGGCTATGAGCAACATTACTTCATAAAGTAGAGAAAAGCAATGAAAGGTAAAATCAGCTAAAGAATGCTTGGCTATATATCCAACTGAGTGGAGTCACTCCAAATCCATTCAAGAATGAAGATGAAAAGATTACAAATGGAAGAAAATGGAGAAAACATTAATAATTACTTATGTCTGTTTTCTCCATCAAGAATAGTGGAACCACCACATTTAGACCCTAACATCATAGTCCTGAAGTGTTTATTTGGGGATAGAAATAGTATGGAAGAGAACAAAGACAGGAAACACATCCAGATTTAGAAAGGGAAGAAGGCAACAAGCATTTATTAAGCACCTAGGATGTCCCAGGCATTGTTAAGCACATTACAAATATTATCTCATTTAATCCTCACAACAAGCCTGGAAGGTAAGTGCTATTATTATTCCCATTTTACAGCTGGGGCAGAAAGAGAAGTGACTTGTCCATAGTCACACAGCTCGCAAATATCTGAAGCAGTATTTGAAGTCAGGTCTTCCTGATGCCAGGCCAATTGCCTGGCTCACTATAGAAGGAGTTCCTTGCTAGAGATGATAAAATGGTAAGGATACTGAGAGATTGATGTAGAAGGTTTCCAAAGGAAGGAAAGATATCAAGAGCATGGAGGAAAAATCTCAAAATATTAACAACAGGAAAATGTAACCAAGGGAATATCAGTATTTATGGACCTATATGCCTACTCTCTCCTCTATACAGAATCTTTATGATGCTTACCTATCCATGAATTAAGGCATTCTCCATAAGGTTATTAGTAAGGAAAAACACAGTTTTGCAAGCAGTATTCAACAATCTACTACATCTCTACCACCTTACAATTAGCAGAAAGATGTTGAGAACATAAAGTTTCTGTTGTGCTTATTCTTTGTTGATGAAAAAAATCACTGAGCAGAACAAAATACCAAATTATGGTTCCTTTACAATTTTTTCCCATCTATATATTAAGATCGTTGGGGATTCTTTAGAAAATGTAGAAACAGAAATAACCGCATTCATTAGCCCACTGATAACAAACCTCACACAAGGAAAGGATAAAACAGGGAGACATATTTTTTTGACAAAATTTTCCAAGATGATGCAGTATCTGGGTGAAGATGGATTCCCTGTGGAAGCAGCAGCTTCCAAATGCTCCTGTTTTGAAGGATATGATGTTGATTTATATCAAGCCCCAACATCTTGCGGAAAGCTTCCTCAAAAAGGTCCATAATCCCTTTGGACAATTTTGGGTGGATATAGATATTTTATATGTACAGTGTTATTTACATGTTGTCTTCCCCATTACAACAAAAACTTTTTACGGGTGAGGAACTGAGTTTTTGCCTTTCTGTATATCTCCATCACTTAGCATACTGCCTGGCACATATTAATAAAGGCTTCTTTGATTGACTGAAAGGGTTTGCTATCTGAATCGTTGGAAAGAGTATGCACATTGATAAGATCACATGCCCATTGAAGTAATAAAGTATAAAAATATAAAAAGGAAAATTCACATGTGTAAGCTATCTAAACTTGAGCTATATTTGCAGATCAACAAAATGGCTATTTGCTATAATATGGGGAAGAAAAAATGCTTAAATAAAATTAGTTGAGAAAAATTTGGAACTAAATATCCTATGAAAACAAATGTTGAAAGCTAGCCTTACATGTAACTGGAAAATAATAAAATACTTTTATTAAATTGTTTTAAAATAAATAAGTAAAATTTGTTGATCAGCAGTTTCAGAATGGTGAATGAATGTCCTAAGTCTGTTTTAGAAATTGCAGAGAAATTCTATTTGTTCAAAGAAAAGTTGATTCTTTGGAAATTAGGAGTCATTTTTATTCTTTTATGTACATTTTATTTGAGAAAAATATCTTTAAAATAATAGTATCTTATAGTTTTCATTTTGAAGTGTTCTATATACAGTACTATATATTAGAATAGAATTTTTATGTAGTCCACAGTTTTGTATTGTTACAAGGTAATGTTGGTGGGGGGGAGGTGGGAGAACTAACAATTTCGGGAATCAGAAGTGGCACACAAGTTTTACTGGTCATGAATTTAAAATTGTAAATAGAGATGTAAGCTTAGTTTTGTTTTGCCTATCTTTGGGAAAGGATTTTCCTAAGGAACTTAATACTGTAAGCAATACTGCAGAGAGAATATTTTACAAGAAAGCACACTTTTCAAACAGTCTTAAAACAACGCATTTGCAAATAAACAAATGCTTATCATAAAATCAGGACCAGCAGCCTCACTACTTTATAAACATTCTTATCTTTCACTTGAACTTATAATATGTACCTAAAGTAATAAAATTACATTTTAAAAATAAATGTGTACTTGAATAAAAATGCACTCCTTTAGAAATAGTCTAATATCTTTCTTCTAAAGGAATCTTATAATCTTTTCAGTCAAGAAACATTTTTTGAGAATCTGCTATGCTTTTAACCCATATTCAGATAGAAAATAAGTGTAAGACAAAGTTCTCACCCATAAGGAGCTTTCAAACTACTTAGGAGGGATAAGACTAATTAATGAAATAATTAGAAATTCAACAATCAATAAGCATTTATTAAATGCCTATTATGTGCCATACAATGTTAGGAGATGGGGTTATAAATGCAACGAAAGAAACATTCTCTAATACATGCCCATCTTAAGATATAGATATATCTATATACTTACATATCTCTATATTGATCGATATATCTGTCTGTCTGAAACACTGTCTACCCTGGCCTCCACTTCCCTTGAATGCCAGGTGTATTAGATTTCACTTATTCCCTATGGTTCCCCAGTACTCTTAAAGGGATTGGGAGTGTTTCTATTCTCTATCAATGGGTCTAGACCCTGCATATATTATTCTCTCAATTATAGGGGGTGATTCTCTATACCCTTGTTCCATTTAACCACTGATAGTCACATGAGCTTTGACAAATAATTTTTTAT